>NW_019392633.1:887576-2087576 GCF_000648675.2 Cimex lectularius | reverse complement strand
TTTTTCTTAAGGCCATGACAGGTGTACGATGTCTCTTTTCCGCTATAAGCAGCCAAGTATCCATGATCTGAATCTGGGTCTTCCATTTGAAGGGTGAATTCATCATCTTGAGGCCTTGCTTGCCATTGGAGGGTCAAAGTTGTCGGTGTAGAATGGGTGAGAGTAACAGGAAGAGGTTGGGGTGGAGGGCTATCACAGGTGTGATATTCCACTGATGGGGAATAGTCACTAAAAACATAAAACATTATTATTATTTACAATGTTTTTCAAATGACGCAGTGGTTTTGATTTAATTTTTAATATTACCTTTTGCCAAATTGGTTAATAGCAGCTATTCTGAATGTGTATGATGTGGCCGGTTGTAATTTAGAAATAACAGTCTGTTTATTTTTGCTTTGGGAAATTTCAGTCCAGTTTCCATTCAATTCACTTTCAATGATATAACGCTCAATTGGTGATCCATTGTCCTTAGCAGCTAACCACCTGTTACAAGAATTAGTTTTGTAGGGCCATTTCATGATCAGAAATATTAAAATAGTAATATATACTTGAGCGTGAGGGAATGTCGATTTCGTCCAGATAATTTCGGTGCAGGAGGAGGATCTGGCTTACAAGGGGGTGTTGTAAAAAGTGTTGGCTCACTTGCGCAGCCAACAACGTTATCCAGTCTAGCGCTAACACAGACTAAATATTCAGTACCAGGTTTTAAGTCTTCAATACTAAAAAAACAAAATTATATATCGTTTGTGAGTTTTATTGTGTGAAAATGTTTTAAAAACTCACCGGCAGGAGAGAGCAGCTCCAGAATAAATGGACTTGTACTTCCCTTCTTTACATCTATCGCTCAGCAAAACTTCGTAGTTCAATCCTTGTGGGTTGTCCACTTTCGGTGCACTCCATTGCACTAACGCAGTTCTGCTCATTACTTCACTTACTTGGGGAACGTTGATGTTCCCTAGCAGTTCTGTGAGCAAGTTCACGTCTTCTTCCTCATCCTGCAGACTCGAACTCTCCTCCCCATCTTCAGACGTTCCGACGCTACTCACACCTTTCCTACTGTTTCCATTAAGCTCTAAAATTAAACAATAATCCAAAATGAATTTAAGATATATTTTCGTTGAAGATTAGCTTTATTTAGTAGTATAATTAGAGCTGATGAATAGTTTAACAAGTTTTTGAAATGCACAAAAGTGTATTGACACTTTTATTTTAGCTATCACAAAGTTCTAAATTTTCAATTCAGCCAATCTGATAATTAATTAAATGCCAATCCGTGGCAAGATCTTTCTTGAGTTGCTGAAGTTTCCAATCACCCATTAAGAAATTGCAGTACAAAATGGACTTTTATCGAAAACCTTGACATTTCAACTTTCCCTTGCTTTATGAAATTCACTCTAGGAATTTGTAAACTTTTAAAAATGGCACAGGCAAGAGCCACCTTTTTAAATTGTCAAATTATCCAGTTAAAAGCCATTCATTGTTTTTCAAGTAACAAACGGATCAATTGTACTTGAATGCAGGACGCATGGAAAAAGTACCAAACAACATGCTTGGCATAATTTTAAACTAAATTTATGACCTTTGCTGACTTTGCTCTCCTTGACAATGTAAACATGACATTTCTATTTATCATTTCTAATTTAAACATGTGAATGATGTCAGAAGTTTAGACACGGGCTATCATATTGACCCGGTGGGAAATGTAAAATATCTTCACACCAACAATAAAGGGACATATGAAATAGCAAAATGTAAAAATGAAGAAAAATAAAAATTATTCAGAAATCGTGAGATGCGGTCTGGTGTGATGTAGGTTTCAGAAAAACATTTTCTTTATCGTGCCAACGTTTCGATCTTTATTGAGATCATCTTCATGGCCTGGGATTTACAAACGTTGTTTACATTTAACAAATACATTTAGGATGTGGAAAAATAAAAATGTTTAAATTTTCAACTAGAAATGCTATTATTATTAATTATATTATCTTTAATTATTAAAAAGATAACAACTATAGTTAACAGTGTAGGGATTAGCTGTAAGAAAGAAGTAAGAAAAACAAAGACTGCGGCAGTGGCAATTACCTTTTCTCGGCGATAGCGGCGGGGTGGTGTTAAGGGGATGCTCTCTTAGCTGCTTAGCTTCCAACTTCTTTTTTAGCTTATTGTATTGCTTCTGGCTTCTCTCGTCTTTATGGAAGCTATGCGGAGGGGGCGAGTGTCCTGAAACAGAATGGTAAAAATAACATAAGTCGGGAGGCGTGACATTTTCACCATATCAGCAGGGCTATTTTCGACAGTCCGGATCGTGAAATGTGTGTTGTTCCTATTGTAAAAGAAGTGACCGTCTCCAAAGTAGGAAGTCTGCAAAGTTCACGACAAAGTCTAGTCTTTTATTGCGCACTTTGAAAAGACGTTAAAGACGTGCCGTATGGGAGAAAGCGTCCTGAACCAATGAGTAACGGCCGAGGAAATGTCACTCTTCTTTCATAAACAGTGACGAAATAGTAAAGGGGAATTTTCTGTAGCGTTCCTGTCGGCTTCACCTTAATTGTTATTGTGCGTCTTTTCTGATTACAGACTGAGTCGAAACCGACTCTGAGAAAGACAGGATGATAAATGCTGAAACGCGTCTAGTCGAGTTTCATTTCACCGACCGTGCAGTTTAAATTACATACTCCAAAAATGTACAAAAGGACCGATCATTAAATTTTTTATGTATATCCAGATCAGTGAGTCATTTTTTTCTTCACTCTACATGTGCGAGAGTACCTTACTAATATGGTAAAGAAAAGGTGGCAGCGTCAGGGGACTGGGTCATCCGAGTTCTTGCTTATCAAGAGCTCGGTCGATAAGTAGCTCACAGAGGCTAGTTTCACACAAAGCTGTTTTAGTTGATTCAACTGAGTTGCTGGGTGGACTCACAACTAGTTTCTGACATGTGAAGACTTTTCTCGGCAAGGTTTCACACCAGGCCAACGAGAGTTCATCAGGACGTTAGAACCCGAGAAAGCACTCCTGTTGAAATCGAGATGACATTTCGTGCCACTTCTCTCCAAGCTTCGCTTCTTTTATTTTAACTCAAAATTCATTACACCTTGTCCCACATCGCGGGATTAAAACGAATGTCTTCAATAACACTTCCACGTTGAAATTTGAAGTAGGAACGCTTTCTGTAGTGAATTCAGTTGACTCAACTAGGCGACTGCTGTGAAAGAAGAATGCAGACTAGTGTGTTTTGAGCTGAGCAAACCAGTGGGGCTGAGACGTTAGTGCACTTGTTGACCTAGGCGGACGAGCTGACTGCGTTTGAAGGGTTTCGGGAGGTTTCAAAGGACTACACTGCTGATGCCCGTCCTTTCAACTAGTTGAATCATCCTCTTATGAAAGAGGCCTAAATCACGGAAGAAGGACTCAGAATTGGCCATACGGGGTTGACACAAGGTCACTTACTTTTGGGCCAAAGCCCGCGTATATGTCCGGCAGAGAAAGTTTGCTCAATGTGTCTCACTTAACTGAAGGATGTCATTCCTTGGTTCTACATAGGGAGCGAGTAGAAATGCCACCCGATGAGAATTGTGCTCGAGTACGGCAGCGAATCTTTGGATCGCCTATTTCGATTTTTTTTTTTTAAATTAAGAAAACAGTTGGTTAATTCTGTATTTATAAATCCTTTGTGTATTGCAAGTAATCCTATTGTTGCATATATACTACATTTGGTGATAAATGTTTTAAAGTTTCAGGGAAAACGTATTTATACGCGTGAATGTGTGTTGTATAAGAGGGTGGATGTAGGAATATCGAGTACCCCAACGACCGTAAGTTGATTGTATGTGTCAAGGGTGATGGACGAATATCTAGTATATCATCATCCTACTTGAAAGCAAGGTATGCAGATAAGAAAGCTCGCATTTATTGATATGTATATGCTTAGGTTAAAACTGCATGCGTTAGAGGCTGAAATAACTTGTTGCACCTTTAGCCCAACTTGAACGGTGTAACCATTCAAATATCCTGCAGTAATAATCTTGGGAGCGTGAAAAGAAGTTAAAAGGTAGAAGGTTTCTCGTTGGAGAATTAACATTTAGTTTATGGATGTAAATTCCTAATGAATCATGCATGAATGGTATTTGTTACAGTTATCAGAACTTCATATTTGTAGCACCTGGATCCTTCGTTAGATCGATTTTACTTTTGGTTTCTCCTTCTGGTGCAATCAAAGATGTGGCAGACGGCAGTAGCCACAACAGCAACACTTTAGGTACTGTTTATGGTTATTTTTTTATCATAAAAGCCTAAAAGTGTACAGTGCATAAAAATTAAATCTTATGGCCAAAATAACATTGTCGTCTAAATTGCTTTGCACTGCACAAGGATTATGGAAATGATTTATTGCCACGTCTTATGATGATGTTTATCGATTAGACCCCTGGGAAGACCGATAGGACAGGACAAAGAAACGGGCAGGTAGGTCAATCGGAGAAGCGGCGCCGCTCGGCTGTCATTAGAATCTGTTGACGTTCAATTCAACGTTAATTAAAACTGCCTGATTAAGTGATTGTTCGTTGTGACGCGTGGGAGCTTAATGTCCTCCTCTTCGGGTCTTCGCCTCGTCGACTTTGTCTCCTGCAAGAATGAAACACGAGTAAACCGGAGGCAAGATTACTATTTAAGACTTATTGTTGGATCGTTATTGTCCCAAGCGGTCTACAATACCTATTCACCGTACTCTATTATCTTTTATTAAAACCTAAGGTTATTATTTGTCCCTAAAATTTTTAATGAATTTTTTATTCCTGAATTTGCACTTAGATCGTTTCAGATCATCCTGATTTTACACCAAGGTAGAGAATTCTGAAATCAGAAGACAACCGATTACACAGATCAACGCGATCGGGGGAATGACCAAACCGCAGGGTCATCTTGTAGACCTTTAGAAGAAATGTCGCAATATAAAAAATATATATTACATTCTGCAAGACAAAGCTAACACTGTACCAAACTTGTTTTCTGGGTAGATGAGTCATTATTGGGTGTCCTGTTGAGAGCGCCCAAAGCATGCCGATGGTCGAAAGCATGCCAGTAACAACTGAATTTACTTTCTTTTTCAAGACCATACTTTGAACCAGAGTGCTCGTGAATAATAATAATAAAGTTTACTGAACTTATGTATTACTTTTACGAGAAGAAATAAAAATAAATATATAAATAAGGATAGGTAAGGAAATTCCGTCTGCCGGAAGATGCCCTTAGCAAATGCATTCATGAATGCATATTTATAATCATATATAATTAGGCATAAAAACATACAGGTACATAATAAAAGACTAGATTAGATAGATTATAGGTTATAAATGTAGAAAGGCGAATGGGAAACAATTGTTTGATAGAGGAAGGAGCCAAGAAAGCTCAGAATGCGATAGGAGGGGTACAGCCAGTTCAAATCACATCTATTAGACACATGAAATCTCTTTGGGTTGGCAGTTTATGATTTTCTTGAATCTGCTAACAAACTCGCTGGTGAGACCACCGAAGATCAAACAAACAATCGAAATGGGGAAGCACAAGGAAGGAGAACAGGGGTTTGCGGGTGATGGTTGGGAAAAGATGACTTGCTTGGCGTAGAGTAGAGAAACAACGGGTGATTTGGGTAATGTGAGGTTTCCAGGATAGGGCTTCGATCAAGCTGATTTTTTTGTTTTTAATGAATACGATATTTATTAACTGTTTCCATGCGGATTAGTAAAATACGACTAATATAAATAATAAGGTGTAGTGTGGTTTTGCTGAATGCATTACTTAACAACTCGGGAGGACAACGCCCTGTTCTCTCTTCCATCAAATGTGACCAACTAATTGAAACAGAAATGTAGATTTTCATGTCTTGACGATTTTTATGCCATTGCTGAGACTTTCTTTTAGATTTTGGCCTATTTTAAAAGGAAAGGGCAAAAAGAACATAACAGCTTTACTATCGGATCGGTCGTGGAGGTTAACTGTCAAACACACAGTCAGGGGTTAAGTTATTCGATATTAATGTTTTTTCTGCGTCTAACGATGCAGTGGTTAAGACAATTACTTTTGTTATCAGCAGCAGAAAACGAGGATCTTTAAATTAACAATATGCATTAGAAAACGTGTAGAAGGCTGTACGAACGAGACAGAATTGATTTATTATGTAGCAGATGAAGGGTAATGAGTGTAAAATTGAGTTTCTAACGGCCGGGAGATGCAGATAAAGACATTAGGCCAGGATACGGGGCGAAGGAGTTGAAGGGTTACGGGGCCGAATTTACGCACGATTCGGGTACTCGACCCATTAGAGGATTATCGAATGAAATGAAAATATCTGTGGAATTTACAAGATTAAAAAACAACCACTTCAATCAGTCGATGGTCGGAGTAGAACGGTCAATATCTGAAAAAAATGCTCGATTTCTCAGATCTGAAATCATAACCGTAAAATTGGAAACAAGTTCGCACAACGGGAACAGGGCGAGGGGTCTCCCTGCGGCGCGTGGGTGCGGATAAATACGGCCGTTTCCAGGGTGAACAGGGATAAATGAAAAGGTCGAGGGCGTGGCCGTGTAGGAGGAAATGTGTAGGGAGCCGAATCCCAGTTTCGGTGAAGTACTCCCACACGGAAACAACCCTTTTTCAGTATCGTGTCGCTATTTTGATACGTACCTTGAGGGGGTCCGTGACCGAGAACTCCGGCGGGAAGAGGGCTGAACGAGTGGTAGCCGTGGGGCATCGCTCCCGGGTAGAAGCCCTGGGGCTGGTTCGAACCGCTGGGGTTTCCAGCGCCCTGAAAACACAAAAATTCGTCAAATAGGCTGTTTTATACTGAAAAACAAATAAGGAAGTGACCAACTAGCATTTCAAGAATTAATCTCCTGGGGTCGACCACTTGTCGTTTTCCAACGCTTCATATGAGATTTTATCTTTACTTCAGAAGGAACACTCTATAATTCTCTGTTGTAATTTAATTGACTCATTGAGATGTGTTGGGTTTTTTAACGATTGCAGCAGCTGATAAATTTCTATATTTAAGGAAAACGACTTTTCCGCTACCAAAATAAAATAATAAATGAACAAGTTGAGAAAACACCATTTAGCGCTGTATAAGCTTCGTAATAAATAATGGGAAGAACAATTTACTATGTTTTGCAAATGGAATTCTTTTCAAAACAAATGGAATTCTTTTCAAAACAAACCATAGGCGTACATTTTCTGAAAAGCTTCTTAGATTTTTTCTCATGAGGCGTCGGTGGCCGCAACGGTTTAGGCGTTGACACGGCGCTCATCACTGTAAGGTAAAGGTCTCGGGTTCGAATCCAGCGGCCCTGCATTCGAACCCGACATACTTACAAATGGGCTTTTTTTGCAAAAACACCGGCACCCTGAGGGTTTATGTGACCTCTGCTGTCGCGAACCCTCATAAAAAAAAAGAAGAAAAAGAAGAAGATTTTTCTCTTTTGTGTAGTGATCTCTGCAGAATTTCAGTATTAGCATAATAGAAAATTGTTTGTACAAAATTACGTATTCTATATGATATACATTTATAGAACTGAAACATGGAACCGTCTTTTTAGATTGATTGTTCACCGATTATAGGGTGTTCGGCTACTGGTGTTAAAACTTTGCCAGTAAATTCTACACTCAAAATGGAACCATAAAGTCCTAATTAACTATGGTCCGAATCTCAACAGTTTCGGAGTTATTCTCCTTTTATGGATTTTTTAAGATTTTACGGCCATGCTTGAAATAAACAATGATTACTACAAAACTAAAAGGTTTTGGACAAATCCGTTGATACCACTAAAAACTACATTAAATTTCCAACAAGATGTGATCAATTATAAACTTGGAAACGTTGGTGAAGTAAGCGTTTAGTAGCCAGAACTTTGAAAAAATAATTTCGAAGTTGAAAAACTTACTATGGTGATTCTAAACTACTATTTCCAAACATTGATACCAGCAAATTTCAAAAAAGCGTACACCATTTAATATCCTTTTTAGTGGTGTAATTGCCTTTTTAATTACTTTTTTCAAAGATGAAGAAATTGATGAAGGAAAGGAAATTTTGAATGAATTTTTTAAATGTAATTTGGAACCGAAACTTGCATACTTATTTAACAACACGACAGCAACTTATAGATTATAGGATTATTACACCCCGGAATAAAATAGACAAAACGCTTTTAGTTCATTCATTACAAATTTCCTTAAGTTTTTTATTTTTTATTATTGTTAATCTTTCCGTCTTACCAATCCATCAACCACGGTTTTTCCTGTCATTCATCAACTTCTTCATCTTAGAAAAAAGTAATTAAAAAAGCAATTATACCCTAAAAGGATATTAAATGGTATAAGCTTTTTTGAAATTTGCTGGTGTCAATGTTTGGAAATAGTAGTTTAGAATCACCACAGTAAGTTTTTCACTTTGAAATAATTTTTTTTTTTCAATGTTCTGGCTTCTAAACGCTTATTTTACCAACGTTTACAAGTTTATAATTGATCACATCTTGTTGGAAATTGAATGTAGTTTTCAGTGGTATCAACAGATTTGTCCAAAACTTTTCAGTTTTGTAGTTATCATTGTTTATATGAAGCTTGATCGTGAAATCTTAAAAACTCCATAAAAGGGGGACAACTCCGAAACTGTTGAGATTCGGACCATTGTTAATTAAGACTTTTTGGCTCCATTTTGAATGCAGAATCACTGGCAAAGTTTGTAACACGAGTAACCGAACAGCCTGTGTCTGACATTCACGTAAAACCGAACTTTCAAATTGCACTAAAAAGAAAACTTTTCGTGAATTCTGAACAAATTTTCTTAAATTCTGAACACAGTGGAAACTCAATTTTCAAACTTCATTTAACATCAGATCAAAATAAACATTACGTTTGTGCAATTAATACTTTACAATTAATTAAGGTTTTTAGTTGAGATGAAAAAAAGTTAATGGCACGAGAGGGATTCGAACCCACGACCTTCGGCTATATATACGCCTCTCGTGCCATTAACTTTTTTTCATCTCAACTAAAAACCTTAATTAATTGTAAAGTATTAATTGGTCAAGCGAACCACGAAATTAGTGAATTTAATGAATTAAAATGAATTACGTTTGTGTATATAAATTTTCAAAATAAATTCAAGTTGTGCCATCATTTCATTCACAGTGCAATCAAACAAAGGATTCCGACTAGTTATAAAATGTCTTATTATCATTTAATAAATTTGAGTGAGATCTATTTGTCAGAGTAACAACACAGCATCAATAATATCAACAGTGTAATTAATGTGTGGTGATTGGTGACCGTTAATCGTTATTTATTTAGAAATCGTGAGATGCGGTCTGGTATGATGTAGGTTTCAGAAAAACATATCGTGCCAACGTTTCGATCTTTATTGAGATCATCATCAGGCCTCAAAGTGTTTATCTTCTGTGTAATTGTGCCATTCTTGCGTGTCGTGTCGAGAGTGTAATTAATCAAAAACAAAGAATATATAAATGTAACTGCACCGTGCACTATTTGCCGGCCTAAATAAAACAAGTTAAACACAATTACTGCTAGAGGAAGGCATATAGCACCTGCAATTAGGCGGTATAATGACCGATAACCGGGATTCCGTTGAAAACGCTTTTAAAAGACAAACAGCGCAAGGTTTGGATCAAAAAATACTAATTAAGACTATTTAAAACAACTATCAAATTGCACACAGCAAAACGGCATTCATGTGACTAGACTTCTGTTTGTATCAGGTTTTCATGTTAATTGATTAGAATGAATGTGATTTATTAGCGTGAAAGGAAGTTGTTTAACCTAACTCCGAGGAATATCGAGTACACTGGGGTGAGTATGTGACGTCTGTAGAGTAAAGGGAATTTATTAGCGTGAATGGAGTAGGTTCAACCCCCGAGGAATATCGAGTACTCTCAATGAGGGAATGTGACAAGACTTCTATGTTTGTGGTATGTATTGCCTGTTTATTCTGTAAATGGCATCCCGAGGTACAATGAAAGACAAGCATTTTAGGATATTGACTGTTTTCATATCAAAAAAGCAGGTTCAATTCCAGATCGAGACGCTTAAATGCACGCTGAAAAATACGTGTCAAAGACCAGAAAGGGAAGTAAAAACACGCAGAGGGCCAGCGACCTCAGCCTGTTTGTCCGCCTCTAACTTCCCACAGTATTATCACTATTTGTAAATATTTACATACGCTTGTTTGTCAAATACAGTTATCACGGTAGAGTAATTAAAGGTGTTTGTAACAAATTAAACACAGAAAAGTTTGGGGCAATGTTAGTAATGTCTTTTCTTCGTTCCAAATGCTGGTGAAAGTCAGAATGTGCATCGATGCACTGACGTTGGGTTACTCGTCGTCGTGGGGAGGCGGTGACACAACTGCTCAGAAATGCACTTCCACAAACCCACTTAAAAGTAGCTTTCCTCCTGGAATTATTTTTATTCCCGCGAAGAGATTACCGTTGGGCCGAACCCAGAGTCCGATAAATTTATTGTTCTGTATTTCTAGATAAGACCGTATTTTCGTTAAGGCCGTAAGTAAACGTTCTTCCCCTGAATCCCGAGCCTTCGTGCGTGCTAAAACTGTTTCCCCTACCCGACCTGGGGGAAAAACGGTTTAAAACGCGATATCGATCTCAATTCAGAAGCGATTTTCTATATCGGAAGAAAGCAGAAAATAAGTAAAAATGCCGCAAAACGATCCACTTTTCTTATTCTCCGGGGCACAGTCGAGCGCGGATGTCTGTCTTCTGCTTTCATTTCGAAACGAAAGGCTCTTGGGTGCACTTCGTTTGCGGTTTTTTCCCCGTCGTGGAAAAAGAAGCAACGTCAATGTTAATTTAATGAAAGCGTATGGAGAGAAACCCTCTCTCCTAAAATTTACACTTTTATTTTTCCAACAGAAAACTGAGAAATAGTACTTTTTTTCTGTCAATAGGAATTTTGCCTTCAATGAACTATATTCCTTCTTCATAATTCGCTAGTTTTCGTGGTCCGCTTGACCAATTAATATCTTTCAATTAATTAAAGTTTTTAGTTGAGGTAAAAAAAGGCAGCGTCACGAGCGGGATTCGAACCCACAACCTTCGGCTTGATACGCCGCTACTCAACCACTTGAGCTATCGTGACTTCGATCCACTCGGACACTAACTTCCCATCTCAATCCCACCTTTCTTCATAATGTGAAGGAAAGCCAATATCGTTAAAAGCTTTAATTAAACTTGAATCAATAGCAATTTTCAGGGAAAGCGTTGTACATTAAACTTCACTTATCAACGTTTATGGTGCAATGTTTCCCCTCTAGACATTCATCTGTCCAGTTGATGTTACACAATATTCGTCTCTGAATAAAATGTTATTTGTGCATGTTAACTGACAATGACTCTTGTACACGAACGTAAACGATGGTACTTGATGCTTGCTACATAAATCAAGAAGTAGAATTACATAAACAAAAGAAAGTGAAAGTGCAAATCCGCAGCAAATATATATATAAAGTTTTTGTTAACGTATTTTTGGTGGATTTAAACGAAATTTCAAAACGATTGAATTAAAAAAAATTGTAAACGATTTTGTTATAAACGGAACGGGAAATGCCATTGCTTGAAAAGTATCCTGGAGTGAATAACTTGTGTGGTTTATTCGCATAGGTCTATTCGAAACTGTCGACCATAATTATTCTTTTGTGCGTCTTTCTTGTTAAGTTGATTGTTCTGTAAAGTTTTTCATATATTTGATATAAGTTCAAAACCCAATTGGTACAACAAATTTGACGATAACAAAATACAAACAATCATGCAATCAAGGATTTCCTAATGGAAGATTGTAGGAAAAAACAGTTTTTTACACTCAATACGGGGATTTTCCGTTGTTCTTCTTGTCTAAATGATAAAGTGTCCCCAAAGGCTTTAAATTATAAGCCAGCCACTCTCGATGAAAATATTCTCTGAAGCTCAGACGACTTTCACATGTATGTCTCGTCAGGAAACACTAGTAAACTAAAATATGAAGTGCCTCCTTAAAGTAATTGAGGAATTGTCTGCAGTTCGCGCACTGTTTTTGTTTGCGGACTTTTGATAAATACGGGTGGCGTCAGCTGAACGCAGAAAACCGTCGGACACGCGCTTAAAGGGTTACAGAAAAATACAAACAGCCGTCCAGCTGGTTAGAAATCAACAGGGGAATATGAAACGTACCTCGTCGTTTTCTGTTCGTCCCATGCCACGTCGAGTCATTTTTACAAGCTGGCTCCCGCAGGAATCCCCCGGCCACGTTGCACGCACGGGTCGGACGTGGAATTGCGAACAGGTTGCGCTCAAATCGACTCCCACCAGCTTTTAAAGAAAGATTATCCCGATTACCGGAAATCAGGAGTCGATGAATATCGCCAATGTCGGGAAACGGCGAAAATCCCTTTTTTGTACAACTGTAGTCAAACAGACCTTTCGGCAATCCAAGGACGAAACATTATCTAATCAATTAATCTACTACATTATATTTTAATTAAAAGATAAAAATTAACTGTCATGATAAAAACAATAGTTGAGAATAAATTTAACCAACTAAACAAAAACCCAAAACTCGTGATATGCATGTAAGCGGAGACTGTAACCGATATTTCAATAAATAGACACTAGACTTAACAACTAAACAAATTTATAAAACCTGATGTATGGAAGGATGAAGATCACCTGACAGGTTTTTTCATGAAGCACAAAAATCAGGACTGAATGAAAAATATCAATGACAAAGTAAAATTGTTCGCGTTGCCAAATCCGGAACTGGCAGATATTAGCAAACTGTATATTGCTTTCCCCCCTCATTTTAACCCCTTTTCGCACGAAATTATCTCTTTTTAATTGCAAATTCATTTTTTTTTAATATCATAGAAACTTTGTCTTACACTATTAAAAAAAGGGTTAGTGTGAAATGTATAAACATCTAAATAAAATCCCGCCTATTTGAATTTTTTTAAATATGAAATAATTGAGTTCTTAGAAGACAAAGACAATTAATTACAATTAAAATTAAAATTTAATTCTATATTCAAAACTGTGAAACCAATGATTTTTTTTTTTTTTTCAAATGAAGTAATTTTATTTTACCTGCTTACCTACTAGGTTTTTGCGTTTTAAAGAAAGAGTTAATGTGAAATTAAAAATGGATAATTTTAAGGTAAAACAGCTAATTTGAAGGTAAAAAATGTTAATTAGAAATTAAAAAGGGTTAATTTTGAAATAAAAAGTTAATTTCTAATTAAAAAGGGATAATTTTAAGATAAAAAGGGCTAATTTGAAATTTAAAATGGTTAATATTAACGTAAAAAGGTCAATTTGAAATTAAAAACGGTTAAGTTGAAGGTAAAAACGTTAATTTTAAATAAAAATGCGTTAATCTGAAAGTAAAAAGGTCAATTAGAAATATAAAAAAGTTAATTTGAAGTTAAAAAAGGTTAACTCGATAGTAAAAAAAAAGGTCATTTTGAATTCAAAAAGGATTGATAATTGAAATTAATTAAGGTAAATTAGAAATTTAAAAAAGTTAATTTCAAAGCAAAAAAAGATCAATTTGGAATTAAAACTGGTTAATTTGAAAATATAAAAACGGGTAATTTTAAAGTACAAAACAGTTAATTTTCAATTAAAAATGGTTAACTTGAAAGTAAAAAAGGCATTTTGAATTGGAAATTAAAAAAAGGTCAATTGATTGGAAAAAGTTATATGCAAGGTTTAGAAGATAGGAGACTAATAACTAAACAAATTTAAACAACCTAATATATTGAAAAATGAAGACCACCTGACATTTTTTTTCATACTCTAGATAGTTAATGGCTTTTCAGCATGTGTGGTAAACACTTGTTGTTATTTTTATTATTGTTTTAATTTTTCAGTAATAACCATTTTACCTCTCCATGATGATGATACATAAGAACCTTCACACGATTTATTTATAGTAAAAATTAAAACAATGTTGTAAACTCATGAACGATTTCAATTGAATTACCTATTTTCTTAAATTGTAAAGATGAGCGAATTGCTTAAATTACAGTGCATATATTTAAAAATTAAAATTTACTAATATGTAATTTGTTCAGTTCAGTCCAACACTTTTTAAACCGTAGGTTTTCTGAAGACAAAAGCAAATGCAATTCGGTTGCTGACAATGCCAGCCCGATGGAAGAAACATCCCAGGGGTTAAATTTGTTGGAAAAAAAGGTTATCCGACACGTTGAATTACCAGGGATGCGAGGGTGGCCAATGTAAATCAAATTAAAGCCCTTGTCAGTCTAAAGCTCCGTCGTGCTAAACCTTCCATTCACGTGTTTTTATCGTTCAGATCACATATAGATCATTTTTACACTTGGAAATTTAACAATGCCAGTAACAACAACAGATAAAATATTTGCCGCGAAGAATGAGAAAAGGGTGGTATAATCCCCATGAACTCCAACTTAAAAAAATAAAATAAAACGAAAAATGATTGAAAAACGACAGGACCTTCTAAGGAACGAACATAGTCCCTTTGTAGTGTATCGTTTTAATTATTTTGCCTGTAAGTAGGCCGGAGCTGTGGATTTGCTTTGGATGATCAATGTGGCTCTTCTACGTATTGAAGCAGGGGACTGTAACGAATCTTATTCACGAAACAATAGTTGGCTTTGCACCGTGAAGAATTTGCAGTGAATGTCCGCCAGAAGGCGTCTTCTTTTTAACCGATGAATTTCCGTAGGTAAAACCCATCCACGCCTGTAGAATTAAATCCTGGAGAAAGAACGCGACGGATCGTGCCTTATCCTTTCTTTTTTGAAAGTTCAAAATGTGATAATGGAGAGAAAACCGCTTTCGACCGTCAATTTTGACTCAAGCGTAATTCTTTAATAACGCAATTAAATAATTTCCTTAGGAAAATCGATCAACCAATATTTTTTCTTTTCCCTAAGAATTTTCCAAAACAAGGTGAAACAGTGTAAAGTGATATCTGTCATACTGACAGGCTTACCATCCAATTACTCACTGGGTGTCGAGGACGAGGGGGCAAACCACGAATACATTTTTCATATATATTTTCAAATATAAAACACCATGGGCTACGCCGGGATTCAAACCACGGATTTTTAACCAGGCAAATACGAGTCGGACGTCATAACAATCGGCCACCGTCCCATGTCTAAAAAGTCATTTTTACTTAATATTAACAATAATGTTACCTATATTGTATCACCTGAACGCTAATTTTTTAAGCACGTTTTAACCATCCCTAACCATTTTAAGTCTATCAGACCAGATGGACTTCCTAACTCGATCTCCAAGTCCAATAACCTTTCTATCTCGATGTTTCTAACCAAATGCTGAAATTGATCAAATTCCGATTAAACATATTCCACAGCAAGCGTACTGTTCACTCCAAACAGCTCTCTCTTTCTTCTACCAGAAACCCCGTTGACCCGCCAATAAAGGCTTAAAACGACAATGGCCATGGAAAAGGTTACTACCCTGACAAATATAGAAACCACAAAGTAAAATAATGAAACAGTGAAATAGGGTGTAAAGCTAAACTGTAAGCGTTAGCTAAAACAAAACTAAATAAATTAACAACAGAATTACCCGATAAGTAATGTCGGTGGTTGAAACTGTGTACTACTGCTTATTTATCTATTTTTTTACGGGTTTATAATATAGCTTATCCTTGTAGGTTAGATGTTTTTTGGCTGTTCACCTAAGTAACCTATTTTAACAATAAGTCAACCTGGAAACAACCGAAGATTATGTACTGTCATGTCGATGCGTGATGTTGAAAAGAGCAAGGTACGTTTTATTATCATAAGACAGGGCGACGACCTCCCATCCGAAAGCTAACAACAACGGCATGGCCACGGATGAGGCAATGTGAGGAATCTAAGGAGCGAATTTTTTCCCCTTTACAATTGCTTACGTTGAAAAGTTGTGTTTAGCAGGATCTATCGGTAATTAACACAATTTTGTCGGTATACTGAATAAAGATGAATTTTATTATATTATTTATTGTGTAGTAAAACAGTGTCGGGTGGAACAGGAGACGGGAAAAATGCTTGTGGTAAGTGTCAAAGGTGAGCGATTATCCTTTTTAAAGGACTCGATTCCTTTGGCTCGGTTGACGCACGGGTCACGACGTCCAGCACAACGAGCGTTTTGCAGTGTGCGTCACGAATTCACCGGATCTAGCTTTTCTCATCTATCCGCAAAATAATGTAGGTTTACTGTTATAAAATAAAAAAATTAAATAAATGATTGTAAATTTTTTTAAATTAAAAAACCCTCCATCACTATCAATACACTTCTCCCAACTTGATGGAAACTTCTGTAGACCCTCTGAATAGACTTTTGAGCCTTTATTATTAATAAATTTTGTGAACTCATTTTCTAATGATTTTTGATCAATAGATTTTTATGATTTGTTTGAAAAAATTGTAGTAGGTAGGCGAGCGGTCTGGAGAATAGGGAGGATGAGGCAGAACCTCATAACCAAGATCCTGCATCGGTTGGTGCCGATCGTTGTCGTGTAACAAAATCGGCCTTTTCCGAATGAGCAAAGTTAGCTTCAATAATGCCAATTTATGGTGCATTCAATTTTGCAAGATTGTTTCTCCAGGATTCAAAAAGCTCTAGTAAATCATCCCAAAAGAAGCCCACCAAAGAGTCACCATCACCATTTTTTGATGCGTAGTATTTGGTGGAGCTTCTCCTTTGCCGAGCCACTGTCTAGACCGTTGAAGATGATTAGGGATATTATTATTAGTTTTTAATCCGGGATGTATGTAGGGCAGTCACACAATCTCGGAATTTTCTCTCGAAGTGGGGTTGTCAGGATGGCGGTCGATTCGTTCGACGTTGGATCATTCTCACCTCTCTTTTATCCACCCAGAGCCTTGAGGTGTAGCATTGAGAGAGTGGCGAACTAAAGCACAGCTGTATTCATGTGTAGCACAGATTGGTTAGGATACCAGGTCCTGCCTGCAAAGGCGGGGAGAATGCCTAACCAACTTAACTAGGGGGTAGCGCAATGTTCCAAGCCCTGTAGCGTGCTACATGGGAATGGTATAGTTGTGGTTTGTGGTTTAGTGGTGAGAATCCTGGCGAGTACTTAAGAGTTCAGCCTGTTGTTTGGTGGTGCCGTTATTGGCTTTCTATCGAAGGCAGAGTTCCTATAGGGGGTGGTTAGAAATTCCACTTTTAACAAAAAGCTGCCAGAGCGGATCCGGACATTCTGCCGTTAGAGGGGCCCCTACACTCAGGGAGATAGATTATAGTCTCTATCTAGGGAGTATAGCTGGAAACCTGGTTTCGCTGGTTAAGAGTAACTCTTATCCACTCGTAAGCAGAGGTATGTGCTCCTATTTGAGAAACTAAACGTCTGATGAGGTCATGTGTCAAGCTTTCTGAAGACAATGCGACTCCCCCCCCCCCAAAGATAATCAAATGCGTAGAGCGTTAACATAGTGAATCCACTTTTCATCACAAGTAACAATTCTATCCAGAAAACGTTCGTTTCTGTTTCGGCATAGAAGTATTGCGCAAACTTATAACGATGATTTTTTTTGGCGGTCGTTTAATGCATGAGGAACCTTCCAAAGCTCTCTTTCACCTTTACAATTGCTTTAAGCTGGTCAGCGATGGTCGATTTGTTAACTGAAATATTCTCTGCAAGTTCTCGAACTTTCTAGGACTTTCTTCGAACAAAGCTCGCAGAACATCACCATCTAGAGAAGAAATCCTTCTGTCTTCAAAGCTAATGTCTTCCTCTCGAAATTTTTTAAACCATCTCTGAACCGTACTCTTATTTACACTGCCGTTGTTAATGTTTCTGACCGTTTGGGTACTGTTGCGACGTTCAATGTTAAAACTCGAAATTACTTGAAAATCACGCATTGATATCTTACTGATTTATTTCGAAGTAACAAAATGCTATTAGGGTAAACAAACATTTTTGTTCGAAAGGGGATTAAAACATTCGTACAAAAGAATAATCCATCGAACTTAAACAGTTTATTCTATAGAGGGATAATTGAAAGAAAACAAGAAAACCTCCATTATTTTCTGGACAACCCAATATTATTAACCGGTTGGAATTTATGTGTTAATCGACGCCGTGCGTCTGGTAGTCGGATCGGTAGAAAAATGCTATCGTGATTTATGCCTCATCACGGACGACGGGCCCTGTCCATTCTTCTTTCCATTGTGGAGAGCGTGTTCCGGCCAAAGACGGAAGGAGGCACGACTCAGCCGGCGCAATCGGGAAAATCCAGCCCCCCAACCACAGACTGAAGACACGGCACTCGATTTAAAAACCTTTCTCTTCAAGAAAAAAAGTCAAATTAATACTGAGCTGGGTTAAAATATTAGACAAAATTACCGATGTTTCTTCGAATAATCAAAATTAAAAAAAAAAAGATTATTTGGAGATCGTGTGATGTAGGTTTAGAAAAATATTTTCTTTTTGTGTGGTGATTAGTGACCGTTAGTCGATGATTATTCAGAAATCGTGAGATGCGGTCTGGTGTGATGTAGGTTTCAGAAAAACATTTTCTTTATCGTGCTAACGTTTCGATCTTTATTGAGATCATCTTCAGGGCCTGGGATTTACAATGTTTAAACATTACCAAAAACATGTAGGATGTGGATAAAAGTGAATTTAAACAATGCAAAAAAATATTTTTTTTAAATATTCAATCAAAGTATTTCTACTCACTCAAAGTGTTTGTGGATATAAAATGAATATAAAAAAATATTTTTTGCATTGTATAAAATCACTTTTTTCCACATCCTAAATGTTTTTGTTAAATTTAAACAATGTTTGTAAATCCCAGGCCCTGAAGATGATCTCAATAAAGTTCGAAACGTTGTCACGATAAAGAAAATATGTTTTTCTGAAACCTATATCAGGCCAGACCGCATCTCAAGATTTCCGAATAATAATATTTTAGTTATTGTGCCAAGGTTTCAATCTTTATTTAAATCATCTTCAGGGCCTGGGATTTACAAAAATTGTTTGTATTATACAAATACAATTAAAGATGTGAAAATGAATTTACAATGATGTACACAATAAAGAAATTTAGGTTTATTCAAAGTAATTTTACTCACTCAAAGTGTGTGTTTTCTGTGTAGATGTGTCACGGTTGTGTGTCGTGTTGTGAGTGTTAGTAAGATATAAATATGTTTTTGTTTATATATGTTTGATTTTGAAAGAGTGGGGAAGGAAGTAGAGATAGAAATTCATTTTTCTACGAGGAATCAGCTTCTTTGAGGTGAAAGGGACCGACAATGGGAAAAAAGGGTAATAGCTTGTCATTCGGCCTTAGTTATCTTTTCAGGATTATTAGGGAAAGAAAGGATAAATTGTTGGGGATGTAGACTATGTAGAAATCGATGTGTGGAATGTAATAATTGTTTTTTATGTTGTACTTTATATTTTATGTGTTACTCATATCGAATTCGATTTATGATATTAGCGTAGCTGCGGCTGAGTTTACAGTGAGCTGAGTGTCTGTTCTGTAACTGATGCTATGTTTAGCTCTGTTTATGTAAACCATTTCTAAAAAGTTATGTTTATGTTTGTTTTTTCTGTGTTTAATATTTTTGGATTGTTGAAGTGGAAATTGTGTTGGTGTTCAAAATGGATAGCCAATGCTGTAGAATTTTGTTTAGGTTTTTTTTTTTCAATCATATCCAGATAGGGATGTAATTCCGATGTAGGTTGCCGGACAATTTGTACTGATTTTGTATATTATATCAGACTTATTTGTTACAGGTGTGGGATCTTTAATTTTGGAAAAAAAGGTGTGAATAATTTTATAGTTTTTGAAGGCTATTTTAAAGTTATCAGAAGAAAGAAATGTGTTTAATTTGTGTGATATCCTGTGAACGAATAGAATATGTATTCTATAATGTTGCGAAGTAGGCCTGACCTCCGTGTGCTAATGACTTCGTGCTATTCGCTGGATGTCCCCGGGTTAACGAACAGAGCCATATACGATTAAAACTAAAAATAAACTCCACTTTTTGAAAAAAACTCAATGGAACACGTTATCTGTCGGGCAGCTTTGGATTTTAAACTCAACACTTGATGAAGGGCATTATGAGAAACTACTGTACCAGCAGCAGTTTAAAAAAAGCGGAATTCTATTGATTTTAGCCAACCCTTTGGCAAAACCCACATATCGATTTATTTTTTACAAATATTATCTTTTGTTATTATGATATATGGACACATGATGTATGAACCCCACTGGAAGAAAAAACATCGTATAAACCATGGTCCGATTCTCAACCCTTTCGTAGATATTCAACATTTTGTTTTTTTCAACTATCTACGGTGTTCGTAAATCTACTCGTTGCACTTGAACTATTCATTTTTCAATACAAAAAAACATTTAAAAGAGCATTAAATTTCCTTTAAGAAGGCACCCTTCTCGACCTTTCAATTTGATTTTTGGCAACAAAACATACACTAAATCATTCAAAACTGCTAAATTTAAAATTAGGAGCTATTAACTGCATTAGAATTAACCAAGTTTTTCTTTACAAAATTGCCTTTCGCACACACACACGCGCGCGCCCTCATACTTTTCTTAAATATAAACATAGATACCCCAAACCACATTAGACTTTTGATCGACAAGCGCTAGGAGAATCTGGTTCATTCTTAAAGATATACTCCATTGACGAATGTATTTAAGGCCATAGTGTAACAAAAAACCCAGTAATTTATGGTACCGGTTCTCGAATAAGGAAGAACTTAAGACGTGGATTTGCCTCCTTTGACTGTTTTTTGTCGCCCTTTCCATGGACGGATATAGCCCTTTGAATAGCTTCTTCCCTCTGAAAATTTTTTCAAGGCTTCTCACTGTTCATCCCTGTTTCCGGAGGGTTCATATTTTTTTCCGCGACAAAGCGCTAATGGAATGAAACAGGGGGCTTACAACACCCCTCGCAACGCGCTTATTTCCAGCGCGTGCACTCTTTTGTTCCACGTGGCATGAACGTGTCCAGGAAGAAAAATGATTCTCCCGTTTAGACAAGAGGAAATATATAAAAAACGGAATTGGTCTGAGGGACGTTAATCGATTTTTCTTCCGTCCCATGCCTTATTCCCCCTTATAGATTTTATTTTAGTTATTTTTGACATGATTAATACGGCTTGGGCCCCCCCCGCGTGCAGTTTGATCCAAATTATAATACAATAGCTAACAATTGATAAATCCGAGAAATAGCATCGCATAAATGTACTCTGTTATTTAATTGACAAAGGTTATTCAGGTTAACACATTCTGAAATTTAATTTAACCGACGCAAACTATAATAATACAATTAAACAGTTATATGTATACAATGCCGCTCTTCTCATTTGTACCTCAGGTTGTCAACTACAGAATGAAGCATATTATACATACATATACATCACCAAAAACTTATGTCTGATCACATTCACCTTCAGAGTATATATTCCTCGGGACTGGGTTGAACCCACTCCATTCTCGCTAATAACTTACTTTTAATTCCCCCGGGGTCACAGACTCGCCTCAGAGCACTCATTATTCATCGGGAGGATTGAACGACCCCTTCCTTTCACGCTAATAAATTAGATTCATTCCGATAAATTAACGTAAATTCAAAACCCGATGAAAAATGGAAGTCTGATCACATTCACTGCTCCGGAGTATTTGATATTCCTCGGGAGGATTGAACGACCCCTTCCTTTCACGCTAATAAATTAGATTCATTCCGATAAATTAACAGAAATCCAAAACCCGATGCAAGCATAGAAGTCTGATCACATTCACTTCCCCAGAGTATTTGATATTCCTCGGGAGGATTGAATATGATGAAATGAAATGGCCACGGAGAGCTTTAGTGAAGTATACTTCATTTAAATTAATTAAATTCACTAATTTCGTGGTCCGCTTGACCAATTAATATATTACAATTAATTAAGATTTTTCGTTGAGATAAAAAAGTCAATGGCACGAGCGGGATTCGAACCCACGATCTTCGTCTAGATAGCTCGGATCGAGGTCACGATAGCTCAAGTGGTAGAGCAGCGGCGTATCTAGCCGAAGATCGTGGGTTCGAATCCCGCTCGTGCCATTGACTTTTTTATCTCAACTAAAAACACTAAAAACCTTAATTAATTGATATATATAATTAGACCACGAAATTAGTGAATCTAATAAATAACGTTCATTCCAATAAACATAAAGCCAATGCAAACAAAGAAATCTGATCACATTCACTTCCCCAGAGTATTTGATATTCCTCGGAGCTGGGTTGAACGACCTTTCACGCTAATAAATTATATTCATTCCAATACTTACTTCACGAACCCTTACTTTCACGGTAATAACTCACATTTACTCACCAGAGATACGAATAAACCTAAATAAAAGTTGGCTGATATTTTCCAAGTCGATTAGAATCAATAAATATATGGTTTTTGGTTTGCAATAACTGAAATATTACTTTACCAAGATACATAATGCAAATTTTATTTAAAACTATTAAAGAGGTACACATTTTTTATAGAATTGTATATTTACAGTATTAGTAGTGTAGTAAAATAATTTTTGGCAGTTGTTCATTTTTACGGCAGTGTTCATAGAATATTCTATGAAAACAAAGGGCAATAAGGATTTGTTTGCTTCCCAACAGCTCGAAATACGAATAGTTAAAAGTTCGTTGTTATATTTAACTCGTGACGCAACCAATAAAGAACGGAAGAATTGACCATTGCGTCTAGTTAAAAAGTGATCAAAGTCGTCGGGAATGAAGGATTTGCCGTTTTAATTATTAAGAGGGAGGCGCCTCGTTCCTCTGGTTCAATATTTCCGTTATGTCCATTAAAAAAAATTCGTCCAATTTCTGCCCGAGGAGATTGGGAATCCACAGTCGGACCTACTAAATGAAGAGAGCTGTTTATAATCCCTTTCCGGGTAAACAAGGAGAATCGTAATTGCGACTAATGGCACCTTCGGTCCGGCACGGAAACCGGAGAAAACAAGTCAATTACAATAGAACTTTCAATTCTGTCGGAAACGGGACGAGAGTGGGCACCTTAAGTAGGGGAATTAACAGGGGAGGCGACACGGGGGCGGGTTTCATCTCATGCCGGGGGTGGCGATATCGTTTTAAAGAGATTACGGCGCGTGCTGCGCAAGGTACCACAGGTTACTTTCCTCTAACTCTATTACGGATAATTGCTTCCAAGAATCTTGGGAACAAAGGGATCCGACCCGTTCTCTTCCATTAGGGCGGAGAGGACAGAGCTAAGAAATTTATGTGGCAGCGGCTTATTTTTTCCATTACGTCAATTCCGGTTAAAAAAAGAAATCGAGGGACGGCCAGAAGGAGTGCTGGTCTCAGACCGGTATTTTCATTAATTTTACGGGAGGAATTTCGTCATTAAGGGATTGAATGAGTCAGACGAAGATGTCGTTAGGTGGTGTGGAATTGAAGGACTCCTTTTTGAATGGGCGAGGAATGGAACAATATTATCTGAATGGTAGGAAAGGAAGCTCCTATCACGAATGTAGTTATCTCCTGGCTGCGCACTACCCGTTCTCTCCCTCCTCCTCATCTACAATAACATTCACGGGGCGACTAACAAATAAAACTACTTCATACTTCAATACGCGCAATTACTAATGGACCGAAAGCGAATTTTATCCCAAAACCGCTTATTATCTCCAACTTTTTCAGAAGTGCTAAACCGACTAAAGGAGCTTGAAAGAATAAATACAAAATGGACAGGTAGTGAATGTTGTCGGTGAGGACGTCGAGTCCTTAAAGGATCGGGCGAGTCTGTCTTATCTGAGAAGGATGTTGACTCAGTGTCCCGCGAATCGGTGAAACAATAAACATTTGTTCGGGTCTCGACATTGTAAGCCGTTGCCGTTCATTAAAACAGAAGTCCTCATAAGACCCATCACCGGGGCTTGTGAATTCTAGTCATTCTGCGATAAGGAAATCATAAAAACCAAGCAGGATTATTGGCGACGTGGCGACGATTCGTGAAGGCGGACCCGTAACCCCGAGGAAAGAGAAAGTTATAAAATACTTGAGGAATAGCGTGGCGAGACCCCGAACAATTGAATTTGGGGTCATGTTATGATGCCGCACAATGAGAGACGTCAAAACGTGAAAGGGGGATTGGAATTTCCGCGACCATCCACTCGGACGAACACTACGCCACTTGTAAAAGTTTTTACTTTAGAGCGTGTTTTAAAATATCAAAATTCACACAATCTAAAGAAACAGTTTTGTTTAGAAATTCTAATTGACAAAAATCAAGGAACAAAATGCTTAGATAACATAACTAAAACAAAGTAGCAAGAGAATGAAGACAACACAATATAAAAATTACGTACGTTATATAACTAACGTTTCCGTTATTTCATGGTCATAGTACGTTTTAACTTCTTTCGAAAAACGTTGACGCTATTTAAATCCTTTTCCATAACTGATTTTAACGCTGATGCTAAGTTTCCTGGGGAGTTTGTAATAGTTCGGGATATGCAAGCTTGTCGACAAAGGCACCATTTTATGGACATTATGGATTTTCTCTCGATTACTGCCGATAGTATGGCAAACGTTGAGGACTAATAGTAGAAGCGCTAACCTACAAAATAAATTACGATTCGGGGCAAGTTCACTTTAAATGTAATTGACCACGAAAAGTGTCAAAAACTTTTAGCTTAGCTTATTACTTAAAAACTACTACAATATTACAGTGCAGTTAGTTAACCATAATCATATTCATTATAACCGCATTCTATATCAAGGATTTTAGCTTTTAAATTGTTTTTAAGTGGTTCAATCTAAGGGTACCTTTTAGGTAAGGGGTGTGGTGTTTTTTTTTGAACTTAAGATGTATAAGGCTGCAGCATTTCTAGCTGTCGTTCCTGTTTTTATGCAAATATAACATATAAACATTTCAATACTAGGAACACCAAATGTACATATATTCTTACGAGTTTGGATTTATGAAAACTTGTACGAATTATAAAATGTCTTAAAATAAATGATTTTATTTCATGTTAGGAGAATTTGCCAGAGCCGCGGCCGTAGAATGTACAACTCAGCAGTTCATGACTGTTTTTTTATTATTGGCGACGTTTCTGATTTATTTTAGTCGCTGTCTCTACATCCTAGTAAGTGGCTGTACGAGATTTTAACGAATAATGTGCACAAATTGTTATTTGTATTTTGTTCCTTCTATACTGTACCAGAATAAGTACGAAACGTCGCCAATTATAAAAAAAGTCATGAACTGCTGAGTTGTTCGTTCCCTGACAAATTCTCCAATCAAGTATCCCTCATTCGGCCGACAAGAAACACCATGATTTTATTACAGTTCTACATTTATAGTTTTTTTTTAAATTGGACAAAATCTCCAACAAAATCTTATTTGTTACTTTACCATCACCCGTTTTCTAAGACAAATAACGTATGACGCTATTCGACCTAGTTACGTTATTTCTGCGCATGCGCACTTCAATCAATTTAACGTTACCTATCAACGTTATGCAAAATCTCCGTTAGTGTGATTGAAATTTAAATCGTTAATGCCAATTTTCCCCTTCTTAAAGATTGTACGTCATTTCTATTGGCGATCCAACAGTTTTTCCCATTTACGTCGTTTCAAGTGTAATTAATCGTCTAGTAATAGTGCAATAAATTATAGTCAAACGGAAATCGGCCTAATTAACATCATTAACCTTTGGCTTGGGTCGACTTTGTTTAAAATACATTATGTCTTATCAAATATCAATTTTTAAAACAGAGATCGTGAATATGGCGATTCGCCGTTAATTAAAATGATGACAATCAGATCACGTGATCCGAGTTTTTTAAAACTGCCAATCTTTTGTTATATACACAATGGCGATACTGTATTGTGTAAACTCGCGGCTTTTCGAGAGTGAACTCAAAAACGGGTTTCTCGTTTTTTTTTCCTGTTCGTATTTTCCTCGCGGAGCGCTTAAATTTGTGTAAAAGTTTTTTCGATCGCTGTGCCACCTGAGAGAAGGTCTTCCCACGACCCTCTCCGCGGCCTAGACAATCTCATCACACGTTCGCCCTAAGGCGAAGTATTTAACGAGTCTTTTTAAAGAGACAAACATAAATATTTCGCCGAGGACGTTTCCTTCGACAATTATAATTTTTACTTCGTTACCGAAGTCGGACATATCTCGGAATTGGTCAATTTATCGAAAATACGATGACAATTGTATTGAGAATTTCACAATTTTACGATTTAGTTTTAGTTTATAAGACGACATCGCCATTTGATTTCGTGAATCTCGGTTTCCTTTTACAAGTTTCAATCTTCTTCGCCCTCTCATACGACGAGTGTGAAATTAAAGTTTAGAAAAATTTTATTCAAAACAATTTCAAATTTATGATAATTAAAACAACAAAAATAAAAACAGTATATTTGAACTAGACCAAATAAGCGTATACTTAATTGAGGGCCTAACTTAATTTCTATCCTCGAGAAAGTGACCGTACCCTGGCACATATGTCAAAGCTTTAAAGCTGCAGAAATCTTCTTTTTAAGATTGTGCAGCTTTCGTCGGACGAATTCGTCACACCCTCCCTTGCGACGTCGTTATCTGCCATATCGACTATCTCGAACCCCTAGATCGGAGTCTAGCTTTTACCAGGCAAAAAGATAGATGAAGTCACTTCGCTATCTTAATGCTATTTTCCAGACATTAAAAAGTCTCTGAGTGCTTTTACTTGTTTATGTTTTATCTGTCTCCTGAGGGCTGACGGGTGTGTGCGCTGCGTCGACAATTTTCCGATTGACACGTCCGCGATTATCCGTCTGCATTTTACGACATACTCGGCCCTTTTTTCACGTGTTTCGTCCCGATCGCGTTATATGCCCGTTAACAGTAAACCGAGGACGGGTTCATTTGGAATCGTGGTAGAATGGCGTTCATTTTACGGCCGTTATCTGAGAGAGATAGGAGGAAGGCCTGTATCAACGAGGATAGAACAAAGAACAGAGCTGTCTTTTCATGGCTGGGCTCGGCCGGCGAAAGGGCTCAGAGATTCATCCGGCCCATATTAAATCGCCCTTCCAGGCTCAACCATAAACCAGGGCGAAAGCGTTTTGAAACATTTCATAACAGGACTGACTGTGACGTCGGGCAGGCGACATCGTGTCTGTTTGCAGAGTCTACTAGAGAGGAAAAAATAAAATCCCAGAAAAAAACAACGAATTTCTTATTAGTTACCATTAATTTATTAATAAAATTTAATAAGCTAGGTTAACATCCTAAGAATTTGCCGCCATATTTATAGGTAGTTTTGAAGAATTTATTTCGCTTGAGTAGTCTTTGCCATTGACAAATTCAACAAATCTCTATTTTTAAAAAAATCACAAATAAAACACGTGGTTTTTACAATTTTAAATGTAGCAGGTTTTGGAAGAATTAGCGTTTTTTTAAATAAAAAACTAGACTGAAAATCTAGAAGGATGGCTTTTTAAAGGAAATTTAAATCTGTTTAAAAATTCACAAATAAAACACGTTTTTAAAACTAAAAATTAGCGTAAAAACAATCAAAACAGACAAAAAAGAGACAATAAACATAGGGAACGCCCAAAATTACGTTGAATCATTTTTTTTTGGAGGTGTGTGCTTTTTTTATTAGGTTTAAGTTGGATTTAACAAATTTCTGTATTGTTGTTTTGTAAAAATTCACAAATAAAACACGTTTTTAAAAATAAAAATTCAAAGTAAAAATCAATCAATACACAAAAAAGAGGCAATAAACATAGGGAACGCCCAAAATTACGTTGAATATTTTTTTGTGTGTGTGCTTTTTATTAGATTTAAGTTGGATTTAACAACTTCTGTATTGTTGTTTTGTAAAAATTCACAAATAAAACACGTTTTTAAAAATAAAATTCAAAGTAAAAATCAATCAAAACACAAAAAAGAGGCAATAAACATAGGGAACGCCCAAAATTACGTTGAATATTTGTGTGTGTGTGCTTTTTTATTAGGTTTAAGTTGGATTTAACAACTTCTGTATTGTTATTTTGTAAAAATTCACAAATAAAACACGTTTAAAAAAAAATTAAAATGCAATGTAAAAATCAATCAAAACACACAAAAAAGAGACAATAAAAATAGTGAACGACCAAAATTACGTTAATCTTTTTTTTTGTGTGAGTGCTTTTTTATTAGGTTTAAGTTCTTTTTGTCTGCATTTAGTGTACTTATTTCGTCCTTTTCAATTTTGCACAAAAGTTGATTATCTAGGTAATTAAACAAAATCGTATATCGCTAGAAAGCTTATGAAAGGAAGAAGTTGTGAAATTTGCCAAGCTCTACATTGAATTTTTCCGACGAAGTCGAATTTAGTTAAATCTAGTTATTACAATTTTAAATTTAGCAGTTTTTGAAAGATATAGCGTGTTTTTTTGTTTTTTTAATTAGACTGAAAATCTAGAAGGATGGCTTTTTAAAGGAAATTTAACGCTCTTTTCAACAGTTGCTTTGGATTTCCCCAGAAAGGAATAGTTTGAGTTAGTTTTCTTTTGTATTCTTTTTTATTAATTATTGTTGTAGCAAAACCGTATCACATTCTGGTTGACGGATATCCAAGCCGTATGTGCTATTGCTATACTTCTTTATGCTATAGCTTCTTTTTTACTACGTAAATTATACTTAAATAAAGAATCTTATTATTATTATTATTAATGAAAACCTGTATACAACCCCGGCAGGAAACACACTTAGAAGCTTCTGTCGCCGTTCACCCCGGTTCTAAGATAGCGGTTTCACAGTAAACTCATATTTTATTATGTGCGATTGGATGTCGTCGACAACTGGGCTATGGGCTGAATGACCTATTCAAATACAGAAAATGTACTAAAAGCTAAGTAATTTTTCATTATGATAGCAAAAAAGAAAAAGAGAAAAAAAAGGAGGTCGGGATCTTTCCTTTCAGTGACATAAAGGCAAACATTCGATGCTGCTCCCTCGCGGCAACTATGCTCACTCGGTCGCATTCCGCTGAGATCATTCATCTTTCCCCTCTATTTCATAAATCGGCCTTTACGGGAGGCGATTTTTTGAGTTTTGAGTCGTTTTTTTCCGAGCGGACAAAATCCGCGAGACCGTTTGACCGTCTCGACTTCGGCGAAAAACTTATGCATAAACTATCATGCTCTACTATGTATGAGATGTGGTTGTTCATGAATTGTGTTGTTAGTTTACTATATTCAAAAGTTATCGGATCGGATAAAGCGATCGTGGATTCGGCACAGACGTGATTAAACGAAATGGGGTGCCGCTTTTCCGAAATTGCACACAATGTCGTCGGACGTCGATTCAACTCGCTGGGCCGTTTTTCATTTCTTAGTTTCGTTTTTTTCTTCTGAGAAACCGAAAAATGCCAGCGCGGATGAGGCCTCGGAGGAATTTCCCGTTGTCCTCACCTAATGGAATTCCTACGCCTACCTCCCGCTACCGAAATTTTCCCTCTGTGGATTAAATTTTAGATTCTTTTTAAATATTTAAACAGTGTGAATTCACTCAGACGTTCATCCAGCCTTCACATGCATTTTTAAGCTGGTAATTGTACGAAAAATTGACATAAAATTCCTCCTGTCTTAACTCCCCCTAAACGTAGTGAAACGCTTGGCCAAACCAAATTCCGTCATAGCTCAATTGTTTTCAAAACATCTTCCGACAATACTCACTCCACATAATGACATAGTTAACCAGAACCCCCGGTATAACATTGAACACAACTTGAATATACCCTTGCTACTCACTAGTCACCCCTCCTGAAGCATTTACTCCATCAGATATACGACACAATTTTAAATAACTACCTAGAAAACCTCCAGGATATGATCTAACACTGTACTTAACATACCTATGCAACCCTGTACTCAGGACATATTTTCCAATGCAACGGAATTTCTCAATAATTAAAATGGTTCATAAGACAAGATTCTGACCTTCCTAGTTTCTATCCCCATTAGTTTCCTTTCTATTCTTGCCCAAAATCTACAAAAACTACTTCTCCGACGATTACTGTTATAATTGAAACTTGAAACAAAACAGCTTGGATGACTTTCATGGTTTAGAACAGGCAGTCTGCACTCGGAGTTGCTTTGGAAACTGGAAAACATCTTCACTCATAAGTACTATCTCACACTGAGATCTTTTTGACGGACCGATTTTGGGGAGTACGTAAGGGAACCGATTCTCCCCTTATTGGCGGGTGTTGCTCAGGGAAGCATACTTGGACCATTTCTATTTTCTACGTACACTTCTGATATTCCTACGCGCGCTAATACATTCGTTGATGATACAGCGATTCTTACTCGTAATTCGGACCCCCCTCGATTAACACTCAACATCTAAATGAATTAACAGTATAGTTCAAGAAGTTTGAATTCTGAACTGAACGAAAAGCGTACGGGTAAAATTTCCTTTATGTAAAAATATCTGTTCTACTGTGAGTATAAATGAAACCCCATTGCCTACTACTGACCTTGTGCGTTATCTTGGTCTTTTCTTGGATAAACAACTAACTTGAAATCCCCACACAACATAAAGCAAGAAACAAACCGACGGAATTATTAAAAAGTCTACTTGACTCACGATCAAAAATAGACGTTGAAAACCAACTTTTAATTTTCAAGACAATGATCAGACCCCACTGGGCGTACGGTTGTGAAGTGTGGCTCAACCAAGGATTCCAATTCCAAACGTATCCAATCATTCACTCAAAAATACTCCGCCAAATGATAAAACTGCTCCTTTTTATGTTTCAAAGTACGCTATTCATAATGACCTACCCATCCCGTTTGAACATGAACTCATCGAAACCCGCTATCACATCCACAATAACCTACTAGTACGTCGGTTATCACTTCTAACCCTACCAGAAATTCGTCCAAAACTATTCAAGCGATGCCCGTCCTCAATGAGTGACTAATAACGAGGTTTCTGAGTGAAGCAGTGTTGTCACCGGGCAACTTCTCCTACAAGAGACCCAAATGACAAATTCACTATATATGAACATGTTTATTTAATGCAATATTAGAAGTTGTAAATATCATATAAACGTAATAAAAATAAATAAAAAACTTGCGGCTTACACGTAAATTGAAATCTTACATAGAACACCAGAGGAAAAAGCTCAAGAGGCAGAGTGAAAGTATGTTACCATGTCTGGCTAGAAACCTACAACAATTTAGGAACAACGGCTCCTGTGGGAACTCGGGAGAAATGGGCTTTCCTATTAAAAGCGCCTTCGGTCGAAACTAAGTCGAGAAAGGCCCCTTGACCACCAACGATACATCGGTAAAATAACTTCGAGGGACTTAACTGGAGGATTGTCCTTATTTTATTACGATCCTGTTTTATTCCTAGAGATAGCGGTCCCAGAAACCGTCTCTCCTTTTATTTACACCTGCATCGGCATGCGGACCTTTCAGGAATTTAGGCTTAAACTTTCTATTATAGTTAGGACGTGTCGTACGTTTAGGGCGGGCAATAACGAAGTATCAGCGAAATTGAGAAGGGTGGACGAACGATCTATCTTAGCTATCTCTCCTCTCACCTTCGACCTCCTTTCGAAGGAATTGGCAGCAATCTACTGAAATAGTAAGTTTACTGTTCTACCGTTCTACCAATACGTGATGCACGTTTGATGGAGGGTCGTAGAACCCTTTAAGCCTAACCCGCTCTGTATCAGTTTTGTAATTAAAATATTTACCCGTTTAAACTATCAAATTCAATTATTCGATTTTTTCAAACAATCAAAATTTCAATACGAGTACGTATAAATAGCTACTTCAAGTCCTGATGATATATTGATCGAAAATAAAATGTACTAATTCATTACAGTTATATCTTGTGATTTATTCTATTACAAATTGAGAAAAATGAACAATCGTTTATCAGACATCATATTACCAAAGATCTGGAGAAGAAGTTGGATAACCGGGCTATTATTCGAAAGTTGTCCAATTAACTCCTAATTACAGTTGAATCTCGACTGTACATTCAAATATATTGCCTTTCGACAAAATAGACTAATATATTTGACACTATATTTTGTATTCATGACACAAACAAGCAAGAATAACCAGTAAAGTATCTTTGTGGAATGTACTTACGAAGTGCTGGGGTAGAGGTAGCAGCGGTGGATGCTGCGGCGACAGTATGACATGCCTGAGGGTGCCGCTCTCGTCGACTATTTGCTGGACGACGTGGCCGTGAGGCACCTGGACAGGCATGGCGATCGGTGGCGACGAGTTGGTCGACACCATAGGCACCGTCATCGGACCTGAAAACCAAAGAAAATAGTGAGTTTGGTGGAAACGGACGGACCGAGATGGAGGACGAGGGACGTCGACCTCAACCACCGACCGGACTCCAGGAAAAACAAGAAAGCTCTTCTTAATGTCATAACTGTTTTCATAATTTACGCTTAATACAATGAATAACAAAGCAAATGTTTCAAAAAGTTAAAATAAAATACTTAATACGCGTAGAGTTGAACTAAATATACTGAGAGAAGGTCGCCTTTTTGTGGAGAGCTAACATTAAATAATTACCGTTAACAATAAGCTTTTTCTAATTCTACATTTTTTATTAGTTTTTATAAAAATATTTTTCCATGTACGAAAAAAACCGTTGAAAACTTTCCATTTCGAGTTATTTGTGAAACTACTTCTTACAACTTAATATACTCAATATCATAGAATTATTTTGAAAAATATTTATCATTCTGGCAAGCCCAAGGGATCACAAAAACAAGTGATACAGAATCATATCTAACGGTTTATTTTTTTTTCTTGCGAGAGAGGGGAAAACCATGTAGCTAGATAAAAGAAGAATGTACTGCGCGTCGGTGGTGGCAATCCAGCGGAATGAACAAGACTGTTAACATTTAATCCCCTAAGCATTTTAAGCACATATCAAAAGATAATAAATAAAATGTGTAAAAGATATTTCTCATATTTGTTTAATTTTACTTATTTTGTATCATATACATATTCGTATATATTACAAGTGTGATTATAGGACGATTTTTTTCATACGGTCACAATATTTACATTAATTAAATCCATTTTATTTTGTGATCCGATTGACCACTTCTTTCAATTAAAATTATCTTTTTATGTAAGGTATTGATATATGAAAAAGCTGGTGTCACGAGCGGGATTCGAACATACGACCTCCGGCTCAATACGCCGCTGGCCTACCTACATGAGCTATCGTAACTTCCGTACACTCGGAGACTAACACTTACCTCAACCCTTCGAATTTTCCCTACTTTTTGCCATTTTTCATTAACACTATTGCCACTGCTGCACCCGAAGGACGTATGATATAAGAAACCAGCCAATGCTGGTATGGCACTCAGCGTGATCTGACACTTTCAATTAATTTTTGGAGTGAAGAAAAAAAATCACTGTTTCATCATTTCGTTTTCAAATTCTTTACTATGAATATAAATTTCGGAGGGCCGTACACGGCTCCACGGGATCATAGTAACCTGCTTTCAACAGTTGGCCCTCTGAACCTTCAAAGCGTCACAAATCGTTCTATACCTGTTACTAGTAATTTCTCGGTCTTTTTTTCAAATTTAATTTATTAGAACACATGTATTGTAAATGTGATCACGTATATTTTTTTTCGCAGGCACTAAGTGTGAGGGATTATAGGGGCAAGGAGGTCCCGAGGCCATCGTCGATTAAGGAGTGTGTGAGAGTGCAAGGGGTAGGGTAGATCGAGAGGATGGAACTGTTGAAATCGGGAATCCTTCATAGACAAAAGGAATGTTGAGCTCGGTGTGTATAGTGAGATTAGTAAAAAGTTTTGTCCATTTGTCTGAGGACTTTTGATTGGAAGGATTGGATGTGCTGGATGTTAGATGGCTTGATAGAACCCCACAGTTCAGTTACATAAGCCCAAAGAGGTATCAGGAAAGTGTTGTATAAGGTTAGTTGACGGTCAAGACGGATATCGGTCCTGGAAACCTTCGTAGTTGTCCAAGTCTTCGTTAAGTTGTTTTCTCTTATTCCTGTCAGGTATAGTCTTATGTATTTGACTTGAATTTAAGTCGATATATCTTTGTGTTGGTGTACAAAGGAAGGCAAGACTTTGTTTTGAATGTGAACGAAAACACTGAGAACATTTTTCTTCATTCAGTCTTTTCCACCAGTTTTTGCACAGTCTTCGATAAGCCCAAGGTGTTATTGGATGTTGGAGATAGCTAAACAGGATTCGAGTTAGATGACAAAATTGCGGTAACTCTTTGAACTTTTTTTCATTACTTGAGAGCTTTTCGTCAGGCCAAGACGGATTTCACAGCTAGTAAACCGAGATAAAGCCTCCGCTTGTGCTGTTAAAGGAAAAGTCCAATTTAACATGCCGCCGGCCTTTAAACACGCAAAAAAATTTATTCCAAGCCTAACGTAATTATTTTTGAATTATAAATATATCGACGATCGGCGTTGCAAAATGCAAAATCACGTTGCTTTTACGTAAAGGCTATGATTATTTTCAAACGGCCCTTCGATTTTTGCTCGCAGTGCGGGGAGTTTAATAAAATTACGCAACGTATCCTCGGTTATTTTTATTATGAAAATTACATACAAAATAACCTTGACGTTTACCTAGCCACTTCCTGTTTACAAGCAGTGTTAATTTACTGAATAACGTTGACATAATTTTCAATTTTGACAATCAGGAAGGAACGAGAAAACAAGATTCGGGGACGCCGGAACAGACCAGTTTTCGGAATTTTACCAGTGTAATAACACTTGATTTAAGTGTTAAGTCTGTAATGTAGACAAAAAACAAAAATAAATTTATTAGCTGTATATTTAATACATTATTATGGGAAAAAATTATGATGTAGAACAAAATAATGTAAAAAAAAAGTCCTAGGCGAAGGAATTAACGAAACGTCCAGTTTCCGGCCTCGACGACAGAATTCCTGAGCAAATTTGCATGCGGTTTAATTTATGCACACACTTCACCCACTGACCTCACTCTCATATTAAAGCCAACTGGTCGTTACACACGCACGTACATAATATGCAGTTCCGACGTACGCAGTGAAAATCGATTTTTACAACCCAGTGCCTCCGCATTTTTGCCAAACCGATTGTCACGAAGAATGACCCACAAGGGAAGAACTTACATTTTCCACAATATATGGAATAGCAATGTTTGTTTTATCTAGAGTTGTTGTGGTTATGTTGTTCAATGCTTTGGGCACTAGGGTCAATGAAATATCGTCGACCTTCTCGCGGTGCTAGTGATAGACATAATATACATGAGAATCGGCAAAACGGTGGTTGTTGTCGGGATACCCGGATACCTAGGTGTGGAGGGTGGCTCGTACAGAAAGGGTCATTTTCATCCGATTAAGAATAGGCCATGCGAGGTTGACACACGGACACTTCCGTTTGTACCAAAACCCGCGTAGTGTCCGGCAAGCAGAAAAAGGTTGCTAGATGTGTCCCACCTAAATGAAGGGTGCCAAACATATTAGAAAAGAAAAAGAGCTCTGAGGGTCAAAAATGGAGTTCTACAAGCTGTCGAATCAAATCAAATCACAAGTACTCGTGTACTTACTTACAATGGAGTATGGACTGTCAAAGACTTTGACCAGCCATTCCTTGGCTCAATATAGAGAGCGTATAGGACTGCCACCCGATCTGAGAAGTGCCCTTGGAGAACGGCATCGAGGAATTGAGTCCTCTGTAGTATATAGTAATGATTTCTGTCCGTAGCTTGTGTTGCGAGTGAATGTATTTATTATCGTGAATGTGTAGTGTGAGGGTCGCTGGCGGAATATTGAGTACTCCATCAATTATGCTAGTTTTATATATGTAATAGGTGAAAAGAGTGATAGAGAAATATCGAGTACTCCACTACCCAAATTGAATTCACCAATGTATGTAAATAGGAAAGAATGTATTGAAGAATCTGTGAGAATGCGAATGGGTTTGGATCTAGGAACTGCATGTGCAGGTGCTGAAATGGTCTAACCTCGATGGCTGGATGGGCAAGATCGAGGTCTGGCCCAGGACTTCCAAAATCCGAGGTGGGTGATTCGCGAGGCCTGCTCGTAATTTATTGTCAATTACAAAAGCTAGAATTGCCGGTGGATTGTGAGAAGTGATTGGCTCAATTCTGCACATGTGTATATATGTACATACAGGTTCAGATTTGAGCTTATATAAATCCAATGAAATATTACAGATTATGTTGCTTATACGGAAGAGCTGCCATTTATTTTCGTTTTTATCTTATACACAATTCTGAAGTTATGTTTGGGAAGATAAAGGTAAGACCTAAAGAATAATCATCCTGTCAACCGATGGGGAATTAAGCTCAAAAGGTTCGACTGTAAATTGGATTCTACATGCGACTGATGTTAAAATAAAAATGAACTTTTTTCAAAGACTTTTCTATTCGAATGACTGCGTTTAATTGATCCTAATTCCAGTAATCGTAATTGTGTTTTAGTTAGCTAATCATCACCCTGTTTTTAATGCACTCTTTCAAGCATTGCAATTATAGATTGAAGGACAATCGATTGTGCAATATCTGGAGAGGATGAACCCACTGATGGAATCTTTTTATAAATATAGCTTTAGTCGTTGCGTTTTGAAATACAAAAGGGCGTCTCTATATAGCTGACGCGTACCTATCGACTCCGGGAACATTTCCAAAATATTTTTGTTGAACAGATGATTTTCGCGATTCGGGAGGTGGCGTTTGGACAAATCAGCGGAAGTTCGTTGTCTTTTTCTCTTTTTTTAAAATTTTTTTGACGGCGAGCTGCTATCTGCCATCCACAGTATAACACGTCACCTCCACAATTACCAGGCATGTCCCCCGCAGGAAGCTCCATTATTATATTTTTATTCGTCCTGCTCTGCTGCCCTCCGGACGGAGAATTCGTTCACTTGTGTTCGTGATTTAATTGCGCGAGACAAGAGATTTTTTGCGTCCGGCGTTGGTAAACAAAGTGCAATTCACCGACCTGGAAGATCGGAACAATGGAAACGCAAAAAAAAATCTTCCGACGACGGCCTTCGCAAGATTGTTAATTCCTTTCAAGTCATTATTACCTGTTGCTTTACCTTTCGCAAAGTGTGCTCAGACCTCTATGACGATATAATACACAAAAGAATTGCCGTTTTTTTATATCTAAGATGTGTAACGCGTACATGAATAAAAAGAGTAAAACTGCGTTAAAATCTATTTACTTTTAACACTTCTACGTCGTACTGACACATATATATTGTACAGGTACTCAAGATTTGTGTTAGATGTTAATACTTGTTGTGTCGAGTAGAAAATCGGTAAGGTTGTAAACGCCTCCTGTTCTTATTTCTATGTAAACATTGATAGTCGTCACCGTAGTACCACACGTTGCGACAAGAACTAAAACTGTCGTCAAAGGTATAACAGTTCTTAAAGATTTGTTATTGTAAAGCTTTTTTTTTCAAATGTGATGGAAGAGGTTTTTTTTTTTTCAAAATGCCAAAAGGCAGTCGAAAGATAAGACTAATCAAGTCTTTGATTCGAAATCCAATTGTGATTCGTGTGAAAAACTGTACGATGAAATGAGAGAAGTGCTCGTTGAGTGTTTCGAAGCTAAACACGTTAAATCACATAAATCACTGCCCTACTTAAGCAAAGACAAATATCTGAACTATCCAGATAAGGAGATAGAATAACTGGTTAATGAATCCAGTAATGAACAACTTTACTTCATAGGAAAGGAAGAAGATACGTAAATACATAGTTAGTTGATGAAGATCCCATGCCTCTACTGTGACTGAGGGTATGAGGAAAGGTCATAAATTAACAAAAGAAATGGATTGTTGGCATTTCGTTAAAGGGTGCTTAAAAATAAACACAGGTCGGGGCTCGGTGGCCGCAACGGTTTAGGCGTTGACACGGCGCTCATCACTGTAAGGTAAAGGTTCTGGGTTCGAATCCAGCGGCCATTGGAACCCCGACATATTTACAAATGGGCTTTTTTCAAAAACACCGGCACCAAGAGGGTTGATATGACTTCTGCTGTTGAGAACAGTCGTTAAAAAATAAACATACAAAACAATAAATAACCAGTTGTTTAATTCATGCCGTCCACATGTTGTTACCTAATGCCTAACGGTTAACGGTGTGAGACTACACTGCTATTCGATTCAACTCAACATCTGAATATCAAGATCCAACTCCCCTAAATCGAGCAATGTTAAATAGCATCATTTTTCTCGATTTAACAGGACTAAACAGAGTTAAAACAAATATCGGGAATAGCCCTTCAATAATACGATAGAAACCTGAATTCATGGTGGAAGGGTTTGTATTATTTCGATTATTTGAGCTCCTTTTATGTTAGGTTTGTGAATTTGAAACATAAGGTTATGCTGATACATCAGTCGAATCACTAGCAGAAGAACCTCGTAAATCCAATTGAGTTCTTCCATGTTTATTGAAACATAGACAGTTGCGAGGGCCACACCTCACCTCAACGTGTTCCATTTCATTATAATTTTAATAAATTTTCAATTTTAATTTCGTCACAAGCTGCAAGAGTCGAACTATTTTCCTGAACCGTCGACACAAGCGGTTGTCGATAACAACACAAAGTTCCGCTCGATTTGGTAAAGCGTTATGTCTTCTGATGAGAAGAGAAACAAGTCACGAGCCTTGGAAATGAAAATAACTCGAGTTTCCTTCAAACTCGGCCCGGAGCTGAGCCCGACCTCCTCTCCACTGAATCCCGCCGAATCCAAATACAAACACCTGAACCCTCGACTCAATTCCACTCTAATCTTAAATAATCACATATTTTTCTCCACTCGTTGAATCTTAGGATTCAAGCCGAACATAATAATTTATAAAAATTGCAAATTGAAATAAAGTATCAATAAACAATTCTACATGAGAAACAAATTATAGAAAAACTGAAGTAAGATATATCAATATTTACTTTGCTATAAAAGACCGTAGATAAAATGGAAGGCATTGTAATTGGTGTAATTACTTAAGCAAAATACTAAAAAAGTACTCGGAGAATCTGAGCTTTGGAAAAGCATCAGATATAACATTTATTTTTAATTATAATTTTACGACTCAAAATGTGAACGTACCTTTTTCCTCTATCATTCGGCATCCGCACGACAATCGAAAAGGAATTTTTATTAATTCATTATACCAGAATGTCACTTTTGCGCGCCATCCCTACAATACCATCCAGTAGGTCTGAATTAGACTTATTTGAAAATGAAGGGACATTTTTGTAGGCAGTGGCCCTCCTTGCTTGACTATCACCTCGATAGTTTCCTTCTTCGTGAAGTGGCGGGACATGTTAGAAAAGTGTGGTCGGCATCGGCTACGGTCTTGTTGTCACAATGGCCGATCTTTTGGTCGGCAAAACCGATTTTATGCATGTGATATGGGAGCTAATTATGATTAAATCGAAGTCTGCATAATAAGGTAAAAGGTTAAACTGGGCAGTACCTCTCAGTAATACGCTCCTTATTGTTCTTTTCCTGGCCGTATATTTGTTGCCAACGGTTTTTAAAATTTGTTTTACGTGAGAGTAGCACAGTCACCAAAGTAATATTTACCACCTCTCCGATTCTTCTCTTTTTGCCATATCATCGACTTTTATATTGAACTGATTGTCATTATGTCCCTTAACCCACGAAAAGTAAACATCCACTCTCTTTTCCTTAATCAATAAAGCATCATGGCGGATCGTGTACGATTACTGTTTGGGTTGTACAATTGTTTCGGTCTGTGTGAAGTCAAATCTAAAATTAGATAATCTAATAATAAAAAATTCCTAGTACTATGTCTGACATCTACCGTCATGTGTTTGATAATGATAGTCCTGAAATATTTTGCATTTTTTTGTTAAACAAGCTTCTTGCTTTAAATGCTATATGGAAAAATTTACACAGGACTTAAATCCAAAAGGTTGTCTCTCTCCAATATGCTGTCTGTGCTCTCTCCAACTATGATCTATAACTATACCTGTGGCTGTGTCGCTAGTATCCCCCTTATGCCAGATTCTTAAGAGATCGTCGGTCCCCAAGTAACGGCAGGTCATTTCAGTACCCAACACAAGGCAAAATAAATACCCTGGTCTAAAAGTAACATCTATAATACAATTGCCCAAATACATTCACACCTAACAATGCCCTCATTCTGATTAGTCGGTTGAGTATTCGCTATTCCTCCATCAACCTATACAATATTAATAATCTATTTAAATTAGAGTCGATGGGGTGCTTTTAAGAATATTCTGCCATCGACCCTAAATGTACACATTACTTGAAGGGTGGTGACGCTATATTTAACCATCAGCCCCTCACAACTCGCACTAGTAAAAACACGTACAAAACATATAACAACAGATCTATATACAATAAAAAAGCCACGTCCTCCAAAAAGGGAAACAGGGGATCCAGAAGGAGCCAAGGCACGACAAGCTTCTATTATCTGGGCACATCGAAAAACTGCGTAAGGGCACCTGCGCGGGCTTTGGTCTAGGAGCAGGTACTCGTGGGTCAATCGCGTATGGCATATTCTTAATCGGGTAAGGACGATTCCTCGTTTCCGGCTCAGGGGAAACAGGGTGAGCGCTGTTGAAGGGGCGACGGTGAAGCATCAGCCCAACAATGTGTTTATAACAACCAATTTTTATTTTGTGTAAAACTAGTCAAACAATGCCGTATCCTTTCAAACTATTTTGATACTCTTTCAGTATTGAAATAAGAATTGCATTTGTAACAGTTAGTTTGTAAGCCTTAATATCTGGCAATCATCTATCCTATGCACAGATTTTAACTAAAATCGAGAACGGCTTCATGTTTTTTCCCAGAATAATAAATTTCCGAAGATCTAATTTACGAATACACACAAATTATCAAAGATTAACGAAATATAAGTTTATATGTACGATTTTTGGTCTTTCTGGTTCACTAAGGTTTGCAAATTTTCTTTGTCATCAGAAAAAAGTAAAAATCCAAACTGACAAATGTGGAAAATCCTGAAAATATTCTATTTAATTTGTATTTCTCTTTGCTTTTAGACCACGTGCACGAAGACTTGGTGTGTCGATCCACTTCGAACTGATTGAACCACTTGACATTTCAACCCTTCCCCATATTCGTTTCTCGTCTATTGAAGGGAAGTGGCTTATGGTCCGTCCGTGGCTAGATGTTTCCATTTCGTCACCTCTGGTCGGATATGATATTTTCGTCACAGTTCAGTGCTTATTTTCCATCGGCTCCTTGTCGAAAGTCGTTCAACCAGCCGTTTATCACGGATACACACGGATCTAATTGAATGAATGATAATACTTTCAATGCCAGTTGGAAGGGAAAGCGAAATATCTGAATAATTAATAGTCCCTGTCAGAATTATCGGAGAAAGCACGTGGTAAGTAGAAGGAAATGGACTGCAAAAAAAAAAAAATAAATAAAAAATAATCTAATTGTTTTGAATAGCGCGTTTCTCTTCTTCACAAACAATTTCATAATATTATTTAGTATTAATATTAACAAGTTCTCTTAAAAGTAAAAAAAAAGCAAATTTAAACGAGTACTCTGAATTAAAATTTTTGAAATATATTTTATTATAAAATCGATGTACAGGATGTTCCGATATATGTGTATGTCGGTATTGCGAACATACCAAGGAGTATCTACCATATTTTGTATAACTCAATTTTGTAACCGTTGTATTATAATTTTAATGCTTCTTTTGGCATACCCCAAAGTAGTATACCGTACATCCATATAGGGTGTGATTATAAATCAGGATTTTCTTTTTTATTGATAGTAGAAGAAATTCCTTCCTATCTACTAATGAAATTGATAGTATTTGAAATCATGTTCTTTGCTTTTTGATATATTCTTTCCAATTTAATTTATTTCTATTAACATTTAACTGAATTCTTTCATAGAACTATTATACAATTGAAGAAGATTTGTTTGTTTACTATTTTTTTATTTGCGAAGTTTATATGTATGGATTTCAAATTGTTTGTTTTGACCTTCCAAATATCTGTCCAGTTATGGATGCTGTTCACTGCCATTTGCAGTGAGGCCGTCTGTATACCTTTTTCTACTGAGAAGTATCTGTGCCATCGGCAAATGTTGCGACGGAAATGTTTTCCAACAGTGGATGACTTTCAAGCAGCAAATACAGCATGTGGCCTAGGATGCTACCTTGTGGTACGCCAGGCTTGCTTTCATCTAGCTATTCAACTTGGAACAGTCTTTCCGAAGGGTAGGAGGTCAAAAGTTCAATTTGGATTTGAGAATATCTATAATTTTAATGGTTATGTATTAACCTTGTCAAAGGTTTGCGATACGTCTAGGAATAAAGGTGATCATATGTTTTTTATTTTCTAGACCTTTCTCTATATCAGAGATTCTGTGTATCTGATCTATGGTTGAGTGCTTGGCTGGTGACTTGGTATATTGTTCGCTTTTTAAATGAAGGATATTTGAATTTGACTTTTTTGTGTATTTTTAGTCGTTTTAGCAAAACTGTTTCATATAATTTTGAGATGTCTAGAAGCAATGAGATGGTAAGTGGTGTTTTACCTGGTTTTACTATTGTGGTGATTTCAGCAATTATCCTGACATTAGGGCCATACCTAAGTTTTTTTTTGACAGGGGCATCCGACAGCTTTGTCATTTCAGCCCCGAAGCACTAACATAATGCCACTACTCTCGATACACAATCACACCAATAAATACATTCATACCTACATACAATGATCGCACTCATACTGTTTGGTAAATGGAGTACTCGATATCCCTCCATTTACCTATTCCATATAATAAACTAACCTAGATTGGGGCCGATGGGGTACTTTTATAAAATTTCCATCATCAGCCCAAGTCATACTCACAATATGAGAGGCGATGGAAAAGCTACTTCGCTATCAGCCCCTCCCCATTCACACCAATAAATACATTCACTTATACAAGACACAGAAACACAAAACACATACCTTTATTTCTATATACAAAAAAAATTCCCTAAGCCTTATAGCTGCGTGAAATAAATTCGGCTATTTTAAAGTTCATTTCTTTGGGAAGATTTTCAAAAAAATTAAAAAAAAAAAGTTGAATCTTGGAGATTTCCTAGAATTTAGATTGTTATTTATTATTTTGACCACTTCCTTCGGATTAAAATGTTTAATGACGTATTAAGTTTTTTTGTAGGGATTGTCTAAGAGGCGATTTGAGCATACGTCATTTGGTTCAGACGACCATCCTTAACTTCTGCTATTAATCGAGGTAATGGGATAAATAATCGACATTTAAGCTGCATGAGTTGAACAGTGCGACCCTTATAAATTTAGATTAAGTCGAGAAATATTTGAGATGAGGCTTTTTTATTTTTCTCCACCCTTTACTATATCAATTGATCCCAATAAATCCCATTTTTTATTAAATCTAATTTCGTTGAAAACAATTTTCCAATGCAATCAGCCAAAGATGAACGAAATGGAAGTTAGTATTGAAAAGTGATAAAGAAAACGACCATTGTCCCAACGAAAAGTAACAATGTTCCCAATGTCTTTTCATGCCATTGTTCTCAAAGAGAAAACAGACGAGAGAAGATTCTTCCAAGACGAGTGGAAAATTCTATCTAGCGTTGGGATCAAAGTCCGTTGGATGGATATTGCGGATGTTAATGAACTCGACAGCATGAGTCAGGTCGACCTTGCGAAGACCAGTTAGATTACCTCGACTGGCCACGATGCGAACTTAACTCAACAATAACGTATAAATTAAAAACCCAAACGAAAAAAATGGTAAAATCCTAGAAAATTGAACTTAGTTTGTTTTTAACGACTAAAAAGACAAATAAAGCCAAGAGCCAGAGGGCATTAACCACATTAAAGTACAAGCTCCACTATAAACGTGAACACTTATTCTATACTCTTATTACCAAAACTAAGCCCATATAATTTTTACAAAACTTTTAAATTACTCAAGTCCCATTAATAATTATCGGCCTAAGTACTTCATAAAATATCACCGGCATTGGTTATCTCCACTTTTGTCATCAGAAGAACTAAAACGTAACGCATTAAGATGTTCCTCAACCTGAAAATTTAAAATATTAATAGACAGATAGGAGTGAGAGTACTTTACGGATTCAACTTCAACGATAAGAAATTGCGATTGACAAGATGAAATATTGGTTGGTTAGACATCGCTGAAAAAATAGCAAATAATTTCCAAATCAGTAATTTTTCAACCAAGAAATTATAATTTTTTTGTAACGAAGGTATTTCAACTAGACGTTATAATTTTGTACCCTCGGAGTGCCAATGTTTTTGAAAAAAGCCCATTAGGAATTATGTCGGGGTTTAGGCGCTGACACGGCGCTCACCACTAGAAGGTAAAGGTCCCGGGTTCAAATCCAGCGGCCCTGCACTAGGGACCTTTACCTTCTAGTGATGAGCGCCGTGTCAACGCCTAAACCCTTGCAGCTTGAGAAAATTATAAATTATAGAGAGTTCTAGCCCTGATATTTCAATCAAGCTATAAACAAAACCAACACAACTATACAGCGTCCCCGTCAGTTTGAAAAGAAGCGGGAAAGAGTTTTATTCTACAATTGATCTGCACGTTGTGTAAAAATTATTTTACCGAACAATAATTTATATAAAAAATACATAACTATCGATTCCGCTTAAATCCACGGATTTTTGATTCCACCGTGAATTAAATCAGCGAACCTACCGTTAATTAGAATCGGATTTTTTGTTATTATGGTCTGGCAGCCGATGACTCATGAAGATTAAACCTAAGTCGAGGACAGGTCGTTCCGGTGCACATACAATTTGCCTCGAAATCGCATTTTTTGTATATAATTCCCATGACTTTATGTTATCTAACTACCGATTTGCATAAATGACTTTCCAACAAATTGAATAACAACAATCGATGGCCTTGGAAACTATTACTTCCTGTTGCTGGTTTTTACTCTTTTTAGGGACTTGTTCTTGAACAAGACAGCCTTCCATACTAAACTTTCCTATCTCTGAGGCCCCCCATCTTCAGTCATGTTTCATTTTCGGAAAACATAGACAATGAAATAGTTGAGTGGTCATTTCAGTAGGTATGAAATAACATTTTCAATTGATTGTATTATATCATAGTTACATTAAGGTTGTTTTCTTCTTTCGGTTCAAATTATTTCATTATGCTGGTACTTTGGCTATAGATTGGGAAAGTTCTGCAAGATTTGAACAGTGTTCTGGTTGGCGTTCCAATATCGGAATCTCCCGGATTTTGGTAAGAGTGCAAGGCAGCAACTGGAATTTAATTTATCGAACGGGCAAAGAAAACCGGCTTCAAATAATTAGAAACTCGAAGCCCTAAGGCTGCACGAAAACACGAGCCGGTTAGGCAAAAAAGTTTCAGGTTACCGTCGTGCAACTCAGACGACCGAAACAAATAATAAAAACCAAGTGTCGCCCATAACGTTTCCAGATGTTGATCCATCTGAGCTTTACAAAACCTATGCTACTTCGACGTTTTCAACGGAAGATGGTGATTTCTCAGAGGACTACAATTCGGACGAACAGTTGGACTGCATGGCAATTTTTTTTTTTATTGTTTACGCCTGCAACATGAATACTTTTATCGAGATGATTTACAACACAGTCAGGCTAAAGGTGTATGGATCAATCTGGGATTCGATCTAAACAAGTCTGGTTTTACGGTTATTATAAAAAGTTTAGAATTTGTCATCGACAAAGACAGGCATGGGAACGTTCTATTGACAAAATCCCATGTCTATGCTGAAACATGTCAGTGATAGTGTGTTCTTAATATTATCGAAATCTTCAACACGTATTACCTGATGTCATTCGACAAATTTGATACAAGCTACACACTAAGTTAAGTGTAAGAGAAAGTAGACGTCATTGAGCATTTTTATGTTGAGGACTTTGTGATCATAAATGTTACTGTAAGAAATTGCTAGTCAGAACAAAATTGCTGGACCTTTAGTCATAAGGATTTTTTATTAGCGAGATGTATATTTTCGCCATGTAAATGTTGTATACTGGCCATGTGTTTCATAACCTTAAACCCAAAAGGTTTCTACAATGGTTTTCCATGTTAATTCTTTTCTGCACTCTTGGGAAAGCCCTGATGATGGCACTATAATAAGCCGAAAGCTTGGTGAACCCAACAATTAGTCTTCTTCTTTCTTCACCTGTCTAATGACCTCTAGGAAGATTGAAACTCCACATAGATTATCTGCAGGTCGATCAACAAACATCATATCTTTAGTATGAAACCATTAAAAAAAGTTGTATTGTACTATTGTACAATTGATCACGTTCCTCCATGTACAGCATTATTTTGAGGGCGAATTAAGTTCAACTAAACAAGTTCTGAGAACTATGAACTGTAAAATTACATGATTTTCTTCCACTTTTATTAGACGCAATCGGTCTGTAGAATTAGCGTAATGTAGTAAAGATTAACTCCGATGTGTAGAGATCTAATCCGTTTCGATTGAAAATTTATATTTTCGAGATGAAAACCAACCCATTCAGGTGGAATTATATCAACGGAAGAATATCAGACGGTTTCACCGAGTGGTATAAATCCTAGTTTAAAGATTCTCAGTTTTAAGCAGAATATTTCACTATGCTGAGAATAAAGAAAAAAAATTATAGGAATTGAAAGTTGTCTGTAAAGCCTGGAAACTTTAGATTCCATCTTACAGCTGTTCAAATTAATTACTTAAAGAAATCTCTTCTTGTAAAATCCGGTATAATTAAGTTTCTACTTTCAGCGAACATACGTAAAAGTTCTAACGTGTATTCTAAGGGTGGATTAAGGGTTTTTAATGGAGAGTGGACAAATAACGAAATTAGAAATGATGAATGTGCCGAGACAAATCTTGGAAGCCAACAAAGGCCGCCGATATTACGAAGAACTTCCCTTCAATATGAAGTTACATAGATGATCGCTAGGAAACTTGCAAGTGAATCAGAAGTTTCCCACGCATCATAGGAAACGGGAACAGCAAAACCATCCTTCACGAATCATCATTAGCATACAACCCGACCTTGCTTCTTCGGATGTTCAAGGGAGCTAATTTCTCGAAGAAATTCAATTACAAACCAAAAAATAGGTTGGGATGATGGAAAACACCTACGTTTATTGTGAAGAGCAGCTTAATGTATGTTATTTTAAATAAAAAGCAGCCCTCCGTCTCAATTAAGTGATGTTCAAAACACACAGAGGCAAAAAAGCGGCTAATATTTTTAATTATCAATTAGATCCTCCCTTGATTATCTTAAAACAATATTTGGTCCGTTTTAAAGGATTAGAGGTAAATAAAGTACGGTTACAAACTCTCACTTGTGTTCACAATTTGATTTTGTAAATAAATCTTTGAATAGTCAATCTCTTCTTTGTTGGTTTTTCTGTAATGCTTCTTTCTAATGTTCCGGTGGTTTGATGTGTAAGTTGTAATATTTTTTTTAAGTGATACTAATTCAGCTAGAGCCCTAGGCGGCTAACTAGCCAAAGGGTCTTCCATCGCTACCAAGACACTCGAGGTTACTCAAGAAGGCATGGATCAGGCCGCCAACGTGTCACATCTCAGTAAATTGATAGTTTTATTGTTTCGAATGTACTCCATTCTATCTCTGTTGAGAACATGCAACGACTTCAACAGGTTAGCCATGTTAATGTCAGTTTACTCATGCGAAGACTTTCGGAAGCTGGATTACGTGCGAGAAGGCCTGCCACTGGCCCAGAAGTTCTGATAAAGCAAAGAACAGCTCGGCTACGTTTCGCAAGAAATACCGGCTGAGATAGGGTTTGGAGAGGTGTTATGGTTTGGACAGAAAAACAGGAGAGCGATGTATCCTGGCAACATTTTCACTCTGGAGGTGGCGATATTATGATTAAGGCAGGCATTTCTATGGAAGGTCGCACAAGCTTGATCTTCATCGAGGGTTCCCTAACAGCTGCATTGAAGATGTGTTATCGGAACAAGTTGTTCCTTATATGACACAAATTGGTTTTATATTTATGCACGACAGATTCATTGGTGACTACTTGGAACGGGCTTCAATTCAATGTTTCAGTGGGCAGCAGGTAATCCCAACTCTATCGAATACCTTTGGGATGAGTTGTCAAGTTCAACAGCATTGCATTCAAAAGCTCATAAAATCGATGCCACGTCGAATGCAAGCGGTAATCAACGCAAGAGGAGAAAAATCCTCCGTGCTGAATTGAATATATTCTTCATTGTTTCCGTAGCAACATTTTAGAAAAAATTGTTTTTTAATCAGTTTAATTTTTTATCTAGCTATATCTTATTCTTTTTCGGACCCGGAACCAAATACTCAGAACCCATGGGAAAGCACACCAGTATCTTCCAAGCTGAAATTCATGCAATTGAAAGATGTATCCAATTCAATCTAAATAAAGGATACAAAAACAAGAATATAGCTATCATGTCAGATAGCCAAGCACTAAGCTCAAATACCATTAGTTCAAGGATGGTGCTGAACTGCAAAACCAAATTAAATATATTAGGCTCGCAGAATAAAGTCAGCCTCTGCTGGGTCCCAGGACACATGGGAGTAGAAGGCAACGAGAAAGCGGACACCCTTGCAAGAAAAGGGGCTGCCACACCGCTAATAGGACCTGAACCCTTCTGTGGAATAGGAACACACTATTAACGAATACCTCAGACAGAAGGACAAAAAGAAAATGAGCGAACTTTGGAATTCACTTATTGGACATAGACAATCCAAGAATCTTCTAACCAACTTTGGCAAGAAAGAAATCACAGAATGTGTCAAAGGAAGCAGGAACAGACTGCGAATCCTAACAGGATTCCTGACAGGACACTGTAGATTAAATGGACATCTAAAGAAAATTGGAATAATCCAAGATGGCACATGCAGATTCTGCAAAGAAGCAGAAGAGACACCAACACACTTACTAACAAACTGCGGAGCTACACTAGCCCGCAGGAGGAAGTGTTTTGGGATGTACAATGTGACCATAGAAGAACTACAACCACTGAAACCGGGCCTATTAATCAAGTTTCTTGATGAAATAGGACTCACCGATGTGCTTTAGGCAGAGCACAGGGGATACAATAGCTCTTAATATACCATACCCTGAATCATTATATCTATCTATCTATCTTATTAAACAAAAAAAAAAAAAAAATTGCGATTGCGGGGTTGCTTATAACCCCGCCCCGAGGAATATCGAGTATTCTGAGGGAGTGAATATGACCAGACTTCTATGTTTGGGGTGATGAATATATATGTATTGTATGTTTTGTTTCTATTCTGTATTTCACAACCTAGGTACCAACGAGAGGCTAACATTTTAGGATATCGACATTGAGCCAAAAACCAGTTCGAGACGCTCAATTAGCCGCAGTTTAAAACAAAATACGCGCGAAAGAAGAGAAAAACGAAAACAAGAAGGAAACACGCAGAGGGCCGGCAATGCCCTCAGCTGTTTATGGGCTCATAAAATTCCCACTTTATTATTATAATTGTAACGATTGCAAACAAGGGTGGGCACTTTTTTTTGCATGTCAGTGTATACTACAAAAAGAATAAGCTTGTTATTCGTTTCTAGGTTACCCTTTGGTTTCTTTAAATGAAAGAGATAAACCACGTAAAGTCCTTCAACAGATTGCAGCTCAGACACATGACTTGATAGCCTTAGAAATATAACCTTCACAATTAATAAATATTTCCGGTTAGAAAAAAATTAATAAATATATTTAATTCTGTACCCGGCAAAACTGTCTTAGTCAAAAACATCACCTTTTCAGTATTACTTTAGACATTTTTACAAATTCAATTTTTGTAGTAACTTTTTATTGTGTCTTTGGTTTCTTAATTTAAAACAAAATTTGAGATTGCGGGGTTGCTTTCTAACCCCGCTCTGAGGAATATCGAGTACTCTGGGGTGAGTGTGTGACCTCTGGTGAGTAAAAGTAAGTTATTAGCGAGAATGAAGTGGGTTCAACCCCGCCCCGAGGATATCGAGTACTCTGGGGGAGTGAATATGACCAGACTTCTATGTTTGTGGTGATGAATAAATATGTATTGTATATTTTGTTTCCATTCTGTATTTCACAACCTGAGGTACCAACGAGAGACGTTAATTATATCGACAGTTTGGTAGTTATCATATTACGGACCGCCACACTTATCTACTTTTTAACATAAATTTATGGCACTTGCTGATTATCGTACCACCAATTATGCAGTTATCCAGGTACAACTTGGATTTGCGAGATGGCTACAATGGGAAAAGATTAGTTGTATTAAAAACACTACGCTTTACAGGTGAAATAATTACTACACTTGTTATCAACCGAAACAAAATGCTAATACATGTAAGTAAAAACATATCTTCTTTGTCATACCTAGGTAAACATTCGTTAGGGCAAAGTAAGTACACCCATAGTGCCACAGAAGTTTGCAAACAACCAGTGTAATTATCGACATGTTGACAATATAAAAGGCACATTGTGTTTAAAAGGAAATAGATTTGTTCTCGATTGAATCAAGTATACAGGCCTAGAGACATTCTGGCATATGCACTTCTCATTTTTGTCACAATTTGACTTCCCCTGTTTTGCCTCCAGGGGGTAAGAATTATAGACGTTTATTTAGAATAAAACTCATGCCCTTTAATAAATTATTTGTATATTGAATTAAATGCCTAATATAAAAAAATGAATACTCACGTCGTAATTTTTACAGTAATTGGGAAGGCACAAATCAAAGGGCGGTTTGTTTTAACAGTTTGATCACTACGTACATACAGTCCTCAATGAACTTAAAGGGTTACAAGGTGAAAAGTGAAAAGCCAAGAACGACTAAAATTGTTTCCGTTTGGAATAATTTGTGATAGCAACCTACACAGTAACAACGAGGATTCAATCTGTCCTAACGCTAATGTTGTATCGAGGGCCGTTATATTTCGATATAAACGACGATTTGTTTCATTGTTGTGTACAACCGGTGGCCAAAACATGCTTAAGATAAATGGGCCGCCGCGAGCCCCCGAGATTTGTCCCGACCCCTTAATTTTTAACGGGAATTGTCCGAAATTAAACGGATCTCGGCCTGAATCAATGCCGGGCTTATTAAATTTGCATTCGGATTGCGCCTTTCACCGAGCCCGAGCAATGATTCGAAGGCGGATGACTCCCGCGGGGTGAAATCGTTGCCTTCGTAAGAAATGCCAATGGCCTGGCATCCTAAGAGCCTTGAACCAAAAGATCCAAAGGCAAAAACTTTGTATATAATAATTCTACAAAAGTTCTAACAATGTTCATAGATATACCATTAACCTAAAACAAACAAAACGTAAACAAATCTTTGATACTAAAGCACAATGATATTTTATTTCTGATATCAATAGTTTTTTTACCCCTGGGATCATTTGTAAATATGTCAATGCAAAGTCACTTTTTAGCTTACAGCGATGAGCGCAGTGTTAACATCGTAACCGTTGCTCCTATAGTTTTTATTTAATTTCTGAACTGATACTCATTTTTACCTCTGCTATTTTGCTACTCCCGCATTGCTATTTTGCTTTAAGAATAATTCTAAGTCTTGTAAAGTGATCTGACCTTTTCCCCAAGACAGCCAACGAATATATGGACTTGTCATTACAAAGTATGACAGGGCATGAGTTCATGTTTTACTGTTTTCAAAGGTATTTGTGTGTTTACCAATCATTAACATAAAATTTCATGTGGGGGGAGGAGATTTTAAAATTTGTTATACAGGCGCTATGTTTCGGGCAACAAGTGGCTTAGACAGTCGACGCACCTTTCAACCCGCATTCCCTGTTAGTTAATTTAATTGGAAATCATCGGCCCCCTTGCTTTGGAAGCTCGGTAAGTTAGAATTACCGGAAGTTGGAAGCTTTTCAAGCTGAAAGGGATGGTTGGGGCAGCTCTTCGACGAAGTTATTAAAAAACCCGAGGCCCTCGCCGTCCTACACAGCTGATGAATAACTAAGGTCGTAAACTAGAGTTTAACTTAACCCACATGGAGCTTAAAACTTTGTTAAATGTTGTTATTAAATCCTATAAAAAATCAAACACATACAGACTGGAATAACACGGATAGGATGAAAATTCAAAAATAGAAAAGAACAAATTAACAAAAATGAAGTTCAAACAATACTTTCAACAATGGCCGGAAGAAACAGGCACTGAACTTAGTAAATAGACTCAAAGAAAAAACTTGTACATTTCCATAATAACTAGGTAAAAGAATTAATAGCTAATTAAATTCATAGCTGACTTATTTAGTAAACCCAACATTAATGACTTTTTGTTTACCTTTATAGAGTGTTACTAATCCTTTTACCCTCTTTAGATTAAAAATAAAGAAAAATTAGTTCAATTTCATTCTTCTCCGAGTTAATTGGATTTTTTAACTGTTTTCCTTGATAAAATAATAAATTTAAGACAAATATTAATTTGAGTCTCGTCTGGAAGATGCTTTGGTGAATGACGGACGTAGTCCTGGATACGGCGCTCAACTATCCACGATGATCTACGGCGGTTAGGGTCCACGGAAGTCTGGATCGAAAAAAGTCTAGATACAAAACATTCTACAGTCGACTCCAAACGTACATTTTTGTACATGTGCGTAAATTTCTGTGACTGAAGACGGGACAACTCACACAAAACTTATGCCACATTCAACCCACACGCTCCGGGACCTAATCGGTTTTTTTATGAATATCAAAGATTTTGCTCCGCATAAAGGATGAGGACTATCCGCCAGTCTGCCTACAACTTGAGGTAAGAATACGCCACACAGCGTAAATATTTTTCAATTTGCGCCGAAAATATTTGTGGAGAAAGCATTCGGTGTGAATTTTTATAGGTGAAGACCCACCTTTAGGGTCATTTCTAAAATAGTTCCATCAGAAGGCTTCAGAATAGCCTAGCCTTTAGATGGTCCGCATCAGGTTCTCTACTACTGGGAAGGCATCGATTAGAAAGGCGAACGTCCTCAAATTCATGTGCCATGAGCCTTTTCAAAGACAGTCGGTTGTGGTAGGGGTGAAATACCGAATACCGTACCGAACTGATCATAACACGGAATGGATCTTTGACTGCACTAAAGTACAGTGAGGAAATTCTTCTGGAAGCTGTGGGCGCATTCGCTACATCCATAATATCCATTTATAGGGGACATGTTCGTATTATGTTTGATAATGCTCGACCGCATCTAGATCGAGTTATCATCCATTACTTGGAGAATGTCGGGATAACCACAATGAATTTGCCAGGACTTTCTCCTGACGTGTATGAAGGGGGACGTCGTTCGCCGCCTACAACAAGCTTTGAGGAACATTGAATGATTTTCCGGGGGTTTGATGAATTTTCTTTCAAACCATCATAATTAAATAATTTTTCATAAAACTTACCAATTTCTGATCTCGTTTAATTTGGTTTATAACGGAATACGAAAAGACAATTTTTTCTCTTTGAGTATATTTACCTCAGAGGGCGATGTATGATTAACATATCTATAGATATCATAATAGATATCATCGCGAAACTAAATATTATTTTTTTAAATAAACGTGTGGAATTTAAAATTATGATCATTTCTCAATAGGCATTAAACGACTTGACATTATCAGATTCTACCGACAATTGGGTAGTTTCGCTAGGTGGCCAATGAATTGTCTTCTCCTCACACATTTGTCGATAGTTTTATCGTCTCAAATGATCCTGGTCTTCGTATTCTGGCTGAACATAACCAAAAGGGTTGCAAAGGTTGACCCTTTTTTCTATTTTTTCTGTCTGATCCTAATATTTTTTGTTTTTAAAAATTGAAATGATTATCTATTGAAAAATACTAAGTTTTCAATTATTTATCTTTTAGGGCGTGAACAATCTACTTTTGAAGGGCCGATATCCGGCTTTCTCAGGTGTGGAACGTTCCAAAGTGAACCGACAGCGCCACACATTATTCCACGGATCCCCCCCGCTCGGATGTGGATTATTCGCAGACGTTCCCTATTCACGGTTCCTCTTCATCAATTCCCCCGTTTCGTAATCTTCATTTGAATATGTCAGACATACCATATTTCACGCTGGACGTAAATAAAATGCGGTAGGTATAATCGAAAGACGAGGCCCCGTGAATAATGATTACACGTGGTGTTTACTTACTTTTGAAAACGAAGGGAAACCGTGTATAATTTGTAACGCCCACGGCACCGTTCCGAACATCCGAAAAAGAAGTTCCCATTCCATAGAGGAAAATGACTAGATTTTGAGCTAATTCAACGAAGGTACTCGTCGAAAACTTAAATCCTGAAGGCTCATAGTAACTAGAAATGAGCATCGATTGTCTATGTTTAGAAAACATCGATGGTAGGCGATCTATATTCGGTGTTTTCATCGTTACTGTGTCGATGTTTTAGAAACTTCGCTTTTTCAGTTATTCCTAAGTTACACTTTTGTGACTAGGGGATGACGCATATTCTTCTGATATGAATATAACCTTCCGAACCTGTCAGTTGTTCAATTTGTTGCATTAGTGGCATATCTGTTCCCTCTATTCGAGTTAATATCTAACAACATCGTGAAAACCCGTTATTTTCGAAAGCTGGGCAGATTATTTCAAAAACCATAAATCCCTTGGAGGATAAATTTTAAAGGCTTTAAAGCTACGATTGTTTAATTCCGTTCCGGAGAAGATGTGGTAGTGTTTCATTACAAAATTTGGATAAATTAATTTTAATAATTTAATAAATTACGGATATGGTTGATTTTAGTTACGTACATGTTAAACTTTTTTTTGAGCAAGGGACAGGAATTGGCGGCTTGGATTATGGAGGTTTTCCAAAGTAACGAAGAACAGCGAAGTATTTTGAATAAAATTCACAGGCACGAAATACTTTAACAATAGACGTAATATTTAAAAGGGACCGAGATATTTATATATAACTATAAATGGAACCAAAGGCAACAAAAATAATTCCTAATAAATGTTATTAAAATAATAAACATCGTTTTTATTAATCAAGTTCCTAATAAAGGCGATAGAATTCTCTATCGCAGAATAGATCCAAGCAAAACAAAAGGAAAAGTGAATAAACTCTAGCGGTGCTAGATACAGTAAACTTATGATGAAACAACCCTCATTCGGGAAGTACACTTCTGTCTTTCAAGCAGAAATACATGCCTTCAATACTTGTGCCCTGGAAAATCTTAAAAGAGGTTACACTGGCAAAAAATCCTCATAAAGCCATTAAAGCATTAGCATGTAAAAGAATCACATCAAAATTAGTCAGTGAATGTATCCAAAATCTTCAAAACCTGGGGAAACACAACAACCTTATGATATCTTGGGTACCAGAGCACAGGGGAATTTTGGGTAACGACAAAGTAGACAGTCTGGCCAGAGGAGGATCTGACCTGAACCTATACTTGGGATAACAAAAACAAATATAGAATCTTCCATCGCAGAATGGATTCAGACAAAACAAAAAGCGAAGTGGATAAACTCTAGCCGTGCTAGACATAGTAAACTTATGATGAAACAACCCTCACCATGACTGGCAAAAACACTGCTGCAATTGGAGAGGGCCAAACTCAGAGGAGTGGTAGGACTACTGACCGGTCACTGGCATCTGAGAAAACATCTACACAACATGCGTATATCTACAGCGATGATCCCATTTGCAGATTATGTAATGCGAAGGAGGAAACACCACTCATATCATCTTCGAATGCGAAGCAACAGCTCAATGGAGGTATAACCTAACGTATGGAAACAACTTAAGAAATCAAATTTCAGCAGCAACAGTCAATGACCTGATACTTCTGAGAAGAAGGATTGAGTCTATTGACTGAACTAAGGAACTAGGAAGGTACAATAAGCCAGAAGGCTGCAGTGCTGGGGAATACAAACCCCGCTTCATAGTATCATTTTCTACCATACCATACCATACCATACCAATAAAGGCGAAGTTTGAAAAATTAGTGTTTCTAAAGTGGCACATAAAAATAATTTTTGGTTTGAGTAATGAGTACTCAAAAAACCATCGATGTGTAAACTATAGAGTCGATGGTCGAGGTTCCGATGTTTTTCTATCGATGCTCGTCCCTAGTAGTAACTTCAACATTTTCAAATATACGTGCTTATCCCGCATACAAAAAAATTAAAAGAGTTCACCAAATAATTAGAAAAAATGAGGAAAACTTATAGAAAAAAACAATAAATACCATATTCTTGCGGTCCCATAGGGCAGAGGTGCATCCCATCCTGGTAATGGTAATATTCATAATAGAGTTCACCGGGAGACCCGGCCACTAGAGTGTCCACCATTCTCACTCAACCACCATCACTATGACCGACCTACCTGCAAAACAAAAACAAAAAAATATATTAAAAATTGAGTAACTAAAAACTCATAAGTTGAACATCAAATGGAATCAAAGTCGTACTTTATTATCGTTATACTTATGCATATATGGAATGTATTTAGTTTATTGTGGGTCTTCCGAAAGCATGATGACTTTATTCTATATGTACCAATAACTTAAAAACTATGTTTAACGTAAGATTTCAACATGCGGTATTATAATATTTCGACTGATTTAAACAACGTTTGTGATAGTTGTTTCCTTATTGTCAGAAGATCTTATAAAATACTTTTTTATGGCTACTATGACAACCTCTGATTGCAGAGAGCGCATCCTGAAGTTCAGTTCGACAGGGCAATTCAGCACGAGATCGTGTCCGAATGGTTCCGATCCCTTTTGAAAATAGGTCCGTCGACTAGTTGTGACTGACCTTTGTTCCCCTTTTAGAAATTGTCTATGAAGCGGATTCCGCCCGGGTTGCTTTCCCCGACGGGGATCACCGAAGGACCCATGATTTTCTGTTGGAGAAAACTAGGCGCAGAGAAATTGGTGTCCTTGACTGATTGGGGCAACGACCTCCTCCGGTCTGTGTCCTACATCGGCCGCACCGAGGCCCTCCCATGCGACATTCTTTGTCGTTACTCATCCGACACAAAGAGGGCCGAAAATCCCATCTAAGGCCGGGTACAGGTACCATGTTCGCCTTTAACTACATGTTTCCTCTTCGGCTTTATCCTGTACAATACCTACTCTCGATATTATTATCGCAATGCAGACTCAACGAGTAGTCAACGCAAACGAGTAAATTGTTATATTCCAATGTGAGGACATTTAACATGTTAAAAAATCAACAATCCATTTTTAAACATTTTTACTAAACATAACTTTGCGTTTATTCTTAAATCTGAAAGGTGGAAAAATCTAATTTTTATATAATAAAACACAGGTCAGCGTACCAAACATCCTTAAAGGAAAAATGAGGCCACAGATCTTTTACACGACAACCGATATAGCGTTCAGATTTAGGATTATCCATAAATGTGTTTAGTTTAGTCTCGTTTCCAATGGTTCGTCTATCATTGCTGCTTTTGGCTTGTCAGACGAACCCAACAGTGAAGCCGAAAAACATCCGACAGACCAATGACCGCGTGGACAGGTAGACCACAATAATCGGAACCGAACAGTCAACAGGTTCTTAACCATGCAGGCCTCAACAATTGATATAATTATTTTACGTTAAAATTTTCGCTAAGATCACATATTGTCTGTAGATACCGCTCTACGTACAATTATTAGCTTGAAGGTTTTACAAAGATCACGCGAAATGTCACGGCCGAACTTGAGCAGTTGCACTTATCGAACTTCTAGTTATTAACGATCACCGGTACGAAAGTCGGATGGACGTGGTTTCAGACCCACCAATAATCATCGAGTGAAATGGCAGAATTTGCCATGCCATATAAAAATGTATCGGGGAAAAGAAAATATTTAAGTCGAATAAACAGGAAATTAATTTCGAAATACAGAAACCACATTTCATAGAGCCATTATATAAAGGATAATAAGCCCACAAACGACCGGTTAATACCTAATGTTATTTACTGCTGCAATTTCTCGGGTATGAAAGCAATAAATTTCTATCGATCTGCTGTCCAAGGCAATTTTTCTAATAGACCGCCCGATGGGAAAAACAGCCTTTTATGACCTGTGAGAAGTTTTTAATTACTTTACTTTAAAATAATGGTTTGTACATTAAAATTGAACTGTCCACCATAAATCGATCAACAGAACTTCGAAAAGTATTCAAAAATTGAATAAAATAGAAAAAAAAGCAAAAAACTTAAATTCTTTATTTTTGTTTAATTTGGTAATAAAATATATTAAATACAGGTTGTTGGTTATTTCTCGAACTAAAAACACTATTTATTTAAAGCCTTATATTTCAGTTGCAATGCATTTCGGGTCAACATATCGTTTCCATAAATACTTGTGTATCATCAACATATTTTTTAAAAACTTATTCAACTTTTTTAGTATTGTTTGGTGATTAGTGACCGTTAGTCGATAATTATTCAGAAATCGTGAGATACGGTCTGTTGTGATGTAGGTTTCAGAAAAACATTTTCTTTATCGTGCCAACGTTTCGATCTTTATTGAGATCATCTTCAGGGCTCAAAGTGTTTGTCTTCTGAGTAATTGTGCCATTCTTGCGTGTCGTGTTGAGAGTGCCCAATTTTTTAATTCTTGATTTTTTAAGCTTTAATTTTTTTCTGAAACCTACATCACACCAGACCGCATTTCACGATTTCTGAATAATTTTTTAGTGTTAAAAAATATAAGTAAAGATTTCAGTTTTTATGATTACTTAAATAAAAAATAAGTACAGTAATTATGTCAATAAGAGACAAAATAATTATAATGGAAAAAAGTCAAATAGTTTTACCATTAAAATGTACTTGTAACAAGATTTATGTTGGAAAAACTGTACAATTTTTAAAAACACAGAATGAAACAACATGAAAAAAATGTTCAAAATTAGGAAAAACTATAGGATTCGACATGTTTTTGAGACAACATAAAATTGAATTTCAAAATGTAAAAATTTTTAAAAAAAATGAACTGAAAAATCATTTAGAAATTGTATACTGTTTACTTAACCGAAAACAACGTTAATATAAAATCTTTCTCTTACAAAATGAATAACCAATATAAAAATATTTTGAACATTTATAAAAACAATCTAGATACAAAGTAAAATTAATTTAAGTTGTGCACATATTATATTGGTTAAATTTATTAATTATTTTTACATATTTTATCCGAAAGTATAATTTTATATTTATTGATTTTAAATTTGTTGTTGTATTTTATAATATCGTTGAGTTGTCATTACTATTATTATTATATAATTTTTTTACGAGGGTACCTATTTCAATTATGAGATTATATGAACTCTCGGGGGTAACGATGTTTTTGAACAAACAAAAAAAAAAATGCCCATCTGTATGTCAGGGTAGAATGTAAGACAGCTGGATTCGAACACGGGACTATTACAACGATGAGCGCCGTGTCAAGCCTAACTAAACCTTGCGGCCATCGACCCCCCCCCCCACACTTTTATTAATTTTAAACATGTTAGTTAGGGCCTCAACTTAAAACCTAAATTAATTGTATTTATTTTTAGGTTAAAATTTATATTCACCTAATATTTGTATAGTTTCACGTCACACTGATAGCAAATGAAACCCCCCCTTTTTATGCTAACCTTTCTAACGGTTAGTTCGGTTTAGCAAAATCAACAGGTATGTGCATAAATATTTAATTTTTTCTGTTTTAATAAAAAGAAGTATTTATGGATATTAAAAAATATTGTAGCTTAAGGGGGACCCGGGACGTGGCCAGATATGCATTTAAACTGAAATATACGGCTTAAAAGAAATAATTGTGTTTTTAGTTCAAGAAATAACCCGAATTCAAACAAAACCTCTTTAAGTATTTTAAAGCACGAGATATAATGCAGAACGCACAAGCGACTAAAGTAGAAACTTCTGTTGTTGTAATGAAGTCCGGAACCTCAACAGACGAGTACTGTCCCAACAAGGACTTGTTTCTACAATACAATACAAGAGTCTGTTAGCATTACTACAACATTCCATCTTAAGTGAGCTACTTTCAACTAGACTTATTTTAAATCTTTATACAAATGAATCACAAAAGGTTTGCAAATTTCCAGAGTATGCTATAATTTATAATGCTTTGTCCATATAGAAAGGACGTGAAAAAGATGGGTTTTGTCAGGACTGTTTTACCATTCGTGGGCCGGAGCAGATCAATAATAGTATGTATTTATTAAGGTCTGCGATTTGCCGCGGGTTGTTATCCCAGAGCCCCCTTAACCTCCTTATTCCCCAGATAGCCCTCGCCTGATAGTTTCCAACATTTACTATTCGACACAAAGTACTATATACTCTCATTTTTAATTTACTCTTTATTTTCAGTATATAAGAACTTTTTCACACTCATGTGACAATCTCAACAAATGCATCATCAGACAATTTCTTTCGGAAGAAAAACAGTGGAATTTGGGCCTACTTTAGAACAGTGTGGTTGGTTTAAACTCATAGACATTCACACGAATTTAAATAATTTTTTAAAATCCATTACATTTCGTGGTCCGATTGATGAAATAACTTCTTGCAACCAAATAACTTCTTTCAATTAATTAATCTTTTAAGTAAGGTATTGGTTGATATGAAAAAGTTAGTGTCACAAGCGGGATTTGAACCCACGACCTTCGGCTCAATACGACAATAGCTCAAGTGGTTAAAGCAGAGGCGTAAAGAGCCAAAGGTCGTGGGTTCGAATCCCGCTTGTGACATTAACTTTTTTATTATTTACATAAAAGATTAATTAATTGAAAGAAATTATTTTAAAGTTTAAATCGAAAAAATATAGATTCAGCTAAGCATTTCATAATCGTATTTAGTGGCCACAAAATAAAGCCGATATAATTTCAGTTTATAAATAAAAACCATGCACAATGCAGACAAACAAATGAGAAACATTACCCATTGGAAAACCCTTAACGACCTTCTGACATGACTTTTGATTCTACTATTAAATAAAGATAAAAAGTCAAAATGCAACGTTTTCCAGATTTTTTATGTGCTGCAGCAATTTAAATTACATCTGAGTTTATAAGATTAAAAGATTCAAAAAAGAGTTTACAAAATGATCCTGAAACCATTCACGCCACCTATGTAATAAATTTTCGTGAATTGATTGCACATCTTGGCTTTGGTCTAAAGAATCCGGTTTGTTTTTTGATTTCGAGAATCCGACCGGAGCAAAGGATTGCACCGTTAAATGCAAAAACTGAGATAAACACATAGAAGATTTACCTTTAACAAGCGGCCCTATCCAGATCCAGAAATCCGGTGGGAGGTAAATAAGGGTTTCTGTCAAGGATTTTGTTTTAGAAAAAGATTATTCGTCGTTTGCACGAAATCTCTCTTTAATCCGCAAGAGGGCTTGAAAACGTGAGGTGCAATACTCAATCGAGTGATGATTCAGGAATCCAGCCTATTTCGAACTTTTCTGCACTCGGGTTCAAATTTCTCAACACTACATATATAATTTCTTCTGCACTCTTTCTAATTCTTTTTCGGTTGGAAAAATCATAGTAGGCCTATTGCGTTTAATTAACGCCTAAATACTGCAGTCCATTGTGAAGTTGGTCAATAATTCAACATGCCATTGTTTCCAAAAAGCATAGGGTTATATAAAAGAAAATCTGGACCTTATGAAAGTTAATTTAAAAGAAAAAAGTCATTTCTCTCTTTGATATGTATAAAAGGATAATAATCAAATCAGTACTAAATTTTTACACGTAGCGTGGTTCATTTCGCAATATAAGTTTTTCAGGAAGGGACTAAGCATCTTACCTTACACTTTTATAAGGTAGAAATAAAATATATATAGAAAAAAAGAAATCAATTATCCGCAATGACAACGAAGAAAATAAAAATTGAATTAATTAAGAAAATAAACGGTTTAATCTGGAACTTGCATGGTTGATGCATCCTTAATTAACCATAAACTTTGGATAAAATACCTGTCAGTAATTCTTTCTACATTTATCTTCTATATTCAAGTATATTAATTTATTTGATTTAAGATTCATCTTGCCAAATTTTCCACTTGTTAAACTTCAGTTATTACAATTTCTAGTGAAATATTTGCGTTACCGGAATTTTCTCGAGACACAACCTAAAATGTCATTTTATTGTAATTGTTTTATTGCGATAGATTAAAAAAAATTGAGTCTGCGTTTGTCTGAATGAACAGAAAAGGAGGACTGTGGGGCGGGTCGCGTCTGTGATCGACCAGGCGCGCTGCCCTCGACCTGGGTTAACTCTTCATTCTGTGCCACGTCAGGTCCGCCGTTCCAACATACCAACAGGGGGTTACTTGGTATCTCCCGTCCAACAATCCGACCAACAGTGATAAAAAAAAATATATTTACGAGAAACACGACAGAAATAGTGTGGGTTAAGGTGTTTTAACGGAAAACACGGATAATGTTTTAACACGCCATTCGTTTAATACAGAGCAGTTTATTGTTACTACTCACGCTGGGCTGCGAAAATGAGATAACATCAGTAAGAAACACGGATAGCATATGCAGAAATAATGATTGTGGATGTGAATTACACTTTTTAACCGAAATCTGGTGTGAAGTAGGCTTCAGAAAAACATTTTCTTTATCGTGCCAACGTTTCGATCTTTATTGAGATCATCTTCAGAGCCTGGGATTTATGAACATTGTTTAAATTATACAAATACACGTAAGATGTGAAAAAATGAAATTTGACAATGATAGAAATTTTAGATTCAAACAAAATATTTGTAGTCACACAAAGTGTTTGCTTTCTTTGCAGACGTGTCATTAATGTGTGTCGTGTTAAGAGTGCCAGTGCGGTATTAATGCCACGTTTAATAATAATAAATACCACACATACACTAAATTTTCAAAACCTGCATTAATTTTCCACAAACCCAATAGTTGTATCCTGTGCTTGATTCTTCACCATCAGCCTGCCTTCTCTTTGATTTTTCTTCACCTAGCAGTTAAGGTTCGGGTTCCTGATCGGAATTAATGCCTGCCTAGCAGTTTGATTGCTGTTACCTAGACCCAAACTAAAATATGTCAACCTAAGAATAACATTTTTCGGAAGCCAGTTCTTTCACGAAATAGACGTTTAGTAGGCCGGTCCGTAAAATAGTTAGTTTCCGTTGTTCAGTATTTAAAATTATGCTCTTTTCACTTTCCATTTTAGACAGACCGCTCGTCCGTTTCCGAGGCGATTTCCATGACAATAAAGAGAGAGAGGAAGCAATCGCGTTCTGGAATTCGAGCGAACGACGCGCCGTCCGTATTGGGAGCAAGGGCTCCGTCGCACAGATATTCACTCTACGGTGACTAATTCATTCAGCCCACACGAGCCGATAACAATATTGCATCCTTGTAGAGCTCATCGACGGAAATAGAATCGCACGTCCCCGACGATGTTGATGTTGTATCGCTCCGCGTTGTCGGCCACGTGCCGTTTAAGATCTTTAGTCCGATACGGAACCATGTCAATTTTTGAAGATCCGGGCCAATGGTAGTGACCACAAACACACATTCTTCTCCTATTTTCACACTCTATTCAGTCACAACGATTTTTTTATTATGAAAACAACCTTGACATCTATACTTTACAACACTTCACGATTGACGGATGTCATCCGGAAGCCAGTTGCTTCGACCACTTTTACCAAACGGGCGTTTAATTGGCCTAAACGCCACCTTTAGCACTCCAAAATGTAATGCTAAGCACATTTTAACCACAGAAAAATTTTTATAAAATCATCCGTGTTCAGCTTATAACGTGAGAGCTTATTGAACTTCCAATATAGAACCTGTGAAACAGAAGGAATGAGTTACGATATATGTACAAAGCAGGGAATTTCTGTGTTATTTGATATCCATTTGTAGTAAACTTTCGGAGGGAAATAGACGAAAAGTATTATAACGGACAATTTGCTAATTTGCCTTGAAACACATTTTTGTAATTAAAATACTATTAAATTAACATTCAATAAAACGTCATTTACATATCAAGTACTTCTCGTCTTAACTTACCGTTACTTTTTATATTGTATTTTCTTAGGTCCTCTCTTGATTATTACTTAGGTACACATAAATCACTAAAAGTACAGTCAACTTTTATTAATTCGAAGCTCAAGAGACCACAAAATAATTCGAATTATCAATAAAAAGAAAAAAAATTATTAAGAGTCAATACGCATTTTTAAAAGTCCTTACATAAATTCTACAAATATAAAACATCGTAAAAATAATTAAAATGTTAGAAACAGATCAACGCGTGAAGAGAACATTGTTATGCACTATTTAAAAAATTCATGAAGCGGTTTTGTTTCAATGTGGCCTGGCGTCCTTTGTCTAAATGTTTTTCCGAAGTGATTAATGCTAAGATCATTCGGAAATCGTGAGATGCGGTCTGGTGTGATGTAGGTTTCAGAAAAACATTTTCTTTATCGTGCCACGTTTCGATCTTTATTGAGATCATCTTCAGGGCTCAAAGTGTTTGTTTTCTGCGTAATTGTGCCATTCTTGCGTGTCGTGTTGCGCTCATGGCAGTGAGTGGGCACTCTCAACACGACACGCAAGGATGGCACAATTACGTAGAAAATAAACACTTTGGGGCCTGAAGATGATCTCAATAAAGATCGAAACATTGGCACGATAAAAAAATGTTTTTCTGAAACCTATATCACACCAGACCGCATCTCACAATTTCCGAATAATCATCGACTAACGGTCACTAATCACCACACACAAAAATGTTAAGAAGGTCGAACATAACAAACTGGAAAAAATTCGAAGAAACTTTACGCTGCAAGTAAACAGTGCCTGCAAATTTAGAGTAACTTTACAAGGAAAAAGTTGGAATTATTAAGAGGGGACATGGTTCCATTTCAATTTATAAAATGCTCTCTCTCCCCGTGTTATGAAAAATATTTCGTATTAACGAGTATATCAAAATGCACAAATTGTTTTTGAATTATCGAAGTGATCTGCTGAGGAGTTTGTATTATCAAGAAATTCGAAATATCAAGTTTCGAATTAACAAGAGTCGACTGTATTTTATCTCTGACCTGTATGATCAGTTTGGTAACAATAAACAACGGAATGAATTCTTCCTCTTCTTGAATAAAGAGGTGTGAAACAAAGTGCCTGGCTTAGCCCTATTCTATTTTGCTCCAAATGATTTGGAGAACTTTCTTGATAGTGGTGATAGTGATATCCACATTTGAAATTTACGTGTTAAGATATGTTGACGAACTAGTCATTTTGCTTCTTTCCCCAATCTTTACAATGGATGGTTAACTGAGGAGATAAATATACGATCTTGTGGAATTTAAAACTGAATCTGAACAAATGCAAGGCGATGAGTTTTGAGAATGGCGAAAGGGGGAAAAGATGGAAAAACGGTATCAAAATAGCGAGAGGTCATCAACGAATATGTAAACCTGGGTATGAGTCTGACCACAAGGCTCTCATTTAAAAAACATTTTCAGGCAATATTACCAATGCTAAGCAGGGCATTATCATACGGTCTGCGATCTTTGAAAATAGTAAAATCTCGTTATATTCAAAGTTTAAGATCTTCAGTGAGGTGGTAAAATGGATTGGGATCGAGCTCAAGTCTGGGGCGACAGTTTTTTGATGAAATACTACCAAAAAAGTAATATTTAGGTCTTTGTTGTTTATCATACATTGGGGAACTATAAAAAAAAAAGTAGGTAAAATTCTTAATGCGTGTTCATTCAGAAATATCTTCTCAAAACCTGCAGACAAAATTGACGTCTTATCAAAAATCGAGGTTTACAAACTCAATTGTAATTACTGCCAAATTAAATATATGTATATGACAAAGCGGCAGGGAAATTAAAACGAGAGTTAAAAGAGACTCGCCTAAATCGAACAAATTTTCTGAATTTAAGGACCTCCTAAATGAAACAAAACACAATTTCCATTTAAATTTAAATATAACAGTTTCAACAAAGGGATGAACTAGATTGGTTTGACAAAACTGAAATTAAAAAAATGCTAAATTAAACATGGAGATAAATGTATAAATAATATTTTGAAATATTTACTTGAATTGGTCCCTTTATAGCAAGATACCAAATTCAGAAAAGATATTACTGTAACAGAACGACTTGATGGAACTTTGATTTCAACTTTAAACCAATCTTTTTTGTCACCCATGTTTACACGAAAATTGCACAATGCCAGAAAAATAGACGAATAGCCAACTTTCGCGTGCCGAACAAGTCTGAATTTGCAACTAATCAATGTTTACATCTATTGGTATAAATTTGTCGACACAATACATATATATATATGCCATAAATTTTTCACTGTAAATTGGTTACAATTTCCGTCTGTCATATATATCAAGCGATTATTGTCCACGTAAAGTACCTTAAGATAGTGGCGGTTGGGGGCTGATGGTGTTCGGTTCATTTATTTTGTAGATTTATCGACCAGCTTATGCAGATAATGTTCACTTAGTTATCAGGAAAGTGGTCAAATAAAAGATTTTAATTAACTTTTTGTCATTGTTGTTTTTCATTGTATTTTTATTTCTGTGATATTATATGAAACTAGTCTAGTCATTTCATAGTTGAAAAGGTGAAGAAAAAATTTTCAGTGTTAGCATGAAAATAAAACAATTCAAGTTTATTTACTTCTGACTAAAAATCAAGCGCTGAAGAAGGTACAACAAAGTTCCGAAAGCTAGGAGAAATTTTAAAATATTTTATTTGACCACATCCCTAGTAACCAAGTGAACATTTCGGTTCATTTAGTTTATTTCCCATCAAATCGATTCGCGTGCAACACGGATTCCTTTTTCCATAATGCAGGTTACATTTTTTCGGTTACCTCCACATCCCATTTTGGTTACTACCCATAGTACTATACCACATACTTCATGTACTACAATTCTACTCAATTACTGCTACACTACCAATATATGGAGTAAATTCGATGATCTTTATGTTTCGTTTTAATGAAAAGTGGTTCTTATAAATGAAGGAAATTTTATTCTAAGAATTTTTGGTCAATTTGCAGTGAACGGAACGTTACCGTGAAAATATTGTATAGTACATTTGTTATGATAACATTCACATATAGTCGTAACCGACGTCATAGTCAGATTAGTTTCAAACTAAATTTGGACTTTCTTTTTAATTTTACTTACAAGCACATAAAAATGGTAATGAGACATGCTAAAGTATTTATATAAGTTATTCAGATATCGTGAGATGCGGTCGGGTGTGATGTAGGTTTCAGAAAAACATTTTCTTTATCGTGCCAACGTTTCGATCATTTATTGAGATCAACTTCTTTGTTTGAATATAAAATATATTTTGCATTGTATAAATTCACTTTTCCACATCCTAAATGTATTTGTTAAATGTAAACATTGTTTGTAAATCCCAGGCCCTGAAGATGATCTCAATAAAAGATCGAAACGTTGGCACGATAAAGAAAATGTTTTTCTGAAACCTACATCACACCCGACCGCATCTCACGATACCTGAATAACTATCGATTAACGGTCACTAAGCTCTACAGATATTTATATAAGAATATTTCATCATCCTGATCAAACTTGAGTTCTTTAAATAGGGTACGGTATTCTTGATTTCGTGCTCTACCTTGCGTACAACTTTCGTTTTTTTTTAAACTGTATTATTGTCCTTTTTTCCTCAACCAAAATTAATCCCATCACAAAATGAATTTAATTTAAAGTCTGAATCGCCTGCAAGATTTCCTTACGTTACCGGTTGCTGACGTGACGTTGACGTTCCGTAAAAAGCGAATCGAACAAGGGCGGATTTTAAGCCGAAACAGAGAATTGTTTGCAGACTGAATTTTTATTTTAGAGACATTTTCATTATATATGTCAAGGTTTGGCAAGAAGGTTTAACACCAAATTAAAAACATATTCCTAAAACATTACGTCGAACTTTTGACCTATCTTATTATCAGTATTAAAATACAAGATAAATGCTATGAGTTGTTTGAACTCAAGGCTGGCGTACCACAAGGTAACATCCTAGGCAACGTGCTGTATTTGCTGCATGCAAGTGACCTACCAGTAATGGAAAACATAACTGTCCTCTGTCAGAAAATGTACCCATGCACGTACGAATCGACTGAAAATCGCAGTCAACAGCATCCCAGGACAGCTACTTGCAGTCAAAATAAACGACCAGAAATCTGTACGTGTAAATTTCACAAATGGAAAATTAGTAGAGAAATCAATCGTCTTCGATGAAAACTAGTTCCTTCCCAGAATTCAGTAAAATATTAAGCATGCCAATAGGTAAAAAATTAAACAGGAAAGAACATATCAGAGCTCGATTTCAAATACCGTCAACATTATTTGCTGGGGAGAAATTCCTGGCTATCAATGCAAAATAAAATAACGATTTATAATCACGTATTAAAACCTAAATGGTCGTATTGTATACAATTTTAAGGGTATGCCAAAAGAAGCAATACAATCATAATAAAACCGTTCCAAAATAAAGTTCTACGAAATAGATGCTTCTTGGTTTGTTCGTTATAGCGCAATAGCGACACAGTGATCTGATCATCCCTAACATCGACGATGGGATCACACGAGATAAAGAACTACCTACGTCTTCAATGCCAGCAGAACATCGAGGCCAGCGCCTGCTACATAATCAGCACATCGTAAAACGACTGCAGAGGCCAAAGCCAATGGAGTTAGTTCTGTGACTAGGTAAGCTCAACTAAATAAACTGTGACACTAATGAGTAGAATAAAACATATTTATTATATATTTATTAATAGATTAGTCATGGTAAAATTAATAATAATCTTATTTGGCCATAAATATTAATTTAAAAAAAATGAAAGAGAAAATAAATGTTTTCCGTTGTAGGTACTTCCAATCTTTTTAACAGGATTTTTGGAGTCATAAATCAAAATTGTCACCGAGGTTCTACTTCAGTAGAATGAATTCGATTTGTTTTCGATAACGGGAACGCTTCTTTTCGAGGAAGTCAATAACAGTCAAGTGTTTGATTGGAGCTAATGAAGCAACACCATCAGCACAATTGAAGGGAGGGCGCCAAGCGACGGTCGCACTCGACACTATTCGTTTCGCCGGCCGGAGTCCGACTACTTTCAGGGAAGAAGATTAAACGTGCCTGTTAGAAAATTCAACGCGATAACTCATTTCGCCACAACTGTCAATCCTGAGCGGTTTCCCGTGTGAAAGATGGAACCTTTTATCTGCATTCGGAGTCCGGGCCCCACGACCTCTCCACTCCCCCACTCGCCCGACACTGGTTTTTGACTTACAAGTAGAAAATTTGACTGATCTTACTTCAATACTGAAAACACACAAGTTATCTGACACCACTTTCAATTTAATTTTGCAGCGATGAAAAAAAATCAATGTTTCGTTATTTCCTTTTCAAAGTCTTGAAGAATGAATATGAATTTCGGTATGAACAAGACTGTTAGCATTTCATCCCCTGAACATTTTAAGCACATATCACACGACAATAAATAAAAGATGTAAAAGATATTTTTCTTTTTTTATATAATTTTTATGTATTTTGACCCTTTACATATTTATATATATTACAAGTGTGATCATAGGACGATTTTTTTTCCACACGATCATAACATTAACACTAATTAAATCCATTTTATTTCGTGGTCCGATTGACCAAATAACTTCTTTTAATTAAATAATCTTTTTATGTAAGGTTTTGGTTGAAAAAAAGCTAGTGTTACGAGCGGGATTCGAACGCACGCTTCGGCTCAATACGCCGCTGCCCTAACCATTTGAGCTATCGTGGATCCACTCGGACGCCAACCCTCTAACTCAACCTATCTTTCGAATTTTCCCTTCGAAAACCCTACTTTTTGCCATTTTCATTAACGAGGTTGTTCAGTTACCAACTTTGATTATAATCTGGTTTGGGATGTTATTGGGTATGTGGTCCTTCAATGAATCAATGAGGCAACTGTATAATACATTGATGATTCATTGAAGGACCACATACCCAATAACATCCCAAACCAGATTTTTCATTAACACTAATGCCAGCGGAGGACATATGACACGAGAAACCAGCCAATCCTGGCATTCAGCGTGATTTGACACCACTTTCAATTTATTTTTGCAGTGATGAAAAAAATCACTGGTTCATCATTTTCAAATTCTTTACTGTGAATATGAATTTCGGGGTGGCTGTACACGGCTGCCCGGAATCATAGTAATTAGCCTGCTTTCGACAGTTGACCCACTGAACCATCCAAGCGTCACAAATCGTTGTATACCTGTTGCTAGTAGATTTCTCGGTCTTTTTTTCAAATTTAATTTATTTGTGGCCTATACATATTTGTACTGTAAATGTGATCAGGTATATCTTTTTTGGCAGGCACTACTTGTGGGGGATTAAGGGACAAGGAGGTCCCGAGGCCATCGTCGATTAAGGCGACGTGGCGGGTTCTCAGGATCGGATTGGGTAGAGTGCACGGGCATTATTGTTAGGATGGATCGAGAGGTTGGCGTGGAACTTTTGGAATCTGGAACGGATCAGTTCGTTGACAAAAGGAATGTTGAGGTCGTTGTGGATAGTGAGATTAGTGACGTAGTAAAAAGTTCTGTCCATTTGTCTGAAGACTTTTAATTGGCAGGATTGGATGCGCTGGATGTTGGATGGCTTAACAGAACCTCATAGTTCGACTCCATACGCCCAAAGTGGTCGCAGTAAAGACGTGCATAAGGTTAGTTTAGTGTTGAAGGTCAAGACGGATATCGGTACTAGAAGCCTTCGTAGACCAAGACTGTTTTTTGATTGTGAACGTACACTCACATTTTTCTTCATCCAGTCTTGTCCTTCAATTTTTGCACCGATCTTCGAAAAATTAAAGGTGTCCTTATATGTTGGCGTTAGCGTGGATAGGATTCGAGTTAGGGGACAAAATCGCAGTATCGTCCGCGTAGGGTATGATGATGGTATAGGAGGGTGTAGGTAGGTAAGCAGTATAGATGATATGAAGGATGAGACCAAGAATGCTCCTTGTGGGACACCGACTCGTATTGATCTTATTTCCGAGAACTCGTTGCCAGCATAATCAACAAGCAAAAAAGTCTAATTGTCCTCGAGTTGAATACACAGAGCAATTATAAGGATATTAGAAATGACACGACTTAGTATTATTTAATTTTGCCCTAAAATTTGGTGGTCGTAAAACCTATCTGAACATTTTATATACCAGTTGCGGTTAATGGAAGGCCGAAAAATTACTTTCTAAAGAGTTGGGTGTTCGGGCGGTTGAAAAGCCGGCCTCCTTCTTGGATATGGTCAAGTGAAGAAGTTACGTTATTTTAATCCAGTCGTTTTAAAAATTATTTGCATCAACTGTAGTTTAGACGACGGCGTCACTTTTTTTGCCATTTCATTCCGGCCTTGGCTATTTCCAAATCGACCATATAAATTGAACATTGTGAAATGTTCACTTTCACTAACCGGAGGTCGAGCGGGGGCGTTTGTTTTCATTTTAACCGTTAACTGGAATGAACGTTTAAAAGGCCTTTTGTGAGCCTAATTACCGTTGGCTTGCCTGGATAACGTCTACGAATGCCTCGCCCCCTCATCAATTAACTTCGGGCCTAACGAAAGCGAGATGACCAAGTTTTTAAGGGCGTTTTCAATGTTATCGGTCCTTTTGCACAAGGGAAGAACAGGGACCTGTATCAAGTATGACAATTGTCATTCAATTAAAAAAAAAAATCCATTGATATAGAAGGAACTCACACACTAACACGGGAGTACTCTATATTCCTCGAGACGGGATTGAACCCACTCCATTCTCGCTAATAATTTATTTTTACTCTTCAGACATTACACAATCAACCCAGAGTTCCTTCGTGTTTTTCTTTTATAGTTAACATTTTACAAATCGTAAAGTTTTCATGAATGCAAACTTTAATACAAAAGAATGTATATTTGGTGTTCCCACATTAAAATATTTAGCTGTTTTATTTACTTACCAGCAGGAATGGACATTAAGCAACTTTATGCTTACATCTTAACTTCAATAAAGCCACAGCAGTAAAACACTCTTTAGCTGAACCGCCTAAATACTAATTTAAAAGCTAAAATTCTTGGAGACAGGTATAGAATATGGTTATAAATGTGTGTGCATATGTGTAACTAATTTTTGTAATATTTTAGTTTTTCTACGCTTCTACAACTGTCAGGTCCTCAGTATTTGCCAAACTGTCGTCAGCAATCAAGAGAAAATCCATAACATCCCTGAACGGTGCCAGTGTTTACAAACTTATAACAATCGAAAATTAGAATTAGGGCAAAATCCATTATACAAAAAGTCTTTGAACGAGGCTAAATATAACACTTGAGAAATAGTAGAAAACATAACGAAAATGCTCTCTAGTTCAATAAATAATGCAACTTGTACAGGCATGAACTTTCCACATGATGAAATTAGCATTTAGTTAGACAATTGGAGCCAAAATAAATAAACTTTTTTCATTTTTTACATATTAGGATGACCACAACGGGTTACAACTAGGGTTTTCATTTATATCACTTTATTAATGAATTGAGATTTCCGTCAAAATAAAGCCAGTAATTAAATTTTTCCGGGCCGTGAAGACTTAATTGGACCGATCCGTTCCGGCGGTTTCAATTGTGTTTTGGCTACGGGACAAGTTCTCCAAGTCTTTACCACCTGAAAGTAAAGTTCTTTGGCAAGGAGGCCCTTCATCCCGCCCGCAAAGAAAATTTAATGGGAATAAACTTCAGAGTCGTTCAGGCTTTTCTGTCGATGCCCTCGGCTTTTGGTTCATTATATTTTTCACTGAAACACGATCTACTTCTGCTTGGTACTGATTCGGACCAAAGCCTTTTCCCAACTTCCAAGCTTATTTAGTAAGCGTACTTTTGATTATTGTTATATCGATGCACAAATTTTTTTTTTTTTTAACTACAAACCTCAAAAATCCATTTAGACGATTTTCTTACATCCGCGAGTTGGTAAAAACGCGTCTTGTTTTAAATGGATTCAACTAATTGCGACCTTGTAGACAATACGTTCATTATGCACATTTTGACGAGAAAGAAACAAGAGTTTTAAATGACAAACAAATGGACTCTGACTGTCAAAACGGTCGAACATGAGTGTACACTAGAAGAAATCATCATTTGGCAGCAGAAACAAAGAAAGCCTCCCCCAATCATACAAGCCTATGTAATCATAACAAAAAAATCATACTCAACTTAAATTGCAATTTATAATTTAAAAAGTTGGATATTTTAGATATGTAAATATCATTAAATAAACATGCTAGGTTGAATGTGTATGAAACTGTTTATTTACGCGATTAATTAATTTTATATAAAACATACAACAATAGATATACGAAGTTTTGTGGAGATAAAAGAACGCGAATTTTCTTACTTGTCGTATTGAATAAAAATACAAAACGACAAACATTTGAACGTCATTGTTACATGGAGAACGACCCCAGATTTTTCTGCGTGGATATGAAAAAGATAAATGGCAAAACCCCAAGTAAATAATGGAAGGAAACACTTGGGCTAACAACGGAGGCAAATACTCGAATTCAAGGAAGAACATTAAACCCGCTAAATTTCACTCTCTGTAAGGGAATAAAATAATCCATTCAGAAAAAGATTGTGTCTATGTATAACTTGATTTATGAAGTAAGAGGTTAAAAACTTAAAATGAGAAAGAAAATGTGTTACTGCTAAGTAATGTCCTTAGTCGACAAGGATTTCACCGTATAACAAAAGTTTAAATTTAGTTTTTTTAATACAATCTATAAACTTATTTATATTATGTAATGAACTTAATTTACAGATGACATAGATTATGCATCGTGAGGGGGGTAACAACCATTGAGGACTGACTAATCCTCATTTAGTAAAATTTAGTAAGTCGCGAAGCCATGGCTTCTTCATTCGTTTGGTGGGATTATAATAATTTCTATTGGATAAGGATTCATCGAGAGTTCATTGTGGAAAGAGGGAAATATTTTGGGAATTATTTTTTTGCAAGAGGGATTTTGAGGTTGTGAAGGGTTGTGAGACACGTAGTAGAACACTGACTATGGCTTGACTATCCTTTGCATTGGAAGTTCTGTATTCTTTAGATGTTGGAAGGTTTAGCGGTTCCTTCAGAACTAGTCAGTACGTCCAGATTTGACTTACTGTCCCGTTGTCAGTTTGTTTTGCGTTCAAACGTTACATATGCACTGACATAATCTGTAAATTGGTTCGAAACGTTGTTTAATTCCAGTCGTTTTTGTCGAATGTTGACACATTCCGCTCTCAAAGGAAAATAATCGGACTAGGCCCATCCTTGACGGACTCTGAAGAATAGTTCGGTCAGGTAGGAACAATGGATCAGGTAGAGAGCATTTGGAACGATGTACTTTTGAGAATTTGAGTGTCAAGCAATGGGAAGGTTAGTCTTGAGACTAAATGAACCCAATTAGCGGACAGTCTGGTTTTGGAATTGGAGATTATTGAGGAATATCGTATGAGGGGTTTGCTTCGAAGGGGGTAATGACGATGCTTTTGCTTTCTTTAAGCTTTATACGCCTGTGTTTGCTCCATTCAGCTATTTCCAGGACATGTGTCTGGTGCTCCTCCGAAACAAACCTGGGATCCGATCAGAGGATAGCATAACCGTGTAGGAGGCAAGGGATGTAAGGATGGTGGAGGGTAAAGTGCTCTGCGGTGTGGAGGAAGTAAAGGATCGGTCCAAACACACTGCCCGGAGATACTCCCGCTCCCTGAGGAAAATATTCGGACTAGGCCCATACATGACGGACTCAGAACGATGGATTAAGAGAGTGTATTTGGAAAGGCGCACTTTTGTGAGTACAGGAAGCCTTGCCTTCATGCCACACGCGGTCAAACGCTTGTGACAAGTCAAGAAAGGAAGAATACAGTCCTCATCTTTGCGCTTGATGGATGAAGATATGCGGTCCACAACGCGAAACACTTGCTGGGTCGGAGGCAAAACTGATGTTCTTGGAGAAGGTTAGAGGATTTGAATGCCAAGAAATGGGAAGTGGGTGGAGTTGACGAGCTGAGAAAAATGATAGGTAATTCTCCGAGAATTTGGGTGTGATAGCCTGGAGCCCTGCGATTCGACTTTACAATTTAGATTTTTTTCGTGCTTCATATATGGTTAGTATTTCAGTTGTCAGGATTTGGACGAATAATTAACAAAATAAACAAATCAGGCAACAAACAAAACACTTTCTAAGGTGTGGCTATAAACTGTAGGGGTTGAACATTAGAGACCTGTTTAGGTCACAGTGGAGAAAAAAAATTGTCTTTTGCATCAACCCCTCAAAAACCCTTTAAAAAAAGCTTTGCGAAATTTCAACGCTAAATTTGAAAACCTCACTGTAAAACCTCTTACTCCTCAGACATTTTCCAGTATATTAATCTTATTTATTTATACCATATAAGAGTCCAAAAGTTTCTATGACTACATATCAAATTACTACGAATATTCCTATCCTAATAGTCCTGCATAGATTTAATGATAAAAGAACATCTAAATTTATTGATCAACTATATAACTGCACCAAAAATAAAAATAATTTAAAATGGTTAGTATTGTTTTTTTTCACGCTCGTCAGCAGATTTTACCGCGGATTCAGCCAGTCGATAATTGGGCCAACAAATATCCTACACGATCGTCAGCGAAAAACATAACGCTAACACGTCAAAAAAGACCTAAAACCAAATTTAAGGCAATTTAAGATGTTTTTCATTTAGAATGGGAAGAACGATCTTTCATTGGTTCTTTCTCCTTACAGCTGGTCAAACTTGTATTTGAAAGAACGATAATTTCAATAGCCAACTTAATTGAGTAAGTAAGAAACGTGACAATCTACAAATTAAAAAGTCATCTAAGAGACATCAAGAACGTCGATCAACAAACATCACGGACAAGATATCCTTTAACTGCCAACGTATTCCTCCTCGACATTTTCTTTACAACGCGCAACTATTGCAAAATGTAAAATAATCTTCATATAAATTTTAATGTTCGTTTTTCACACATTAAATCACGTTCATTACGAGACGCCGAATCTTCTGTACTAACATCATTTCGAATTTGGCTTTCTTAACGGTGTGCGGTTTATGTTGAAGATGTATTCCTTTCACGTAACCGTTTCACATAGGAAGAATGCAATTTATTTCGTTTATGACGTAAAAAAGGTATAAAAACAATACGATGGACCATTATAAGAGACAGGGGAATAATCGTGAGAGGCATAATGGCAAGACGGTCTTCGCTTAATATCCAAACATCTTGCGGGGAAGTTTTATTTTACGTCCACGTTATGCAAGCTATAGGGACAAGTTCTTTAGGAATCTCACAGTGAGAAATTAATTACAAATTTTTAAGAACCGGATGTTAGAAAGTGAAAAGAACTGATTGAAATTGTTGCTTCCTTAAATTGTTGTAAGTGGTAAAAATTAAATTCACATGTGAACTGCATGCTTGTAATTTAAGTTGCCTAGCTTCTGACACGATTTGAGACGATATTTTTATATACTTTATGGGACACAGCGCAAGTCACGCACGTCCCTCAAAATGGTCGTAAACTAAGGAACTAGTTAGACGCCGTTTAAAATAACACACCCCATCCTCCAGATTTGTCTCATTCATAATAACATCTCAACATAATCTTGGTGAAGTATTTTTCTTTTTAATCAAATTTTTAATGTTTTGGACTATTTTTACTGACCAGTGCTGCTGGGCAAATGTGAACATATTTCTTAGTTTTTTGAGTATGGCCGTGAGTTTATAATTCTTTGGAGTTTGATGGGATATGTCAGGAGTCCCCATCAAACTCCAACGGACATATTTCATGATTACACATTTTTCATGATGCAGTCAAGTTCCCCTGGTTATTGTTGATGTTAAGTATACCTTTAGCAACTGCGTAATAAAATACTTAGTCGTTTTTTCATTATTGTTTTTCCAATAAAGGGATATCTTTGCTAATTATTATTCTGTTTTAAACTGTGACTCGTTATATAACGAAGTATACCCGTAACAACTATGAAGTGAAAGCGCAATTCCCACTCATGACCGCCTTCACTCCCACAAGAATTGGACATTTCTCCCTCGGGACGCGAAAACAAGCCAGAGCAGTTTCGCAAAAAAATTAACTTTCGAACTTTACAATTTAAATTCAATCTGAAACGACAGCTATTTAATGAGTTGTTCTATCATCTAAAGCTCAGGGTTTTTTAAGGAGGGTATTTCAACATTCCTGAATTCGAACTCAGGACCTTTGCATTACAGTGATGCTGTGTCAACGCCTTAACCATTGCGGCCATCGACGCCCCCTTACCTCAGATTTACTCGCATTCATTGTTCAAAAGGAATGAAGAAAAATATGAAAATGCATATGAATAAAAATTTATAACAACGATTTAAATTGACATTGTTATCCTTAATATTATTAATCGAGATGTATATTGTTTAAAAAAAAGTCATAAAAATCACAAATATTCCCGAGAAATTTTCTTAGCCCTCACAGTTTTTTCGAGGAATGAAATCCAGTGATTATAATGAAGGTCTTTCATTTCATTTTATCACAAATGACTAATTGATACGATTTACGTAAAGTTGAATTTTATTATTTTTTACAGTTCCGGACCATTATGGTCTGTTTATACGAGATGGTTTTGTTTTACAAATTCGAAACTTGGGAGATATTAACTCAATATCTCAAGATTAACTTTAGTGCGCCAAGTTTGCGTGAATACTTGAATTGAGCGGCTATATTGTTATGAATGAACCGGTGAAGTGCGATGTTTTACCCATTGTATAGCAAACCGGACCCACCTTGGAAATTCAGCCAGCGCGTTTTCCCCCTGGAACTGCATGGAAAACTAGCAGAAGGAAGAAATATCGAGGTTTCTCACGGCGCCCACGATAGCGTCACCACCGCAGTCGTCAGATGGGCTGGCATACGAATTCCGACATTGCGAATTCTCGACTGTATCCATTCTTCATCCGCTTTGAATTCTTAGCTCGAATGCAAATGAAAATTGCCTTTTGTACGTGATACATTTTACAAAATAAACCCATAACGGTACAATCCAGAATACATTTACATTATACACATGGGAAGTGTCATAATTTTGTATTACTGCGAAATTAATAAACTGCTATTTTCCGACAAGGTGTTTTGAGTTTGACCGAGGATAGTAAACCTAAATTTTGAAATGTCCTTTTGAGGCCTGTGGGGTGATGAACCTGTAACTTTCCGTGGTCTGCCAACTCTCGTTTTTAGTTTGAAAGTTAGAGCTTCAACATTTCGATATCTTTAGGACAGATAGATCAACTATGATCAAAAACGACTAAACTACATAAATAAAAAATAATCAATTCGTCAGGACTATTAACAAGGCGAGCGCAAGAGTATTTCATGGATTTAAAAGAACACTGGAAGTGAATTTTTTCAAATCTAAATTGGCCAAACCTCATTAGCGACTATATTTCTTTTAAATTTCTTCCCGTCAAACCTGTCTACAATTCTGAATATTGAAACGCACTAATGGTTTCTAAATGATGGTGGTTTGATCGCTGTCACCCGTTTGGAACACCTTCCACCATTTACGTTCACTAACTAATAGTGTCATTCTGGACTATTTTTAGATATCCAAGGATTGGAATGCGAGTGATAATGAGGAGGTTGGAGGATTGGCCTAAGTGACGGCCTTGGGGCATAGCGGGCACGCGCTGGAAACGGCTCCTCTCCGGCTGAGTCAACCACCTTCAAGGCTGCCAACAAGGTCACAAACGGCGATGCCTAGTTTGCAACGCGGGGCCGACCACGACCAGGGCAAATCTATAGCTTAATCTATGGGATTAACAAAGCCAAAAAAAGAAAATCGGCACCTTTCTTACTCCCACGGGACGATGCACTCTTCCTCTGCTTACATACATTTCTCCATATTATCTGCAGTCCTTGTCCTGTCTGTAGTTATAACGATTTTGTTCATATGTTAAATATTTTCGGTGAATCTATGTCTTCGTCGTGGTTGACAAAACAGATCAATAAACAGAAAATTAAATGACTAGGTTCTCTTTATAGTTTCGCTGTACGTCAAATCCTTATTGGGATTTCAGACCTCAGCAAATCATGTTCTCTCTAAGTCATGCGTGGCTTGCCCGCTTGTCAAACGGCGGCACAATTCGAGACGACAAATGCTCAGTTAAATTCTCGTGGACTGTGTTATTCTATAACATTTAGAATTTAGGAATAATTCCAACGGCACTCAGGGAGGGGGGAAGTTTAACAATAGCTTCACCATTCCTTCTTCGTATCTAACAAAAGACTTGGTTGCTTTCTCTTCAGTACCTACCTTGAAAGGAGCTAAAAATGTTACTTCTGATCGATTGTCCTGCCGGACCTATCACACGAAAAGATTTTTTGCAAATAAGCCTTTAATTTCATATCAGGGTGAATATACGTTGTGCACGAAAAAAATCGAATTTGAACGGAATCCGTTATTAATACAAAATGCCAAGAGCAGGTTGTTTTGATGTCTTGTAGAATCTGCTAAGTAACATAGCATCGTGGTATTTTGCTTACATTATATTAATTTTGTAAAGAATACTTCAAGCAGAATCAGCCAAGAGATTTTGATGAACTTTCTCCGGAGCAACATTTTTCGGCCTATCCTTATCCTTGCAGTTCTGACCTGCCAGGCGCGTTTCAACGTTTCACGTTCTTCAGTGTATTTGTTATACAGTAGAATTGCATGTGGAAGTATTGGCCGACAAAATTAAGGTTTTTTGGAGTATTGGGAATGTGGTCGGTGATGCTAAGTACACTGTATAATTGCCAAGCTTTTGACCTTTTTATTTGGCCTTCATCAGAGTTCTAGTAGTAACAAACAACAAATTATATAAAATACAGCAGTGGATTATTTCGGGCCCATAATTATATTCATATACTTACATCATATGTTGACTAAATCTAAAAAGTAATCATGAGGGTCTCCTGTGGTTAAATTATTTATTCAGAATAGTTTCTATTTATAAGTTAGTTAGGTAATCATGAGTTTCGTTTTTCATAACAACAGTCTGAAGGTAACAACAATCACAATACCCACATATTGGGTAGACATACCCTTTTATTAATAAATACATTAAATTTCGTGGTCCGATTGACCAAATAACTTCTTACTATTAATTAATGTTTGTGTAAGGTATTGGTTGAAAGAAAAAAGCCATTGTCACGAGCGGGATTCGAACCCACGACCTTCGGCTAGATACGCCGCTGCTCTACCAGTTGAGCGATCGTGACTTCGATCCTCTCGGACACCAACTTTCCATCTCAACCCCACCGTTTGAAGGTTCCCCCCCATTTGCCATTTTTCAAATGTCGTGTCATCTATTTGGTTCTCGGCGACAAATGAAATGGCCACGGATAGCTTTAGTGAATTATACTTGGGGGTCGAGTGGATCGAAGTTACGATAGTTCAAGTGGTAGAGAGCGGAGTATTTAGCCGAAGGTCGTGGGTTCGAATCCCGCTCGTGACACTACTTTTTTATCTTTAAAGATTAATTAATTGAAAAGAAATTATTTCGTCAATCGGACCACAAAACCTAATGGATTTAATAAATAGTAATTACAAACTTTTCAGTAGTTTCGAGTAGTTGGAGTTGTTCGTTCTTTGTAAAGTCCTGATGAAGGCCAAATAAAGAGGTTGAAAGCTTGGCAATTACATAATATATTTACCATCATCGACCACAGTCAAAATACTCCAAACATTTGTTATACACCCCGAAAAATTAACTAATTACTTCCTCGTTTCGTTACAGCAGATATTCGTTCTGTTTGTACGTTTATGATGAACTCCAAATAAATAAAATTTTAACGGAAATAAATACACCATGATAAATCACCGTGTACACAAGCCCACCACACACTTACCGAGAATTAATTCATTACATATAAGATAACAGCTGGTAATTCTCCAGTCGAGAGAGATCTTGTTATTAATTAGAAAAGCGAAGCGTATGTTGTACGGTATTTAATAATAACTACTTGCGACAGCTAATTAACAACTAACAGTATACTTGCCATAGCAACGTTTTTACCATAGCAAATATCTCGGGAAATATTCTGGTACTCACCGAAATTCCCTTGTCTGGCTAGAAATGGTACTGGATTGAGTATACATCGTAAAAATCCGGCCCGTAGGAAATTGCAGGTTGAAGAACGAGCATGTAAGTCCGTTTCTCACTTTTTTAGTGATAGAAAAATGTTGAGATTTATTAGAACGGATTGCCTCGAGTTATTCAGGTCCGTTGTACGTACACTTACCTCATCCCCCAGAGGCAAGACTTCCCGGTTGAACGATCATGCAGAGAGGCTGGGGGAAGATCACGATTAGAAAGGAGTCTACTCTCGTTATACAACCTGGCGGAGGTTGCGCAATGGACTATCTCTCTGGAATTCTGACCTGGATAATCTATCTCGCTTTTTAACAATGGAGCATTTCCTTCGATGGATGTTCCATTTTGTCGTCGGCCGGTATTATCCAAAGAAATCTTAAGAAACGGATTGTCTACGGTTGAAATTAATCCAGAGTTCCTCAACCGTAGACTACACACGAAAATAATACACCTATGATTAATAAGTACCTACTTAACTTTCATTCAAAATACATTTTTAACATTTCCTATTGAACATCAAATTTTAGTAGATATTTTAAATTCGAAAATTACTCAAAACTGACACCCCCTGAATAATGAAAACTTTAATATAAATACAAAAAAAAGAGCAAATACCAATCCTCGACCGACCAACGTGATGTTAAAACTAAGAATGACTGATGCGACCAGTACAAGCGGAGACGATTATAAGTATGATCATTGATCATTAAACAGTAAATAAACCTACAACAAAAAACATCTAGCGTTTTCAAAGTACTCGTCTAAATGATGTAATAAACTCATTTCAATTTCTAACCATGTTTTTCTAAGGGAAACACTCAAGCACGCTATCACAAGTATGGAAAAATAGAGTCACGGAGGGCAGCATAGGTCTTGTAACCTCGGAAAGTAAATATAAGGTCATTTCTTTGTTCTTTCTGCTGTAAATGCAGGGATAGGGATAAAAGAAGTGATCACAAGGCCATCTGCACTTCGACCTGAGTAGATCTATTGTGCTCCTCTAATTTTGTAGATCACTGGCGGGTTGTTAATCAATGCTTGCGGCTTTTTCTCGCCTAGCTGCAAGAATCTGCACCTAAGATCACCCTCACAAAAACATATTCTACGATCACCTAATTTCTAATAATTACACCTTCTTCCTAATTGTATCTGCCTGTACTCCTATCCTGTTCCTTAGGCGGCAGTGCTTGGTCAGGCGTCCAACTAGAATCCTAGTTCTATTGCGGTTACCATCCAGTAGTTCCTTAGTAAGTCGTGCGGATGGCCCTTTTATGAATATCTTCGCGTACCGTTTCACTTTTGGATGTATTCATTTTTGTGGCAAGGTGCTAGCCTCGGTAGGGTTCGAGCCCTAGAGAACTCATATAACTTCTTTTTTGGCCAACATATACGCGATACCTTTAAATCCCGAATGCCAAGGGACCCATGCCAGGGATCGGGATCACTGGTGTGACTTCTGCCAGGGATTCCATATAATTACATACGCTTTTTGCCTTAACCTCACATAAGGATGATCAAATGCCGACTAATTGTAGGAAAACATTCCTTCCTGGAATGTGTTCAATGTGTTCCTAGCCTTGTTATTTCTCTGGCGAAGTGTTCAATTGCTATAATTTCAAACTGTACCGTATTTACCTAAGTTTAAAGTCAGTTCGATATTCGGCTGTTTTCGAGCAGTCAGTACACTAGTAGGAATCGGCCACCAGAGGTATCCTTCGGTGCACTCTTACCTAACTGGTAGGAGTACCTTGTAATTGTTATTGAAGCAGTTAAACACGACTCCAAATAAATGTCAAATCTTTTGTTCTATGAGTTTCGGGTAATAAATAGTAATCTAACAGATGGAGAGTTTAGACATCTTATCGAGTGTCAATAACTACGATCTCTTTACATGAAAAGTTGCCCTGAATCAATTTATTAAAGATACTTACAAAAGAAAGAACAAATTTATTGGGTCGACCTAATTGAAGATTTTTATACAAAAACAATTTGTTAATTTCCATCAATAAACAAAATCTTTATAAACTAAAAAATGACACTTGCAAGATTTAAATTCCTACTTCGAAAAGAAATTATTTAGACAAGTTTTGACCAATGTCTCCGTTCGGCCAGGAGCTAATTTAATGAAATTTATTCCGCCCCGTCTGGATGAGACATAGTAACAGAATTCCATTAGTCACCAGATGTAGGCGGAGACCATTAGCAACCTTGTAGGCGAAAACAGCAGAATTAATTATGAATAAATTGAGCTACTGGATGATAATACCGTTTAGAATCAGTTTTGATGCTTTCTTCCTGATGACATGATATCATTAAGTCCTGCTTTACGGTAGGTCATTATGAATATCAATATCGATTTCCTTTTAGAACATTTTAACAAAAATGTATGTAAAATAATGTATTCGTGTCGATGGCTGGTAGGTACTGTGGTATTCCGGAATACGACACTCCTTGCTGAGTCATTGGCTTGTTTATTGTCTAGGATTTTTTCTATTCTTTTTAATGTAACTTATTTCACTACATCCTAGAGCTCACAAACCTCTCAACCTCATATCCTCTAACAAACCCATCAGCATTCTTCTTGCAATGTCTACAATCCTTGAAAGGCTCCTTTTAAAGCGATTAATCTCCATTCTAGATAGGTACTCATGAAATATTGACCTCTCGCCTATTCGGCTTCCTTCCATATCATTCTACTATCGTACAAGGTTTCAGAGTTGCTGACGCCATCACCTCTGCGCTTGAATTCGAAGAGTATTGGTTGGTACCTACATGTAGCACAGGGCTTTGGTAGAGTCTAACACCCGGGCGTGCTTTATAAACTTAACGTTCCTACCCACTAACATGCCGCTGCTTCAGAGTGAGGTGGGGCAACTAATTGTCGGAAATCCGACAAAACAAGCCGGCGTCCCACAAGGCTTCGTCACAAGGCGTCCCACATTATTGGGCCCTCATTCATGTCATCTGCAGTGCTGACTACCTACACACCCCAAGACAGAAGACTTGTACAATTACGAATAATGCTAGGACCCGAATCCGTCGTGACCTTCAACACTATACTAACCTTATAGAAGACATAACTGAGACCACTTTGGGCGTACCGAGTCGAACTATGGGGTTCGATTAAGCCATCCAGCATCGAGCGCATCCAATCCTTCCAATCGAAAGTCCTCAGACAAATCGTCAAAGCGCCTTACTACGCCATTAACCTCACCATCCACAACGAACTTAACATTCCTTTTATCAATTAAATGAAGCGTTCCTGAGTCTCTCAATCCACCCTAACCCTACTACTTGAGCTCTCTATACACATATGCAGCTCTACGCGTCCCGAGAACCCACCACGTCGCCTTAATCTATAATGTGACGTTCTTACTCGTTAATCCATACTGAGTGCCAGCATTGGCCGGTTTCTCATGACTTATGTTCTGTGGGTGCGCGCTGGGATTAGCGTTAGAGCTGTCACCGTGTGACAAAACGTACTGTGATCACTATTGAAATACGTAAAATATGTACAGGCTACAAATAAAAATTAATAAAAATAAATTAATTAAATTGTGAAAAATCACCACATCAAGTTCAATTAAAGACTCAAAGCTATTCTCGTCTCTACGAATCCTCTCTTCGTGTTTTGTTTTGGGTGATACTGACACAATCACAACATCAAGATTTAAGTTCACCGAACAAGAGAAACCATATGGAAAATTGTGTACGATTGAACTTTTACTCCACTTGAAGCGAATATAATTTATTTGATAAATATGGTTTTAATAATCGGAACGAGAAATCTGTTTTGTGTTGAGATAATGTTTTAAAACTGTGATGAATCAAGAAAAAATGTGTGTATTTTAAAGTTGAGGAGCCAGAATAAACTTGACTCGACGAAACGCAAGTTTGGTATCCCCCGAAAACTCTTGACAGGTGAAAACATAATTGGAATAAATCTTACATTTTAAGAATCCAACAAATATTTTAAACTCTAAGCAGGATCAAGGGCTTCGAAGTTTCCTGTATTTTTTTCGTAGAGGGGGAGGCTACAATATTTGTAGGCTATCAGTCATGAATTTTCGCCCTGGCCGATCGCTATCGGTGCTTTATGTGGAACAGGGAATAGCAGTGTGGACGGGAACAGCGAAAATAGAATGAAAATGTTTGCCAATCCGGCGACGGTTTTAGCATGCGCGGGTCACCGTTTTCGGCCGCTTTTTGGAAACGAGACCCCGGACAAATGGATAATTAAAAATCAAAAATGCGTCGCCATACACCATTTCTTCGCCCTCGAACGTTTGTCCCGTTCCCCCTTTTATTTAAAAAAATACCCTGCATTTGAAACACATCAAATTACGACGCTTAATAAAGTCTAAAATGACACATCTTCGGTAGCAGAAACAACAGAAATAGGAAGTTGTTATGAGCCCCAGGTCACAATTCGAAATTTCGCTGGCACATTAATTTTCAAGTAAATAAACTACGCCGTTACGATCGTTAGTCCACGAAAAACAAAGATAAAAATCCCAAATAAACATAAATTTCGCTTTATATGTCTTAACTGTCTATCAACAACATTTTATATTTTTCGGAGTAAGTTACAAGAAGTACGGAGTCAATATGATTTTTACCGATATGCTCATACACACCATTTTCTGCGATGTTTGCGTTTACGCTCAGCAATAACCATCTTTTGTTAGCGTAAGTCTGATAAAACCCGGGCCGTTCGTCTTCCTGCGTACACTTTACACGTACAGCGAATAAAAATATATGTAAAAAAAAGGGAAGAAAAGAAACGTGCGAGGTCGGGCAGGAGTAAAAAAGAAAAAATCACCATGCGGACCTGGGTACGACCTTCAAGACTCTCACACGTGCATTCATTCTCATTTCTTGGTCCTCTTCACAGTACAATAATAGAACTGAGGGAAAGACCAGATGGTCGAACCTGCAACTGCAAACATCGAGTGACTTGGAATAAAGTATAGTCCGTTTCGTTTTCCCCACTTCCCGATTATTACTGCGAGTCATCTGCGTTGGAAACAATTTTTTAAAAATTAAATGTGAGATCTTGTTGAAGTACTGCAAGATACCCAACTGCAAAAAGCAATTGAGTAACCAAACAATTTCTACAAGACAAAGGTTTATCAAAAATTTCGCCTTTGGTCTAGGTTTCATCGGATGATTATGAAAGGATATCCGTCATATAAAATGAGACATGGAAAACTTTTTTTTTCTCATTAATTCTGTCTTGAAATACCGCTATCGTGCATGGTTACATTCCACTGAAAATCCAATGTATGCCTATTTACAAATATGTTTTGACACCTAAACTCGTTGTTAGGCTATCCAGACTATCCAATGCTATGGCGTCTACGTCCATATTATTTATCCGACGAACGAGCATAGCACTTATTGAGTCCGCTATTACATACGGGTAGGTTAAATTTATTCAAACGCATTTCGGCATTGAGAGACTGAAAGAAGTGCATTTGAGTAAATTCAACAAATCAGCGAAAGAAGACGTACCCAAGTGACACTATGCCGGATCAGCATGACTTCACAGACTTGCATACCAATCCATCAACTATTCTTCAATACGAAGACCCAGCATTAAAAGATGGCGTGTGTCGAAATGTATCTGAGTCATCATTCTGACAGATACAAATGACAAAAAGGAAGTCTCACATCCCTAAACTAACCAAACATTGTCCATGTTAATTATCAATCGATGAGATTTGTTCTTTCGTTATTGAAAATCAGCTTTCTAGCCGGCGTTTTTAAAGTGTTAATCCACCGAATTAACCAAATGGCTTCTTTATCGGTGCATCTCGGGCCCATTCAATGTAAACAAACCTCGCCGTAGAACCTGTCGGTGGATGTGCTTTCGACCGGATAAACGACTTTCTACCTAAAATAGACCCATTTTCAACCTTCGCCCATTGTTTCCGACACAATGCCTCGGGAAGACTTGGAATACTAATCTCAGAACGAAATCCGAAATCCATTCGCCTCGTTTGAATACGCCTTGCAGGATTATTCGCCGCTGCGTGTGAATGTGCCGGGAATTGAGACCGGAAGAAGATGCAAGGAAATTTCAATTTATGGACTGTTATTGGTTTTCCAATAATGCAGTTTATCTGTCAAAGATAATATTATTTCAATATTACATGACAAATGGACATTAATTCAGTTTATTATGACGACTCACGTAAAATTTACATACTTTCACTACACATTAATTGTAGCAAAGGCCATAAATAACTAATACACTAACATAATATACATGTTTTAGCAAATCCTATTAACGGACAATATGGACTAAAGTAATTATTTTTAATGCAAAATGTGGTTGAGTTGAAAATTTTTTCAACCAACTGCATCTGCAATACAGTAAATACACTATTATACTAATCTTAATGACCTCTTAAAAAGAAAGACATACAATCACAACTATATGTTACGGTATAGAAATTATGCTAGAATGTAGGTACATAAACTTCTTATATCACAAAATATTGAACAACAGGTATAATGTTCTCTCCATCGAAGATGGTCTCTTTAAAAACGATCATTACTTTAATCGTGGAGGCAGGGCAAAATCCAAAACCGTGTATTTCTCAGTATTTAAGTCTTGAAAAATGGCGTACATATAACTCTGACATTCCTACGATGATTTTCTTCACTTACATTAAACCTAATATATAAAAGAAACCCAAAATTGTTTTTAAACCCAGGCTTCAAAACAATTGGTCAGAGGGACTGTTCTATTATTATTAGGTTAAGATCAAATCACGTGATCTGAGGAGTATATTTAGAAAGGATGAAACAACGTATGGACGAATTGTATGAAACATCATATAAGGCATGATGATATTGAACACATCATTATGATTTGTAAAATATATTACAAAGAAAGGAGTTTGCTGTTTGATAGCTATATCTAGTGGAAGAAGTGCCATTCAACTACAAGACAGATCGTTGTTACAACTAAATGACGAAAAGGGTTACAGGTACTTAGTGTATTTTGTGCACCAAAGCAATCTATTTATATGACGCAAAATGTAAACGTCCTTGGCTGAAAATGTAAATTTAGAGGGATATAGGGAGGGAGTGTCGGGTGAGGGTTGCCCACCCACAACACCCGGGGTGTCGGTGCGGTTGCTGCTGGCGGGCGGGGTGAGGAGGAGGGCTCCTTGAGCATGTATGGCTCGGTGATCTAGGAGACGTGGACTTTTCCAGGGCTATTTCGATGTAAATGGTTTTCACCCACGTCTCCAGGGCGTCGTACGAATAAGTAATTGAAGTAAGTTGAATTTGTATAAATAAGCACCAGCCTGCCTTTTTCGCCGGCTCGTCGGTTGCTGCTGGTTCGACACTGCCCGGTCTTGACATTCCTACCTAATGAGAATTGTGGCAAATACTTAGGTAGTAATATTAAAAAAAAATAAATGTTGCAAGTTTAGCAAATTAGTACATTCCGAGTTTATCAGCCTTTACAGACCATTACAAATTTCGTCAGCTTACAACGGTTTTCCTTGGGAATTTCCATGCACTTTAGTTCATGAGAGAATTGGTAAAGGAGCGTTTTCTTTCAAGTTATAAAAGCAACATTTTTAAAATTAACAGTATAAGGTATAGGTTAAAAATAACCAACCAATTACTCTACTTGGGAGTTACTAACCGTGAATCATCCAGAAATTAATTATGGCATGCCCTTATTTTTCATTGAATTTAGCGAACAACAATTCGGTGAATAGTCAATCCTTGTCTCACAGGTATATTTCAACAAAAGCAGAAATCATAACAACTACTCATACGTGCAGCACAACTTGTTAGATATGTGAAATGAAGCATTGATATAAAATATCGTTCAACGTTGAATTTATTAAATTCACTACTTTCGTGGTCCGCTTGACCAATTAATACATGACAATTAATTAAGGTTTTTAGTTGAGATGAAAAAAGTTAATGGCACGAGAGGGATTCGAATCTTCGGCTAGATACGCCGCTGCTCTCCCACCTGATCTATCGTGACCTCTTTGACCTCGTTGAATTTATTTGTGTGTAATTTAGTGCCGGTTGTTCAATAATTTGCTGAAGTAGTGACGTTTCGATATGTATTCGGGTCATCTTCAAGGCCCGGGTGAATTACAAAACATGTTGACAGAAAAAAGTAATTCTACAATACAGATGTAAATAATATAATTGTCGGAACTAGTATTTCATACCCACATAAAGTGTGGTACTATTTGTCATATTTGTTTCATGTGAAACTGTACTGAAACGGGGATTTTCTGGATTGTATTTGTGATTCGGGGTTTATTCAATAAGCACAGTTACTAATTTTGGAAAGGAGGTTAAATATCATGGACGATAACGAAGGAAAGGGAAATATAAAAATAAATTCTTTCAATTAGTTAAACTTTTTATATAAGGTATTGGTTGAAACGAAAAAGCTAGTGTCACGAGCGGGATTCGAAACCACGACCTTCGGCTGCGTTTCATGGATTCGAATCCCGCTCGTGACACTAGCTTTTTCATTTCAATCAAAACCTCACATAAAAAGATTAATTAATTGAAAGAAGTTATTTGGTCAATCGGACCACGAAATGTAATAAGTATAAAAATAAAGTTTAATAGTTTATTTACTTAGTTTGTTGGCGTAGCTACGGCTGTGTTTGCATGTATCTGTTCTGTAATTAATGTAAAGTTGCGTTTGTATTTTTTTTCCAATGCGTAGTATTTTGTCCAAATCAAAGTTGTGTTGTATTTCAAAATTGTTGTGACCAATGCTGTGGGAATAGTTTTTAGAGTTTTATAATCGTTGATGTGTCGTTTTTCGCGTTTTTTTTCTCCAGATATTGCGTTGTAATTCCAATGTATGTAGTTGGACTGTTCATACAATTAATTATATAAATCCCAACAGATTTGTAGGCTGTCGTGTTGTCTTTGACTTTGGAAAAAAGTATATGTACTGCTTTCTGTTTTTTGAAGGCTATTTTAGTGTGCTCTGAGTGGAGAAATATACTTAATTTGTGTAACAAAACCCCGAAGATGACCTGAATAAATGTCGAAACGTCAGCAGAAGAGTGAAAAAGGTGTTTTCTAAAATATTACATTCTTACTTTAACAAGCTACTTCAACAAATTATTAAATTTATCATGTCAAATATAGGGAAAATTAATTACTATTCGGTGGAAAGCGGCGGTCGCAATCGTTTAATGAGTGAGTAAATTGATGGCCGTCTTTGCACTAGTTGGCAAGAGGCTGGACGTCTGGAAAGATGAACGTATTCTCGGAATGAGTCAGGCAATTAAACGGTTTAGGGCAACCCACTCGCCTTCCTTTGGTACTAATTAGAACTATTTTTTGAAATAACTGGTTTTTTTTAACATAATTGTTTAGACCAACATTGTCTAAGATCTGGAGAGCCGAAGGGGGTGGCGGCAGCCCAGAAATCAATAATCAGAACCTCCTGGCTTATCGTGCCGGGCCTTTTATACCGAAAACCGTATTTTCCACATGTCTTTTTACACCGCACTTGTGAAAAATTAGAAACGTAGCATCTTAAGCCGGAAATGCACTTACCCGATGCTACCCGACGCCTTGCCACGTTTTGGTGGGGTGTGCTCATCTATCCGACGCAAGCACAAGTCACGTACAGTCCACAGCGTTTATCACAATAATCACTATCACAATAGCAACGCATCTTTTGTTCTTAATGCACTATTTTGAGCAAAACATTGTAATAATTGTTAGTTAAATTTTATGAGCACATCCATCTAATAAATTGTTAAACTTAATTGTTGTCTTCCACTTTACTCGATGCGACCCTACGAAGGGTAGATGTGCACGGGGGTAATACAACCTTATGAAAAATCGGAGTTGGGGTTTGCGGGTAGCATCGGGTAGCGTCGCATGGCGTGGCACGGGTAAGTGTGTTCTCAGCTTTATTCTGTACAAGTGAAATTATGTAAGAGAATTAATGATCAATTAACATGCTTTATTTAAACTGGATCGGGAAGAAGTTAACATTGTTGATCAAATGTAACTCATTTGATGATCAATGGGCCAATAGGGAATTTGGTTAAACTGGCAACTTTCAATTTGAACGTTTTTGCCAGAACAGTAAGGGACAAAGAACGGGTCCAGTGGAACAATGATCTGCGGTTATCCCAAAATAATTCTATTGGGTTGTCCGGAAAATAATGCAGGATTTTAAGTTTTCATTAAAAAAAATCTATATAAAATATTCTGTTTACGTTTACAGGATTACTCATTTGTATGAATGTCAACACTTATTAATCCTCTTCCAAATGATATTGTTTGTTTACCTCTGTAGCATTCCGCTACTTGGAAATAATTCAGTCATCCTTATAATGTCAAAGCGAGAATTTCGTACGATTTTCTTTTACGAGTTTAAACTCGGCCGAAGCGGAGCCCAAACGGCTAGAAACATTAACCAAGTCTGGGGCGAGGGTTGTGTTAATGAGTGCACTGTGCAAAGGTGGTTTAAAAAATTTCGGGAGGGAGATTTCAGCCTTGAAGATGAAGAAGGTCGTGGAAGGCCTTCCTCTCTTAATGATGATGTTCTGCGATCAGTGGTGGAAGAAAACCCCAAAACAACTGTTCGAGAACTTGCAGAGCAACTCAAAGTCAGTAAAACGACCGTCGCTGACCACCTCAAGGCGATTGGAAAAGTGAAAAAACTCGAAAATTGGGTTCCACACTCATTAAACGATCGCCAAAAAAATCAGCGCTTTGATGTTTGTGCATCACTTCTTTGTCGAAACAAAAATGACCCATTTCTGGCCAGAATTGTTACATGTGACGAAAAGTGGATTCTCTACGATAACACTAGACGTTCTGGACAGTGGCTCGACAAAGGAGAAGCTCCAATACATTTTCCAAAGCCCCCAACTCATCAAAAAAAGGTAATGGTTACGGTATGGTGGGCTTCATTTGGTTTAATACACTACAGCTTCTTAAATCCTGGCGAAACCATCAATGCTGAATCATACTGTAACCAAATTAATACCATGCATCAGAAATTGGCAGTAATGAAGCCCTCTTTGGTCAATCGGAAAGGGCCCATTTTGTTGCATGACAACGCTCGACCACATGTGTCACGTGTAACGTCACAAAAATTATTGGAGCTTGGCTATGAAACTTTGCCTCACCCACCCTACTCTCCGGACCTCTCGCCTACTGACTACCATTTTTTTAGACACCTGGACCACTACTTACAACACATAATATTCAAAAATCAAACGGAACTGGAAAATAATAAGTTACCAACACGTTGGGAGAAATGTATTGAGAGTATGGGAAATTATTTTGATTAAAGAACATTGCTTTAAAGTAACTAGTTTCTTTTTTTTTTGTTTAATACCAAAATCCTGCATTATTTTCCGGACAACCCAATAGTTAAAGCATGAAAAACAGAAACACCAGTTTCGTCACATTTCTGAGAAGTATAACATTGAATTTTGTGCCCGTTTTATTTTTTATAACTTCTTTTAATAATCAATTATAATTAGCTTAATTGATTTGCACACCTACTCACAGAACAAAAATAAGATTAACGGTGTATTGTTGAGTTTGTTTCGAATTCGAATAAAATGTCCCGGCTTTAAATATTTTTTATTAACCTGCTTTGAACTTTAACTAACATTAAAAAAACCTATATATTTCTATATATTTGCATTAAAAAATTACTAACGTTCTTAATAATAAACTATTACTTACTACAATCGCTTTGTTGTTGATAGGTAACACTTACCTGAAAAAAATAAAAAAATAAAAATTAAAAACTGGCATTAACATTATACAAACTGTAGTGTATTGTATATACAACGTATACATATAGTATTATCGTTAGTTAATAATAATATGTTAACATTTTAGAAGTATGATTTATTAATTAGGCATCTCATTTGTCTGGTAGAACTGATGTTTTTTTGGCATTCTTCTTTTGTGTAATAAGTTCATTGACAATATCGAAGATTCATAAAATGTAAAGTTTTACCACTTTTAATGTCAAGAACAAGCGAAGATACTGCAATTCTGTCAGTCTAATTCGAATCCAAGCCAACTTCAATATCAAAGAGGACCAGGAGCTTATCGGGGCAAAAAGTGAAGCACAAGACAGAAGGGAGAAAATATACTCAGTGTACGGTCACACTGAAAAAATTCTCGCTCTCCCATCATCAGCAACAATTCAACAAGTCAAATACTACACTATACCTAGACAGTAGATTGACGTGAAATCCACACAATATAAGAGAGTTCCTGAGACCGTTTTGGGCTAACGGCGTGGAACTGAGGTGTTATGCCAAACTATCTAACATCCAGAACATCCAATAACTTCGACTAACCTCTCTATCCATAACGATCTCAATATTCCTTTTTGTCAACGAACTGATCCGTTCACGGTTCCAAAAGTTTCACATCAACCTCTCGATCCATCCCAACCCTAACTGCTCGAGCCATATATTTCCATCCCAAGAACGCGCCATGTACCCTTAAGCGAAAATTAGCCTCGACAAGTGTCCTCCGGGTGGTGTGACTGTGCTAAAATAACGACTGTGATCACATTTGTAATATGTAAAAATATACAAGGTACAAATCTATTAAAAACTTCAATAATAATAATTTTAAAAAACATCAAAGTAAATTGTGTAAATACATGGCAAAGAACAGATATATTGTAAAACTTTTTGAAATTGGACATACGTAAGAAATGATGAATGATGGAGTAAGTGCAGTGCCCAATCCTTTTAAAGAGATAGTTCCTACTCACAGTAAGTTACTGCGAGTAGGAACTATCTGAACTTACTGTAAGTAGGAACTATCTTTTTAAAAGGATTGAACATAGGTTATTCACTGAATCTGAACGTCAAGTCCTTGGTAACTTGAGATCCCGACGGTTTTCTCCTGCTACCAAGACTTTCCCCAGCTGGGTCACATATATGTCTACATCGTAACGTAATACTTTTTTTAATCTTAATTACATACCGCACGACTATGCAGGCACCCACAGAACCCAATTGAAAAATTTCACTGGATTTCTCATTACGGTGATAAAAACGCATATCGCTTTTTATTTATGTCGTGCGTGATATCGTTTCAATTTATAAGGTTTTTCATTTTAACAAATGACAGTCGAACCCAGATATCATTATGATGGCTAAACTCGTCAAAAAGCAATTAGCGACTATTTGCATCCGTTATTTCCTAGGTAATATAAGAAAAGTTTCTATGGGTTTTTGTTAGTTTGAGTAACTGTACCATGAAATGAGAGAGTCGGTACTTCAGATTTCGCTTTCAGTAAATAGCTGCAATAAATTATTGCTTAGTTAGTCATTGCACTGAATTAAAAAAAAGAAGAACTGTTATATCTATTACCACACCAGTTCCAGTAAATAATAAACCGAAAAGTTAGACGATTTTTCGGATATACTATCGGTAGATGGTGAGGAATTCTTAACATCAGATGATAAAGTCTTTACATATATGAAAAAATTACATTATCTGTTTGAAATAAAACAGATTGGTTAATATTTTAAAACATCAAAAGAACCAAGAAGTACCTGCCATATTTAGTTGTACCTTTTATTTATCATATATCAATGTTTCGATTACGGGTAATACGTGGTACTTTAAAAACTGTGATGATGCTGAAAATAGACTAGAAAGTGGGTGTTCCCATGTTCCCCAAACACTGTAACTTTCTGGCTGTTTGTATTTTCCGACATCATTAGTTTAGTTCAATTGACTCGACTCCTAAGAAGTACTAGGCCATTGACTGCCCAACGACTTCCTCCATTGAGGGTTTCTTCATATCGAAAATGATATGAGTGGCTGTTTCTCCCCCTTCATTGCATAATCTACAAATGGAACCATCATTGAATATTCCTGTTGTGTAGATGTTTTCTCAGATGCTGATCGGTAAATAGTCCTCTCACTACTCTAAGTTTAGCCCTGTCTAACTGTACTAGTACGTTTGCCATTGGTGAGGGTTGTTTAACGTAAGTCTACTGAATCTGCCCTTAGAAGACAACCACTTCTCCTTTAAAAATGGTACTTTTGTTGTTTTTTCTTATATAAACGAGTTTTGATCGACCAAGTGGAAATCTTTTCGTCAGCAAAATAAGCGATATTGCATTTTTTTTGTTAAATATTAATAATGTAATGGTCAGTTCTTTTGGCACAGCTTCAAGCTCCCAATCCTGTAGTAATATGTATTTTGATGGTTCCTGATCATTTTGATCTGCTGGTTTGGGTAGTCAGGCGAATTTCTGATTCTTACCACCTTCTCCTTTAACTAAAATTATTATTAAAAACTGAAGACAGCGAGAAGCATATTCGCTTCGGACAGACCTCAACAACGAAGATTCTACACTACCACCTTTTGCAAACTTGCGGCTTCTTTATCAACATACACGTACCACTTGATTCGGTTTATCTTACAAATAAACCTATTTTTACCTATTGCTTCTACCAATTAGTTCGCACTAAATCGGAAACACACTATCAAAAAGATATTTCCTACTGACAGTTAGTTGTTTCCAACTATCTGGCTTTCGAGCTTAAAGCTCATCATCAGGTTCGAGGAATTTACAACCGCGTCTCTCGACATGAATGTTAAGAGTGAAACCGCCGATCCGCAGCCAACACGACGTTCCAATGAGAAGATGATTTTTAATGCCACTCTATTTTGAACGTGAAAAAACGTGCGGAAATTATAACACAATTAATCTTAATAAATACTGTAAGAAAATAATTATAAATTAGTGATTTTTTTATTAATTAATAAAAAAATTGAAATGATACATTAATAATAGATTAGTAAATTAATGATAAAATTGATACAAATTAAATTCATTAATTTGTACGTCTAATATTATTTAAGTACATATTTAAAATAGAAGGTAAATCAATATCTATTATATTATTAACGCTTTTATCTCCAAGTTCAATTGTACATTTTTCAATTTTAAATTTCTCAAACCAATCTAATTCACTCCCTTTGTTGAAACTATGTAACACGGCTGTATTGAAATTGAAATTGTATTTTGTTTCTTTTAGATAGTCCTTAAATTCCGAAAATTTCTTCGATTTAGGTTAAAGTGTTCTTTAACTTTCGTTTTAATTTCTCTACCGCTTAGTCCTGTAAATTTAATGTTGCGATCAATTTAATTGGTAAACCTCGCTTTTTGCCAAGACTTTGCTGATCTTTAGGTTTTGAAGGATGTAAGTGAAAACGTACCTCTAAAAGCTATTCTAAAACCTTTTTTTTTTTTTTTTAAACGAGGGTTCGCAACAGCAGAGGTTATATCAACCCTCAGGGTGCCGGTGTTTTTGAAAAAAAGCCCATTTGTAAGTATGTCGGGTTCGAATGCAGGGCCGCTCGATTCGAACCCGGGACCTTTACCTTGATGAGCCGAGTCAACGCCTAAACCGTTGCGGCCACCGACGCCCCGAAAACCTTCTTGTTTAAGAATTTTACTTACTTTTTCTGATAGTTCACCAATGTATGGCAAACCACGGAAACCTAATTTGATGGGGTGGCTGAGTACTATTGTTGCTTCTTTTAAAGTTATTTTCTTCAAATTTTTTTAACTAGCAACCTATTTTTTCGGAAACAACTAACCGTGAGTAGGAACTATCTTTTTAAAAAGATTGAACAACACAATCACTCCACCATTTATAATCTCTATAAACTAGGCTTTATCAAGCTGAAAATAATGATTATTCGGAAATCGTGAGATGCGGTCTGGTGTGATGTAGGTTTCAGAAAACATTTTCTTTATCGTGCCAACGTTTCGATCTATACTGAGATCATCTTCAGGGATTTACAAACATTGTTTAAATTTAATAAATACCTGAAGGATGTGGAAAAAAGTGAATTTGTACAATGCAAAAAATAACACCAGACTGCATCTCACGATTTCAATAATCATCGACTAATGGTCACTAATCACCACACATTTCTATGCTGAAAATAATCTTGCGTTGCTACTTTCATGACATCCGACTTGAGTTTTCCTCAGATATTTCTATTTGGAAACAGAATTTCTTATCATCCTTTCCAAAACCACGAATAGAGTTTGCATTAGGATGTTTATTGTCGGGCTAAAATGTCCTATTTTGGCAGCGTAACATCAAGATAAAAAAAAGCTACTATAGATTTCATAACTATTTATGGAAAAAACATGTTGAGGAATAGGAATGCTTCGATTTTCGTTACTGGAAATGGGCATATGTAGGCTACTCACTTCTTCCACTCAATAAATAGAAATGTTTCTGTCAATTAACCTTTTACGTTCCAACGAACAAATAATATCCGATTAAACTTGTTTATACAAGTAATTAATGAACGCGAGTTTCAAAGAACGAACGAGTGTGCTCATTTTATTACTCGAGCAAGCAGACAACATTTTTTAAGGGCCCAATTACACCTTCCATGCTGAGGGAATAACGGCTTAATTAGTTTAGAATGATGTTTTATTTGTACCCGTCTTTATTAATTTGTCCATTACTAATAATTTTTTTTAAATTGGTACGTTTAATAGAATGGATCAAACAACTAATTCAATGAATACAAAAATAAACACAATTAAAAAATATAATGAAATTTAAATACTATATTAGTAAAACAATTCCTCACTATTTGAAAATCTTTACGTATATATTATCAAAATTATTAAGGAAATGGGACAATCAATGCTGTTGTATGTTTAGTTATCGCCAAGTGATTAACGGACAATACGACTATTGCTGTGAGAATTAGTAATGAATCTTTTTTAATGACATATATATTGACGTCTGATAATAAAAATAAAAAGATGAAAGGAGAATCTTCGTAAGGGGATTTAATGGGTTTTGTAATATACCCAACATAAGATTATTTTAGACGAAGGTTCAATCGAAATAATTCATTGTACTATTCGCGTCACACGACAAGAATGAAAAGATTCTTTACATTATCAGAGTTGCAGCATTAATTAACCACTATGAGATGACAAGTTTTATGCATCACGGTGAAATGCGACACAACTCATCATCTTAAGAAAATCCGTTCGGCGGTAACAGACGGTAAAATTTTGTTTCTGTTAGAATTTCTGATTTTTGTGGAGGAAAGGCTTGATTATGACAAACCGGGTTTCCACCTCAACAACAGAACGCCAGAAATAATGAAAAACGACATGGATAAAGAGTTTTTCGCGTTTTCACCACAACCCGACGCCTCATAATTCGTCGGTGATGAGGCATAAATTTGTTCCACTCGAGCTGAGCCACGACAGTCTGGAAGAACTCATTGTGATTAATTATTTCTTTAATTGTACCAATTGGGAAAGGCACCTTTATTCTGATGAGCGTGGTGTTGAGTTAGAGATGTAATTAACAAAGATATTGACAAAAGTTTTGAAGATAGAACTAACATGGTTTTGATAGAAGATTATTATTTTTAAATATATTTTTCTTAAGTTCAACTGCTCTAATGATCTCTTGCATAATCCCAATCTAGGATAAGCTGGAAAACCGCCAACGCTATAATAATCGAATTATGTTCGGTCTTTTCCTGATTTCAACCGAATTCTCAAAGAGATTAGAAAGGACGTCGATGTCACGTTTTTCTGACTTTCTGTGTATTATGAGGCAACACAACTACCATCCCTTACAAGACCACAACGTATTCAATCGTTAAAAGAATAGTTTCTCATCGTTTCAGTCCCTCTTTTGCTGCTGTTTTGCACTATCAGACGAGTTTTTTTGTTTTGTTTTTCGTGCAAAAATTTCCAAATAAACATAGTAAATAGGCAAAACAGGCCTTGAAGACAGCGGCGAGAAACTAATTGCTGATCGAGTTCAAAGCCACAAGTAAATATAGTTCAATTAATTAAAGTTTTTAGTTGAAATAAAAACGTCAGCGTCACGAGCGGGATTCGAACCCACGATCTTCGGCTAGATACGGTGGTGCTCTACCACTTGAGCTATCGTGACCTGGAAGTAAATATAGTTTTCCATCATTCGCGTCTGTCTATCCTCGCTCTTTGTCCTTTCATTTTTCATCTGTGCGCTCACAAACGGGCAAGACGGAACGCACAGTTATCACTGAAGATAGCGAGAAGGTGAAACGCGTCTGATAGCCGAAAAGATCGCAAACGGCCAAACTACGAGTAAATAGCATCGTAGACTTCGGGAACCTCACCACAAGCTTCACCGACGTTTTCATTTATAATTTTATAAAAATAAAAAGGCAAAACATTTGTTCTTTTACATTAGAAAACTGTGTTAGAAAAAATCCAGGCAACATTTTTGTTTTTTCCATTTTGCCGGATCAACACATCCGTATTAAATTGGTTTATTATACAATTATATGTAATTTTTCATTAACTAATTTAAACAATTCTACTTTGGTATAAAAATAATAAAACGAAAAATATATAGACTGCATTACTTCTTGACCAGTTTGAATCCTCTATAAACGACTAAATTATCGCCTGCGTACATTTTCGATCTTGCAGAATATTCAAATTAGGTGCAACTAGTTCCGCGAAACAAGGAAAGTGGGGTCAAATTTTACATACAATAGCGTTTATTTTCAGTATCAAAAAAGTAAAAGCAGTTCACTCATATTTCAGTCGAAAGGGTACTGACCGAACGTGGTAAACAACAGATTGAATTAAAGCGAATCGCCTGGACAACGGTAGTGAATAGATAAATAATAGATAAAAAGGTATAAGCTAATAAACAGTTTCACGAAAACAGTTTTTGTTCTCATTACAGAAAATTGAAAAAAAAAAAAATAATAATAACAGCTAACTGTAGGTGCGTCCCCTGTTCCGCTTTGTGGAGGACATAGTTTTTTTTATATTGTATATAGATCTGTTTTACATGTTTTGTAGGTATGTGTTTTGTTACAGTGTTTGTATTTATTAGTGTGAGTGCGGAGGGACTAATGGTGAAATATATCACCCCTACAGCTTTGTGTGTTTAGGGTCGATGGCGAAATCTGCATAAATATACCTCAACGACGGTAATTTAGATTACATTATTAATATTGTGTGTAGGACGACACAACGATATCGAGTACTCCACCGACAAAATAGAATGGGTGTAATAAGTGTGAATGTATTTATTTGCGCGACTGTATTATAGAAGTTAGGCTAGATTATATTTTGAAAAGTTAGGAGCTGAAATAGCTTACCCGTATAAGGTCGGCCTTAAAAGGAAAACGAGGTTCTTTAACGTCCGCACCTAGCCTTCCGGCCTTATCGAACGTTTTGATTCTCAACATGAGAGCTGACGCACCTCCGCCGCATACGACAGAAGGGTGCCGCAGCGCTGGTGTAGAGGCAGCTTAGCCCCGATGGGCCAAGACCTCGCTCTCCGCTTGTCCATTCCGAGTGGTCGGGTCCGCATTAAGCATCGAACCGTACGCCGCGCGCAAAGTGCTACCTAAACCAAAATACATCAGCCTGATATCCCGCGCACTCCGTAGATAGAGAAGGCCACTCTATCTCCCAGAGTATTGGGGCTTCCCCAACGTAGAAACTTCCGAATCCGCTCCGGCCGCGGTTTTGTTTAAAGTACAATTGCTAACCACCCCCTAGAGGAGACCGTCTACGGTAAAAGCTTCCAATCTAGCTCAGCCTACACCTGCGTGCAAAGCATACTCGAATAGGAGCAACCGATTCACTACCCATTTCCATCCGCCACTACTCACGCATTCGAATGACTCCGTCAGCGTAACCTCAACGCTTATAATAACGATGATCACACGCAAGTTTCGTGCGAAGGTCACAGTAGAAGACAGCCTCTTCCCCAGGTACCCGCTAGGGGTATCACCACGGCCACCTACGAGTCCATTCCCAGTGACCTGGCTGGGGTGGCTGAACCTTGGAACATTTCTGTTACCCCGTAGTACACATGGTTATGCACCCTCCCCCGTCTTTACAGACAGGATCTGGTAACCTAACCCTCGTGTGCCTCTGATAAGACAACTGCCGCCCCATGCCGACACGAGTACAGCTTGTGCTTTAGAGAGGTTGCCACGCCCTCAGGGCTAACCATTATTTTGCGCCCGGATACCTCCCTTGTAACCAAGGATTGGGAGAGGTCACAGGGAAGAATGAAGGACCCTGGATTGAGAAAGAGACGTGGATGAGGACACGAGATACACCTCTCTTGGGCCCCGAGCCTTAACCAAATTATACCACCCGTCGTCGTTGTAGTTCCACACTGAGAGGGCTACAACTCCCTGGGTGGATGTAGGCTTCCGACAGCTGAAATAGCTGTCGAAAGCCTCCGTTGGACGGCGTTAGTTGGAAAGCGACGATCTCCTTGGCATCTGGCTTAAGAGAATTCGACTAGGCGACCCGGCCGCATAAAAGAATTGGTGATTTCCTTAGACCCTTGGTCAGCGCATCTGGGTGAAAGTCCAGCTGCGAAGTGAAATTGCAAAGCATGGTTTGCATAACAAAACAAACACAGCCAAAAGGTTCCGTACCCCTGTGAGTGAAGAAATTTTCTGCACGATGCTAATTCCGCTAATAAATTTTACAAAATATTACAAAAATAAAACGATATTTCAACAGATTTTTTTTTAAATCTTGAATATGTACCCCATTTAGCACTTAATCCGCGTTAGTTGCACATAGTGTAAAAAAATTGAAAAGCGTTTCACGGAGCGGTTGGGTAATCCACTAAGAGTTTAATTGGCAATTATGTACAGTTAGTTCTCACTTGAGATGTGAAATAGCACCAGCCAAAAGTGGTACGCTAGTATTTAGACGTTTCAATTTCAATTTGAAACGATAACAATTTTATGCTATAAGAAGAAATAAACTCTCATTCCAGCAATAAGACATTTATGTGGCTTTTTTAAACACCATCTTTGAAAAATATTTATTTTAATAAACAAAAAAATAGGAAGCCAGTAAATCTGAACCTTAAAACGGCATAAGGTCGATATTTGCTTACCTACAAACATAAAATCCAAATGGGACCCACTTGACCCTAATACGGGAATCTACAAACTTTCTTCGTCTTCTCCAGATGAAAGTTAAGATCCTGCGATGTTACAATAACAAAAAACGAATACACACGAACTTCCTTGTTCACATTTCTCAGTGGACGGATTTATCCGGTCAAGGCAATAACCGAAGAACACATAACGGCTTTATTTTAAAATAAACAAAAATGGATCGAACTAATTTCTTAAAATCTATTAACAAACTTTTACAGATTTTTCTACTGGTCAGATCTAAACATGACAAGTCGTAGATGTAGGAAATTTTCCAATTATTGGTCGTAACATCCTTTGAAAGTAATCGTATTCAAAAAATTTACAACCAAGCTTAAAGCACTGATGTACACCATAAAAGATAAACATGTGCTGGAACTGAAAGCTTTATATGAAAGAAAATCCAGAACAATTTAAACCCTATTCCTCTACTGTAATCAATCGGGCAATTTTACAATTAGAAGTTGAGCTACGATACTCACAGGTTCTGTAACCTTAGGTTAGGTTATTGCTTAACTTAAGAGGGGGTCAATGGACCCCCATCGGAGGGTGAATGATCTCGTCTACTCTACTGAGTAATTTAAAATGGATGCTTAATGAGTCCAAAGTTTGGTGGAATACCCCAGATTCATAGAAGGGCCTCCGAAAAACTTGCAAGGGAATTATTGGAAGGCAACCGCAACCGAATCAGGATTCTGGCTTGACTCCTGACAGGGCACTGCTGGCTAAGGATGTCACATGCCCTGGATAGGAGTACAGATAGAAGAAAGGTTTTTTTATGTGAATGTCTTTGTAGGTGCAGATTCTTGCAACTAGGATAGGATAAGCCGCAAACAAGATCCTGCACTAAAAAGCCACTGGCAGGGCTTTGGAGGTTGATCAACAACCTGAAGCTGGCCAGTGAGTTATAAAAAAAAATAGAGGAGCACAATAGATCTATTCAGGTCGATGTGCAGAAGGCCTTGTGGCCACCTCGTTTAACCCTATCCCTACTAAATATAATTCATATATTTATTGTGGTTGAGCCATAATTATCATGGATTAACTGTGTATACCATTCTAAGTAGTTTCTATGTCCAAATGGGGGATATAGTACTCGAAAACTTGACGAACTGTTTTTCTTTCATTTCAATTCGTTTTATCTTTTATTCAATTCAAAAGTATTTTATTTAAAGAAATTAATTTTTTTCTTTCCATTAATGATTTTCATAACAGACAACCGGTTTTAATGGATATCTTTGGCTGATCTTTTATATATAATTATAATAAATTGTAAAATTTCCTCCTATGGATTGCGAAAATCTATGGTTTAATAGATACCTACAATCCTGGTGTGCGATAATTTTTGATAATTCAAACGCTGGGTTAAATTAACAAAAATCAGCGAGGATAAGCAGACTGGGATGAGAAGTCATCAAACAATAATTGTAGTACATATCAAGGCTGATATCAGTCACATCAAAAATAATATCTATAGCAGGGTTTTCGCTATATTCAACAATATTTATCTAATAATATTAATTTTTGAAACGACTTGGTTAACCAATGAAATAAATGCGTCGAAATTGTTTACAATATCTATCAAGACATAACCTAGATAAACCCTCCATGCAAATACGGCCTTCACCAATTTCTGCAAGCATATGGAATTAAAAATGCAAGTTTCCCCTTCCTTAGGCCTTTTCTGAATTAAGACCAAGCACGATTAATTTTTCAAAAATAAAAACCATATGTGCTCCCTCTCCTCGTCCAGTTGTACAGTCTGCCTTCAATAATACATTATTAAAGCCAATTGGTTTAGGAGATTCTTCTTACATAAAAATAAATATCGTGGAAAACCTAGGCCAGCAGCAAAGTTATCAACATTTAAACAGGAGCACGATTTCCCAACATACCCGAAAATAAATATATCGAACGATTCTCGGAAAACATCTGAGAAAACCAGGTGAGATTTATTTTTTCAGACATTAAAAAAGCTTTTCTTTTTTCGTATAAGATAGACGGTGAAAGGGTGCGTCTCGAATCTCAAATTAATAGGTTAGCTGTTTTGTCCGATTGGAAAAAGAAGACAAATAGTTTTGCCCAATGGGAAATGTCGGGGTTCGGCTCATTGTCCATTTCGTCTCTTTTTAGTCGGTCAATGCAACCGTTTTAAAATCCATAAGTAAGCGGTCGGGCCGAAGGTCTAGCCATCACTGCGGCAGCTCTATTCCTGTAGAGCTACTTTCCTGCTGTCACAAAGGGCGTTTTGTAATTGCTTTTCCTATTTCGATTCTTTCTCAGACGACGATGAGAAATTGTGTTTCGCAGCGATCTTGTGAGAGGTTAGCTTCCGCCCTTCTCCCACGATGGGAGTCGTTACACTAACCGGGGCTCTTCTTGCTCAAGAGGTCGTCTTCCTAGACGTTCGGTCCCTTTAAAACCAGTCTTTAAAAACGCATCTTCCTGGTTGGGGACGAGGCGAGTGACTACGGGCCTGCGTGGGAGTGGCATTTTTTCCTTGCCTGACAAAAAACAAACCGTTTAATTACGCGTTTACGATCGACAGGTGAACGGGCGATGTGCGTTGAGGATCGAACGGTACATTCGGATTCGGAGGTTAATTGCCGCATTCTTTACCACTTACGACAACCCGTGATGATCGAAAGGTCTCGGATGAAGAACAAAGAGGGGAGAATAACTTTCCACATGGTTGTATATAATGTTACTCCTGTTGGAAAAAAGGTGTGGTATCATCTACTATTACCTTATCCCGTTACCTATCCGTTATCTAGGCCACAGTTGTTCTCATAACAACGTGTTACTATTACTTCTCAGGAGAATTAATCGTCAAGGAGAAAAATAATACCCACCGGATTACAACTTCGATATTATCTTAATATTCAATAATTTTGAGTGATAAAATACAGCTATTTTGGAGGGAAAAAATTAACTATATATTGAACCCCTCCTCGCTCTCGTCAAATTTATATTAGCATATTAATAATATTATATTATTTATTAACAAAAATCAGCAGTGATTGTAAATATTTTCCTTTGCAGATAAGTAAAAAATGCTATAGATTCTAGGAATGATCCTGAGATCTATTTCCAGCCTAGTCAGCATCGGTTTACCAAGGCGAAACACTATCGGCGGATCGAAGACACAAGCTGTAAAATCAGCCTGTTTATTACGCAACGAGTCTAATGCGTAAAAATAACCCGTTCGGATAAAGATTACACTGAATTGCGGAAGTAATTACAGAATTTCATCTCTTCTCGACGAAGATTGATCATAGTAATGAAGGCCTCGTGGATCATTCTAACGCAACAAAAAAGATACGCCCAGCTCCATATTTACTCTCTACCCGTCAATTTACAAATTAAATAACTACAATTTAATTAATTTATCTACATTTCGGCACGATTGAGCATTGACTGGTACTGGGCAAATGGTGGTAAAATGTTTGAGTGGAATGAGAACACTGGAGAATCAAAACAGTCGATGTTTGAAATGGTGAACAGGAATTTCGGCGCTTGCTTGTGCTGCATCAAGTCTACAATTAAAAAACTGTTCAAATATCTAACGAAAAATTATTTCCAATTTTCGAAAAATATACATGAAGTATTCGGGAAATAGACGCAGAATCGGGTTCGTTAGGCTTTTTCTCCTTCAGTTTTAGTTTCTAGTTTAATGAAACTAGAAGAAAGCAAACAAATATCTATCTGTGCTTGTATTAATTTACATTTACATTCTACCATCACTAACTTAACTGGTCAAAAGTCGTCAGCCTCAATTTATCAACAGATTTCAAAGTAAAGATTTACGAACGAGATTTGGTTCAGCAAAGGCCGGCTCCTCGCATAATTGCAAAACGACTACGTGGCATGCAACCCCGTGTTCCGCAAAGCACTGCTCGAAATAATTTCCACTCTTCCAGGAATCCATGCCGCTCGGATTTTCACGTAGCGGAGGCGTGCTCGTTTTCTATTCTCCCGAACTGCTTTATTGCCTCTAGAGTAAAGAGTACAGTGAACATGGAGGACCTGTGTCCTTATAAACATACATCAAGGGTTGACCTTGGTATGTCTGATGAGATAATAATTCAACTAAACATAGTTGAATATCTTAACAGCGAAAGTAAAAGACAAAAGAACGATGAAACATAGAATGACGACGAATTTTCACGATTGGCATTTACTAAAGTCACTGAAGAACACAATTAATATTTATTAGGTTTCGTGGTCCGCTTGACCAAATTTTTCAATTAATTAATCTTTAATTAATGTTTTGGTTGAGATAAAAATGGCAAAAAGGAGGGAAAATTCAAAAAAGTGGGGTTGAGATGGGAAGTTCCGAGTGGATGGAAGGCAGGATAGCTCAAGTGGTAGAGCAACGGCGTATATAGCCGAAGGTCGTAGGTTCGAATCCCGCTTGTGACACTGACTTTTTTGTCTCAACCAAAACCTTAATTAAAAATTAATTAACTGAAAACAATAAATATTGTTTTAATTTTTATGGGCTTCGATGCAAATACCGTAATGACTTAAAAAAAATCCTATTTTACACTGTTGGCAAGATAACGCTTTAAGCCCGGTAAAGAGAGAAAAAATCGCTTTAATGCGGTGGCGAATGTTACAATTATGGTCGTTTATAAACGTTTGCTGGCAATTGGAAAATATTTATGTTGAGAAATATCACAAATTTGACAGCACTGTAATGCGTGTAGGTCATTAGTTAAACGCCTGCCTCCTGATAGCAGCAATAATTAGGACGAGAATTAACGATGTTAACAATTTTTATCGGTTTTCCTGGAATGATAAACTTGTTAATCGATGGCCAAGAAAGATAGACACGAAAAAAGTTCCGGTATTAAATACGTATTACCAATTTACCAATTACTAAAAATAATCTAATGTAGAATTTGTAAAATTCACTTACAGCAATTATAATCACTTTGCAGTGGAGAGGAAGATATGCCTTGCAAACTATTGAAGGTCCTTCCGAAGCAATCATATCAAAAAATAGTACTTCTACTATTATATTTAAAAAACCCAATTTAGATAGATTTGTATAATTGTTTAACAAATTCAATAAATCTAACGAACTTGATCAATTAAATCAGAGATATCCAAGGGCATGTTTTTTCTTAAAAGAGTCTTACTGAAATAGATTATTGATTGTCTGCTAAAATAAAATTTTCTTCGTGGAAAAACCGTTTCGCCACACTCCCTTACGTAAGAGCCACGTTAGTCATTCAGCAGGTTGGCAATAATGGCCTTTCGTTATAATGCAAAGTTCAAAGTTTGCTTTTATCACTTGAAAGCCTGCCAATCCGATGCCTACAGTTGTTAGCTTTTCCGTTACAAGTGAGACTCAAGAAGAAACGAAAATATCAATGATTTAAACTGCAGTATAAAATTAAAGCTATATATTCGCAATAAAACAGGTCTACATCACGATTTCAATTTTTTTAGCTGGTTTCAGTAATTTGTTCAGTTTCAATAAGAAAATAATTTGAAAGTATTGTTTTCCTGTTATGTAATAATTATTGCTAAATACGCATTGTAATAACCTTATTGCTCTCAATGAAGCCTTTCTGTCAATTTAAGTAAATCAAAAATCATGGTTTTTCGTAGAGAAGGAAGACCGGCGTAAAGATCACTGGTCCTTCCTGGTAAACAGAATTACATTGTTAATCGGTATCTGGGGTTTATCTTCACGCCAAAAGTTCTCACCGTAAAAAAAAGACCAAATTCGCGACTAATTCTTTTTGGTCAAACAAACCCCACTAATGCACCCAATTCAAAGTTTAAAGTATTTGAGCAGTATTTCGGTCCATGGTGTATCCTACGCTTCTTTCGGCTTGGACGTCATATACGTCAAAAGTTTCTTTATTACAAAAATTATTTCACCTCCCGACTTTTACTCCAAACTACATTAGCAACATCAACACCTATTTTCTTGTATACTGTAAAGCTCTTATTTAAGCAGTACCCTCCCGTTACCTGACATGTTCCGAATTGGTTTAGATTCAATTTATTTGTGCTTTACTAAGGACTTAACCATTGAAAAGTATTTTTGAGCTAAATATAATACAATAAAAACCTAATGTTGCCCCCTCGTATTATACGGTAGTTCTTTGGAGCTTTCTGCCTTAATTTCTCCCCATAGAGAGATGATTTCTAAGAAAAGAACTTTTTTATCTTCTTGCTGATTTGTGAGTTGCTAGAGCCTTTCTCATTGAAAAACTCAATTCTACAAACTGATCAACTTTTACTAAGAGTGCGCTTGGATACAGCAGAGAGCTCGTGCAACAATTTAATTATTAATTTATTTTAGTTTTAGTTTTATATTGAGGAGCCATATTAGTATTTTTCTTTTATTCTATGAATTGCAGTGACCAAGTTTTAATTTTTCTCTTACGTCTTTTTTTAATTTATCTTACAATTAGTTTTTATTTTAGTTTTAGTTTTATATTGAGGAGCCATATTAGTGTTTTTCTTTTATTCTATGAATTGCAGTGACCAAGTTTTAATTTTTCTCTTACGTCTTTTTTTAATTTATCTTACAATTAGTTTTATTTTGACATTTTGTACGTATTTTGTTGGATTCACGGTCACCATTTCCAGCAGACGGTTTTACAATCGAAGCTGCATAAATAAGTTTTATTTATTATTATGTTGGACCCATTATATTTAGTGGTCTGATTGACCAAATTACTTTTTCCAATTAATTAATCTTTATATGTAAGGTTTTGGTTGAAATGAAAAAGTTAGTGTCACGATCGGGATTCGAACCCACCTATCTTTTTTTTAATCTAACAGTAAAACTGGATAATCACACTGCAACTGGATTTTTCAAACACAAAATTTCTATCACTTTCTCTTTTCCAAGCCATTTTTACAGATTTCAATATGGCTACGTATTATAAACACACACACACACACACGAATTTTTAAAAATAAATTTTATGAACTTTAGAGAATTACACCCTCGTTGACTAGATACAAATAAAAACCATATTTATAACAGTTCATTAATCAAAAAGTACTAGAATTTTTGAATTTGACATTCCTTGTTGTTTAAAAATGAAATGAAAACACATTAGCCATATTGACCAGATATTAAAAATCAATCATGGATACTTACCTAACTTTTAAAATGATTACTGTTACATTTTTCAAGGAGAAAAAATTTCACGGGTGTAATAGAAAATAATTAAACTTTTATAAACAGAAAAATAAAAACTTCATTATTAGAATACAATTTTCCCATGCATTCTAACATAATTTATTATTCCTTCTAACATACCATAATGTATCATATCAAGTTTTAAGTGTGATGTGAATATCAAATACAGAAATAAAGGCTATAAAACGAATTTAAAATTTCTGACAAGTGAAATTGTTCCAGAATAGTTATTAGTCTAAAAAATCATAACGAATGCGTTTAAGCTACTTCATAGTCTAATATAAAACTAGATCTAAACGACTAAATAAAGTATAATAAAAAAAGGCCGAAGGTCGGAGGGTCGAATCCAGCTCGTAACACTAACGTTTTCATTTCAACCAAAACCTTACATAAAAAGATTAATTAATCAAAATTGTGTGGTATTTTATTTTTGTAAATGAAGTTCTTTCTTCAATAATTGACAAATCTACCTGATTTGCTAAAAATTGTTAAGACGCTGTGCAATGATTTATGTAAAAGAATGGACAAATATATATTAATATTAAAAAATGGAATAAATTTTAGTTCAAATTTTGTTTTGATAAACATTACAATGAATTAGTCTATGACTAGGAATTTTTAAAGTAAAATCTCTTCACAGATTTATTTTAAAAAATCTCTATGATTAAAAACTGATAAAAACTAATCGCATTTCTAAATTTATCCGTTTACTATCTTATATAAATAAAAATGGATCGTTTGACAACAGAAAAAAAAAGATATAAATTAAAACCTGAGAAAAATGTGATAAATTTTGAAAGATGATTCACACTGATAAAAATGCGCAAACAGGCCGTACTTGTATCAGAATGTCATTATATAACCTAGTTCGCGAAGTCAGACACGACGGAATTCTAAGCATTCGCCTGGGAGGGGCTTCCGTCTTAGGAGGGGTGGCGACAAAAAATTAAACAACAACAAAAAAAACAGCTCAAGAAAAAAAGCCCGGCCGTCGAAACGTCTTCGGAAAAAAGACTGAAATTATCTTCTGCAATTATGAATGTTGAAACAAAACAGGAAACACCACGGAATGGTTGGTTACCCGGAAAGAAAGCCAATCGCCGGATTTTTTCTCGACATAGCGGAGAATACGGGAGACATTCATTAGGAATGTCAAAAAAAATCATCAATTAAAGACGTTTCTCACAAAGAAAAAATACATAGTTTTATCTGCTTCATATTGGCCATATACAAATTTTAACTTTGCAAATGATCATTGAACTTAAGACGTTTTTTAACGTGCAGGTTTCTTTGAACATAAATTATTTACGTGCCCATGGCTTTTAGGGCTAACGCTGCAAATAAAGTTGTATGTCAGTTATTTTGAGTAAAGTCCAGTACATTAGGCAAAACGAACATATATATATTTTGAGAAAACGTTTTAATTTAAATTTCTATAAAAGAGTTGGAATATTTCGTCTAGGATACTCACAGGAAAAAAGGTAGTATATCCTTTAAAGGGCGGGTGTCGGGGTTCTCAGATCACGTGAATTGTCACACAACTAATAGTCTATTTCCGAATGGAAACGTGCCAGTAGAAAAAAATAAATAAATAAAAACAAAAAAATGTAATCACTAGAGTGTAAAGAACACAGCTCACAACCGTCGTCACTGGGGCACTGGTCGGGCGCCGGCGGGGGGGAGGCTAAGCAAAGAGGTGGGGGACGAGGGTAGTGGGAGAAGAGACTGAGACGAAGCGGGGTGTCGGGCGAGGGGTGTGGAGGGAGCTGAAGGTCACGAGGGGGAAGCGAAGAGGGCACTCGCCCCTTCCGCGGGTCAGCCAGAGTCAATGAACGCGAGGCATCAATGGGGGGCGAACGACGAGGGGAGGAATGAGAAGAGGCGGGGAGGGGGGCGGACCGGCCGGAGGGGAAGGTGCCGGGCTAATTTCCAACGATTAGGACAACACACGGGCTTTGGATATCGTACGGTACTTTCTCCCACTGGGTTGGGGCGAAAGCGAGGAGGACGACAGATGAGAAACCGCTCGGGTTGGAGAGAAAAAGAGTCAACACGAGCTTATCGACAAATTGACACCCACGCCGAGCTGCAAGAACACAAACAGGCTTAAAGTACCACCCTGAGCACTGCGGTGGTGAGTTGTTTGGGAAAGAGACGAGCGTCTGACGGATCAAAATTATCAGGAACGACCAAACTATTGTAACAGGTTCAACGCCCTGTAGTCCTTTGAGCAAAATATTTCAAGAAATAAACACTCTTGAAGTACCTTGTGGTACTTGCAAGACCATGAGGGGATCTACAAGATTGACAAAATTCGTAAAAATTATATGATGCATATAATCATGACCAGAGACCGGATTTTTATGCAGTAAAAATTGCCAAGGTATGTCATAGAATATGAAATCGAAAGCCCTGAAATATGCAATGATATGCAGAAAACAGTTGTTTGAATATCTTTTTTATTTTTTGAACGAGGTAATTTGAACCCTAGGGGTTGCCGGTCAAGATACAAAAAACACCATTTGTAAGTTGCTGAGTTCGAATGCAGGGACGCTGGATTCGAACCCGGGACTTTACAGGGATAAGCGCCATGTCAACGCCTAAACTTTTTCGTCAAGTTGTTATTCTTTCACAGATGTTTTTATCCTTCCCCCGAAAACCAATATAATATTTTAAATATTTTGCGGGATAAATTCGATTTTACGTAAATCCTTCAAATAAGCAATTTTACGCGATATTCATCTAATACGAAAAAAATGCTCTCAAAATTTAACCTACAGCTTCCTAGATACATGATTTGGATAGATAGTTGATGTCGTCGGTCGTATGTGGTGGAAAACAAAATATGCAACTGCATAAAAATCCGGTCTTTTATCATGACACTTTCAGAAAGGGTCATTTCGAATTGAATCATATAATAACATTATTAACATTAAAAACATAATATTATTACTATGTTTTTACGGTACAATTAAACAAAGTAAATATTTTAATTATTATGCAAAGTTGAGTTGAAAAAATAGTGCCACGAGAAGGACTAGAACCACGACCTCCGGATTTACCACTTCTGACTACAAAACACGATGGCTCAAGTGGGAGAAGCGCCGGGGTCTGATCCGAAGATCGGGGTTCGAACCCGCTTGTGACACTAAATTTTCATAATAATTAAAATGATTACAAAATACTCAAACAGAACGGGAAAATGTATGTGGCGATTTGTGTAAAAGCACTGTTTTACAATTGCACAGTAAATGTATAACTGCAGTGAAATGTTCATTACAATGGAGGTGTTCCCGAAAATTTTCCAACAGAGACGGGGGGTCAGGCAAGGTTGGTTATTGAGACCGCTTCTGTCCTCCCTATTCTGTTTGCAACAATCAAATGAATATCTTTGCTACATTTGGTCATCTGTTGTGGGCGACAGGAATGTGGCTATGACCTGCTTGAGGATGCAAAAATTATTCATCAACTGCTTTGTTTTCTAATTCTTTCTGCACTTTGGAAACAGATGGTTTACATTCGCTCTACTGCTTCAATTCTTTTTTGTCAACCCAGTGAAATTGGCCTATGAAATAGTTACAGGAAATGATAAAATTGACACTAGGGCCAAAAAGGTATTAAAAACTTTACAAATCAGATAGGATACTCAGCTTTGAGAGTTTAAGAGTCGAGACATTCTTTCAAACTTAAATTAATGTGGCATTTGTACATGTACATAATAGATAGTACATTCAAACTGAATGATGTGTTAACATGAGCAGCACAAAACCATAATTACAATATTTATACTAAAAAAAATGGCCACCCATGAACACCAATTAACATTTGATCCCCAAAACCTCTATCTGTTTGTTCTTTTCTTCTGTCTCTTCTCCATTTCTTATATGCCACTCTCCATGTTCAACCAAACAATTTTGGGGGGATTTTAATTTTGCAATCCCAAGAAAGTCGCAATGTTAATAAACCAATTGTTTTAAAGGAACCTCGAACTATGCTACGAAGAATCCTTAGCAGTACGTGGGTTTTCTATTAATGATTTTTTAGCAATGCTGAGATTTAAACATAAGAAAAAACATTGTTAATTCAAAAAATAGAACCATAGAATTTTCCAACAAGCTGAACTATTTACTTATGCAAAGCAGTAAACTCATTACTTCCAAAATATGATAAGAAAATATTTTCAAGAAATCTCGGCAGATGTTTAGACCTCCGGTACTGCTGATGTCATAGAACATCTAGCTAGATTTTCTCTAGCCGGACACCGCATTAGGTCAGTGTCGATTGAGTGAGAAGGAAAAATAAACTTGATAAGTCTCTAGGCGTCGTGAGCGTTCTACGGTTGCTGAGCAAAGATCAACGCCAAATTAAGAAGAGCCGCCCCGCGGCTGTACCCCTTGGTGAGTCAGGTTAATGTTTTCCACTCCAGGCTTTCTTTGTCTTCCTCCGAACACGTTTTACGGTAAGCGTCTTCGGCCAAATACCCCTTTGCTTTTCCCAATAAAATCTCATAACATCCCTGCGTCATTAAAGACGCCTCAACAATAATAACGACAAACTTATATGTCCAAAATGTAACTTTCGACTTCTTTACTGTAGTTCAGTAAAATTCATTTTAATACACAAGTATCAACTTATCTATAAAGGAAAAATTCAATCAGATACGTATTTGTAAACTTTGGTGCAAAGGAGCATCACAATTCTGAAAACAAAAATCGAATGAACAGTCACCGTTCGTAGCATCATAAATATTTACACAAAAATATTTTTCCTTTATTCGACACACCAACTGACCGTTCAATACTACAATAATCGTATTATTATCAATTAAACTTAACGGTTCTAGCCTTTAACTGTGTCCCACTACATTAAAGTGTGTAATTCCCTGGTTCCATATAGAGAGCGCGGAGGTATGCCATCCGATATAACAATAGTACTTGAGCAATACAGCGAGAATGAAGGAAACCAGGGTTGTTTTATTGTATATAATAACGATAGTTTTCTGTCCTAATGCGTGTTTCCAGTGAATGTATTTATTAGCGAAAATGTATAGTGTGGTCGATAGCGGACTATTGAGTACCCCCTTGAATCCTCAGTTATGTTTGTTTTATATATAATAGGTGAAAAGATGATGGTAAGTAAATAGGAAAGAGTGTATTAAAAAATGAGTGAGAGTGCGAATGGGTTTGGATCTAGGGACTGCATGCGTTGGGTGCTGAATTGTAACTAGTGCTCCATTCTATCTAATACACAATCCAGAACGAAAAATTCCTTTCATTACAATCATTTAGTTCTAAACCTAATATCCCAAACTACCCCCAAGGAGATAAAGCGGCAGTGGCCTCGAGACCTGTTCATCAGCGAGACGTAGCACGCAGACCCCGCAAGAAAGACGTTTCACCACTGAGCGATTCTTTGAACCATAGTGCCAAATTTTGTTTTATTTTATACTGCCAGATTTTGTTTTAGTTTAATTTAAAATTCGTGCATATCAACCTGCAGTATAAAATAATACATAAATACTGTTTAAAAGGGGAAAAATTCTTTAGACCTTAGAATATTTTTTCAGAAACCACGTGAGTTCTATTCGTATTATTGGGTTAAATAAATGATTTTAAAGATTTTTTATTAATTAAAATATCCTCCATCCCTCTCAATACACTTCTCCAATGTGCTGGAAACTTCTCCATACCCTCGAATAGAATTTTGACTCTTTTGTGTCTTTATTATTAATAAATTCCGTAAACGCATTTTCTAACGACTTTTGATCAATACATTTTTTGTGTTGTAAAACGTTGTCCACGTGTCTGAAGAAATTGTAGTAGGTAGGCGAGATGTCTGGAGAATATGGAAGGTGAGGATCATAACCAAGATCCAACAGTTTTCGTGTTGTCACATTTGAGACATGGGGCCGAGCGTTGTCGTGTAACAAAATCGGCGTTTTCGCTTGTTGAAAGATGGCTTCAATAATGCCAATTTCTGGTGCATTACTTCAATTTGAGAGCGATACATTTCGACATTGATTGTTTCGCAAAAATTCAAAAAGCTTAGTCAATCAGCTTAAATGAAGCCCACCAAAGTGTTGTCATCACCTTTTCTGATGAGTTGGGGGCTTTAGGAAATGTGCTTCTGCTTGTCCTTTGTCGAGCGACTGCCCAGAACGCCTGCTGTTATCGTAGTGAATCCAATTTTCATCACAAGTAATAATTCTATCCAAAAAAGGTTAGTTTCTCTTTTGGGAAAGAAGTGTTGCGCAAACTTCATAACGATGATTTTTTTTTGTCAGTCGTTTAATGCATGAGGAACCCTCGAAAGTTGGGCCTTTTCCACCTTTCCAACTGTCCAAAGGTGGTCAGTGATGGTCGATAAGCTAAGTGAAAGATTCTTTGCAAGTTGTCGGACAGTTGTGCCTGAATTTTCTTCGACCGAAGCTCGCAGAACATCATCATCATATAGGGAAGAAATCCGTTGAAGACCTTGTTTGTCGTGAAGGCCGAAGCCTCCCTCTTGGAATTTTTTACCTGTCTACAGTGCTTTCACTCACATTGCCATTGCCTCAGAGTTCATTTATGTTTCTGGCTGTTAGGGCAGCGTTCCGACCGAGGATAAGCGCAGAAAGCGAAATTATTTGAAAATCATGCATAAGCTCGCAAGTAACAAAATGGTAAACAAAAATTTTTGTTTGGAAGAGGGCTAAAAAGTATTGACATTCCTATAAAAGAATAATGCTATTATTTCCTATAGAGGGGTAATTAAAAGAAAACCTTAAATATTGCATTATTTCCGGACAACCAAATAGTATTTCTCTGATATTGAAAGACAATAAAAAAATTAATAAATAAAAATCTATCACTTATGATTTAACATTCTACGCATGTATTTCATATTTAAAAAACTGAGATTAAAATGAAGAAACGATGAAAACCTATTCATATGTCAAACAACTGAAACGGAATAATCAACGAAATCAAATTATGAACAGCGGACATACTGCGTGTCGTACTGGCAAATCCACGAGATCATGTCCAAATGTGGTAATTGAAAAATCTTAAAATATTTGTACTGGTCCTCTCGGCCAGGGTCGAACCGTTCCAGCGAGTCGGAATTCACAGTTTCGGGTAAAAATTGGCCCTTTTCCAAAACTCGGTTATACCATTGCGCAAGACACGAGAGAAAAGCTCGAAGTGTGTTTGTAGGAATTTTCTAGACACCATCTCCATCTGAAATCGGTCTTTCGGATCGTGGAGTGATTTCCCAACCCTACCTACCTTCCTGGTATTTACATAACTCAATATATTTAGATCACTAAAGAGGACCGCACTATCAGCCCGTTTCTCCAGACGTTTGTTTGCCCTTATCACTTCTTGACATTTGTTTCGTATGGAGATTAGCTTATCGACGGATTCAACAGAGCCAGAAAGATTAAGCGTTTTACACCATCGCCGAGGGAAACAATGGCGAAATGAGTTTTCTTCTTCTTCTTCAAAAGTCGCGCATCGGTGCGCTGGTCACAAGGCCTTTCCATGAGAATGGATGGGATGTTTATAATAAATGTAAAAAATGAGTCACCGTGAATACTCAGAACATTGCGCGGCTGGTGATTAAGAGAAAGTTAATCTACCGTGATAAAAGTTATTACACAACATAATAGTGCAAAATCAGTATAAGAGGAATAACAGTCTTCAACATTACAGGATTTTCACTTTCTATAGATGCTATCTAGGGTACATAATAATGTGTTGGGCTGGCAAGAAAATTTATTTGTTTAAATCTTGCATGTTGAACACTGTTGACAATTACTTTTTGCCATATTCCATCATGTTTATTCCTTTTCGCACAAAAATCCCCATCCTTTGAGTCCAGGAACGTTTGTACAGCTTTTTGAACACTTTCAAAACTTTAGAAGTTTTTGACATTTAAAAAATTTTGTTTTTGACCGAAATAAATAGTAGTCACAAGAGGAAATTTCCGGAGAGTATGGCGGGTGGGATCAACTTTTCCAGTTCAGATTTGTTAATAATTGTTTAGTCCTCAAAGCAACGTGGGAGCGTTGATGTGGTGAAAGACTGCAGCTTTTCTGTTTCTAGGCAAGTTTGGCTTTATTTGAAAGTCTAAACGGGTTAGCTGTTCACAGTACATTTCACTATTAACCGTTTGTCCTTGTGTAAAGACACAAAATGCAAGGGGACGGACCTTCCCACTAAATGGAAAGCATACTTTTTTTCACACTCTGTTTTTCTATTTGATCCATTTTTCACTTGTTACCAATGTATAAAGAAATGGGTCGTAAGAGTGATAACAGGAGTGAAGAGCAAATTTAAATGAAAAATTCCTATCTCTGAGTCCGGGATTCATGTACTTTTGAACAAACTCAAATCATGGATATGATTCACAATGGTTGTATGGGTCTATTTAACATCTTTTCTAGTTCTCGGGTCTTCAAAAAGAGATTTTCTTCTAGCCTATGCCTCAATGTATCGTTGTCAACCTCAGAAGGACATCTACTCCGCTCATCATTTTCAAGAACAAAATTTCTTTCTCTGAATCGAGCAAACCACCGTTGGACTTACGAACATTTACAGCATTAGTACCAAACACTGCACACATATTTTCAGATGCACAGTTCCCTTTTCGGAATTCATAAAATAATCAAGGCCTTAAATGCATTTCATACAAAGATCTGATTACCTATTAAATTAAATTATTCAATACAACTGCAGAAGTTGAAAACAGAAATCGAAGAGAAATAAAGCCTTTTAATTTAGGGATTAAACAATCGTATATGAAAACAAAAATAATTTAAACAAATCGTGTAAACATTGAGCTAATTAATCCTATAATTGAAAAGCCAAAGATATTACTCTTGCCTAACCAATATTTCTTTTTCACAGAATAAATCAAAATAATATATTTCATCACAACGTTCAATTTTATTGGGTTCTAGCTAACGCTGTATCCAGGTAACCCTGGGCTAACAAACAAGGAAAAAACTAATAAAGGTCGCTTCTGAATTCTATGAAGACCTGTACAAAAAAATTAATACATTAGAAGAAGAAATTCAGATTACCGAAGAATTCCCAAGCCCCATTCCAGAGTTCACAACAACTGAAGTTATGAGGACAATAAATACTTTAAAAAATGAGAAAACACCAGGTAGTGACGCCATCACGAACAAAAGATAAAAATCTCTGCAAGACCTCTGATAAACATATGGACAAAACTATTTAACCTCATAATTGAAACTGAAAAAATACCAATATCCTGTAAGTTGTCAGACATTGTACTTTTATATAAAAAAAAAGGTGACCCCAATGAGGTTAAGACCTGCAGACCCCTTAGTCTAACTCCTACCCCAAGTAGAGTTTTCTCAAAACTACTCCTGAACCGAATAAAAGAAAACCTGGAAGCACAACAACCCCAGGAACAAGCTGGATTTCGTAAGGGATATTCAACGATTGACCACATTCAAGTAGTTAACCAGGTGATAGAGAAGTCTGTAGAACATCAAAATGTGACATACATGGCGATCGTTGATTATGAAAAGGCCTTCGATACAGTTTCGCATGAATTTCTTTTTTCTGCCTTAAAAAACCAAGATGTCCACAAAAAGTATATAAGCATTCTAACCGAATTGTATCAAAACACGAAAGCAAGAATAAAAATGGATATAATTGGAGAATACTTCCGAATAAATAGAGGAGTCAGACAGGGAGACCCCCTCTCACCAACCCTATTTGTGTCCTAGAACAAATTTTTCGTTCGTTAAAGTGGGAGAACACGACAAAAATAGGAATATTTATAGATGGAAAAAGACTAACACACTTGAGATTTTCTGATGATATAGTCATATTCGCTGAGACAGCTGCCAAACTGGAAAATATGGTAAACGAGCTAAATAAAGAAGGTAATAAAGCTGGGCTAAAAATAAGCGATAGCAAGACAGTACTATTGAAGAACGGGAAAAGAGAATGTATAAAGCTATCGAATAGACAATTGAATTATGTAGAAGAAACGGTATATACAATTAATGATCTTCAAAGAAAAAATGACAAAAGAGACCCAAAGAAGAATCTCAATATCGTGGAAAAAGTATTGGAGCCTGAAATACATATTAAAAAACGAAAAAATTACTCCTTACAAAAAAGGAAGATTACTAGATACTTGCGTTATGCCAACCCTAACGTATGGTGCTCAATCCTGGCCTCTAACAAAACATACTTCGAATAGGATGTCTGTCACTCAAAGAACAATGGAACGAAGCATTTTAAATATAACAAGGAAGGATCGATGAAGAAACGATGATATTAGAAAGAAAACAAATGCATAAGACGTAACTGCGAAAATTAGACTAATGAAGTGGATTTGGGCAGGTCACGTGATTCGTTCTCCAGATGGTAAATGGACCAAAAAGGCAACCAATTGGACACCACACTTATCCACTAGGAGAAGAGGAAGCCCAAAGAAACGATGGGAAGACGATTTTGGAAGTTTGCTGGAGGTTCATGGCGAAAACTCACAAGAGATAAGATAGCTTGGAGGGAAAAGGCCTTCGCTCTAAACAGGGCCGGTTTATAAATGACTATGACATGAAAGAAGAAGAAAAAGAAGAAGAGGTAGAAGAGGAAGAAAGAGAAGAAAAAAGAAGAAGAAAAACTAAAAGAAAATTTTTTTTCCTCTGTTTCAATTATGTACATATTATAAACCAATAAAAAAAGGCTTATTTATATAAAAAACAAAAATAATTTAAACAAATCATGAAAACTTTGAGCTAATTAATCCTATAATTGAAAAACCAAAGATATTACTCTTGCCTAATCAATATTTCTTTTTCACAGAATATATCAGAATAATATATTTCATCACAACGTTCAATTTTATTGGGTTCTAGCTAACGCTGTATCCAGCTAACCCTGGGCTACAGTACCACCCCACAAACTGTATTTTCAGCGTCATGGTTGAGCCGAAAAGTTCCAGCCATTCATTTTGCCCGATACGATTGTTGGCTGATCTAGAAGTGTAAAAAATCTGAATTCCGCTGGAATCTTCGTGTTGGTTAACTAACTGTAAGTAGGCACAAACCCATTTTATGACGCAAGACTGTAATTTCCTGGAAGCACGTAACCGATTTCGGTGAACCGATCAATTTCGCTACTCCTTATCGTGAGCGTTTTTGAGTATCAATTAAGATCGGTCTAATTTATTCGTTCAAAATATGTTTTTATTTTAATTACCATATTTACGCAGAAAAGAAATTTGATCAGAAGATGTGAGCAGATACAAATCCTAGACGTTGTTTTAACCCATTTTCTCATTCCAACAAGGCATATTCGTGAACTACAGAATACGTCGAAATATTGTCTTTATTTTAATGTAATGCCAATTTTACGATCAAAATATTCTGTTTGGTAGATAATAGGAGAGCATCGATTTGTATATTGGAAAATAATTTTATTGACTAACTTGTATATTCGAATAAATAATCGAGTAAGGATGACCTGATATGAATAAAATAGAAATGTAGTTTCAGACAGCATCAATAAAACGGTGTGTACTTTTTTCATATTTAATGACATTCGGGCTTTTATAGCTTGTTTTTTTCCCCAAAAAAAGTTACGAATTTTGATTTTGATCGATTTATGCAGAGGTGACAGTCCGCGGCTGGGATTACGCTTTGAGGTCCGGCTGGAATGTACAGAACGATCAGGCAACAACTGAGTACTGGTCCCCAAAAGTACTCTTCCTAGAGAAGAACGGAGGGGATAACGGAACTTAAAATCCGATGGCATTGAAAGTTTAAAGACGATACATCATTTAAGTACGGAGATATTTTCAGAAAATCGTATCTCAGATAACATGTTATCCGTGTCTGAAGGAAATAACGGGACGCAAGTTTCGGGGACTAAAACGTCGAGACCGAATTGTGAACAGTGCAAATCGAAATGCAATCCGGATAAAAACTATTAAAAAAATATGACCATAATTTTCTCATCACTATGCAATTAAATTAAAAACGTACGGGCAACTGCACAATAGATATAACAGGTTTTTGATTATAATAATTATTGTTGATTATCGACAATTGTTTTTCTACCTTTGATGGTTATACTTGGTGAGACTGCGTCATCTAATAACACCTGAATAATTATTAGTTTCTGAATAATTCTGAAAATTAACATGAACATTGTGATTCCTAGGGTTCTAGGAAATTTTGAACAGAACCATTTTTTTGATGTATGCATGTGCAATTAAGAAAATACAAATTCCTTACAAGGACAGCAATTCGTTCCACTTCAGTTTTCATATTTTACATATTATAATTTGTTTACTAATATATTTATTTATTACATTTGGTTAAACGAGATCATCAGTTAATTTTGTAATAGCTACTTTTGAAATAAACACTACGATCGTACGATATGCTGATTTGTGGGCACTCTCAACACGACACGCAAGAATGGCACAATTACACAGAAGACAAACACTTTGAGCCCTGAAGATGATCTCAATAAAGATCGAAACGTTGGCACGATAAAGAAAATGTTTTTTTGAAACCTACATCACACCAGACCGCATCTCACGATTTTTGAGTAGATATGCTGATTATGTAACAGGCTGGCATCGGTTTTCGAGTAGCTTTGAAGACGCAGGTAGTATTTAAAAGCATACGTATGACCTCAGTGACGAGGTGGATGAATCTCTGTGTACGTCGCTACTGTGAACATACCAAGGAGCATCCTCCATATTTCGTAGAACTTTATTTTGGAACTATTGTATTATGAGTGTATTCGGGTAAATGTAATATACTATACGCTGCCCCTTTAATCAGTTTTGTAGGGATACAAATAACGATAATTTGTATAAATCCTTTTTCTTCCTTTCATTGTATTGTTTCGTTTGGTACACTCGAAGGCTGTATAAAGCTGAATACTACACAATATAGGTTTTAATATGTAATTTTTATTATTTTATTTTGTACTGATAGCCGGGAATTCCTTCCCAGCAGCTAAAGTTGACGGTTTTCGCAATCAATTTCTTTCCTTTTCTTTTTAATATGCGTTTTCCAACTTAATTTGATATTTGTTGTCACGTTTAAACATTTTACTGAATTCTGTGAAGGAAGTACTTTATCATCAAAGTCGATTTGTTTTTTCCAGTAATTTTCAATTTGTGAAATTTATACCATTTCTGGTGGTTTATTTTGACCTTTCAAGTATCTGACCATTCATGGATGCTGTTAGCTACCATTTGCAGTCGGTTTGTGGATGCAAGTATACATTTTTCGAGCCATGGGCAAATGTTGCGACGGCTGTTCTCCATCAATGGTAGGTCACTTGCATTCAGGAAGAACACACGGGGCCCAGGATGCTACCTTGTGGTACGCCAGCATCCATTTCAAACAGACCAAAAGTTTTCTTCTTGTTGTTCAAGTTGGAACAGTCTTTCCAAAAGTTGTTAGGTCATAAGTTCAATACATCGTTTTGGGACTATTTTTTTAGCTTATGTGTTAAACCTTCGTAATAAACCTGGTCAAAGGCTTGCGATCTAGAAATAAAGCCAAAGAAATAATTTTGTTTTCTAAAATTTTCTCTATAATATCAGTGATTCTACGTATCTGACCTATGGATGAGTGCTTGACTCTGAATCCAAACTAGTGGTTTGGTATAATATTCAACTGATAATAAAGTTCAATTTAATAACATAATTTATAAGAAAATTATATTTTTATTCAGTGTTAAATTTATATAAACTGATAGATTCTTATTCCATGAACCATGTTCTTTTATATGTTCATAGACGTAATATGTATTATAATTCTATCTGTTAAATAATGACTCACTAACAGACTACTTTTCGTCTTATAAAATGACCAGATATTTTTCCCCTTTGTCATATTTATGAACCGTCATATTACATAAAAATAATCGTTTGATTGAAAAGCTGTTTCCTATCGAGTTATAATCAAAAGCGGCCTATCATGACGAGCAGTTATTTTATCATCGAGCAAACAACAAAAACAATAATAATAACCCATTATATTTCGTTATTATTATTTAATAATAATAACCCATTATATTTCGTTATTATTATTTAATAATAATAACCCATTATATTGGGTTGTCCGGAAAATAATGCAGGATTTTGGTATTAAACAAAAAAAAAGAAACTAGTTACTTTAAAGCAATGTTCTTTAATCAAAATAATTTCCCATACTCTCAATACATTTCTCCCAACGTGTTGGTAACTTATTAATTCCGTCTGAGTAGAATTCAGAATTTTTAGAATTGATAAAGTCAATAAATGCATTTTCCAGTTCCGTTTGATTTTTGAATATTATGTGTTGTAAGTAGTGGTCCAGGTGTCTAAAAAAATGGTAGTCAGTAGGCGAGAGGTCCGGAGAGTAGGGTGGGTGAGGCAAAGTTTCATAGCCAAGCTCCAATAATTTTTGTGACGTTACACGTGACACATGTGGTCGAGCGTTGTCATGCAACAAAATGGGCCCTTTCCGATTGACCAAAGAGGGCTTCATTACTGCCAATTTCTGATGCATGGTATTAATTTGGTTACAGTATGATTCAGCATTGATGGTTTCGCCAGGATTTAAGAAGCTGTAGTGTATTAAACCAAATGAAGCCCACCATACCGTAACCATTACCTTTTTTTGATGAGTTGGGGGCTTTGGAAAATGTATTGGAGCTTCTCCTTTGTCGAGCCACTGTCCAGAACGTCTAGTGTTATCGTAGAGAATCCACTTTTCGTCACATGTAACAATTCTGGCCAGAAATGGGTCATTTTTGTTTCGACAAAGAAGTGATGCACAAACATCAAAGCGCTGATTTTTTTGGCGATCGTTTAATGAGTGTGGAACCCAATTTTCGAGTTTTTTCACTTTTCCAATCGCCTTGAGGTGGTCAGCGACGGTCGTTTTACTGACTTTGAGTTGCTCTGCAAGTTCTCGAACAGTTGTTTTGGGGTTTTCTTCCACCACTGATCGCAGAACATCATCATTAAGAGAGGAAGGCCTTCCACGACCTTCTTCATCTTCAAGGCTGAAATCTCCCTCCCGAAATTTTTTAAACCACCTTTGCACAGTGCACTCATTAACACAACCCTCGCCCCAGACTTGGTTAATGTTTCTAGCCGTTTGGGCTCCGCTTCGGCCGAGTTTAAACTCGTAAAAGAAAATCGTACGAAATTCTCGCTTTGACATTATAAGGATGACTGAATTATTTCCAAGTAGCGGAATGCTACAGAGGTAAACAAACAATATCATTTGGAAGAGGATTAATAAGTGTTGACATTCATACAAATGAGTAATCCTGTAAACGTAAACAGAATATTTTATATAGATTTTTTTTAATGAAAACTTAAAATCCTGCATTATTTTCCGGACAACCCAATATTTCGTGGTCCGATTGACCAAATAACTTCTTCTAATTAATTAATCTTTATGTAAGGTATTGGTTGAGATAAAAAAGTCAAGTGTCACGAGCGGGATTCGTACTCACGACCTTCGGCTAAATACGCCGCTGTTCTAACCACTTGAGCTATTGTGACTTCGATTCACTCGTGACACTGTATATTCATGCGTATTTAGCCGAAAGTCGTGGGTTCGAATCCCGCTCGTGACACTGACTTTTTTTTATCTCAACCAATACCTTATATAAAGATCAATAATAATAATAATAATAACAATCCATGTTTTTAGTCGGTCCCTCTATCTCGGTTTCTATATGCTCCGCCACTTAGACAGCAAAAAACAGTCGGTTTGTAGGTAAACCAGAATGTCAAATTGTACGACACCTTCACCAGACGCAATTCTATTGGGTTGTCCGGAAAATAATGCAGGATTTTGGTATTAAACAAAAAAAAAGAAACTAGTTACTTTAAAGCAATGTTCTTTAATCAAAATAATTTCCCATACTCTCAATACATTTCTCCCAACGTGTTGGTAACTTATTAATTCCGTCTGAGTAGAATTCAGAATTTTTAGAATTGATAAAGTCAATAAATGCATTTTCCAGTTCCGTTTGATTTTTGAATATTATGTGTTGTAAGTAGTGGTCCAGGTGTCTAAAAAAATGGTAGTCAGTAGGCGAGAGGTCCGGAGAGTAGGGTGGGTGAGGCAAAGTTTCATAGCCAAGCTCCAATAATTTTTGTGACGTTACACGTGACACATGTGGTCGAGCGTTGTCATGCAACAAAATGGGCCCTTTCCGATTGACCAAAGAGGGCTTCATTACTGCCAATTTCTGATGCATGGTATTAATTTGGTTACAGTATGATTCAGCATTGATGGTTTCGCCAGGATTTAAGAAGCTGTAGTGTATTAAACCAAATGAAGCCCACCATACCGTAACCATTACCTTTTTTTGATGAGTTGGGGGCTTTGGAAAATGTATTGGAGCTTCTCCTTTGTCGAGCCACTGTCCAGAACGTCTAGTGTTATCGTAGAGAATCCACTTTTCGTCACATGTAACAATTCTGGCCAGAAATGGGTCATTTTTGTTTCGACAAAGAAGTGATGCACAAACATCAAAGCGCTGATTTTTTTGGCGATCGTTTAATGAGTGTGGAACCCAATTTTCGAGTTTTTTCACTTTTCCAATCGCCTTGAGGTGGTCAGCGACGGTCGTTTTACTGACTTTGAGTTGCTCTGCAAGTTCTCGAACAGTTGTTTTGGGGTTTTCTTCCACCACTGATCGCAGAACATCATCATTAAGAGAGGAAGGCCTTCCACGACCTTCTTCATCTTCAAGGCTGAAATCTCCCTCCCGAAATTTTTTAAACCACCTTTGCACAGTGCACTCATTAACACAACCCTCGCCCCAGACTTGGTTAATGTTTCTAGCCGTTTGGGCTCCGCTTCGGCCGAGTTTAAACTCGTAAAAGAAAATCGTACGAAATTCTCGCTTTGACATTATAAGGATGACTGAATTATTTCCAAGTAGCGGAATGCTACAGAGGTAAACAAACAATATCATTTGGAAGAGGATTAATAAGTGTTGACATTCATACAAATGAGTAATCCTGTAAACGTAAACAGAATATTTTATATAGATTTTTTTTAATGAAAACTTAAAATCCTGCATTATTTTCCGGACAACCCAATAGCTGACTTTGACCCTTTATTGCTCTAGATCGTAATTCAAACTTTGTGAGAATGAATAAAAGTTTGATAAATAACCAGTATAAGTAAATGAATAAATTTTCTTCCCTCCATAATTATTTTTCATCGAAGTGAGTAATATTAGGTCCAGGATTTAGCCAAGTCCGCATTGAGTCAAGGTTGCATTTTCCTGACACTCGTCTCTTTGCTTTGCACTGAGATCAACATCAGAAAAAACGTTCACAACAACATCAACAAAAATTAATTGCGACTAAAATGAAACAGTGATCATCGGACGGGTTTTTTACATTTTAGTCTTTACGATTTAATCATTTTTAATATATGAAATGCGACGCAAGTCGAGAGTTCAACTGAAGCTTCTTTATAATAAAATCTTCACTATTTTTAATAAATCATTTAAGCTGATTCACTTATCAATACAATTTCATCCCAAGTAGAAAATAAGAACCAGAGTAGCGAGTCTGTGCTTGTGAAAACCTGTTCACCAAAAATTCATCCCCGATCGCTCTTCGCGGATGTGGACGAAGAAAGAAACCGGTTGTTGTGCTATTCTCGTATGGGTTTGTACAAGAATTTCCATGAGTCACATGGGCTGATTATACATCTGTGCGCTTTCTACAGAATTCTGACAAAACAGGCAGCCAAATGAAAAACAAGCGGTTAACGGGAAACCTAAAATTGCACATATAATGAACCGACATTCGTTATTTCTTTCTAGCAAATGTCCGATTCAAGAATAACACTGGTTCGCAAATCAAATGTGTTGCTGCATAAATAAAGTTTCTTTAGCATTTAAGGCCATCTCAACTAATAACTGTTTGTGTCTCTTCTCTGCGGAGTGATTACCCTGAAATTTGAACTTTACCAATCACTTTGCACTTCGTATTAACATTTATTTAAATTGCTATCATTTAAAACAATTGAACGAATATTTTAAAGATACATTTTTTATATAGATTCGAAAAAGAAAAAGCATGATTTTAAATGTACATTTTCTAAACTTTTACCGTTGAGACGAATTTAACGGTGATACTAAAAATTAAATCAAACGGAAAGGAAAATGTGGAAATTGAAAATTAATTCTCTTCGGTGTAATAAAGAAATAAAACTGATCCCTCAGCGGGTTTAAATTACACGACGAAGGCAATTATTTCGATTCTAAAAATTCTTAAAGGTAATAACAAGATTAAACAACACATTTTTCAAACGAATTTTAAGTACAAATATTAGGAGGGAGGAGTAGGGAGAGGAGAGGAGAGGAGAGAGAGGGAGAGGGAGAGAGAGGGAGAGGGAGAGGGAGAGAGAGAGGGAGAGAGAGAGACGGAGAGATCGTACGAAATTCTCGCTTTGACATTATAAGGATGACTGAATTATTTCCAAGTAGCGGAATGCTACAGAGGTAAACAAACAATATCATTTGGAANAGGGAGGATAGGGATTGAAGGAATAGTGAGAGAGGAAAAGAGAGCGAATGAGGGAGGATAGAATAGAGAGAGAGAGAGCGAATGTGGGAGGATAGAGATTAAAAGAATAGAGATAGAGGAAAACAGAGCGAATGAGGGAGGATAGAGATTGAAAGAATAAAGAGAGAGAGAGAGAGAGAGAGAGAGAGAGAGAGAAAGCGAATGAGGGAGGATAGAGATTGAAAGTATATATTTTCCTCTCTCTCTATATTCTATCCTCCCTCATTCGCTCTCGCTCTCTCTCTCTCTCTCTCTCTCTCCTCTCTCTCTCTTTCTCTCTCTCTCTCTCTCTCTCTCTCTCTCTCNATATATAAAGAGAGAGAGAAAGGGGAGAGGGAGAGAGAGAGATGGAGCGAATGAGGGAGTGTGCCGGTGTGAGTTTCTGAATACGTCGAGATATCTCAGACATGGTGGGGAGGATGCCTTGGGAAAAGTAAATTCCGTTAGAAACTGTTTCTACTTCCACTAGGTACTTTAACGAAATCCTTTCTTTCGGGCCTACTTTCGTTATTACTCCCCGATGATTTCAGTGGTAGGACTTGCTTTGCCGAAACCAAATTGCAAACTGAATCGAGGATGGACTGGTAGCTAGCCCAGTTTGTAATTTATTAAAAACAACGGTTCTAAAATGTCAACACTAAGTCCATTTTATTTTGGTAAACTTCTATGAATTTGTTTTTAACTCTGCCAAGAAACATTTTTTAAAAGAAGGCTATTAGGTAAAATCATTCATCGTTAATGCTAAACAGAAGGCTGAATGCTATTGGAGGATCTGTCCTTTTAAAAGTGTCTGGAGAACCGGCCAAGTGATAAATATCAAGTGCGACGAAGTGTCTTCTGTTGCAGATTTATTTTTTCCTTCCCTTCTCTTGTCTAAATTGAAATAGGTGAAACAAGAATGAACGATTGTTCGTCCTTTAGACACGTGGAAATAAACTGTGCCACAAACAGTTTTCCGATGGTTACAGATAAAATCATTCAAATATAAACAACTATTAAAACGTTATTTGAAAGTATGTTTGCAACGATGTATTTGTGAGATTATGAAACAGGCACAATTCGGCTGTTTGATTTCTTTTCAAATTGGGAGAAAGTGCGTATGCTCCGGCTGTAATCCGAGTCGTCGATCGCAAAATTGAACCAACGCGTTGTGCCCCGCGGGGATTTGGCCCAAAAACTTTCTTTTAAATATTCATTTAGCAAAATCGCATACCATATGTATCGTTTTTAAGTTTGCAAAGAGGGGATTGGACAATGTAAGCAGAAAGGAGTGTCTGCCTTGGGTCAGGTTAACGGTATAGGCGACAATACCGACAGGGTAAAAATCCCTGATAGTTAACAACATACTTCGTGATATGCAGCGAATTTTCTAATCGTTGTTGTCCAATAACTGTGTAACTAAAACAATTAGTTCGTAAAATATGGCGCGATCCTTGACGCAGTAAATAATCTATCTACATTAGACGTTAAAGTAATATATCACGTAAAATAATCAAAGAACCTTACTTTCCTAATTCCAACACTTTTAGATTAATTTTAATTCAAATAAAAGTTAAAGTAAAAACAATACAAATTGTATTTTTACTTTAATGAGAAATAAATACAAAATATTTCTTTTTTAAATGGTGCGGCAAATACATTGTACTTACAAATTGTGGCCATGCTTTTTACCATATTACAAATGCCTGCTTCGTTAAAGCGCATTTATTGTAAAATTAAATTAATAATTCACCCTATTTATTTTGTCATAAGCTAATAATATTTAACCACAACACTGTGTGTGAAAGTTGAAATTATTCGATTTTAAGTTGTGCTGGTTTTTTAACGAATTGTAAGTAGAAAGATAAAGAAAACTGTATTTTATTCAAGCGGGGTTTGTAGTTGGTGAGCGGCTTGTTGACGAGTGAGTTGTTAAGAGGATAACTCTATAGATTAGCTAAAGTTGTATAAAATTTCTTTCGTCAATATGAGTTTTAATTGCTTACAATGTTATTATAATAAATTTTGTGTTTGACTTCGAACAAACAAAACGGATCAAATAATTATAATTAATTGTCGATTAAAAGCTTAAAACGGCATTCGTTCCAATAAATAACACACATCACATATAAAAGTACAAAGATCTATAAACAATTAAAAATATTGATGGCCTTGAGGTATTGAATCAACGTTTGTTAAATATTTATGAAGGTAATAAAGTAGGTGATTTCAATAATTGACTGAAGTTTTATGCTTTATAAGGGGATACTGTCCAATACTTTTGACACTTTTCAACCCATCAAATGCAGCGATAGAATACTTTGTGTACTTAGTATCGTATGAACCTAGTAAGAAAATTTATGACCCAAAAACAAAGTTTTCCGATGGCTTATGTCAAACTTGAGGCATTTTTAAGACTCCATTTTGTATAAGCGTATCATCCGGAACATGTCTGTAAATATATGATAGCAAGCCAATTCCTACTGGTACACTGCCCGCTCAAAAGCGGATAGAGGCACTTGAACTGAAGTCCTCGGGATGAAGCCGAAGACCTTTAAACTTTGGCAAATGCGCTAGTTTTCCAGTATGAAATCATAGCAATTGAGCATGCGCCAAAGAAATAAATGACTGGACATTCGGGACATAGAGGCAATGATAGGTTGCCCGAAAAACACTACTTTTGCCACAAAAAAAGGATACGTCCAAAAATGAAACGTTAATGAATCTAAAACCTGACCGCAAGCATGAGGTACGCGAAGAGATTCATAGAAGGGACATCCGCAACTTGCAAAGGAACTACTGGAGGGTAACCGCTACAAAACCAGAATTTAGTAGTACAGACAGAAGAAAAACTGTTCAAATTGACCAGGAAGAAGAAACCACAGGTCACGTATCGTGTTTGTACGAGGGTCCATGTAGGTGCATATTCTTGCAGCTAGGAGAGGAAAAGCCCAAGCAAGATCCTACATTAAAAGCCATTCCACCAGCCACGGTTAAAGGTGGCCATTCACGATCACTCCAAATGGAACCGCGCCAAGCAGTACAGCTCCATTTGGAGTGCCTGAAATTTGAAGGGGCATTCACGACCGCTCCACAGCCAGTCGCTCCGAACGTCAACCAGTGAATTACCTTCCCAAAATGGATGACCATCTCTTATGCTACTCTTCTGTTTATTTACATATTACTAGCAAAAAATCGAAGAGGAAATGGTGTAAGAAGTGGCTCCTGAACAGAAGCCTGAACATCAATTTGATGAAAGATCTTTCCCTTGAACCCGCTGATTGGAGGAACTATTTAAGGATGGATGAAACGTCTTATTTATTGTTCTATAGAATTATAAATATTCTAGAATATTTAGTGTTCTATTGACCAAATTACTTCTTTCAATTATTTAATCTTTTTTGTAAGGTTTTGGTTGAAATGAAAAAGCTAGTGCCATGAGCGGGATCTGAATCCATGGCCTTCGGCTAAATACGCCGATGCTCTACCACTTGAGCTATCGTGACTTCGATCCTCTCCGACACCAAAAAATGGCAAAAAAAGAGAAAATTCGAAAGGTTGAAGGTTGAGATGGGGAGTTGGTGCCCGAGTGGATCGAACTATCGAAGTCAGGATAGCTCAAGTGGTTAGCGCAGCGGCGTATTTAGCCGAATGTCGTGGATTCGAATCCAGCTCGTGACACTGACTTTTTTTGTCTCAACTAAAAACATTAATTAATTGTACAATTTATAAACAAAAATATCAAAAGTTGATTCGTGGTCGAAACAGGCCTTTAACAACATACAGGTTATATTATTATGAAATGGACGTCGTTCAGCTCTGATCTCCGTTTACCCCACGCTGAATCTACTCAGATCGAGAAGGCAGAGAGGTTGTGGCCACCTCTTTTATCCCTATCCCTATGAGAGCAAACCATGATTTTCTCAGAGATATTGTTCTTGAATATTCGTTTTGTGAAATTACTTATCACAGTTAAAATGTTAATTTTTACTAGCAGCTCTAATAGGCTAATAAAAAGTAACGGTATATCATGTTATGTAATTTAAATTACCACGGCCTTATGAAAATATTAATTATAATGAGGGGCAATTTAAAATTGGCTTTGCCTGGAAAATAAAATTGGCCACGAATTATTTTTGTCAGGCCCACTTAAAAGAAATTACTTAACGCCGTTTCTCAACTATCTGTTTTAATGTTACGCACAGGGCTTATCCGAGGAAAGTCGTGCAAAATAGTCGATCGATCTTAATGTTTTTCGTTTTTAATTCGGCAAAGTGTGGGAAAGTCATGCCGACGATTCGCCCGACGGCTCCGTCGCTGGAAACTCCTTTCACATCCTCCGATTGTCCGAAATGTTTTCCCTTTCTTAAAACCCCGGCAAAGAGTCGTTCGTGAGAGAAGCCCACGACCTCGTCTCAACTGAGAAAAAACAATTATCAACCAACTCCTACGCTACTAAAGGAAACCCAGCAATTTTTCCGGCCTTATTATATACAGATTGATCGACCCGCAAATGCGTTATTTTTTCCGATGGCAGATAGAAAAAAAGAAAGGTTTTCATAAATCATTGTCTCTTCTATCACACTCCACTCATTAAAAACACACACACACGCACAAAACAGTAAGACTGTTTATTCAAGAAAGACATACAAATCAAAATTAGTATGACTCTATATTCTTTAAGTTCCATTATTGCCTTTCCATTACTATTAGTAAACAATTCAAAGAATCAAAGTTCACACTGTCTACACAAAAAGGCCCAAAATGTAAAGTTTTTAAATGGGGCGCCCAAGAAAGTTAAATAAAAGTCCCCGGGGCTAAATATACAGGAAGGCCTGTTTTAAAAGGCCGGAAATGATGCAGATAGTAAAGGAGAGACCCGTCTTATCTAAAGCCAGCTCGGAAAGACGTCTTAACACACAATTTGGCACCGGAAACGAGCCGGGCACCTCAACCGAGGCTGGACTGACTTAACTGTCGTTGTAGGCTCGTCGATAGCGTTTGTCTCCTGAAATGCCTTTAGTAAAAGCATTCCAGAATTTAGATAATCTAACGCATTTAGAGGCAAACACACAATTTGTAATCGCTGCGATTGGTTTTTTTCTTTGAGAAAAAGTGACATTCCTGATATTTCGCGCGTTCCGGAAACCATTCTGAAACCGACTGGGCAAGAAGAATAAACTTTCATAAATCAATGTAAAATTACAGTTCAAGTTAGTGGAAGACTTGAAGGATCATTGATTAGTTTGCAAGATTTTATTGAATTTAAAAAAGCTCACTTAATAAAATGAATTCACAACCGTGGACGGATTTGAAGTTACATTATAGTTTCCTTATCTAGCAACGCTTGATAATGTGTAACGATGAAGTAAGTGAATGCGACAAAAACATCTGTAAAAACCTGCTCTGCTGATAATTGCTGGATTTTTAAATTTATCATAAGATTCTGATAAACTTTATCAAGACTACACAGACAAGGATGGAAGTCGGAACGCAGACTGCGATAGGAAGTTTGTTCAAACTGAACGGGAGGTGCAAGATTTATGCAGACGGATGTGATAAAAGACGATGATATCAAAAAGGCAAACAACATAAGCATTTTCGATTCTTGACAATGAATTTGTCCCAATTTTTCAATTTTCTCTTTTAATTCACTAGTTTTAGTTAGGGTCCGCTTGACCAATTAATATATTTCAACTAGTTAATGCTTTTAGTTGAGATAAAATTCAAAAAGTGGGGTTGAGATGGAAGTTAGTGTCCGAATGGATCGAGGTCACGATAGCTCAAGTGGTAGAGCAGCGGCGTATCTAGCCGAAGGTCGTGGGTTCGAATCCCGCTCGTGACTCTTTTATCTCAACTAAAAACCTTAATTAATTTTCTCTTTTAAATTTCTGTTACAGAACGTACACTTTTATTAATTAATTAATTTACTTCTTTTACTTTATTATTTTTATTTATTAATATAGACCGACAAGAAGCTCATTAACAATACCAATAACTAAAGTTATAATAACACCAAAGTAAGTATTATTCGTATAAAAATATAGAAAAAATAACACAAACATATAATTTTATAAGAAGAGATATAAAAAAATATTTAATATTGTATAGTCAGAGAAATTCTTTATTGCAAGTCTGAAGAGAAGTGAATCAGTTTGTTCTCTTTTAAGGTATGAAGGTAACAGGTTTAGGGTTAAGTATAAATGATATAAGAAATATTCGCCGAAGGGATTTTTAATTTAAAAGCAGCATATTTTAAAAATTTAGTTTGGACACTTTCAAGTTTGGCACAAAGATACTTTTGATATGGTGAGCAGATAGGACTACATACTCTAAACGAAAACGATGTATGGAGAAAAATAAATTGTTTTATTGTAAATGTGTTTACAAAGTGTTGAACATTGCGAATCACAAATCCTAACAATTTATTAGCCTTATTAGTAATATTGGTTATATGGTGAGAAAATTACTGGGGTTGAGTATAGGTTACACCAAGATCTTTAAACGTGGTCACAGTTTGTAGTAGTTCGTTTTCCAAAATACCATGAATTAACTGTTTTATTACATATATAAAATAGCCTTTATAAAAGTTATGTGCAAGTCCATTTTTTGAGCACCAATCAATAAAATTAGAACAAACGATTTGAAGTATTTTTGTGTCATTATTGATTACATGGTACAGCTTGACATCGTCAGCAAAGAGGAAGAATTTTACATTCTGAGGGAGAAATTCAGCAACATCATTAATAAAGTTCAGAAATAATAAAGGGCCTAATGAGAACCCAGAGGCATTCCAAATTTTGCGTCGATAAATTTAGACCAAGAATTATTAATTCTTACTTGAAACTGTCTACCATGCAAATAACTATGAAACCTCAACAATATCGGTCTGGAAGCCTAGAACATTTAATTTCGATAAAAGTAAATTAAAATTGAATAAATCAAATGCCTTAATGATATCCGTGTAAATTACATCAACTTGTTTATTGTGGGAAAAAGCATTGAGTATAAAATTATATTATAAGACAAAATTAAAAAGTTGGCTTGTACTTAATTTCAAAGATTTAATAATAGTGATTAGTTTATAAAAAAAATCGAACGCTGAGATAATCTTAATAAGTTTTGATGAAATGCCAATTGTTTGCATGAGACTATTATCAAATACTTAGCTGCTTATTGTTTTTCACTTAAATAGTCACGAAGTGATTTTTTCTCTGTACGGATCAAGAAAATAAAATAACCAACAATTAATCGAACTCTTTCATCACGAGGCAAAGCGGATGCAAAATAAGACTAGCAATACAATACAAGTTGCATAAAAATTGTAAAATGCGTTAATCTAACTGAAAACTAAAAAACAAAAAGAAACAAATGGAACACAAGCAAATGTAAGAGAAATCAAAATGCAGACCTTTCTATTTTAAAATAAACGAGATCAATTCAGACTGCTATTGCAGCGGCTCAGAGACGCAAGGCTGGTCAATCTGCCAATCCGATGTCCAATTTTCCAGCCAATTTTACCCCAGTGCACATTCGCCTGACGTGACGCAACGCCATCCTACTCTATGCTACGCGATGCAACCAAGTTCCCAACTGTCCAGATTTTCGTCAAGTAGCGTAGAGTACACTCAAACACAAACTATATATATTTTGGTCGTTTGTTAATCACAACATGCTTGTTTTAATGTAAACCAAATTAAACGAGATCAAAAATTCGCGAGTTGTAATAGAAAAATAATTAATTATTTTTTGACAGAAAATTTATCAAAACACCGGAATACCATTTAGAATGAATATAACTAACAATCCTTATTTGGATTTTCATAGCACAGGCTTTCGACAGGGTCTGGCATCCAGGCATACTTTTTAAACTTAAGCGCTTCCTACCCTCCCATTATTATCTTTTAATGAAATCCTACCTCACTGACCGCTGTTTCAGAGTGAGGTGCGGCAATGAATTCTCAGAAGTCAAACAGACACAGGCCGGTATACCGCAAGGTAGTATCCTTGGTCCTGTCCTATATGTCATTTATACTGCTGACCTACCAACACATCCTGACACTATTATCACCACCTACGCGGACGACACCGCAATCCTATCCTGCAACTCGAATTCTGTCCAAGCTACCTCCAACATCCAGGAACACCTTGAGCTTATCGAAGACTGGTGTAAAAAATGGAGGACAAGACTGAACGAAGAAAAATGCACTCAGTGTACTTTTACGCTGAAAAAGCAGTCTTGCCCTCCATTGTACATCAACAACAAAGAGATACCAGTTTCCACTCAAGTCAAATACCTGGGACTATATCTCGACAGCAGACTGACGTGGAATCCCCACACAAGACTTAAAAAACAGCAACTTAATACAAGACTTGGACTACTACGAAGACTTTTAAGACCGAAATCGACTTTGACAATTAAGACAAAACTAACACTATACAAGACTTTACTAAGACCAATATGGACATATGGAGTAGAATTGTGGGGCACTGCCAAGCCTTCCAATATCCAGCGCATCCAGTCCTTCCAATCGAAAGTCCTTAGACAAATTGTTAAAGCACCCTATTATGTCACTAACCTCACTATCCACAAAGACCTCAACATTCCTTTTGCCAACGAACTAATCCAGTCCAGATTCCAAACCTTCCATACCAACCTTTCAAACCATCCTAACCATACGGCTCGAGCCCTATCCACTCATTCCCATCCTGACAACCCACCACGACGCCTCAACCGACGATGGCCTCGGGACCTCCTTGATCCCTAATCATATAAACTGAGTGCCAGCAATGGCTGGCTCCTCAAAGCATGTGTCCTACCGGTGCAGTGCTGGCATTAGTGCTAGTGTTGTGCTGTGTGATATTTCATGCATGTGTACATATTTGCATAGTATACAATTCTGTATAGGTAACAAATAAATAAATAAAAATAAATATAAAAAAAATTTTAAAAAAAGGATTTAGTAGTCATCATACTTGACCGTATTAACTGTTTTAATTAATTATACTTTTTATCTGAGGTCTTGGTTGAGATGAAAAAGCTAGTGTTACGAGCGAGATTCGAACACACGACCTCAGAGTTGGAGTTAGACTCAGTGAGAGCAGGGGCGAATCTCAACCAAGACCATATATAAAAAGTATAACTAATTAAATTAGCTAAAAATTTATTACTCATAATAACGCATTAAAAGCAAAACTAGATTTAAAAAATGGTTAGGTAAATATTACTCATTCACTAAATGATTTGCTGGTTATGTACGGTATATAATAATTTTATTAGTTTTCCTGATCCGTTCCTTTACTGCTCCATGCAGATAATCAAATTGATGTTTCGTCATCTGAAAATGCAAAATACTGAACTACTACCGCACGATCGGCATTCTCTTCGTTTTCCGGAAGAGATATCACTGAATGATATAAGCTAGATTCAGGTCTAGTGAGTTTAACTTCATGAAACCAAAGTTTTTCTGTTCGTCATTGAAAGCAAGCAGATCGCTGCTGCTGCCACTACTACCATATCTTCCTCAGAGCTATTCATTTCGCGAATAGTGATGTGATATACACTGTATCGTTTGTCGTAAGGTGCTTGCTTGGATGTGCACACCCCACCAACACCCGTTGCGTCGGGTGTGTTCCCCCGCTTTATACTCTTGGTATTACGTGTCATAAACATCTAATCCAAGAATGCAAATAGAAATGTTGATTAAAGGTATTAAAACAATAACAAATGAAAAACCGCACCAATTTTTCTGCCTATCTGGTACAAGAGTGCTAATGCCCCTTACTAAACATTTTGGTGAAAAAGCAATTGAAAACCAGCAGAGTACGAATCTACCAATGTCATACAAATGGTTATGATAGAGCGACTGAAAAACTAAAACATGCCTCAGTTGCGTAGAACGAAGCGAAAAACAATTCGAGAGGTACCTCACAATTTTGACAAAATAAGAACCAAAATCCACTATTGAAGATGGCGAAAAACCGAAACCCACCTGGCGGACCGAAACGATCGAAAACTACTAAATTACAGATTTTCTATTCATTTCAATATTGACACAATTTTTATTATGTATTATGATTTCTGCTTATTGGAAAATGAAAAAAACATGTACGTTAACTTTAAAAATAAAACGAAAGTCAAGTAAGTTATTTAATTTTCCTATGATTAAATAAGTCCTAGTATTAAGCGAATGGGTAAGTTTTTGTACTGTTAAAAAAACTCAACATGTTGATATATCGAAATGTTCTGTTACCGGGTGACCTTTTCTTTTCCCCGAGGTTTCAGAAGTGAAGGGCCAACGAGAGTAGTTCTACAGCTGCAAGAAGCCGGATTGCGCTACACATCCGTCTCTCCTTTAAACGATCGGTTGCGCAACGTCTCGCTAAGCCTTCGACTTCATACAATTACTACGTTGTTAGCGACTAAAGAACTAACAGCAACCTTTCATCAAACTAACTGGAAATTTTTAGCGGCGTCATTTATTCGTCAAACGATGGCTATCGGAAAATAGTAAACGTGGAAGATTAATAGTAAAAATGATAAAAACCTCCTCAACAAACCCTATGTAAATCCAAAATTATCCAATAAATAATGATTGGATAATAAATCGGCGACAGACGTTTTCTTTCGATGCCATACACATAAGCGTAAGAATCTAATTCCAGCCCGTTTCATATAAAACACTGTGTATTTTTTTGTTTTTGAAACGGAAGTCTTCTTGGACAAAATAACACCACTTGGCAAAGAGCACTGTATTAAAATGGAAATTGGAAATGAGAGGGTTTCTAACCTTCTCCCTTCAGACTTTTAAATAGTGAATTAGGCAGGCAAAGAAGTCTTTCCTCCGGCTTTATTGAATAAAGTTGCCGTGTACGACCTACCCCATACATTTTTCACTAACATTCGTCTTTTATTTATGGCCTTTTAAACTCCTAAAAACAACTACATAAAAGATACAGTATGTTGCCCTTGGTTTCATGTGAGAAATCTGCAAGAAATTTCCATGATGAGATGTCCAACCCATGCGAATCGATAAAACGTGACGGAATGACTGACCAGGGACAACATGGACGTTAGTCGGCTACGGTATGAACTGCATTCGAATCGGGCACTTTGGACGGTCCCTGCCGTCGAGGGAAAGAAGCCGAAAACCTATCGAAATATTACCCAACGAGAAATGTCCATTTTTCCCATTATAGCGCTGTTAAAACGGTGTTAAAGAGTTTCCTGTTGAGTTGTTCTAGTAAAATATTTACTCTCAGTAACTTACTCCTTGTCATTTTACTCTCAAGCAGCATTCAAATTTTATTTTAATTTTAAACATGACAATGGAAACACGATTTAATGTTTTTTATGAGCATAAACTCGGTTCACAATTCAATTCAATGAAATATCCGTCCCTCCTTTGAGGGTTTTCTTCAGGAAAGGCGACCAACAGCGGATTAACCATCAATCGTCGAAAGGAAGATGAAGAAAGAATATCCCCATTAAACTGTCCAAGAACTTGTGGTACATCTTGTCTATAGAAAAACAATTGTTTTCGTACACTTTTAATGATTCGGAAATGATGGACAGTTCAGCTACACGGGCTGAATGATCATCAACAGGTGAAATATCAAGTGAATGGTGTGTCCTTGCACATCAATAATTGAGTCATAGGTGCAAATTTAATAACGTGCGACGAAAAAGGATCATGTGACAATCGACACAGTTAGACGTCAAAACTAACAACGGAATCATAATCTTAAAAAATTAATGACGACCTATCTACCAAGCGACGTTTTGTCAAAATGGGTCAATTTGAGTTTAAAAAGCAGCTAAAACTGGAAAGATTTCATCCTGTTGCAACATAACGCCCGACAGCATGTTTAAATAGAGACTATGAACAAATTAAAGAGTTTGCCGATGAAATCCAGCACATCCACCATACAGTCCCTGAGTTGCGAGTTAGCGACTTTAGCCTGTTGCTACTTCAAATTGATTCCGTGTATCAATCTTCATAAAATTTGGTCAAAATATCCACAAACACTTTATGAAACTAAGGAAATATCAAAAGTCTGACAGTCTACCAGTTTTTCTCGAATCTTGGACCACTTCAATCGTGGAAAAGTGTATTCAAGTGAATCGCACATTCAAATAGTTTCATCTCGTGACCTCAATTTTTACAACTCTGGTAAGTAGTTAATAACAAAATTTGTAGAAAAAGACGTTCATTTAAATATGTTTTCTTTTTCTTTTTTTCATTTATTTCCTGTTAATAAAAGAACATGCGTGGCATATAAAAAGTCTATAAAAGATGGAAGCCACCAACTATGCTTTTAGCTAAGTGAACACCTTGTTAGGTTATAGTTATTTTTTATTATAAAATTAGTATATTGTCGTGAAGTATCTTTATGTTAATTATTCATTCTTCTGACGTGTGGAACGAATTTATTTGCCAACAGTTTCCACTCACTTTTACTACACAGTCATACGACGAAATGTCGTTGTACACAAAAGGATATAGTTTTCATTTTGTAAATGTTAATTGTGATGATTGCAGGCCTTGTGAGCAAACTCATGGCGAACGGTTTATCGCTATGCCCATGTTTATGCGACGTCACCTTCAGTTCGAGAAGGCTTCAGAAAGAAAAGCCTCAAGAACACGCTGTAACCGACATGTGGTAAATATTGAGCAATTATAGATTAGATAAATGATGAAAAATGTTTTGTTAAAACTGTTCGCTTTTTCAATATCCTCCGTAAGGCGAAAAACTTCTCTTTAGTTGCATTTCCAAATCGCATTACATGAAAGATTTATTCGTTCTAACTATACGGGATTCGGTTTTATTTTTTACCTTTAAATCTTTATTTTATACCTATCGAATACGGTAAGATATGGTCCTAATGGATTTTATCACAACAGTAACTGCCTAACGGCTGTGAAATTTTACTTATTGGATTGGTAAATATAATAAACCTTAAAAAAATGGCGTTTTTATTTAGTGATATCAGTGATACTGGGTCCTATGAGTAAATTTTTTCCCCGATTTATGATAGTGTGGAGTCGAGGAATAATTCTGTTTTTTATTTGTGAGTTTGAGTGGACACACACACACACACACACACACACACACACACACGCACGCACGCACGCGCGCACACACACACACACACACACACACACACACACACACACACACACACACACCACACACAGAATACGAGTAAACTGAAGTTAAACTATAACCATTACAGTTCGTGGTCCGATTTAACAATTAACATTTTTTAATTAATTAATATTTATGAAAGGTATTGGTTGAGATAAAAAAAAAGTCAGTGTCACGAGCTGGATTCGAACCCACGACCTTCGGCTAAAGTACGATAGCTCAAGTGGTAGAGTAGCGGCGTATTTAGCGGCGTTATAGTTTAATTAATTAATTAATCTATAATGTACAACCGTAATGGTGGTTGTATTGATGATTTCATGTCAACTGATCGCAGTAACCGGTCAATTGATCACGAAGACATCAAGGAGCAAAAACATGATTAAAAATCTCGTGACACCATTGCCTACAGTACGATACATCAAATTCATTTTATGCAAATTATATAATGTATAAATGATACGTTATGCAAATGATAATGTTGAGGGGGTACAAAAGATATGTCATTTTTTCTTGTTCGGCAAAGTTAATTTAATTATATATCGTGTATTTCGTCGATCTATCCACCTTTCACCATTACCCGACCTCGGGACTTGGGCAGAATCGACAGACGATCAACATTCAAAGCATCATCAACATTGGCCAACCTTCATCGAACCGAGAAAGAAATACAAGTGCTATTGATACAGAGCTATGCGTATTTTGAACGTTTTGGCCATGATGCACAACCCGAGAGAGGGATCTCAACAACCCCTCTTCTCCTTAATGGAATGATATAAATCCTATTAGTGATTGTGTGAGACCTTGGAGAACATTCCTACCAAACGGCATTGAATTATTTTCCCTCGTTAAAGCAGAGTGTTATTTCAAGAATATAGTTAAATTATTATGCTGACTAGAGAATTTGTCTTCGAAGTTAAGCAATAGTTTTTATTACTGTGGCGAAAGATCGCTGGGACAATTGGATAAATAAGTCAACTTGAATAATCTAAACATCCTTTCATACGATTTTCTGTTTAATATCTCTTTAATTGGCCTGTCGCGTGATTAACTTTTTTATTTCCTTTGTCATACAGAACTTTCTACCACAAAAACGTTTTATATTATATACTTTTTGTATTTGAGGGGGTTGATGTTGTGGGTCTGGTGCGCGTTGTAGGGCAAGTGGCACACTTGTTAGTTGGACCAGGTATGTGGGCCAAGAATGCATGACAATGTCACAACGCTAACAGTACAACGCCCATAAAAAGAATTCTACAAAACAGCGGTCTATCTGATTTACGAATTAGCAGCAGGCATTTTATTTTCAGGCTTGTATGATTAGAATCATTACTTTACAGATAGACGAATTTTGCCCTGTACACGTTGCTAATGAAAAGGAAAATACTGTTTATAATAAATTCTGACTCTTACTTTTGAAGCTTTTTTCTTAGTATCTTGTAATAGAAGTTATGTATTTTTTAGTTCAAAGAGTCTTTCCATACAATGTAAATAAATATGCTTACATTAAAGTATGGTTATGATCTTTGTGAACTAATTTGCTTGTATTGTTATAGTTGCATAGTTTGTTGGATTTGTCATTGTAATTGTTATATTGTCCGACATGATGTTCCTTCCAGTTTCCACCTTTTTAACCTCTCTAACTCACAAGTAGGTTGCCAGATCTCCGGTTTTGTGATCCAATCTACGTTTTTCCGGAAAAAATAGATGAAAAACAAAATTATTTGTTGACGTCATCTATTTGTCGTCCTCACACTGGCTATAACTGGCAGCCTGGTGAGCTTTAAACACTCTTTTCACCGAATTTGTATAAAATTGCTGAACCAATTCTAATTCTAACCACACCGAGGAGCTATTGTTGGACGGCTACTTTCAATGATTTAACTACGTTTAGACTGATAGATCTAATTAAAATGTCTTAAACTAATAAAGGCCGAACGGTAGTTAAAATAATTTTCTATTGGAACTGTACGGATTTCAAAAGAGAAAGACTTCTTGAAAATACCTAGAATTTTTTCACAACTGTTTGACAACAATTTTGGTTTGTACTTTATCTTGTTTGAATCATTACTCAATTTGAACAATATATTTAAAATCAATTGTTATGATTTTTTTCTTTTCAATTAATTAAGGTTTTGGTTGAGATAAAAAAGTCAGTGTCACAAGCGTAGTGTCCGAGTGGATCCAAGTCAGGATAGCTCAAGTGGTAGAGCAGCGGCGTATTTAGCCGAAGGTCATGGGTTCGAATCCAGCTTGTGGTACTGATTTTTTATCTCAACCAAAACCTTAATTAATTGAAAAGAATTTATTTGGTCAAGCGTACCACCAAACCTAATAAAATGTAATAAGCAAAATGAAGTATACTTCACTAAAGCTCTTCGTGGCCATTTCATTTGTCGCCGAGAATCAAATAGATTACACGACATTTGAAAAAAAGCAAAAAGGAGGGAAAATTCAAAAGGTGAGTTGAGATGGGAAGTTGGTGTCCGAGTGGATGGAAGGCCCGACAGCTCGTGTGGTAGAGCAGTTGCGTATTTAGCCGAAGGTCGTGGGTACGAATCCAGCTTGTGACACTGACTTTTTTATCTCAACCAAAACCTTAATTGAAAAGAATTTATATCGTCAAGCGGACCACGAAACCTAATAAAATGTTAAGATTATTTTGTTTTTCGTTTCGTACTAAAAACTGAACCATGATTGACGGAAATAATTTTAATTACTTTTTGCCTTTATATTTTATTTTTAATCTAACGTGATTTAAAAATCTGCTCCTTCAAACTGAAGATGGCAAAATGTCCAAAGCGATTTACACAGCGGCAATAAGCAGGACGATCCGTAACGACCACATTACAGGTCATCCCGCAAACGCACAGAGAAATCTTCCAATAATAATCGTAATAAATTATGAACAAAAATATAAAATAGCGTAATGGTATCTTTCGAGCTAGCTGCCAAAAGCAACAAAATCTCAGGATGAAGAGCTAAGGCATCTGGTAACGATACGTACTTGCAAGAGTACTACATGTATTACAATCGTGTGTTTGTTGTAGTTTTTGTTCTTCCAAAACTGTCGAACGCATTTTCTACAAAACCAATACAAATGTGAATATTTGTTCGATTGACGGATGTAGGATGTAGAAGGGTCTACACTTACAAAAAAGGTAGCAAATGAAACTCGCTGACGAAATGGTATGCAGTCAATCATTTCGGCTGACATCACAAATCGACTCGCGTCGTGTAGACGGGTTTACGTACTTCCTGGCCGCTTTGAATATTAAGGTTAAGTAGTACTCAAGATGGTTCCGGGCTTGAGAATCGTTGTGTAACTGTTTGATGTCTTGAGCAAACGCTTGTTAAACGGATTCGCCACAAATGGGCCCATTGATCCGGACCTGAATGGATGATCAAAATAAAAATAAAAACGTCACGATATGTATGTCGTGAGAAGTCTATTTTTTAAGAAGAAAAACTTTTCAGGCTGTTTTAAAAGATTTGTTAATCATAAAAGTGAGATTAAACTGTACTAAATTTTGTTGTAATCGTAACTTTGATTTACAGTCAGACGTTTAGTAAATCCACATACGATTCAATAACTGTTTTGGTTATTGAAAAACATGGGAAGTCTTTTTTTTGTATAACTAATTAGTTTTCTTACTAATTAACCATTAATTGTGTAATTAGCGTACTGAACGATTAGGATATGTACAAGTCGAAACCATAAATTTCATGTCTTCCTTGGTCTTTTTGTTGTGACCTCTTCCAAAGGAAAGCTCAAGAAATGCAAATGGTGAGCCAAAGGTAGTAGCTGCCAAAAGAAATCCTCACGTAGAGCGGCTCTAGGGAGGTTTGTAAAAAAAGGTGGGATCTACCAAAATACTACTGGGTTCTACTAATTACTAGTCAGTGGTTGACACGAGTACGAAGTAGTCACTAGTTGGGTGGTGTTGAGTTGATGCTGGTCAGTTGGTTACAAATTACAGTTCAGAGTTTAGAGTTACGCGGGGAACACACCCGATGCAACGCTATGCGACGCTTCCCGATGCTATCCGACGTAAATCCAAAATCCAATTTTCCATAGATTGTATTACCCCCGTCAACATCTGCCCGATGCCACCTAACGCTACCCTACTCTACGCTCTGCGATCCCCACTGTCCAGATTTTCATCGGGTAGCATCGAGTACAGTCGAAGACAAACAAACCGGACACTCAAAAATTTTGCTCAAACTACATGTATTATTGTCATTATATTCATTACAACATACTTATTTTAATACGAACCAAATTAACCGAGATCAAAAATTCATTAGTTTTTAGAATTTAACTAACAATTTATTACACAGTTTTGCTCATAAAATTTAACTAACAATCTATTTCATGGTTTTGCTCATAAAACACACCATTTTATATTACACCATTTTCGACGAGTCGCCTAAGAACAGGACACACATATTTTTGTATTTTATTTCAAACTATGTATATGTAATTTTGTCGTTACAACATTCTTATTTTAATGTAAACCAAATTAAACGAGATCAAAAATTAATTCAGGATTTTCAATTTATTCGGGGTCAATCGAATTTTTGCAACACACTTTAGTGCACTAGTTGTACGACGATGAAGAGAACATTAAAACCGTACTAAATATTGGTCTACAATGAGTCGACAAAATTTAAAAAGTTTTGTTTTATGCCATTATATGAAGAAATTTGTAATCATATAATTTATCTTCTTAAATGCCTCCAATAAAGTTAGATCTTTATCTAGTTTAATATTATCTTGTGCGGACCCCAAAACAAATCGTGAAATCGAGTGAATACAGTTAAAATAATTTCAACCGGTAACCAACAAGATTACAATTCAAAAATAAATGTTTTATAAAATCCCCGAAAACAATAACTATTCGCATATCTTTGTAAAACAACTTAGCAGAATGAACAGCCGATTTACAGGCATTTCGAAAATCGGGAATTCGCATTTACTCATTTAGAGATAACGCTTTCGAAAGTTTGAAAATGTTAAGGACTTGAGTCCGGTGGCACGAATATTCAAGTGGAAATCAATCAGGCTCCAACGTTTCCGGATTCCCTCTCAAAACCCGGTTCAGGGGCGTCGAATCTCCTGCACCTTGAAACTGGAAATCCAGAAGAAATTCGAATTTACACGGGAGAGTCCAATACGCCTTTCTACCCCCTTCGACGCCTTTGCACTAATATTTGTTGTTTGCATTTTACATTTAAACGGATTCGAGCCAAAAATACACCCGGTTATACTTTATAATTCACGGGGTGTTAATGCCTTCCAACTATTTTACCCCGTTCTGTCCGTATGCCAATTAGTACTAATTCGGTAAGAATTTTTCTGTTTGAAGAAACAACGCACCCATGTTCTCCGACACCAATGGTTTACATATGCTAATTGAGTCTGCAATAGGGAATCACAACGTTTCTATTTCCTGTCCATATGAAGAAGTAAGGATTTGTTACTTCAGCACTTAAACTTTCCTGGAAGATATTCGTTTCTTTTATGAAGTAAAGAATGCTTCTCGGTGGTATGATTTGTGAGGTGCAACAACGGTTTTCCCAGGTACCATAGTTTTTCCTAGCTAATGCGGAACAGTTGCATACAGTTGCAATTTCTGTCACTTTAGACATAATCGACATTGGTCATATGCTTATTTTTTTGACGGTGATATTTAATTGGAACAGTTAGAGTTTTTGTTCCTTTCTATTAGTAGGATTTCCTTTTTCTCTCATTGAATTATTTTGGGTTCGTTACTTATTAAAATTCTATTTTAATGTGTGGTGATTAGTGACCGTTAATCGATAATTATTCAGAAATCGTGAGATGCGGTCTGGTGTGATGTAGGTTTCAGAAAAACATTTTCTTTATCGTGCCAACGTTTCGATCTTTATTGAGATCATCTTCAGGGCTCAAAGTGTTTGTCTTCTGTGTAATTGTGCCATTCTTGCGTGTCGTGTTGAGAGTGCCCACGGGCTAATAATTATTCTATTTTAATGTGGCTATGGTTTATTCCACATTATGGATTTGGGTCTACGGGTTGTTCTAAGCTACTTTTTTAAAAAGCATATCGCCGATTGTTTTATACCTGGGACCGGCTAATGTGTTAGGCTATTTGAAGTCATTTTTTTTTTTGGGGGGGGGGGTTATCAAGGCACTTCCAGACAAATTTTGACGTAATTTCGTAGGCTTGGAGAGGTCTGAAAGTATAATTATAGCTGTACCTTTGAGTTGTTTTTTTTTTACTTATTTCATGTGTACAGGTTACTAATACCAGTTAAGCCTGAATGATGGTTGTGGTGGGGTCGAGGGCCATGTCATGCTCAAAGTTAGGCCTCTTTATGCCTATGCTTAAAGAGAGTCGTAACACGGAGTCAAACTGCCGTCCGTATACCATAGGTTAGACTCCTTTTGTTTATATCTCTTCAGCTCTCTCTTTAATAGTTATTTTGGAAGATTTTTCAATCTAATATATGAAGGTTATGGTAAGTCGGAGATAGTTTTTTCCATGTCTATTATTTTAAATGTATCAAAGATTTTGGTACGGCTGCAAACTAGATGCTGTCTGTTCAATGAATTCTCAGTTACACCATAGCCACCATCCTTTTGACGTATATAGGTAAGGGTGGTAGTTTGAGTATAGTTCCATTGCGGCTGTGGATGTTGTTATAATAACAATGATGCAAGAGCATGATATTCTTTGAATGCTTGCAAGGATTTCCCCTGTCTTTCTTTGTTTTATTTTTGACCACCACACGTAACTTGATTAGTTACCCCAAAATGACTTTATGATCACATCTTACAATTGTCAGACCCATGATCACCCAACGATTCTACATGTTTTCTCTCTTCTTCTTCAACTTTTGACATTGTTTCTTCCAACTTTTTGCAAGATGATTCTTGAATTATTATTATTGCATGTATTGCTCGGCAGTTCTAACCTTCTGTTCTACATGCATGTATATTTCACTAACAGAGTTTATGACTATCCCATAGAAGTGCTCGGCTAATTCTAGTAGAGGGTGGATCTCCTTGCAAAATATCCGCTTCCCTCCATTTTGGGTCCATGGATGTTCTTGATGAAAAGGTCTAAAGGCTTTCTAACTCATTCATATATCTTTCATTTTTTTTAACCTCTGTCATAAAATATTGAAATCAGTCTATTTTAGGAGACGAAATGCGTGTTGCAAAGAATCCTAAAAATAGAATACATTTGATTAACTATTCCGTCTAAGGAAGTCACCAAAAACTGCCCCCTAGGCGCTTCCGAAATTATCGATAAAGTAAATCTGATATAGCGAAAACCCAACGGATTAAAACAGTGAACCTGCTAGCTGATATAATAAATTGAGTTGAGTAGCAAATCAGTTCCAATTTTCAATATGTTTGCAAATTTTAATTATAAATTCAATTAAGAAGTAAGAATTTACCAATATTTTAATATAATCTTACCACAATGGAAAATTAGTTACTTATGAACTTTCATAAATTTAATAAATTCTTGCGTAGTTTTAGTAATTATACTGCCATATGAACTTTGTTGGCTAACTTTTGATCGGAGGGCGTTGAGCTGTTTTCATTGTTTTCATACTGTCCTATAACATGTTCTAAGAAAGTTTTGAACCTACAATTTAAAATTATTTGTTGATTATTGTGACTTTCCCTTATATATATAAAGTGGAAGGTTTATGGGCCGACAAACAGCTGAGGTCATCGCCGGCCCTCCGCATGTATTCCTTCTCTTTCCTGTCTTTCTCGCGTATTTGACTTTCCCTTAATTCTTTTGATTCGGTACGCATCATAATATATCGTTATATTTTATTGTTTCAATATATAAGATGTTTTATTTCTTCAAATATTTCTTTCTTTCTTCTTCTCAGACCCTAACTAGGTTTCAGCGTACACTGAAGAAGATCAACTGAATTCCGATTTCATAAATCCTTTTCAACGGAGACTTTTAGCTTTTTTTCTTCGATCTTTTGAAATAACCTAAATAAATCAAAATGTAAATAAATAAATTCTGTGGCCTTATCTCTGTTAAGGTGTGGAACAGTTTTATGTTGATAATTTAACGCTGCGTTTAAATATTTTTTGCCCGAACCGCTTATTCCTACACATAATCATATATTAATAATTTAGGAAGAATACATTTTTGATATATTTTAATGCGTAGAGACCTGACATTAATGAAGAGCTGTAATTATGCTACTGAAAAGCAAATTGTTGTTTTAAAATAATGACCCAAAGCAGAATAGAGAATCTCGCTTTTCTATTTAATTGTAATAATCAATCCATTCTGGTCTGATTGACCAAATTACTTCTTTCAATTAATTAATATTTTTAAGTACGGTTTTGGTTGAAATGAAAAAGCTAATGTCACGAGCGGGATTCGAACCCACGACGGCTCGAAGTCGCGATAGCTCAAGTGGTTACAGCAGCGGCCTATTGAGCCGAAAGATCGGGGTTCGAATCCCGCTCGTGACACTAGCTTTTTCATTGCATCTAAAACCTTGCATAAAAATTAATTAAGGTTTTTAAGTTGAGATAAAAAAGTCAGTGTCACGAGCTATCTAGCACTAACTTCCCTTGTCAACCTCACCTTTTGAATTTTCCCTCCTTTTTGCCATTTTTCAAATATGTAATCTATTTGATTCTCGGCGACAAATGAAATGGCCACGGAGAGCTTTAGTGAAGTATAATTCATTTTGCTTATTACATTTTATTAGGTTTCGTGATCCGCTTGACCAATTAATGTCTTTCAATTAATTAAGGTTTTTAGTTGAGATAAAGTGGATCGAAGTCACGATAGCTCAAGTGGTAGAGCAGTACCTCGTCGTGGGTTCGAATCCCGCTTTTGACACTGACTTTTTTATCTCAACTAAAAACATTAATTAATTGAAAGATATTAATTTAATATCAAGCGGACCACGAAAATTAGTGAACTTGCATAAAAAGATTAATTAATTGGAAGTAATAATCAATTATTATAGTTATGTAAAATGAAAAAGCAAACATTAGCAATTTAGTCCAATTAAATGGAATCGTATTTTTTATTTATATAAAAATCCTATCTTCATTTATTTTTTAAATATATTCAATAATAAACAAAACGCCTCTTAAAATGAAACACAACATGACACATTTTACAAAACGAACCGAATACTGAATGAATATAATTAATGAGAAAAACTTACAGGCTAAAGGGTAAAGGGGAAATGGATTCCGTACAAAATGAAAGCTAATTGAATCATGCTGTACAAGAATAAGAGCCCTACGGGTTTAATTGGTTGCACTCTGTTCTTACGAACTCATATAACGAAGAGTCATTTAGAGAAATATACAACCCCTAAACTATTATCCAACCTTGTCTAAATCGATTACCAGATGTAGAAAATAAAGTTCGCCTGATGATATTTGTAGATGACTTTTAGAAGACTTAACTTTCCAAACTTTAGCCCAAAGAAATACGAAATGACAATAAATAGTTATTAGAAGGTTACTGAATAGCATTGTTTATGATGTAATTCTCGGCAGAAGTCTGATGTTAAATAGAGGTTTAATTGTATTTCTTAAAAGAGAGGTGGGATTGACCCAGTAAATCTAAATTATCAATCAAGAGTCTCGAAAAGCCGTTTTCCTGTGCATTCAGCTATTTTTCTCTTAAAGAAAAGGTATGAAAATATTTTTGAAACTTATCTTCAAGTTTGTTAATTCGTGAAGTTGGTTTCGTACATATCAGTCATTTGATTAATCCCATAAAAAAATTAATACCTTCGCAGTAGACATAACTCCTTTTAGATTTTTGTACCTAGCACTTATTAGAAAATATTGTGTTTTTTGTTTTTATAAATAATAAAACTTAATTACCTAGTCAGTGAATAGTAGTTTTGCGCAAATGTAAGGATATATTACGTGCTAGACTTAATTAACGTGTAACTGACTGATGGACACCCAAGACAGAATATGTTTACTTTTCCAGTATTGAGAATCTTGAATTTCAAACCTATTGTTGGAAGCTATGCATATAATCAGAATCCAAAATAAAAAAAATTAATAACCGTTATTCTTGTTTTAGCAAAAACCAGTCTTTACAAGCTGAAAAAGGTGAAAACATGTAACACGTAAAAACTAAGCATTTGTTCCGCTTCGAGAACTTAATTCCGTTAAGAATGCCTAACAAGGCCTGATTTAAAAGTAGACTGCCTACCTTTAATTGTCTGGACGTTGTCGCCCATCTGGAAGCTGACGGTGACGCCTGGGTTGACGTGGAAGTAGACGACGTGCTGATTCGGGGCGGTCTGCGGTTCGAACCCGGGTCCGAAATGGAACGTAGCCTGGCCAGTAGGAATCGGCCCCGCCGTCGGGTAGGACCAATGGTAATGGAAATGTTGAGTGGCCAAGTTGGATGTTCCCGAACGCGGGATCTTGCCTTCGTGGTCCGTCCCGTGGTGGTGCGATCTTGGATTGCTGCTGTTGTTATTGTTGTTGGACTGCTGGTTTCCCGGTTGTCCTCCGCTCGACTGTTCGCAGTCTTCTTTCACTTTTACCATATCTGAAAAGCATAATAAAAAATGTGTTAATACATCGAACCACTACAAAATCGATAGTCTAGATTTCTCAATCGACGGTAATAAATCATAAATTTAAAACTGAAACTGAAAAAGATTGGCGAACGCACTCGCCTAATAACGCATGTAACCTGCAGAAACGTAGCTCATGCCTTATCGTCGGCTGGCGAAGATGGGTTTGGAGAGGCGGTTAACCTGTAGATGACAGTCTGACAAATTGAATCGATTCCACTTATCTTCAAAAGTTCTTACTAACATTCAGACATATTAGTCAAGCAGAAGTTGTTGCAAAAAGTTGTACATCCAGAATGGCTGTCAAACCGCGATCCGTTAAATGCGTGTTGCACGTTTCGTCGCAAATTATAAGTACCACCTACTAGTAGAAGGAATTCGTGAAAAACGATGGGACAAAAGGGAATCCACGCTTACGAAGAAAAGGACCATACTTTAAGTTTGCTGTACGTAGAAAACGTTCTTGACTCATACCGTTTTGTTCTATAGTTTTGTTATAAATAGTTTAAGGCAGGGGTCTTGTAGAAAGTTAGGGGGAGCACCAAGACTTAATTAGCTATCCCGGGAACGTTCAAAAACAGAGCGTACCATCTACCGTTTCATACTGGCCGTTTAATGTATAGTCACATCGACGTACGATTACCGAACAATCACGAATTCGAAAAAAAGAAAGTCTTTCTAGCGTACTTGGTGCGTCGGTGAGTTGTTGATGAACACGTACTTGTTTTCTGTCGACCCTGATGTTAAAAACATTTCACCTTATTTAAATAACAGAAAGTTTTAAATAATCATAGACCAGTGAGTCACAACCCGTTTAATACGCCTGGGCGGAAGTCGTCATTTGTATCAAGCCGGTCGGCCCTTGATGGAATTTGTCTCAGAATTCATTCTGAGTACAGAAACAATGGCTAAAACTACCTCATGAAGTTCCAGGTATTGCCTGGATGGTTGCGGCAATATTCGGCCTTTTCGTACAAATGTTTTCCGGTTGTACAAATGAAATTAATTAACTACATAAACAAGCATTGTCTGCACTAGTATCGCGTGTTGTTTTAAAAAGGCTTAACTAAATACTAAAGGCAAGAAAAATCAACAAAATTCTCTGATTACAATAATGTTGTTCTTTCAAATCTAACCAACTAGCATTAGTCTTGCTTCTATTCAAGTTATGTAATCCGTTTTAATAAAAGTAAAAAAAAAACTATTTATAATAACGAATACAATTTTATACAACAAGTATACCGGCCAACAACTAGCATAACCCTGCGTCTAGCATAAGACTAAGAGTAAGACTTAATAGAAGACTAACGGAAGACTGTCGGCCCTAGCGCCTGAGCCCTATTTATATGGAAGTGAAGTTTGCTGACTCAGATGCTGTGGATTCTGGAAGACGGTACCATAACTTTCATAATAGATGATTTTTCAATAAACAGCAAAATAATTTATTTAACACAATTCTACTTAAAAGGAGAGATGAAAAGTTAATTAGAAAGTTCATTTTAGATAAGTTGGTAACTAATACTTAAAGGTAGCAGTGTTTGCGCTTGACGTTTATGAATTATGAACAAAACCAAGAAGGGAACGTTCAGGAAAAGCTCATCGCAACAGTGAACTTAATTCAACTGCTCGATGAGAACCCATACTGAAAATAACTAGCAAGCCAAGCATTTTGCAAAGCCAGAATCATCTATTAATCTACCCTGAGAGGCAAAAAAATTGGCTACAAACAAAGGTTTGTTTTATTAAAACTTACAATATAATTTTTATTTTTTGTTGATTGCTGGATATTTAAAAAACTAATATTTAGCTAATTAAAAAAATTAAACTGAGTCAATTTTATCTTTTGTCAAACTGACAATTTTACCAAAAACGTCGCTACGGAAACAATTAAGGAAATATTCAATTCAGAACGGAGTATTTCCTCCTCTTGCATACATCACCGCTTGGAATCGACGTGGCATTGATTAGGCATAGATCTCAAACAAAACCTTGACTCATCCGAAAACAAGATTTTAGTCCAATCTTGCTACGGAAACAATTAAGAAAATATTCAATTCAGCACGGGATATTTCCTCCTCTTGCATTCGACGTGGCACTGACTTAATGAGGTTTTGAATATAGAGCTGTGGAATATTTTCATACTCCTCCAATAGCGCCATTCTTAATTCCTACAAATTCTCTACCATCAACTGGGCGACTTTCCCTCTTTGAAAGGGAGAACTTGACAACTCGTCCCAAAGGTATTCGATAGGGTTTAAGTTGAGATTACATGCTAGCCCGAATTGAAGCCCGTTCCAAGTAGTCACCAACGAGCCTAGCTTTGGGGGAGCCTTGCATTGTCACGCATAAAAATAAAACTGTCGCCAATTACAGTCATATAAGGAATAAGGAACAACTTCTGATAACACATCTTCAACGTATCGCGCAGCTGTTAGGGAACCCTCGATGAAGATCAAGCTTGTCTATGGACCTTCCATGCCTGACTAAACCATAACACCTCTCCTGTTCTTCTCCAGACCACCTATCTCAGCCGTCAGAAGATCCCAAACAAAACTTTGACTCATCCGAAAACAAAATTTTAGTCCAATCTTGCTACGGAAACAATTAAGAAAATATCCTATTCAGCACGGGGTATTTCCTTCTCTTGCGATGATAATTGGTATTTCCTCCTCTTGCATTCGACGTGGCATTAAGTAGACGTAGTGTTGTGGAATATTTTTATACACCTCCAACAGAGCCATTCTTAATTCCTAAAATTCTCTGACATCACTGAGAGACTTTTTACCCTCTTTGACAACTCCTCCCAAAGGTGGTCGATAGGGTTTAAGGTCGGTACTACGTGCTGGCCACTCCAAACATGGAATTGAACTCCAGGTAGTCACCAATGATCCTAGCTGTGTGGGGCCTTACATTATCACGCATAAAAATATCACCATCGCCAATTAGTGGCATATAAGGAACAACTTCTTCTGATAAAGCATATTCAATGTCATAGAATCGTCGTTGAAGATCAAGTTTGTGCGACATTCCATAGAAATGTCTGCCTTAATCGTAACATCGCCACCTCTATAGTTTCTCCGGAGTGAAAATGTTGCAAGGATACATCGCTCTCCTGTTCTTCTGCAAACCCTCTCTCGGCCGTCAGAAAACCATCAAAACCTTGACTGTTGCGAAACTTAACCGAGGTGTTTTGTCAGAAGTACAGTGGCAGGCCTTCTCGCACGTAATCCAGCTTCTGAAAGTCTTCGCTTTACAGTGCGTAAACTGACATTAACATTAATACGAAGAAGAATTAATACGTTGAAGTTGTTGCTTGTTCTTAACAGAGGTAGAATGGATTACATTCGAAACAGTAAAACGATCAATTTACTGAGATGTGATCCTCAGTAAATGGATCCTCCTGATCCATGCCTTCTTGAGTAACCGTGAGTATCTTGGTAGCGATGGAAGACCTGTCGGGCAGTTGTTCTGGGAATGTACCCTGGCCACATACATTTAACTTCTTCCATCTTTCCAAATGCTATGACTCTAGCCGAATCCGTATCATTTAAAACCATCGCTCAAATAAATTGAAACTTAAAAATAGCATAACATAGCAAATCAAACTACCGGAACGTTAGAAATAAGCTTTACATAAGAACCAACAAAGAAGAGAATGACTATTCAAAAATCCAATTGTAAACACAAGTGGGAGATATTATCAGTGCTTTATTTTCTTCCAATCTTTAAAACGGACCAAATACTATTGTAAGAAATCAATGGAGGATTGTCTAATAGATAATGAAAAATATTAAGGGTGGCCACGTTTATGGCTTCTCAGTGTGCATACACCCTTCCACAATCAAAATTAAAAAATTTTTATTCATAATCGAGGGGACCTTAAATATTGTATATGCATACCAGCGAGAATAAAGTGACCCAGGGAAGTTATTAGTGTCACTTCATCTTAAGTTGATCTATTCATAAGTCAACTAAATTTCAAGTACACCGTTCGTCGATGGTGGCGTCATCAAGAATGGGTAAAACACTTAAAGCGCATCAGAGGAGTTCATCGGACCAGGGGCTGCTGACAATGCGCAATCCGCCAATCACATCATCCTAAAAACGTTCATATTAACGAAGTCTCTACCTGACATGGAATTCATAAGTGATTTTGAATATAGGACTAAAACCGCTAAACGTTTTAAGGATTAATTAAATATGGCATTGTTGGAAAAAGCTAATATGCTAGTAAGAAAACAAAAAACACGGTTCATTAAATGCATGTACATCATAATGCATGGAACATGCAGAAAATAAACTCCCTTACATGTAGGTTTACTGACAATGGAAAAACTCAAATGACAAATGTTGCATATAACGTCTCCCGATAACATGAATTAATTCGATTGTTTTTCTAGAAGCGTGATATTAATTTATAAAAGGTTTAAAAGGTTAAACGTTTTGACGTTAAGAATCAAGGTACGTTGATGAAGTTTATTTGCAATAATATAAATAAGCGGCTGATGTGAGTCACGGTATTAGATGAGATGCTAACCTCATTACGGCAACCCAATTTACCGATCGGTTAAACTTCAAAGGGCTCCCGGAAGGTGAAGTTTTAGGGGAGGATTAAAATTAATTTTCACGCCACGGCGGAAGAAAGAAGAGTAGGACGAGAGCGTAGATTAAGCCGTGGTTGGCAGAAGAAGGTGAGGGGCAAGGAAGGTGTGTGTGGGACGCTTGTATCTCCAGTACGACTTTTATCTACGCCCGGAAGCTGCACTATCTCAGTTATTACAATGGATGATATTTTATGTAGTTTCCGCTCAGGAAGTCCGCTTCGACCTCGCCGATTCACCGAATCTCTGACAGGTTTTAATATTTTTTAAACAGAGATTGAAAATTCTATGCACACTTTTCCTTCGATAACCGTTATTTCAATAAAAATTGAGAAGCTAAGTTAAAATACACCGTAGTGGTTAAAAAGAAGTGAAGCGCATGAAAATCAGACATGCGAAATTCATAAAAAGTCCAGAAATGTTCATAAACTATAATAGAAGATTGTTATATAAATACGCTGGGTTTTAAAAAATTTTAATGTACATAAACGAGGGTAATTCAGGAACAAGGTTGTATGAACTCTTGGGGTGCCAGTGTTTTAAAAAACAAAAACAATTGTAAGTCAGAACAGCTGGATTCGAACCAGGACCCTTACCTTACAGCAGAGAAAACTTGTTCATAACAAAACTAGTATTCTGCACATTGTCTTCTATAAGTTTGAATGAGTATAAAATAAAAACAAAATCGACTTTAATTAAAGTACTGGTATTTCAACTACATGTTAGTCGACGTTCATCGTTTGTTTACAAATGAATCCAACTCGACAAGTTTTGGACTTTCCAACTACACCCCCTAATAAAAATATTAAGGGCAGCGAAATTTTGAGTTTCTACACACTCCACTAATGACAAATTATTTAATTATTCTGATGAAAATAATACATTTTAGAGAACGATTTTTCTAAATAAACAGTATGTAATATTACACGAATTTTAACAATGAACAATAACAATTAATTAAGGTTTTTAGTTGAGATAAAGAAGTCAATGGCACGAGCGGGATTCGAACCCACGCTCTTCGGCTTGATACGCCGCTGCTCTACCACTTGAGCTATCGATGTCACGCGGTGCAGTTGAGATGGGAAGTTGATGTCTGAGTGGATCGAGGTCACTTTAGCTCAAGTGGTAGAGCAGCGGCCTATCAAGCCGAAGATCGTGAGTTCGAATCCTGCTCGTGCCATTGACTTTTTTATCTCAACTAAAAACCTTAATTAATTGTAATATATTAATTGGTCAAGCGGACCACGAAATTAGTGAATTTAATGAACAATAACTTTTTTTACGAGGGGACGAGCAAAGGTCATATCAACCATCGGGTTGCCGGTGTTTGAAAAAAAAGCCCATTTGTAAGTATGTTGGGTTCGAATGCAGGGCCGCTGGAGTTGAACCCGGGTCCTTTACCTTACAGCGATGAGCGCACTGTCAACGCCTAAACCGATGCTGCCATCAACGCCCCCCAAAGCAATAACTTTAAGGACAGTTTTTTTACAGTTAATAGTTTACAAAACCATCATTTTTTATCAACTGAAAAAACACGATTTTTCATTGATTCCTCCAAATTTTGGCAAAATATTGGGTCCGTTTTGTACCATTCTTCCAGAACTCTTTTTGGGGCATTAGGCGTCGAGTGATGCTTCCCATTTCGATATACACTCCTAGACATCTCCCCACATGTTCTCGATTGGGTTCATATCTGGACTTTTCGCTGACCAGTTAGGGTATTCATCCAATTTTTTACAACTACGTGGACAGGAGGGGGTATTGTTTTGCTGAAATATCAACCTTTCACCTGTTGGAACTTAAGCATTAGGCACAAGACGTTCTATTAACAATTATTTATATCGATAATCATTTATCCTACTATAAATAAATGTCACAGAGCCCATACCATTATAAGAAAAGTAACCCATGCACTATAAAGGAACTACCGCCAAGTTATCTTTTAGAAAAAATTTCTTTTTGCCCTCCTCTAATCGTATCACTAATATTTCCATCCATTAGGTCCTTTCAGATTAAATTTTTTCCCCGGAAAGTTCACGTCATCCCAAGTCATTATCGTGGGAAAATTCTAAACGCTGAATTTTATGTCCCTCTAATAAATGAAGTCCGACCTTTTTCAAGGCGTAGTAGTACACCTCTTTTAATTGTATTGTTGTTATTAGACATGATGGAAACCTCGTTGCTTGAAATAATGTCTTGACAACAGTATTTTCAAGAAGATATCAGACGTAAAACTGTTTGTAGATCGCGGTTTGAAAGTTTCCGCGGCCTTCCACATGGATTTTTTTTCTACCGTATTTCTATTTCAAATGTAAAAATAGTTTTAGAACGCACAACATGAACTGCTATATCGCTGCAGCTCAAACCGACATCATGAAAGAAAAGATTCCAGCAGCACAAAAATGACTTGAAAACGCCTCAGCCCTGAGCAAACATGCGGTGGAAAAGTTGCATGTGGTTAAATAGGACGACGTTGTAAGCATGAACCCACCAGGAAAACCAAAATTGATTCTCAGCTTAATACACAGTCGGGGTCTTTCCTGTTATACGACCACACTACTTAGCTACCGTTTTTATTTTATGTGACGTGTAATCAAAATGATATTCTATATCTAGAAGTGCCTCCTCACCGAATCTATTATGACGAATCGACATGCTACCTAAATGAATTACAAAACCGATAAAGCCACCATCGGAAAATGTTACCAACACGTCATTAAAAACAGATCTGATTCCCACATGACTCCGTTATCAACTAAACCGGGTGACGAAGACCGCCAGAACCTGACACCACAGAATCTGCAAATATGGAACACAACCTTTTATCTTTTCCTTTCTACACACTTAAATTCAAACATTGACATAGGATCTCTTTTAAATTTTTTAATTCAATAATTTCTAAATTTTAATTAGCAATTTGCACAAACATCTTTTCATTTTTACTATCTCCATATCCTAGTAAGTGGATGTATCAGACTTTATCGAATGATGTTTAGAAATTAGAAAGTCCGAAGCGTCCACAAAAATAAAAAAAGTCATTTACTCCTGAGTTGTTCATTCTCTGACCTTGGCAAATACTTCAATTATGCTTCTGTCATCCGCCGACAAGAACATCAACTGCATTCTATCCACAACTGCGTAGTATCGATTCTTCTGCCATCTCCGTACTTTTGTCGTACTAATCCCGAATAAAGAGTAATTTCATTTCACCGTAGTATCACGTCCGTCAATTGAGTAAGTGATAACTGTAACAGAGGATTGGAGAGACCAGGAACCGATGACTCGCGTCGCACCATAAAAACCAAAATTGATTCTGAGCTTAGTACGACGTTTTTTATGTTATACGACCACACAGCTAGTTTTTACTGTTTTTATTTTATGTTGCGTGACACGGCATGTAATCAGATGTATACATCTAGAAGGTAAACTTGAGCAGTAGTGCACACATTTTTGCCGAGTGCCGCATACTTGAGGTTGAATTTTACTTCAGAGTAAGCCTAAGATATGCTATATATAAAAGGCTGTTGATTTCTTGCGCCTTTAAGGTATTCTGCAAATTACGCATTATTGGGTTAACGGACACGAAATTGTTAGTGTAGAAGGGAGGAGCAACTTATCATTTATTTATTTTTTTAAATATTCATGGGAAACCGACTACAAAAAAGTTCTTACGAGAAGTACGTGTGAGTATTCTCGTCTTCAAAACTTTTGAACTTTTTATTGACAATATATCCAAGCGTTATTTACATTTAGTTGTTTATTTTGAATAATACATACAATTTTTTAGAAAAACATTTTATATTCATTTTAAGCCGTGCGGTCGTATAACAGAAAAGACCCCACCATTGTCGAGTTATACGAAATTATAGTTAAACGTACTCTATACGAAAATGTGATTCTGTATTATATTTCAAAAACAATTTGATTTCTTTTAACAACGATTATTTAATGGATAATAAAAATTGCAAATATTTAACATTTTCATATACTATTTATTTCAGAAAAAGAAGATAAATTAGGCTTCAGTTGGCTTTCTTTGAACAGCAAGGGTAGGCGTGTATCTTAAGAGTTCCAGTTTGAATTGAAGACGGCACATAGTTCACAAAACATAGACGAAGAAGAAGGAATCGGATGACGCGAAATTCGCCCTATTTATGGCCCATTCATTCATCCACTCCCCCGCAAACGATCCCATCCCGCAAGCAATAACAACCCATGACGTCAAGACAACCCCAGAATTTCACAGGGTTGATGAAAACGAATGTACACCCACGTCATACACAGATATCGAATTACGACAACTTGTGCCCTCTATCTACCGGCTTTTCTTTTCTCGTTTTGACTCCTCTTAATGTCACAAAGAGTAAACTTAGCCTTGCCGTTCAAAGAGGAAATAGTGTATTGTTTTCCTTGTTTGGGATTGCATATTTAATTTACGTTGTCTTCCGTCTAGTGGTTAATCAAATATTCAATTGAGCAACCCGTGAGTCAATCTTTTATCGTTAAAATGTTTCTACGAAACTGGTTGTAATAAAAATCTAATTATTAATAAAATACAAATATGAATATATTTGATTTGTTGAGTTGTGTGGAGATCAAGGCAAATAATATTTGAAACGGTATGCTACCTACAGTTAGTACACTAAGTTTTCTGATTTAAGAACCAATTGTAAAAGTCTGAAAAAAAAAACTTGCTATGCCAATTACATTAATTCGGTCGAGAATAATAATAGAATAATAATCATATCCGTAATACCAAAGGCCTTTTGTTCAAAAGTATTTGTTTTATAAGTGTTACAATTACTGTCGTAAGTGTTACAATTACTATAATACTGTTATTATAAGTAAATACAATTTTTTTGCCGATTATCTCAAACTGTGTAAGGTTATGAAAACATAATCGAAAGTAAGTTTTAAATTTCAGCAAAAGGGGTGATCTTAATAAAACGAATATTCGTATTGATAAGTGCCAAGTCATACGATTTCATATGAGATAAGTCGGAGATCTAGGTGTCCTAATCGACTCCTCTTTATCTTTTAATGAGCACATTCCAGTCATGGTAAATAAAGCTCTAAAATTATCAGGATTTATAAAAAGAAACACTAAAAATTTCAAAAAAGTTAATTATATAAAAATGTGATCTATTTCTCTAATCAGATCCATGTTGGAACAGTGTGGTCCCCATTGTATGTGAAAATTGAAAAAACGCAAAACAAAAATCTTACGATACTTGACGTACAAAATTCATCAACCAGAAGTTACATTTCAAGAGCTGAGTTAAGCGTTTTGTTCAAAATGAACAAATGTTGAAGATGAATGTCTTCTCATGAATACAGAACCACTATTACTGATAGTTATTCAGAAATCGTGAGATGCGGTCTGGTGTGAAGTAGGTTTCAGAAAAACATTTTCTTTATCGTGCCAACGTTTCGATCTTTATTGAGATCATCTTCAGGGCTCAAAGTGCCCACGGGGGCACTCTCAACACGACACGCAAGAATGGCACAATTATACAGAAGAAAACACTTTGAGCCCTGAAGATGATCTCAATAAAGATCGAAACGTTGGCACGATAAAGAAAATGTTACTATACCAGACCGCATCTCACGATTTCTGAATAATTATCGATTAACGGTCACTAATCACCACACATTACTGATAGTGTATTTTTATATCGATTGTTGAAAAATGTAATCAAGTGTCCTAAGTTATTAGAAAGAATATATTTTAAAGTTCCTCCCAGAATGTGGTATTATTTATTATTGGTATTCACCTATAAGCCGTTTCTATACAAATATGAATAGTTTAGGAATTGAGGTTTTCTCTAAAAATATATTCTGTCTTAAAACGCAATTGGACAAGGTGTAATTAATAATTGTTTTGGATACTGTGTACTTAAAAAGTTCATATATTTGTTGTTTATGTTTTTTTAAACTGTCTGTAATAAGGAATTTGCCCACCATTGAATAACAAAACTAGATATTTCAGGTCAGCTTATAGCTTTGATAAAATATTATATTTTCTTGCGCAAGATCTTATCTTTTGTACTCAGATTTGGCACGTCCATCAATTATCAAAATTATAGTTCAAAATAGCGTTTCCGTTACAAAATCTCAAAATAATTTAACCTAATAATTAAATAATTTAACGTCTAGAAAGGCGGTTTCTCTCGGGAGGGTTTTTGCGAACGGTGAAATTTGAATCAAAATTTAACCCGTCAAAGCCCCCGCATTCCTTCTCGGAAATCCGTTACACCTGTGAAGGTTAGAAGGAGGCCAACAGACCGTGGCGATGTTGCGGCATTGTCCTACCTAAAGTCTACTGGTCGACAGAAGCATGACCGCGTTTTCTGAAGAAATGTTGCTAATAAAATTATAGTTAGCCCAAAATGGAGACTTTTTACCATATCCTTTAAATCTCCGGAAAATTACCGTATTTACTCTGGTCACTCGAATCCCTCTGGAATCTTCTCGTCTATTTCGTTCCGATGAATGCTTTTGACTAGCAGATGGACTTAACGACCATCTCAGGTAAACTGAATAGGTGCAAATAAATAATAAAGCAAAACACGTTGGTATATTAAATAAGCAAAAAGGACCTTGTCACCGAATTTAATTTCATGACATTTGTTGTGGTTACTTTGCTCGTCAACGGTTACTGCTTCTTCATCAGGTCCATTTTTTAATACTTTATTTGTACATACAGAACTTGACAGAGGTGCTACCCAATAGCAGACCTCCTAACTACTAGTATTAATAAATAACAAATTACTAAGTGCTAACAAAAATGAAATCATGAAAATACTAGACTTCATGTGACTTGCACATCCAAGTAGAAGTTTTATCGTGAACAAATCAAGATGCGTTAACAACCTGAAGCTTGTTTTCAAGTCTTTATTTAACGTATTACAATTTAAAATATTTATTATTGTTATATTTAGAGAAGAACCTACCTAATTTAAAGGACGATAAAGCCGTCCAGTGTAGACGAATTAATAAAACAGTAATTACATACGTTCATATAATCAATAGAATAACAGTACTAATGAGGCAATTAATTATTTGTTAAGATAAGTATCGACAGATTTCCATTCATTTCTAAGAACTGGAGTTCCTTTAGTCAACACAAAACCTTCTGAGAATACACAATTTATCTTCTGTTCTGAACTAAAAAGTTACAGGATTTGTTCAATTATAGCTGATAATCTCACAGCTCGCTGATTACCGAGGAAATTGGATTAACTGTGTTTGCGGATTCAGCATCGATTTACGCAAATGGTTTCAGGGAAAATTCAAGGGCGACAGGTTTTTAAAATCCTATTTCATTTCCATAAAGCGTGGAGAGAATGGATTTCCGAATGAGGAATACAAACTGGCAAATTAACTATTACGACAAATTGAATCTGTTAAGGAAGAATTTATTCACGTTTATAAGAAAAAAAATTGATTTAAGTCTTTATCAAGTGCATTAAAAATAGTATAGTTGATAACATATTTGAAATAATGATAAAATATTTCAGGCAGTACATTTGGATCTTTACAGTCTAAGATTTCTACCGTATTGGTAATTAAAAATAATTATCCAAATAAAAAGTAGTAGACATATTAATAGTGATGGCCGGACTTTTATAAATAAACTGGATTTCCATTTTTCCGCACATCCTCTGAAGATTAATTATTTGTACATCGTTATTTATGTTATTTTATTTTTTTGTTTGTTCACCGTAGCTTATTATTGTTCTGGGTTTTCAGAAACAACGAAGTGTTATCACCCAGTCGATAACCTCGTAGGAAGAAAATTCCTGACATTAGATTAAGACTAATCAATAAATGACCTCAGTGATTTTATTAATAAAATCTTGCTGCCCCCTCCTCAAGGCTCTTTTCATTGAAGAAATCAAACACAAATATATCTTTTAAAAAATGTCGGAGCTAAAAGCAACAAGTGAAAGTTACATATCCTAGACAACCTTAAGTATTTATTTTGAAAAGGTGAACAGAATGTTGCAAAACTAAATATAACCTTTATTGAACATTCGTTAAGAAACCGGGAGAGAGATTCTATCTGAACTGTGGTTCTTCCCCGCGGTTAATCCGATTAACTCAAATTTCTCGACTCACTCGATAATCGACCAATCGAGCTTGAGGAAATGTTAGCGAGGAAAAGATATTTAACGGCCCACACTCAACAAAACACAAGTAGGTGATTTACATCCGGGGTTGCTAGGTGATGGCACCCCTGGCGACTGGGGTCAAAAAGTAACGCGTCGTTTGATGGAATTCAGCATACATCTGACATCATAAAAGAGAAACAACTTTGCTTGCACTGCTGAACGAAAGCAGCGACGAACTCAGGAGTCCTCTAAAGTAATGCCATCACTATTTTGATTTTACTAAATCTTGGTATTTAATTGGAAAATAAAGATAAAGATACAATTTTATCTTCATAAAATTACCCCGTGTTTATTTTCAAAATGTCGATAAAATAAAAGTTCGAAGAATCTTTTTGTAGTTTCAGTACTTATTAGAGAACATTTTTCTCGGTGTATTCATTTAGAAGCTCTGTCCTATAAGCATAAGGATATAGTTAGAAGTTAATTGTTTTCAAGGTTTTTATAGTTTTCGTGTATTAAAACAATCCATGTCAATTCAGGCAGTTCGAAGAGGCTTTTTTTGTAGTTTCGGTAAGATCAACATTTTCCTCCTAAAGTTTATTGCATTCATTTACTAGCCCTCTCTTAAAAGCATCAGCATATCTGCAATATTTGCAAGGGTTTCTAGTACTTCAGCCTTTTTTACGAAAGCTTCTCTATACAGTTTACTTATTTATTTATTTTCTATTATTATTTTTTTATATTTACTACTAGAATTGTATAGTCATACAAAATAATGGTTATTTTTATTTCGTGCTTTGTAGCAATGTCAAGAGCAATTTGATCCCTTCTGTTTGCATAGCGCTTATTGTTTAAGTTCAATAAGTCCACTAGTATAAATGTCCATATCTTCTGTGTTCTGATGTACGTCCGATTTTTGAACTTTTTAAAAGATCCTTATGTAATTTAACATAGGTGTTTTAATAATGCTTTCTCTATATTTTTTATTTTTTTATTTGGCAGTTGTTAAAATCTGCTGAGCACTGTCTTTTAAAGTACCAACAGTGTAACCGGCCAAGTTCCAAACATTCCCGAGCTGACTACAAATGTAGTGAAAAAGTAACTGAGTTGAAATTGATCAATTGTACTAGAGCGAAATCTGTAGTTTAGCCAGTCTGTCCTCGCTGTTCTCGTCTGCCTTCTTCCATTGTATAAGTTCATAACTTCAGTTAAACTTCGTTCTTTCTTTCAAAGTCTTTAATTCTGTTGACCTCACGAGGCAATTATTCATGTTTAGTGTATAGGTATTCACGGATATCTCTTGAAATCGATTCGTTCCTATGTACATGATATAAATATGAAGGTTCTTTTTCGTAATGTATTTTAATGATCTCTTTAAATCTAGTCTGGCTCTTTTGGTTCTTTCTTTTGCTGACTATGTTAAAATATGTAAGGTGGAGAACTCGAGCGGGTACAAGATGACTTGTGTTAACTTTCGGATTGGTGCTCAACGAATGGCATTATTATTTTTTTTCAATTAATTAATATTTATGAAAGGTATTGGTTGAGATAAAAGACAGTGCCACGAGCGGGATTCGAACCCACGATCTTCGGCTAAATACGCCGCTGCTCTACCGCTTGAGCTATCGTGACCTGTCGAATTTTCCCTCCTTTTTGCCTTTTTTTTTTTTTTTTTTTTTTTTATCTCAACCAATACTTTTCATAAATATTAATTAATTGAAAAAAGTTAATTGGTCAATGGACCACGAACTGTAATGGATTATTATTAATGTTGGTAAGTGCAGTACAATTAGCTTTAGTCGCACAAGGTCAATTGTGTATTTCTTTATAATATATCTAGTCGGATATATCTCATGTTAACACTACCTGTACTACATAATCCCAGAAACACTTGACAACATCCTAGTAAGACTCAACAGACTACTAAGGAGGAGAAGAATTCAGGAGAACATCAGATACACTGATGTTCTATATGTTATATGGTCTACATATGGCTCCAAAATTCACAAAGGAATCGGGCGTTTTTCTCATTAAGAAAGTACGTCTCGGTCTTTCAAGCTAAAATGCATGCCATCAATGCTTGTGCCTTTGAAAATCTTAAAAGAAGTTCCACTGAAAACAAATGCTCATAAGATCGGACAGCAAAGCTGCTATTAAGGAATTACTGTGCAAAATCACATCAAAATTCGTCAGTGAATGCATCCAAAAACCTGGGGAAACAACGAACTGAAGATATCTTGCGTATCAGGACACGAAGGTATTGTGGCTAACGAAAAAACAGATACACTGGTCATAGGAGGATCTGCAACACCATACAAGGCCCTGAAGCTATCCTTGCAATAGCAAAAAAAAACACAGAATCCTTTATCAAACCATCAAACACAGAATCCATCAAAAAAAGACTAAACGGGAATTTGATAAACCCCAGAGACGCTAAACACAGTAAAATTATTCTAAAATAACCCACACCAAGAGTAGCCGCGCTGCTACAATTTAATCCAATTAAACTACACTCAGAAAGTGATATGAGCCACAACCACTCGGCCTCAGCGGTTCCCAATATCAACTAACAGTGCGTCTTCAATGTATATGACGACCGCATGAAGATTGCGTTAGTATTTTAAACCAAAGGTGAATTAATATTTCGATACTTTAAATACAGTAATTTTCAAAAAAATAGAGCTTCTAGCGTGAAAAAATTATGTGTAATATATAAAAATAAATGACAAGTTTTGCGTTAGTATTTTAAACCAAAGGTGAATTAATATTTCGATATTTTAAATACAGTAATCTTCAAAAAAATAGAGCTTCTAGCGTGAAAAAATTATGTGTAATATATAAAAATAAATGACAAGTTTTATGACTCAGGCGCTGAAGCATTCATAAATAGTGAGTGTTGTACCTTATAAACAAAGCAAAAAATATTAATATATAGGAAAAAACGCATACAAATAAGGAAACCAATAAGGAAAGATTAGTGGATTTCAATATCCAAACAACTTTGTCGTCGTCAAAAGTCGATAAACTATGACAGACGAAGATCATCAATAATTCGAAATGGAGAAGATGAAAGATGCATTCTTTAATTTGATAGATAGATAAAAGTGAGGAGTTGGTACTGGGTAAAACTACTATCTCTAATAGTTACACTTTGCACGGAGAGTAGTATTACACGTACGTCAATTAAAATTTAATTTAAATTCTAGCGCGGCTTAGTGTTTTATTAGAAGCTCAGCTTTTCTCTTTTGAGCAATTGATGACAGCATTATATTTGGACGTGTTCGGTTTAGAAATCGTTAACGTAATTTAAACAATATAATGATAAAAGCTTAGGAAAATTACTAAAGGATTTGTCGAAATGAACTGTGAAACAGTTGTACTTCAGCGATTATCTCCTAATTCACTTCGACCAAGGAACAATAAACAATATAACTTAAATTTAAATATTTTACTGCAATTTTGACAAATTGTAATCTTGAAAACCCAAATTATAACCCTTTCCTTTCCCAACGTTGCCTCTTCAGCGCAACCTTATCCACCAAAGATTTGGCTACAATGATTTTTTTTTTTTTTTTTGGCAATCTAAAATCTCAATTTCGGAATCTTCTATCTCCAACATTTAGGCCATAACAAATAAAAATAAGTATACCACGTTAACAAGCAAATAAGTATAAAACTCGACGAAATACTATAATGAACCACAATGATGAGTCTTACATTCATATATACCCTCGGCCTTCTACTTTACTACACTCCAACACTTCACCTCCCTTCGAATTCACACACTTCAAGCTTCAAAATACGTTTCCGCCATAATGATTTTAATGAAAATATTAAAAATGTACTTTGATTCCAACCATTGACATAAATTAACTCTGTCTTCAGAAAGTGAAACTGTCAAGATCGACCAGTAAACGAGAAAAAAAACAACGATTTTTCGAATATGAATGAAAATAAATGTTTCAAGCAACAAATATCCACATTCTACAAGGGAGGATTCGTTGTGTTCCGTAAACCGTGAATATCTCTGAAAAACCGTTATCTCTGCCGATATTTGAAAAGACCGTTATCTCGCCTTGGAAAAGAAAAAATCTCTGGATTTCATTCAGCGTCCCCCACTGCTATCTTTTCAGTGTAAGAAAAAGATCAACGTATAAACAATTAAAACGTTATATTTAATTTATGAGACATTTCAGTGCAAACACGTGCATCATCTCTTTTACGGTAAATGTTATCTGCGTGTATAAAAAAACGTTTAAACAATAGTTCAAATATTGAAATCATATGAACAATTATACAGATTTGGGCACAGAACCGTAATGGAGGATATATATATATATATATATATATATATATACCTTGGGTGTCCTTCAGCAAATAATTTAATGTAAAACGCTTCAACCTATCATTATTATTGCTATCTTTATTATATAATCGTGTTGTATTTTAATTTTATACATTTACAATAAAAAATAAAAATCAATTATACATTGTTACAAATTCAAAACAAATGTTTCAATTATAGAAAATTCCATGTCTATTTTTTATTCTCTAGTCACATAAGGTTGACATGTTTTATTTAAGACTCGGACATGCTAAAATGACACAAAAATGTGCATTTATGTAGACTTTTATTGATTCTTTGTGACAATTTAATTTCTTTTAGAAATCACTACTTAATATACTGATTTAATGACTATCCTGATTTTTATTATTAAATATGAACTACCTACGATTTTATCACCACACTTTTAACGATTTTAGTACAAGAATCTGACTTAATCCACGACAAATCGGTTACGCGTTAAGCATAACATAAATGTTCTTATATGAAGTAATAACCAGCGACGGTGCTTAAAAATTATGAGAGTCCATTTAAGGGAATTCTCTTTAAAAGATAGGACCTTGGTGTTTATTACGGATGTTTTATGTAAAATTACAAAATAAACGATGATCCCGTGGGAAAAACATTAATGCCAAGTATGCAACCATAAAAACTTTTAATGTTGTGATATTTCAATAGCGTAGTTTGTGGGTTTTTTATGTGTACATCATACACCTGCAACCTTTTATTTGTATAAACCCAAATATTAATATTCGTTGAAGATAAACGATCAATCGGTAAAATTACGATATTAATTATTTTTCACCTACTTTATCCTTAAATATTATCTTTCCAGCAACTTCATGTTCACGAGGGTTTTTTCTCTCATCCGCCACCTTAAGATGACCCTATACCGAGGGACGTAAAATTTTAGTTCTCCAAAAGGTGCTTTTATACTTAACAGTTTCCCAAGGCCTTACCTTGGGGGTTCGCGAGGTTCATATACACAAAAAAAACGTTTCTGCCATATTCTACCTTAAGGATGGTATCCATCCTCAAAGGAAGATTAGATTCCATTCTCAACTCTAGTTTCACCTACGATCCATCTCCATCTCCTCACATAGTTGCCTAATTTCGTTGATTTCCACCATTCTGATCCTCCCACATCCGTGGTTTAAAAAGTATGGGGTTAAAAGAGAAACAAAATCATAAGCCACTTTCATATTTCGACTTATTCTACATTCTTAGAAATGGGGAATGATTATATAATCCCGGAAACACTCTTTACCATCCTATTAAGTCACAGCAGACTATAAAGGAGGAGAAAATTCTGGAGAACATCAGATCTGATGATAAGGTATACATATGGCTCCAAAACAAATAAAGAAATCAGGTGTTTTTCTCGTTACGAAGTACATCTCGGTCTTTCAAGTTAAAATGCATGCCATCAATGCTTGTGTTTTAGAAAATTTAGAAGTTACTGACAAAAATCCCCATAAGATGGGATAGCCAAGCTACAATTAAAGCATTAGTAAGTAAATAAATCACATCATAAAAGTAAATGAATGCATCCAAAATATCCAAAACCGGGGGAGACACAACAACCTGATGATATCTTGCGTACCAGGACAAAGAAATTTTGGGTAAAGAAAAAGCAGATATTCTAGCCAGAAGAGGATCTGCAAGACCACACAATACCCTGAGCCTATTCTTGGGATAACAGAACATAGAATCCTTCATCACAGAAAGGATTAAAAAAAGACGAAAGGAGAAGTGGATATACTCGAGTTAACTTATGGCAAAACAACCCTCACCAAAACTGGCAACTCACTGCTACAATTAGAGAGGGATAAACTCAGAGTGATAGTACCGGTCAGTGGCATCTAAGAAAACATCTACACAACATGGGCATATTTAATGAAGATCCCATTTGCAGATTATACAATGAGGAGGAAGAAACAGACCCATGTCATCTTCGAATATAAAGCAACCGCTCGCTCAAAGAAGGCATAACCTGGCTAAAGAAAACTCAAGGAAAGGAACTGTAGGAACTACCAAGTACTCTGTAAAAGAGGCTGCCCGCTGCCGTGCTCATGGAACATAAACCCCACTTCCTACTCACCATTCGCCATCGTCGTCAAACAATACGATAATGAACAGTATGTTGGATTATTTCATGACAGGAGACTGATATGGCCTCTACACTAGGCTAAAAAGACGAACTAACCGACCATACCAATTACCTGACGGATTGTTTGGTCAGCGATCTAATCTTTGCATGTTATGACCCATAAAGAACATAATATTTAAGGCATCGACCAACCGGCTTAAATTTGGGGTTCAACTAAAGCTCCAATATCCTTTGAATCCTGACTAAACAATCCAATAATCTCCGAAAAATAGCTGATGCTCCTCATTTCTTTATATATCCACACCGACATTCTTTTCGTCAACGACCTGGCAATAACCTGATACCTTAAATTCCACGCCACCTTTCCACCCGCAGCAATCCTCATGTAACCCAACTTTAATCGACCATTCTTACAACCGGAAGACTAAAACGAAGTTCCTACCCGACTTTTTGGTGTAAATAATGAGTGAAAATATTAGTACATCACTAATATCACCCCATTGAAATAAGCTTTGTACATTTTATTAATAACATATTTACTTGTAATTTTATTAGTTTGAACGTAAAAGTATGTAAGATTGAACAAATGCCTGTCTTTTGTACAGAAGACGGATATCCATCCAACAGCCTTATAATTCAACAGACTGAAGAAGAAATGACAGTAGATTAAACACAAAAAGTATATATTTTATCACAATGATCACAAGTTACGATGTCGGTTCTTTCAAACTGAACCTATCTATGAATTAGTGTCGACACTAAACGTACTATAGAATTGTTACATTGAGTTGTTACTACAAAATGCGATTAGGAAATATGCAAATTTATCTGCCAAATAAGCAATTATGAAAGAGTAAGAGGATCAGAAGAACGTATGATAATATCAGTAGTGATTAATCCATTCCAAAAAACGATGCCGAGCTGTCCTGTGCGTTGGCAGCCTTAATTTGACCATCCTACTAGATATACTGTACAAATAGTTCTATTTTAGTTTTAGTTTGACATATCATCGATTTGCCGGTCCAAAACAATCAAGAACAATTTAAAATCAGGAATCTGCTTTTAATAAGGATGCATTAAGAGGTTAAGATCGTCTATCTCGAGTATCATTAAAAAGTAAACTTAATCTTGTCTGAAAAAATAATAATAATAATAATGCAAACTGAGCAAGATTTCCGATACAGTTAATTTTAAAACAACCACGATGATAAGATATTTTATAACCCATATAAACAAAAAAGCAAACAGGCGAATAAAATTCATGATACGATTAGTCTTTCACGGCCTTCGGGTTAAAAGGGCGCCGTGTTTCTCTTTCTACAAGGCTACTTCATGTCAGTCCCTGTTCCACGAATCCGTGGGGTCGCAAAGCTTTTCCCCGCCGATAAAGTGAATGTGCAAAAAATTGAACTTTTACGGTGTTGCCTCTGACCCACGACGACGTCAACGCATTCGTTCTAGAAACTCTTGCCTGGAGTATTGCGTTTGTCTCTGATTGATATGACCTCCGTAAGGTTGACGACTGGCTCGTCGAAGCATACAAGCACACACTGTCATGAAAAATCCTAAATGTTCTATTTCCATTCTCCGATACCGGTATCATCGTAAGAGGAAATAAAACACTGTTCTTCCATATTTCTACTATTTACTCTTAGTTAATTCACATATTAAATATGTATAAGGAGTATAAATATTATTTATAATAAAGAGAAAAAATATTTTATGTATAATTATTTTAGGACGTTTTGGGTGAAAAACTATATCGAGCGTACATGTTAAATATTTGTACTTCATCTTAACAAAAACATGGAAATTTACCAAACAAAAATATATACAGAGTATTCAGAAATCGTGAGATGCGGTCTGGAGTGATGTAGGTTTCATAAAACATTTTCTTTATCGTACCAACGTTTCGATATTTATTGAAATCATCTTCAGATCCTGGGATTTACAAATATTGTTTAAGTTTAACAAATACATGCAGGATGTGGAAAAAAGTGAATTTATACAATGCAAAAAAATATTTTTTATATTCAATCAAAGTATTTCTACTCATCATTTATACTTTGATTGAACATAAAAAATATTTTTTTGCATTGTATCAATTCACTTTTTTCACATCCTACATGTATTTGTTAAATTTAAACAATGTAAATCCCATGGCCTGAAGATGATCTCAGTAAAGGTCGAAACGTGGGAAGGTTAAAAAAAATGTTTTTCTGAAACCTACATCACACCACACCGCATCTCATGATTTCTCAATAATCATCGACTAACGGTCACTAATCACCAAACATATATACAGGTTAAATGTTACTACTGTCATTCGCTAAACAAAACGTAGTACACAGTGCCATGAGAGCGAGGTTTTTATCTTGTCTCTTTCCTCAGATATTAACATTTTTGTGATTTGTCTAAAGTCGGATTATTTTACATAAAAAAGTAATTTCTCAACTTTATTTCACAAATTACATCAAATTTCCCACGAGATAACAAAATATGACATGTACGATGTTCTTGTGTTTCTGCTACCCTTGGGTTTGATATCAGGCTTTTCAACCATGCAAAGTAGATTTCGATAACAAAAATTCTATAAAATATGAAACTCAGTATGTCGGTGGAATAGTAATAAGGTAAGACAATTTTGGTGAAATCCCCTTAAATTTTTGATGGAAAAATCTCATTACACGAACCACAATTGAGTATTTTAAAAAAATCACGGTTTTGCCATTTGTTATTCTTTGAGTGGCAACGGTGTGTTTGGAAGCGAGAATTTTACAACTGATTAAAATGAACAATGTTGCGGGAATAAAGGTCAGATTTGTGTTTCAAAGACTAATGTTGAGAAATTACGATATTACGTCATAAAATCTAATTTTAGGCTAAAATAACAAAAATGTTAATAATATCTCAAGAAAGAGACACGATAGAAACCTCGTTTTGGTGGTAATCTTTTCAGGAAGAATAACTTGATAATACATACCCCCTCCAAAGGAAAGTTCAAGAAATGTCAAATGGTGAAGCCATAGTGTAGAAGCTGTCACGGGGAAAAAGCCCTTGTACAGCCCCCCTCTGGGAAGGATTGCAAAAGGTAGGTGTTACCAAAAGGGCAGTTACCAGTAGGGATGAGCAGTGACAGAAAAACATCGGAACCTCACCATCAATGATGGTACTACCATCGATTCTCCAGTCTACACATCGATGGTTTTTTGAGTACTTATTACTAACCACTAACTACTTTCATATGCCACTTTGCCATTTCTAAACCTTTATGAGGATCTAGATTAATAAAAACCATGGCCATCATATAATCCGAGAAAAAAAAACCACCTAGGCAAAGGTTTAACATGTACGTTACTAAAAATATCCTTAATTTATTTATAAATATGCGTCATTCCCTATTCACAAACGTGGAATGTAGGAAAAACTGAACAAACAAAATTTATATCGACGAAGAAATATATATCGACAGCCCACCATCGATGGTAAAAAACCGTCGACACAGTAACATCGATGTTGAAAACGGTTGCCTACCATCGATGCTCATCCCTAGTCACAAGTCAGTGGTTGACATGAGTCCGTAATCACGCACTAGTCACGAGAAAGCAGTTGAGTAGGGTTGAGTGACGCCACACCACAAGGTCCCGACTCCCGAGTTAGTTATGGTTTGGAGTTAGTCGCTGGAATATTTAGAAGTTGGATTGTAAAAGCGACAGTTGTTGGTTGGAAAAATGGATAAGAGTGGGCTACACCTTTATTCGATTTTTATGGAGTGAACGAGCTTTGGAGGGAGAATGTCTGGCACCCTCCATGGTGGATATTAAGCCGTTAATAAATGTGAAGATCTGGACTACTTTAATATCACCCCAATGATGGATTCGGAGCAAGCAATCCTGACGAAAATCGACTCTCCGAGTTATCCGTCTCTCTGCCGCCCCCTCTCGATCTACACACATATATATAAATACTTCCAAGAGAAACCTAATAAAATAAATATTGTTTTATATATGCACATATAGCGACTATTTTACTATGATTTCTATCTAAATGAACAAATTTATTTTCTAAGAACTAGCCATTCTCTACCGCTTGAAATACCGGTTATAATAGTAAAATGTACAAATTGTGATTCTCCTGAATGTAAGGAATATTGCAGATGGTAATAGTCTTGAAACAAAGACTGCGTCGGAAAGAAGTCGGTCATTACGCTTATCTGGCCAATGAGTCACTCCATTATGCCTCCTTCGCGAAAATTGAAAAACAATAAAGCGGGCAGTAACTAAGCGAATTAAGATAAGATATAGGTAGATAATCAAGTTAATTAGTCATATTCCATACTGTAACACCGATAATCTTAATTCTTAATTGTAAGGAAAACATTTTTTTAAATAGTGTTTCTGACAAACGCACTGGACATATCGCGCAAGGAAAAAACAATATAGTTATCATCACTATCGAATTCCGTTCTGTGTCGAAGTTTCATTATCCATATTTATCAAAAGACAATATATTAATGATATGGAAATTTGATTAAAAATCTTTCAGATGCCTGCATAACATGTTGGCATAGCATTGTGAGGTCTGTGAAGTGTGGTCCTAATCAAACTGAACTGTCTATTTTCGCTGATTAATAGAATTTTTTATTTGGATTTAGACAAGTTCAAATCCACATATGTATGTACATACAATCATGGGCAGAGTTGAGCCTGTCACATCTGGCAATCCACTGGCAATTCCAAATAAACAATAAATTGCTAGCAGGCCTCGAGAATCACCCACCCCGATGCTACGACCAACAGCTAGTTCAATTCAGCACCCAACGCATGTTGTTCTCAGATCCAAACCCATTCACACTCTCATTTATTCTTAAATACAATCTTTTCTATTTATATACCATTATTTCAGTTGGTGGTGGAGTACTCGATATTCCTCCATCGCCCTTTACACATATTGTACAACGGTTTGGAGATCGTGAGATGCAGTCTGGTGTGACAGGTTTTAGAAAATATTTTCTTTATCGTGCCAACGTTTCTTTCTTTATAGAGATCATCTTCAGGGCTCAAAAGTGTTTATTTTCCGTGTAGATGTGTCATTCTCGTGTGTCGTGTTGAGAGTACCCAAACACTACACATATTGTACAACTAAACCTAATTGAGTGTCGATGGGGTACTTGATATTCCGCTATCGACCTACTCACGTCACACATTCACGCTAATAAATGCATTCACTCTCAACACAAGCTTGGAATACACAACTGTTATTACTACATACAATAGAACAACCTCGTTTCCTCCAAGAATCTTAAGGGCTTAAGCATTATTCCAAAATCGGATGGCATTTCTGTGTGCTCTCTGTAAAAAGCGAAGTAATTCACGCTACAATTAGATAATACCAATATAATAGTATTTAATAATAATTAAATATATTTATCTGTAAGTCCGTAGATCCCATAAGAAATTTCACCAAAACTATAAGTGAGGTGTTATAAAAATTTAATCGAGAGAAATCACCTGAAGGAGAAAAAATGAGGTGCCTATGTAATATAAACCTATTATGTAACTAACCTAAATTAGGGTCTATGGAGGTACTCAATATACATCTGTCCTCTCACACTGCACATTCACGCTAATAAATATATTCACTCTCAACACAAGCTAGGGCTGGTTAATGATCAATGGACCTACATTATTTATTATCAAAAATGTTCAAATGAAAAATCACTTCAGTGCCTTTGAAAAACATGTCTACAACAAAAAGAGAAATCGATATTTTCTTTAATCTGGCCTTGATCATGGTGCCAGTACCAGATCGCAGGCTTTATAAATAGTCAAAGTGGTTATGACAACTTCAACAATTCACTAAAATTAATTACGAGATCAGAAAAAAGTTAGCTCGTTGTGCAATAATGAAATCAAACCATGTTCAAAAAATTTGTAACAACCATTTGTTCGATCATCGGTATCAATCAATATTTCGATCAATCTGGGTGAAAGCAGTTTTCATTTTAACGATTCGCCGTCAATAACGAATTTTTTGAATGAATGAAAATTGAACAATTCTTTATAAATCCAATCCCTTTTTCCCAACAAGACTTTGACAAATATGTATTTACTGCCATTGTTAACTTATTAACTGCTTCTCGAAGATAGTCGAATTCATCAATCTTTCTACTTAAATTATGACTGAATAGAACGATCAATTTGTACAATGTAAAAAATATGAAAATGTCCGTATTTACGCATGTACACACCACTTGCAGTTTCTAGTACTTCAACTTTTTTTCCAAGCGAGCATTTATTGTACTGCTTTACTGCAACAATTAATTAAATACACGCAACACTTGTTCAATTGCGTTTGACATTGGATAAATTAAACTTACTTCGTTACTATTATTACTCTCAGGTCAGATCTAAACTACTAAAACGGGATGGATATAATTTGTCGCCGATTCAAAAGTGGGGCCGAAAAAGTAGTCGAGTACGAGTAAGCTGTAGTTGTTGGTGCCGCAGTAGGATAGGAACAGCTCGTTGTCCTCCAACGTTATTAACCAATACTGATGTTCAATTGACCTCTCGGATTCATTTGTTGACTCTCATGGGAGAGAGGACAATGGTAGTCAATTTCAAAGCATTCTTCGTAGAGACAGACGAAAGAGAAATTCTCGCAATAGTATATGGTTTGATTTCTTTCAATTTTTTTGTTTTGTTTTTTAAATAAGCATTTAAGCAAGGTAACTGCGATTTTACACTAGCACTACAGCCCCAATCGTTCTGCTGGATCGTTAAATCGTTTAATAGCGAAACAAATTAAATGCAAGGTGAACGATATTTTTCTTCTTGATGTTTCCAGGGAGATGAAATTTCTTTTTTAAATTATTAGAAGATAGTTTTTCTTGTTGAGATATTCTATTTTTCGTTTATTAAAACTGCAGAGACTGTATACTATATATACTTTGAGTTAAACTTTTACCACTTTTATTTGTTTTTTAATTGTCTTAATATTTAATCTGTGGTGTTTAGTGACCGTTAGTTGATGATTATTTGGAGATCGTGAGATGCGGTCTGGTGTGACGTAGGTTTAGAAAAACATTTTCTTCATTGTGCCAACGTTTCGATCTTTATTGAGAACATCTTCAGAGCCTGGGATTTATAAACATTGTTTAAATTATACCAATACATGTAGAATTTTTTCCACATCTTACTTGTATTGGCATAATTTAAACAATTTTTATAAATCCCAGGCTCTGAAGATGTTCTCAATAAAGATCGAAACGTTGGCACAATAAAGAAAATGTTTTTCTAAACCTACGTCACACCAGACCACATCTCACGATCTCCACATAATAATTAATATTTAATATTTCCATTTAGTAACTTAAGAAAAAACTTTTCAATTATATTAGAGTAAAAATTTTTCTGTAAATCTATAATAATCGGCAAATTTTAAAACAATATATTACAAATTAGAAAGAAACACTTGGAAAAAGTCTCACACGTTTATTATAACATGTTCTATTACTCTTTGGGAAAATAACTTTAAACATTTGATTTTCTTTTTACAAAAATCAATTGCAATAGCCCATTGATTTTGCATGTTTTGTCACCTTGGCAAATTAAAGTCTATCCTTCGATAATATTCAACGCTTCTAATGTTATTTTATCCGTTACAGTGAGGATCTTAGGTTATCTGGAAATCCTGTTAAACGTCAAGACTAAAAATAAGTTTCAGCGGAGAGACTTCAATAAGGACAAATTCCAGATGCCTGGCACACACTGAAACACAAAATAACAGGATTCTTTCAAGGATCTGACCCATTACTCGACGTAACAGGGACTTGGGCCCGGGCCGACTTTCTCGTCTGTGTGCGCACCGTTCACAAATGAGAACGCAGTAAAATCGTGTTAAAGCCACATAAAAATATAAACAATCTAATATACAATTCGACATAACGAATAATATGCACAAACATAACACTAATGCGTTATAAAACTCACTAGGTAAACTGAACGACAATGATCTCCGAATCTCAACTACATGGATAGATTATTTGTATATAAATTAAGTTAATCCCATCTTAGCCACGTCTTACAACGATTAGTGGACTTGTTTTTGTAGGGGATAATTTTCTTGGAATGAAACCCGTTGAAAAATCCGCCTATAAAACAGTTTCTCTTTCTTCATTCCTCTTCCCTAACACCTCGGGTGTTTTATTTCAAATAAGCATTCTTAGTGTCGATTTTTATTCTTAATTCACGACCTTAAAATCTAAACTATAAAAAGTTTAATGATCTAATGTAAGTCAATAGCTGAAATAAGAAAAACTCAGATGCAATTTTTTTTATGACTATAAATTTTGTATATAAACACTTTAAATAATTTATCTTTCGTTAATACTAAGATTTTTATGCAATTTTTCAAGAGGAACTGTAATTAATTTAAACAAACAATCAGTTTTTGACTTTTAATTCAAACATAATTAATTGAGACATTTCCTCTTGGGGCAACGGGGTGATGAACCTGTTCGTTCATTTTAGTTTGGCTAAGACATATGTTCAGTTTAGGCGCACTACTGAAGATGGCGAGAGTCGAAACGAGTCTGAGAGAACAAAAAACGAACATAGGCAATATGATCGGAATCGAACGAACTGCAAAAACGTTAAGTTTGTAATTGTAGCTTCTCACTTTGCCTTCTTAATAACACATTCCTGTTACATAAGTGGTATTCACAAAATCCACTTTTCTTATTGGCTTTTAGGCCAAAATCGGAATACGGACTAATAGTAAGTTGGACGACAAAAACCGTTCTCTGGCATCCGACAGTGACAAGGGCGAAAGACAAGGTATCTGGTGTACGGCTCGGGATCGTACAACTGGGCAACTTGCCATCAACTTTAAGTTGACCGTACTACTGCTTTATTTTGAACCATTATCGGATGAAAAACCTCCATGTCCTGACCACAGGATACCCGCTGGCATAAACGAGCCAAACGGGGAGGCAGATAGATCGTTATTCTGAAAAACACTATCGGGTTTTTTCTTTTTTTTATTGGACCCTATGAAAAAAGCCAGTGAAGTATGTCTTCAAGTCGCCAACAACTTTGAAAACGCGAACAAATGAAATTTTACATTTTAACAATAGGATCTACGGGAAAACTATTGTTATCCTACAGTTTTCACTTCCTTTCCGACGTGATTGAAAAATAACAGGAACGACTTCAAAAATGTCGATTTTTTTCCGTTTGCTTTCTGTTCTATCACGCACGTGGATGTTATTTATTGTAATAATTCGATCAACCGTACTTTTTAATCTAAACTACATTAAAACCACTTTTCTGTGGAAAATTTTACGTTTCTTCCAATGGAGATCGATTTCCCATTTCACATTCCGGAAGAGACTTAGCAAGATTGATCCAATATCGAGAAGCGTCTGTGCAAAGCATAGACAATTGGATAGTGGAGAATCCTTTTCACTGTTAACGGCAGAGTCACCTGAACTCCGAAGGGTCCACCTGAACTGAATAATGCAGCAAGTCGCCGTTCGGTTCAGGGGCTTTAATCCTTCCAGTTTCACCGTGATAATGACCGGCTTCTGGAAACGTAAATATGGAAAATTTCTTTTAAAGTTTGCACCTCTTTGCGATGGGACCTCACTATATGTTATAGTTTAGGTAAATTCAAAAAGCTTTTAGTTCCAGCAGATTTTATTTATTTATGAAAGGCGCCTTTCACTCACCTTGTGAGCATCATCAACCTTCGTTAAAACAGAACATAGAAATAACACAAAGACTGAAACTGTTCTTTTCACTGTCCTTGATTTCTGACGATAGTTTGGCAAATAGTGAAGACCGGATAGTAGTAGAAGCTTTAATATACAAAGTAAACATTACTTCCCAGGCGATTCTAGGTAAGTTCAGTTTAAATGAAATTGAGGACGAAACGGTCCAAAACTTTTTAAAAAGCTAGCAATTTTAGAAAAACTGAAATATTAACTAGTAGTAACTATACATTAAGTAATTATATGCATACTCATTATAATCACATGCTATACCTTTCTGTTATTATTTTAGGTTTTAAAAAATTTAGGCATTTCAGCCAAAGAGGCTGTTTTGTTACGGCTGAAAGACAGATGTATAAGGTTACTGTTTTTCTAATTGTCATTTCTCGTTGTGTGTAAATGTTGAACCACAATTATACAAACATTTTTAAAAATCTGAATTCGTAAAAACGTACAAATTGTAAAATATTGTCTATAAACAAACAACTTTATTACATTTATAAAATATTTGTTTTAAAGAATGCACTTCTTTGCGATGACCGAAAGAGAGAGAGAGAGAGAGAGAGAGAGAGAGAGAGAGAGAGAGAGAGAGAGAGAGAGAGATGTAGAGACTGAAAGTGAAAATAAAATTAAATGAAAGAAGGTAATGGTGTGAGATGAAATTGGGAAGAAAGTAAAACATAGAGAGAGAAAAAGCTGAATTATATACATTAAATCATATAGAAACTGTTATAATTTTTACGAGTAAATATTACATATTAAAGTGCTCTTTTTCTGAAAAAAAAAGACCTATTAAAAAACACCAAATAAGGAAAATACCAGAAATAATTAATGTGAGAGAGAGGAGGAGGAGAAAGATAAATAGACAGTAAAGATTATGCTTATGAGTGTTTGAAAGTGAGGTAAAGACGACAAAAACATGATTTTTTTTTAACGATAATTCCTATTCACAGTAAGTTGTTTTCCAAAGATGCGGATTTCGAGCCCTTAACTCATCATCAGGTTGTAGAAATCCTTCAACCTGATGATGAGCTAAGGGCTCGAAATCCGGATCGTTGGAAAACAACTTACCGTGAGTAGGAACTATCTTAAATAAAAAAAAAGGATTGAACACTGCACTCACTCCATCATTCATCATTTCTAGAAACATGAAAATGTAAGAAAAAATTTTAAGGAAACAATGAGAATTAGGGAAAATAATGGTTGGAAGAGCTAAAAATATTCAGACAAAATAATGTTGGAGTGAGAGAAACAGCAACGGGAGAGATGGACAAAGAGAGAGAGAAAACATTGTCAAAGCGATTAAAGGTAATGAAAAATATTTAGAAAAATGTATAATTGGCAGAATTTTTGCACATTTGTATCTTTAGGTAAATTCTCTGTTCTAATGTTGACAGTTTGAAAAGAACAGTTCGTTTTCATGGTATTTCCATGTTTTGTTTTAACGAAGGTTGATGATGCTCACAAGGTGAGTGAAAGGCGTCTTCCACAAAGAAAATCTTCTGGAACTAAAAGCTTTTTGAATTTACCCAAACAATAATGGCTAATATGGAATTTGAAACGAAAGAAGCCTAACATTAAATCTTATGTAACATAACTTAAAAACAAGATATTAATTAATAATTTGTGATCGAGGAAAATTAGAACTAACAGCATGTCTAATATACTTGTTTCCATTTGTCGATAAGGCCTAAATTATAACATGCGTATCATCTCGCATTTGCGCATCCATAATTTTTTTTCGTATCTACTCGAAATAATTAACTAAACATTTATATTTTAAATAAATATGATATTTCTAGCTGCCTTGTTACTTTCATTGTCACAGCTAATTGATTAAAAATTAATACGAAAAGCTGATTGTGCTTTAGTTTTAAACAATTCTTTGATTTTATATTTCATGAGTGAAAGGAGACTTTTGTGAGTCGATTCGAGTGAGTGATTCAAGAGATCCTTTGAACGAACAATAGTACAAACTCTTCCATATGGCGTTCATCTGAAACCGCATTGTTCTACGATTTCTCTCTATCCATTGCAACATTTTCAACACTAAAAACGCATTTATTATAATAAATTTATCACTTCAATAGAAAAGCGTCGATGTTGCATCATTCCTTAATTGTACGATAAACGATGTTAAGTCATGTTGTACTGATAAGTTACAGTTCGTCATCGGACTGGTAAAAAATTCGACGGATGATAAAATAACTTATTTGACATAAATGCTCAAAACAGGGAATAATCGGGGTTTTTCGTTCTTTTATACGACTCAATTTTACCGTTCGGATAACAAAATTCGTCGAAAAAAACTACTACGAAAAAAAATGAGCCAAATCTTTCTACCTACCCAAATTTCATATTTATAGTTTTAAAAACCTATTAATGGATTTTATTGTATTGTCAAGGTCATCAACAAATCAGTAAATATGGAAGAAAGAAACTAATGGAAAAGAGTAAAATATGGGTAAAGATTTACCTGGGCAGGATGACGGGAGTGCATACGATAACAAGATGAGTTATAATGCTGTAAATCAGACGTTATAAGCGAGTTGGAAGGCAAAAAATTAATTTCACGCGAATTGTCGCGTTTCGATAATCGCTCGATCGAGTGACAGTCGTATTTTCAAATTCCGTCCAAGAGCAATTTATCAATTTTAATAGTTTTACGCCAGTGAGGGCGAGGGTCGTCGAATAGGGCAAGACGACTCTGTACCGAGGAGGGCGAAAGAGATACGGCGGAGGGCGGTGATACTCGGAAGATACCTTTTGAAAATGTCGTATTTAACGGTCAATTTTGGAAATGCGGGTGGACCGGCGGCGAGGGCGTAAACAAACGCCTTGGAGATGACAAAATATGTTTCCCCCCTAGGTAAACAATATAAAGAAGAAAACTTAGTAATCGATCCCTTTTGTTGAAATACGTCAGCGAGATGGGTGTCGTTTTTGTCTTTTTCTCACGGGATCCTGGAACCGGATCGGAGGAGGCGACGGTGATAAAAACTAGCCTGATAAGGAGCGACTCCCCCTTTTGGCGAGGGGTTGTCGGTGTCTCCGAGGCGCCGGAGGACAGTTGTCAAAATGTGATTTTGCCTTTGACTTACTATTTCGGAGAAGGGGAGACGGTTGGAAGTGGCTTCGAGGAGCTGGTCGGACCTCGGTCCAAGGCTGGTCCTTCTCCAATCCAGGTGACGCGGGATCAAAATGTAGATTTACCGGCAGAGGCGGTTTCGACGATGCCGTGACAGCGAGACTCCAGCCGTACTGGCCGCCATTGTTGTTTATTGATTTTACGCGAGACGACCACCGAGCTGCGGAATCGCCACCAACCTCCAACAACTCTATAACGGGAAAAGTTTTTCTCCAGCACCGAAAGATGGCGCAGCAGTCGACCCACCGAGGCATCTACCGCTGTCCGCGCTTCTTCGAAAAAACCATCTACGCCCGGAAACAGCCCGTACTCGCAGATCCACCTCTTTTTTTCTTTATTTTAATTATGGTTTTTTACAAACTATCCTCTCTTCATCTTGAAATGCATATATGTTACTAGTGCAACAATACTGAAGATAAGTAAATTTTACTGTCACAAAGAAATCAAAAAGTGTTTTTTTCTACTTTTCAGCGGCTTTTGAGAGGTTAATCTTAACACGGTACACTGACAGGCAAAAGGTTCCACCCAACTGCTTTTGTTTCATTTTCTTGATAAAAGAAAATTCTTCCCTTAATTTGTCTCATTGTTTTTATCAATAAATATTTGTTTACGCTGTTTTAAATGTGAATATCAATTAGACGTAAACACACATAATCCTTAATCCAAAACAAGGACAAAGGATTTTTCAATGTTTAATTTTTACGGAATTTAAAATGTTTATTGTTTTCGTTTTCACTTTTGTTTTCTTAATTTCAATTTTTCAACTTAAAAATGCCATTGGTCCTGAGGATGTTGCGCATTGTGCGGCACTTATTGATGATGGACGTTCCAGGTATACGGTTATTGCCATCTGAGTTCCCTACGAAACACTGCGAGACGCTGTTAGACGTTTTTATCACTGGGTCCGGTTCTCGGAACTTACTGTTGCCTAAGCGATTCCAGGAAGTTGGAGGTGTCCAAATTTCTGAACGCACTGCTCGAAGAAGATTAAATCAGTATGGACTGAAGGCTGTTCGCCCCGTTAGAGGACCACAATTGACCAGAACACAGACGGCTCGCATTTTGTTTGAGAGCACAGCCGTTAGTCTTTGGACGACTTTTTACAGATGAAGATTTGCTCTACAATCTCCAGATGGGCGTGAAAGAGTGGAGAAGGCGAAAAGAAAGGTACGAAGCTTGTAATTTTTTCCAGAACCAACCTTTTGAACGTAGCCCTGAGATGGTGTGGGTGGGAATTTCGGTGGAGAGTCGCGCAGAGTTGGTTGTTGTTCGTGGGGGGTTTGACGGCCACTTGTTACGTGAATGAAATTTTGGAACATCATGCGTTGCTTATCCTCAATGAAACCAGCGACAATCCTATTCTAATGCAGGTTAATGCCAGTCCTCATGTCGCTAGCATACACAATACAACCTTCAATAGCATAACTTAGGGTCTTATCCTGGCCAGTCCGTTCTGACTTGAAACACATCGAACATTTATGGAATAACCTCAAAAGACGAATAAGAGCACATCCATCACTTCCTGATACACTCCACGATCTTGAAAGGACTCTTCGTGAAGAATGGGCTAACCTCCAGCTAAGAGACATTTCCAGTCTGGTATAAAGTATGCCGAGGCGTCTTCTAGATGTAAGTAAGGCAAAAGGAGGAAATACAGCTTATTGAAATGTGAGTTAAAAGTCTAAAACAAAATTTAAAACAAATTTTATCTGTCCATATTTTTTAAATTTATTTTTAAATTTTTTATTTTTCCTTTTCCTTAGAAATTTACTTTTTTTTAACTTTTTTAGACAAAGACTTAATTATTAAGCCTTAAAAAACTTGAAACTTTGGTTAATATATAGAAATACATACAAATCAAGTTATATTACAAGTGGGCAGCATTTTTTGCCTGTCAGTGTATATTAAAAGTTACTTAATTTGGTAATATCGTCAAAATTCATTACTGTACTAATATCTATTTATAAATTATTATTTATAGATCATGAGATGCGGTCTGGTGTGATGTAGGTTTAAAAAAATATTTTCTTTATCTTTCCAACGTTCCGACCTTTATTGAGATCATCTTCAGGGCATAAAGTGTGGTGCTATTCTTGTGGTGTCTTATTGATGTTGTGTGCAATTGTTGGGAGAAATATATAAATGGGAAGATACAATAGTATCTTACAGGTTGAACTCCATGCAAGTGAGAGATGTACCCAGTTCAACATGATCGACAATTCCAAAATTAAGAATATAGCTCTCATATGAGCAGCCATCTGTTCAAACTTCATTGGCTCTAAGATGGTGCTGAATTGCAAAACTAAACTCAATAATTAAGTATGCGAAACGAAGTCATACTCTGCTGGGTCCCAGGTCAAGAGGGAGTGGAGGGCAACAGTGGATGCCCCACACACTGTTGTGTGTCGTGTTGTTCACCTCAGAGAAGCCGACTCCTCACAGAAAAATGAATTTCTATCTCTACTTCCTTCCCCACTCCTTCAAAATATATGCAAAAACATTAATATCACACTAACATTTTCAACACAACTCACAACAGTGACACATCTACATAGAAACACACACTTTGAGGAGTACAAATACTTTGATTAAACTTAAAAAATTTGTATTGGGTACATCATTGTGTAAATTCATAGTCATATCGTACATGTATTTGTATAATTTAAACAATGTTTACAAATCACAGCCCTGAAGATGAACTCAATAAAAATCGAAATGTTGGTAGATAAACAAAATGTTTTTCTAAACCTAATCACACCAAACCGCATCTCAAAATCTCTAAGTAATAAAACGGTCACTAAATATTACACATTTCTATTTATAAAGAAACGATGGCATCCATAAGAGGACAAAATGGAATTTTTGAGTCCTTAACTATAATCAGCGGTGTTAGGGAAGGATGCATATTGAGGCCATTATTATTTTCATTTTTTTTAATGATTTATCTGATTGTTTTGTGGGTGGAATACAAGTTTCTGATAATGTTATTAAAATACTAAGTATGCTGATTACATTCACATGTGACAAACCCCTTCAATTACAAGAATATATTACCATTCTTAAGGATTACTGTGATCAATTGTTCAATGTTCTAACTGGATCTGAATAAATCCAAACTTCTAATTTTTAGAAAAGGCAGTACACTATCTATTACCAAGTGAAAAATGGGAGCTTGGCGGTGAGGTGATTGAAGTGGTAAATTCATTCAAATACCTGGGTGTCATTCTGACTCCTCTCCTTTAATATTCACATTCAGTAGAGTGTGCAGTGCTAAAATGGCACTTAATACTGTATAGTCAAGCATCTTTCTCACAAGTTCAATCTTTTTAATGCGGATTCGAGATCAATCTTGTTATGTAGCTCAGGTTTGGCGATTTGCTCAGTATAATAAGTTAGAGCAATTATTGCTTTTGTTTATAAAAAAGTTATTCTCTCTACTGACCACTGCTCCGAACTATAAGCTTTATCTACAGACCGATGTAGACCTTCTTTTGGTTTTCACGTTGAAACTCCATTTTTAGAATGTGCTGAGAATGATTAGACAGACTTATAGCCTGCAGACTTACTAGAGTTCTTACTATTGAGGTGGTTAAAAAAAAAAAAAAAACTTTTAGTTTTAGAGTTGGTTGAATCTTTTTGAAAAATACAGTTGCGACTTCAGTCCCTTAAATGATTTATCTCTCTGGAAAGAGCCAACTATCAAATATAATACTAAATATGAAAATGGTACATCGGGAAGAGCCTTTGGCGAATGCTAGAGAATCAAGTAGGTTCACCTTCTATAAAATAGCTGAACTTCGAATGTAAATTATTTTCATGAACTGTCGATTAACTTGAGGGATGGCTATTTAAAACGAGGTGTGAATTAGTTTATCTTAGAACCCCACTTAGAAGCAAGAGAGGATTTGGTTAAGTTTTGGCTATATGTCCAGTATCAGCAGAATTCAGAATGCAACACCTTGGCGTACGTTCTTTCACATAAACAAAATTAAAAGAAATGCTAAACACTGTAGACAGTTTGAATTTTGTAAATTATCTTTATGTAAGATATTGGTTGAGATAAAAAAAGTCAGCGTCATGAGTGGGATTCAAACCCATGACCTTCGAATCCGGCTAGTGACACTGTCTTTTTCATTTAATACTCTGCTGGGTCCCAGATCATGTGAGAGTGGAGGGCAACAGTGGACTCCCTTAGAAGTGTCACTGTCGTGTGTCGTGTTGTTCACCTCAGAGAAGCCGACTCCTCACAGAAAAATAAATTTTTATCTCTACTTCCTTCCCACTCCTTCAAAATCGAACATTTGTAAATAAAAACATTAATATCTCACCAACACTCTCAACACGACACAAGTGGCACATCTACACAGAAATGCACACACAAGGTCACACAGAAACAAATACTTTGATTAAACCTAACATTGCAACAATAAAAAAAAGCCCAATAAAGTGAGAAAAAATCCCTTGAGCTATTATCTCTACTCAACCTATTATCTAAAACATTCAAGAGACTCCTGCTAACAAAAATCTTTTCATTTCTTGCTTCAAAGCTCCCAGACACACAATTTAACTTCTAGGCTCTTCATTCCTATAAAACCCCTGGAAGGAGAAAGGTCTGTCTGGGGGTCTTCTTAGACAATGATAAAGCATTCGATAATGTCTGGCATCATGGTCTACTATTAAAAGTAAAGAAACAGCTTCCTGACAGTTTCTATATGATAATCCAGACATTTAACCAGCCACTCGTTTTCTGTAAAGTGAAACCTTGCTGTGTGAACATCAAGATCTATCAAAATGGTATACCTCATGGGTCCATATTGGGGCTTTTCCTAAATTTATACGACACACACAGCCTACCCAGGAATAAAAATATTTATAGCCCAGGTAGCAGATGATAGTTCTGCTCGTAAAACGGGTTCTCCCCCCAGAAGAAGTACCCATTCTTGGCAGAAATTGGCAAGTGGTGCGATTAGGGGGGAGGTGAAAATCAACCCTCTAATTCAGCAGTTGTACAATTTACTTATCCATGACCAGTAACAACTCCATTTCTACTAGCCTCAGATTCCAAATGCAGAAGCTGTGCTACTCTAATATTTCTTTCTTTTTATCTTGCAACACTTTCATAAAATTACTCTATGTATGGTTTCAGCACATACTTTTTTGTTTAAACTCTTTTTCAGCTCCAGCTCAGTATACCTCTTTAGAAAGAGCACGGCAAGAAGGTATCCTGAGAATCAGTCATGTTGATCCAAAACCATGATCAGAGAGGCCGCACAGGCAAGATAGGGAGAGCCTCTTGTCTCGAATCACCCCAAGCGCATATCAGAATGCACTTTCTTTTGTTGTTGTCATCCTTCTTATTATGAATGTTTTATTAAATCATTGTTGATAGGCTGTTTAGTTTTAGTTGAATTTAGTATTTTCCTCAAATCCACTGAGAATAAGATGCTAATTGTGAACATTGCCTGTGTATTTCACAAATGAATAATTTTTTTTTAAATTTATTTAGTTTTTTAGTTTATTTAGGTTATCACCTATGGAAATTATATTTTGTTATTTAATAAAAATTTCTAATTATTTTTTAAACAAGAGTTCAACTGCAAGGTTATATGAACCCATAGGGTTCCAGTGGTTTTGAAAAAAAAGCCCATTTATCTGTCAGGTTTGAATACCTGTGGAATTCAACCCGGGAACCTTACAGTGATGAGTGCTGTGTCAACACCTAAACCATTGCGGCCATCTATGCTTCTAAATGTGAATACATCTCATGTTTAGAGCTAGATATTTTAGATTTTGGTCGCTCAAATTTTTACCCCCTTCACTTGCAGTGACCTTATTTCTTTTAAGGTTGTATTGTACTACAATCCTGCAGAGTAATGTTTAAACCCTCAGGGTGCCGTTGTTTTTGAAAAAGCCCATTTGTAAGTATGTCAGGTTCGAATGCAGGGCCGCTGGATTCGAACCCAGGACCTTTACCTTACAGCGATGAGCGCCGTGTCAACGGCTAAACCTTGCGGCCACCGACGTCCCTGCAGAGGAATGTTGCTCTGCATTCCCTTAGCATGTGTTTAAGAGCTTCTGATCTTTCAAAATGTATCTAATTCAAAAGGTATCTAGAAGAAAGGACTTTGTTGTCTTTGGAGAAGTGTTGCTGTTTCTTTATGTTCATATGTATACTTACTGTGTGTAGTAATGGTACAATTCTGATGTTCTGTTTATAATTTAAAAAAAAAATGGTGTGAGGAAATGCGTACAAAATTAAGTTATTATTTTATTGACGGAGGTAAACAAATATTGTGTATTTATTTAATATTTGTTTAATTATAACATATATGTATATATTCATTAAAAATTAACAATTCAACAAGTATTTACAAGATATTATTTAAATGAGACATTTACACGAATCGGGAAAAGACAATTTAAAACTCGAGCAGATTCACAGTCATTATGTGTTTCTGTCTTTGAGTACATCTTTAAGAATCGAACCCGCATTCCGACCAACTGGAAAATGAGGTAGATTGAGGTGGGCTTCCTCAGGGTGAATGGAACCAGCAGGGCTGCTTTGTGAAGACTTTCTGCTTGGATTCAACTGAAAACAGACATAAGACTTAGCTCACTTATTTTCTCGAACTTATTTTGTCAAAACTTACAGAGGGTGGCTGGCTTAATGGAAGGAATATTTGTGGCTTTGGCTGAGATTCAGTCTCAAGGAATTTAATAAATGCCTCAGATAAAGACTGAAAATAAATCATACAATATCAAAATATACTATACTATTTTAAAAGCGAACATTTTTTCTATACCTGTTGAGGACCATTTGAGTTTTCTTCTGAATCTAGACCGACTCTCTGCCTTTCCTCTTTACTCAATTCTAAAACTTGTGATATCACCCTTAATACCTGTTCTTTATATTGTGTCCCACTGCTAATGTAACCGACAAGTAAGTTTTTCATTAAGTTTCTGAAAAAATGCACAATTAACGTTATCAAAGTGTTAACTTCATACCTAAATTCTTATGCATGATTTACATGTTAACACACAAAGATGGGATATGTAAGCAATTGATTACACTATGCATATTTAGTAAACAACATTAAAAGAAAATTATTTTGTTTAATTTAGGGTTAGATTGAGGTTTAAATTTAGGTTAGGTCGGGTTAGTGGACACATCCATGATTCAATGTTCTTCTGTGAAGCAAAGAAAAAATACGAGAGCAAAATTTTTTTTTTTTTCAGAATAACAAAAGTGATTAATTGTGAACAAATCATGTATAATAAAGCACTCGCGCGTGCACACACGCACACGCACGTGCACCCCACACACACACACACACACAAACATTATTTTTGATTATTAATGAATTCTTGTGGTTCTTACAATCTCCCGAATACATGGTAAATTTATCACCTTGGTACCAATTTCTAATAAAATTAGGATGTTAAGAATTACGGTACAACTCAAAGATTGGGAGCATAGTGTACACGATTTTAATCCCAATGAAATTAAAATTGGTTTTGACCGGTGCCCCAAATAGGCAATTTTATTAGGCTTACCTGTCAATTTTTGCCTCAAAAGTGCTATTGATATTTTTCAGCTTGTCTTCAGCACTATTAAGCTTTTTCTGTAGACCTGCCACTAAAAAAAAGAGTAGAAAAAACACATCAAGTTAAAAGCACACATAGAAAAAAGAAAAAAAAGTATTATTTTTCATTATTGTAACAACTGTTTTCATGCAGTATCAACAATGAGTACTGATGCAAATGGCGTTGATGAAGATGTGTGATTAGGGTGGGCTGCGTGTGAGTATTATTCATGTACGGTTTTTGTTCATGAACCAGTACCTGATTTAATACTCACACTTAGCATACACCACAAATGGCCCAGGTGAAATGGGAACAATTCTCAACAGCACATATCAGGCTTGAAATTGCACATTCTCGGCATAGAATTCATGCTTTTCTTTATTTAAAAAACTAAACGAAAATAAAGATGTTTCAATAAAAATAAAAATGCAAATTGAGGCAATTAATTTGCCAAATTGGTCATTGTGCTATGTAACGGCTAAAGATTGGAAGGAACTGTCATTAATGTTAACGTAAGTACATGATGAAGTTTTCATGCTATATAGATGAAATAATATCAGAATATAGAGTCTACACTCCTATTAAATTATTAGTGAGGTATTAACCAATATTGAAACATCAAAATAAAATTGTAGTTATTAGAAAAAAAATTTATAAGTTTAATATTTACATTTACAAAAGTAAACAACTTACTTTTGAATTCTTGATAATGATTGTTTAGAGCACAAATTCTATTATTTAAATATTTCAAGATTTATTTAAACCATTTATTGTCTTAATGACTGTTCTCACCTTTAAAATAAAATAGCTTACCATTTATTATAAGTATTATTAAATTGTAAGCGATAATGTGAATTTGTATTTTTTTATTGAATAAAAATTAAATACGTAGATTTTATGATATAAGGGAAGGTAGTTTGATGTTACAATATAAATATCAATCAATAACAAAATAAATATGCAGAAACAATGCACAAAAATGCTATGAAAAAATAATATCATAAAATAATTTAAACAAAACTGCTATAGTTTCTCTAATGGTTTTAAAACTAAATTAAAAATACAAAATTTCTATCTTACATGCTAAAAAACAGAATCATTGCCACCAGAAAAATAATTATTAATAAAAGAGTAATTTTTTATGAAGATTAAACAGTCTTAGTTATTGGAAATTCACTAATTTTTTTACTTCCTCAAGCAATTAAGCATGGTTAATTATTGTTGTAATTTTTTTCCTCAATGGATGTCACAACTAATACCAAACAAATGAATTGTCTTATACTGGAAAATTAGATAAAAAAATAAAATTCAAGTCAAGAAAAAACTAATTCCAGGTAATTAGAAAAGGTTTTGAAGTTGTTCACTTATTTTTTAATACTGTTAATCAACGTTTTTATTTACATACAAGAATTAGAATCGCATAGTACCAACAGGATAATGCATAAGTTGATAAAGAAAAAATATCATAAATTCACAGCAAATTATAAAATTTTTTCTTTCTCGTGATTTCAAAACCTATAATTCATGTGTGTTAAGGTATGAATTTAAGCTCGTGCTGTGGCGGAGGCAGATCATAAAATTTGTGAAACAGTTAAGTGAGGGCACTGCCAAAAAGCAGTTCACAAAGTTTGCTTCTGGGAATAAGGAGAGTGAATATGAATCATAGTCTGGTAGACCTGTCTTGAACGATGACGAATTTAGGGAATCTATTGAACTTGATTTGGGTCAAACCTGTCAGGAGCTTGTTAGAGTGTTCAATGTAAGTGATAGAAAACCATTGGCTTTAGCTTACTTAAAGAGAAGTGGAAGCTGAGTAAATGGGTTCCTCATAAATTGACAATAAAAAGATGAAGTGATGATGAAGCTTGGTATGTAAGTCCTACCACACCCTCTCCAGGCCTTACCCCCTCTAACTTGCACCTTTTCTAAGCAATGTACAATTATATGTGCAATTAGGAGCCTGATAATCGCCAGAAGCTGGAAAATGAGCTGAATTTATTTATTAAGGCCCAGGACTAGTATAAGAAGGCTAGTATATGGGGTGGAAGGTCAAAGAAGGTAATGGAGACTATATAGAAATGGTGAATGATGGAGTGAGTGCAGTGTTCAATCCTCTTTTCAAAAAGATAGGTCCTACTCACAGTAAGTTGTTTTCCAACGATCTGGATTTCAACCCCTTAGCTCATCAATCAAGTTGAAGGATTCTATTCATGTCGTTCATGTTTTAATTCATGTCAAGAGACATGGTTGTAGAAATCCTTCAATCTGATGATGAGTTAAGGGGCTTGAAATCCCGATTGTTGGAAAACAACGTACTGTGAGTAGGAACTACATTTTTAAAAAAGGAATGGAGTCTATTTCCAAAAATAAAATCTTTCTAAATTAATTTTAATTTAACTCTTTAAACCTGTACAAACTTTTAAACTTTTCTTGTTACCTGGTAATTAAAGATTTACTAGTACTTTGAATATAATTTTAATTTCCAAACATGCTAATTAACCCTTATTTTTTAAAATTATAAATATGGAGAAAATATCTGGTGGATATGATTAATAATATTTAAATAAATCATCTATTAACAAAAAAAAATCATGCACAATTTATAACTTAAAGATTTAAAACTATGCTCTGTATTAACAGTGAGACATCTTAGCCAGCAGTAAATTAGAAGGATCAGTGTAATCTCATGTGATAGTCTGAGATAAGAAACATTACTCCACAGTTACCGCATGAGATTCTATTGCCCCTCCCATCGTGTCGGATTGAAGCTTCTACTAGGAATTTATTCAAAACAAGCGCCTCATAAATGTGCTATTCATATAGATATTAAAAATTATTTGCAATGAGATATGCTATGATACATAAACTTGAATAAATAAGAGAGAAAACTAATTTTAAATTGTATTTATAGTTTCATGGATCAATAAGTTAATAAGTGTACATCACAATCATTCATTAAAAGTGTGAACAGTCTAAGTTAGGCTCGTTTTCAAATAAAAAAAAAAAAAAATCATCCTCATTGTTAAAAACTTAAAACAGCTAATAGACAGTTAGGACATCTAACGATTTTAACAATATTGTGATTTGATTCAAACTTTAAAAAATAGCTTTTTTTAAAATTATTCTTTTGACTTGATTTTAATAAGCATTTTGAATTTTGATGTTAAAATAATTGGAAATGTGTAACTTGGAAAAAAAATTTTTTTGAATGTTGAAAAAATTAATAAAACATTTTATTTATCCATGTACGTATTTGGTAGTCCTAATTGACTGTATTAATTATTTAAATTAATTATATTTTTTATCTAAGGTCTTTGTTGAGATGAAAAAGCTAGTGTGATTTCGATCCACTTGGACACCAACTCCCCATCTCAACGTACAACCTTTATGTTAGTAAATTTTAAATTGACTACCCAATGATAGTAAATCAATTCATTACAATAATAAAATCAATAAAAAAATGTTACAATATTTTACAAATGAATTACAAGCTATTTAAAATTTCACTATTTTAATCTAAGCAATTAAAAATATTAAAGGAAATCCATTAAGTGTAAAGCAGAAAGTTGGTTAGGCCAGCTCATGGAATAATATCAACCGGCAATCTGGGCCAGGAGGGTCATGCAAACCCAGAATTACCAGATGATATTTATCCAGTAGCCAGTTATCTGAACCAGATTAGATCCATTCACCTCCAATATTGCACATCCTTCCACATAGCAAACATTATCAAGCTGCATTCAGTTTATATTGATTTTTCAGATAGATAAATCAGAAGTAAAATAACAGCATTTGTATTTGAACGACTAAAAAAATGAACGATTATATGAATTATCTGTCGGCATGCAAGACAAACATCTGTGACATTTCTGACGTTCCACCCAACAGCGATTTGAGATAAAAATAACTTACAATGTTTCACAAGTAAATGTAGCATAATTGAAACAAACAATTTCCCTCGACGGAAACAGTTTTAGCACAATTTAGATCAGCCAGTTAAGTTATAGTCAAACAAGATAGACTCAGTTTTTTTATGTTGTTAACTTGACATGGACCTGTATACTGTAGCAGCTAAGAATGTGCCATTTATTATCATTTAATGTACAAACACAAGAATTAATGATTGTAAATAAATTATGTTTAACATAACATCATATAAAGCAGACAGTTGCTCACAAACTTTTGCAATACAGTTTAAATTTCCTCTGTAAAAGTTGCTATCAAGAATTCATTTTCAAACAATTCATTACAAAATATTTCCCATTATTATAACTCACAAGAGAAAATGTTTAGAAATTTTAAATTGGGACAGAAAAAACAAAGACATTCTTAATTAAAAAGACGACCAAAACGACAAAAACTATCAAGCTATTTAAACTGTAAATGGTGTACCATGTCGCTTGATGATCCATGCTGTCATCTCATGCTGTTGCATTAAACATGCCATTTACTATTTTAGCTACTACTTTTTATGGAAATACTGACCTTCGCTTTTAAGGGTCCCAATTTGTTCTTCTTTCTGATCCAGCTGTTCGCTCAACCTCGTTGCCGCCACAAGACCTTTTTTTGTTTCACTGAGTTGGTCCTAAAAGCGAAATATTACCATTCTAACACTATTACATATAACTGACAGCTTTTATCTTAACCGACCAATTTTAAAATTTCAATTATAATTTTACCTACCAAATCTGAAAAATAATTTTCACTAAGGATTAATTGATTACTTAAAGAAGAAAAGAGTAAATTTTACAGAAGTAGGACATATAAATTTTAAAATAAGCTATAAGTTACCTGAAGATCCTTGATTTGAGCAAGTAATTCATTATTTGTCATATACGCCAGATTGAGCTTTTGTTTTATGCGATCTGTTTCAAAGTCAATGTCCCTTTGTTTATCTGAAAAAATATATCAAAGTGTTTCATAAAAATTTAATAATTTAACGCTAATACACCTACCCTGTTGAAATTGGTGCAGCACTGCTTGGAGATTGGTGACTGCAGCTAGCTGCTTCTGTGCATCATCTTCAGCTCGTGATAGTTCAGCTTCCATCTTCTCTTTGTGCTCTGTTAAAAGCTTGACTTGCTTAGTTAACGCTTCCACCTGTTGATTAGCTCGAATACTGCAATACAAACACAATTTGAAAGACATATTTAGATATGTTTGTGTTTCAATTACTTTGCCGAGGTATAAGCAGTAGAGGAACTTTTGACCCAGTCATCTACTTTCGCCTGCTTGGCTTCTAGTTCGGCGATCTTTTTACTGGACGAAATCTCAAGGGATGTATAATAATTTTCCATTTCCATCAAGTGGGTTTGAAGCCTGGAGAGCTGGGTGTTCACTTTTGTATTTGCGTCCTTAAGTTCATTCACTTGATTCAAGAGGCGTTTATTTTCTGTTTGCTCCTTTAACAATGCAGTCGTAATCTGATTCAATTCCTCCTGTGTTTCCTGGCACTCAGAGGAGCAGGTGTTCTACAAAGGAAAAATTGGATGTATTTCAATAAAAAAGAATGAAAGGGTAATCATTTTATTAGTACAACAATTATTATTTTAAATTTATGTTTACATAAAATAATGAATAAAAATATGAGTTTTATAAGTATCAAAGAAAACTCAAAAATTGTAGTGAAGCTTTCGGCCTATTTATTGCCCCTTCAAGACTACAATCCAAAATCAACAGTTGTTACACATCAACTCTAAACACAAACACTGCTGGAGGAGTGATGGTGATGCTATATTTCACTATAATCCCTCACCACTCACACTAATAAATACATTCAAACAAAACACAATATAAATACATACAATAAAAAAAGCATACATCCTCTAAAAAATGGAACAAAGAACCTAGAAACCAACTGCTGTGCTCGAGAACCATTCTTAAATCCGGTGGCATGCCTACATGCTCTCTATGTATGGAGCCATGATACACCTCTATTATGTGGGACACATCGAGCAACCTTTCTTGGCATGAAGGGCACTTGCACAGGTTTTGGCCCCAAAGCAGGTTCCTATGTGTCAGCGTATGGCCCATCCTCAATTGGGTGAGGGCAGTCCTCATCTCCAACTCAGGTTCTCTGCCTCACAAGAGCCTCTTGGACAACCCCACCCAGTGACGCTGCCATCTTTCTTAATCACATTTTTTGCTACAAGCTTAGCGTCAGAGTGCTTGATTGCAATGGTCCTGCCTGGAGGGTGGGACGTCCTGGCTTTCGCCACCTCGTCCGTCTCATTTTTTATTTTATTTTTTTTTTGACTGGGGCTTCCGACATCTAGGTCATTTCAGCCCCCAACTAAGTCTATATTCTATTTACCCTTTCAAACACTACATTCATACACATAAATACAGTACACTCATTCCGTTTGGGTGGAATACTTGATATTCCTCCACCGACCTATACTTAAACTAAACTAGATCGGGGTCGATGGAGAACTTTTATAAAGATTCCACCATCGACCCCAAACACACACTCTTACGCTCTCAACGTTCGAGGGGCGATGATGACGTTATATTTCACCCTCACCTCTCGCCATTCACGCTAATAAATACATGCACTCAGACAAACTCTCATTTATTATTATTAAAAATTGGGAAATTCACACACAAAATTTTTTTTTATGAAGTTATTTCTATGAACATGTAATAGATATTTAAAATGTATCAATATGACAAATGGTTAGACTCTTTGTAACCTATTCCAAAGTATAAAAAAATATTTACTTTCTGTGGAGGTGGAGTCACTCCTCGTCCTTCTGCTTCCTGTCTTTCTGCAACATGCATCAGCTGTGTAGCGTACTCCAATTGGTTTTTCAGGCTTTCTACCTCTTGTTTCAATGTTGTGATTTCTTTAGACTTTGCTGCATTAATTTGTTCCAAGAAAGCTTCCTTTTCCTGTAAAATCTCAGTTTATACACCTGACAAGAAACTTAAGAAATATTAAACTTACTTTTAACTGGTTTTCAATATCTGTCTTTTGGGATGTCAGTTGTGCTATTTGTTTTTTTAAATTTTCACCATTGTTACATTCTTGTTTAAGTGTGAGTTTTATTTGATCCATTTCACTAGCAAGTCCCGAAGCAACAACTTCCTTTATCTTAAATGTAAACAAATATATTGATTGGACTTTATGTTAAGACATGTAAAATAATTTTCTTATTTGACATAATCATAATTTTTTTAATACATACTTGAATCTGTTTCAAAAGTTCCTTATTATCATTAATTTGACCATTGAGATTTTTTTCGACAGTGCCAAGCTTTTCCTGAAGTGACTCAAACTGGAATTTAACATCATTGTAACTTTGCAGAAGTGCTGCCAGTTGTTGATCTTGCTGTTCTATCCTTTTCTCCAACTTTTCAACGATTTCTTTTTCATGTTCCTCATACTTCTTTGCTAGTTCTTCTCTAATGAGCGTTTCTTTCTTATTTGATTTCAGTTTAAATGCTTCATACTCTTGTTTGGTCATGTCGAGAGAGTGTTTGAGCACCTCTAACTCTGAGTTAATATTTTCTTCAACATTGCTCCTATCAAGGTCCACTCTTTGCAATCTGTGCAATTCAGCATCCCGTTGGGCAATTTTCATCTCTAAGTCACTAACTGTGGATGTTAACTGTTCATTCCAATTGAACTCTCTTTCTTCAATGCTTATCTTCAACTTATGGAGCTCTTCTTCTTTCAGTTCAAGCTGTTTCTTATATTCCATGCTTTTTTGGTTTTGAATCTCTTTTAAGATATGCAGTTCATCATTTTTGTGTGATTCTATTTCTTTTAAAAGTAGAGCTTTTTCCGATGTGAAATTTGATCTTTCAGCATCAGCACATTCCTTCAAAAGTGTTATCTCTAAACTTTTTGAGTGGAGCTCTTCTTGAAGCCGTGAATTTTCATTCTGAAGTTTAACCATCTCTTCATTCAACTCAATCATCTTTGATCGCTCTTGTGTCACCTCTTGTTCAATGTCTTTGCTCGAGTCTAGTTTCAACTCCAACTCCTTAATCTGCAGTTTTAAGTCTGACTCTTTTTTTAACGACTTTTTCAAATCTTCAGAGACAGAGTTCATCTCGAACATCAGCTCACACATCTTATTCTGTTTGACTTCATTCTCTTTCTGAAGCCTCTCCAGCTCTTTATCAACTTCTTTTGCCTGCAACTCCATCTGGCTAAGTTTCTTCTTAAGAGTGGCATTATCTTGCAGCAAGCTTTCCTCCTTACTGTGATTTTCATACCATGACAGCTCTTTGTCTTTATCTTTTTCAGAAATCAATTTTTTCAATTCATCATTATCTTTTTTCGCTCTCTCAAGCTCATTTTCAAGATCTCTTATGTAACTGTAAATTAAATCAACAAATTTAATCAATATTTTCATTTTAAATCTTTAATAAGCCATTGAAATTCACATCTTTTACTGAAAATGAAATGTTTTCCAAATTTAATTTTGTTCATTTTGACACAAGTTACTATAAATTTACTTCATCCTCCTCATTCACTCAATAAAAATAATGAATTTAAAAATCATACCCAACTTTATTTAATACTACCCTCCCCCAGGAATAAACCTACTTTATTGAACATAAGTGTAACAAATATGGATTTTTTGAATTACCTGTTTTTAAGCTCTCCTTCTTTCTTAAGCTTCAATTGAACTTCATTTGCCTTTTCAATCTCAATTTGTAAGTTTTCCTGGTTGCGATTGGTCCCTTCTGATATTTGCAATCTTTGGTTCAGTTCTTCGATGCGAAGGCTTGAGTTGCTGACTTCTGTCTCTAGGTTTGATCGGACTTCCCTAAGTATGGAGGTTTCCATTTCAAGCGAAGCGATCCTGTGCTCTAGGGCTTCAATCTCGTTGTTTTCAGGAATAGGTGGAAGACTGCTTCTGTTTGTTTCACTGTCATTATGTGCTTCTCGTAGAATGTCAATGTCACTACGTAGAGTCATGTTGACACCTTCGAGCTCTTCCAGCTCCCTATCTCGTTCTTCTAATTCCCGGATCAAAATTTCATTCTGATCGGCCTTTCTCTTCGCTTCCTCCAACTCCGTATGCAGAAGACGGTTTTCTTCCTGTAGTCTTGTGATTTCTTCAGCATGAATGTTATTTTCTTCATTCCGATTATTGTCAGATTTTTCTTCAGATAGGGATCTATGACTTTCTTCAAGCTCTGCGTATGCTTTTTGCAATGCTTCCAACTGTTTGTGCGTTTCTTCTTTAACTGAAAGGACTTGCTCTGCAACCGAAAAACCGTTTACATATCTGTAATGATAATAACAAAAAGATTTTGCATACCGATAGCTTGTTGGTGCTGAATGTCCAATTCTTCCATTCCTGTGGAAAGATTGGAATTTTCATCCTGTCCCACTGCGACCAATGACTCAAGTTCACGAATGATCCTTGTACAGGTCCTAATTTCATGGGCTTTCGATTCCTTGCAAATTGCAATTTCAAATAAGAATCAAGAACAAACAAAATTCAATTTATGTAAAAAAGTTTACATTGTCAAGTCTCAGTGTCCTATTCTCTTCCTGAAGCGCAGCAATTTGTTCTTCTGAATCGCTTCCTTTTCCCAGTGAAAGGAAACTTGCAAGTTTTTTACTAATAAGTGAGGGTTCTTCTTCTTCCTAATAAAAAAATATATTAATGTAATTATAAAGATAGATATATATATTGTTAAACATTTCTACCACCTGTGGCTGAGGGTTGCTTTGGCTATGACCTTCATTACTTCTCGGGGATTCGGTCCTAACTTCATGGAAAATACCAACATCACATTTTTAAATAATAATTTAAATGTATAAAATTAAATAAGATTTTTTGTGGAAAGAGGTTATTATAACACAAACGTACAAATGCTTTAAGCATTTAAATATAACAAAGAGCTTTTTCTAATGTAATATGCCATTATTAAAAACAAAAATAATAATAATTGATCATAACTTACTCTGACCAATGAAAGTGTCTGTGACAAGTTGCTCACTGCTCCAACCATCAGAAGTACCAGCTCTCTAAAACAAATATAATTTAATTAATATAATTAATAATTATTAAACGTTGCAATCCATCAGATAAAAAGTCATGCTTGTTTTATAACGAACAGTAATTGTTTTACATGGAAATTACAAATAATTTGATTTGAGAAAATACACGATGATATTTTGTTGGTTGATCATCATCGTCATCATTTGATGGTTTTGCTTCACTTTATGCAATAATTTATAAAAATATAATAAGTCAGTATCTGAAAAGAAATATATTCACGGGGAAACAAAGAATAAATAAAATTTGAAAATCGTATATTAAATTTAGTATTATTCAGCTATATAAGCCTATACTTTTTTTAAACAAAAAGTATAAATTCATATATGTGTTTAGTAGTCATTATTGACCGTATTAATTATTTTAACTAATTATACTTTTAATATAAGGTCTTAGTTGAGATGAAAAATGCAAGTGTAAAAAGCGGGATTAGAACCCACGGCCTTAGGTTAGGACTTGGTCTATCTAGGCATGTCGTGGGTTCGATTCCCGCTTGTGACACTTACTTTTTCATCTTAACCAAGGCCTTATATTAAAAGTATAATCAATTAAAAAATAAAATAACGATAATTCGTATAAATTTAGTCGTTATCGATTATTTTAGTCTTCCCATCTTCCCTGGGTTGGTGACTGAAGATGGCAAAATGCCGACCAAGATCGTTGGATAAACCAACCCAGCGAGGATGGGAAGACAAAAATGATCGGTAACGACCATATTTCAGGTTCATCATTACCAGACAAGAATCTCACAAAGTGTAAATCGGCACCTATTTTTGTAAGATTTTCTTTTACAGGATTTCACTCGACAAAGATAGATTTTCGTTCTTTAATTTTATATTTGAAGAGAATGTGTGGTGATTAGTGACCGTTAGTCTATGATTATTTGGAAATCGTGAGATGCGGTCTGATGTGACGTAGGTTTCAGAAAAACATTTTCTTTATCCTGCCAACGTTTCGATCTTTATTGAGGTCATCTTCAGGGCCTGGGATTTACAAACATTGTTTAAATTTAACAAATACATGTAGGATGTGGAAAAAAGTGAATTTATACATTTAAAAAAAAATTATATTCGATCAAAGTATTTGTACTCACTCAAGAGAAGAAATTCTTTGATTGAATATAAAAATCTTTTTTTGCATCGTATAAATTCACTCTTTTCCACATCCTACATGTATTTGTTAAATTTAAACAATGTTTGTAAATCCCAGGCCCTGAAGATGATCTTAATAAAGATAGAAACGTAGTTACGATAAAGAAAATGTTTTTCTGAAACCTACTTCACATCAGACCGCATCTCACGATTTCCAAACAATCAATTTGAAGAGATTGCTCTCATCTCGTTACATCAATTTTAAAGTGCAAAGTTTAGGTGGCAAATGTTCGTGAATAAATCCTACAAATCTTCTGAATTCGTATGAGCGAAATGCATGCACGATTTCCATTAAATAGATAAAGATCTCGTTTTATTTCTTAAACGAGTCATAGATTCACTAAATTGCTGACTGAGAAAAAGTCAGCTTTTATAACTCCTTAATGATTTTATCTCCACGCTTTTGTGCATGCATCCGTATATCACGATACAGCAATTATTCATTTGATTATAAGCAGGACTATTTCGGTGGGAAGCTCTACCGATAACTTGGACTGGAATCCTTATGAACACTGAGTGCCTGCATCGCTCAACGCGGAAGGCTGACTTAATTTTATGAGGATATGAGGACGTGTTTAACAGGGCAAAAATTGAAGAGAAATATTTTATACACTTATTTGCTAATATGAGTTAAACGGACCGAGAAACACTTACAAAGCGCAGAAGTTATTTTCGGACGATTTCAACGAGCCCAAAGATATGCGAAAATTCTTTTATTTGACGTTTGTGATAATACGCTCAAAGACGACAAAAAAGAAAAAACCGGTCACCGGACTTATTTTGTTATTTCTTTCAAACTACATTTAAGTTTCTTTGTTGATATATTAATTGCAAATACTTTAATGTAAACCAAATTAAACTAGATCAAAAATTCAGAGATTTAACAAAATTGAAGTACCGTAATTGTCAAAGGCAATGAAAACAACCCCATCAAATACATTCTTCCCTTCTAAATCTGCCTCATTGGAAATACTAATGCAAGGAGAAGCGAAGAAAAACTCAGTTAGATCCAGAATCAATCAAACTGGATGGGAACTAAACCCTTCGGCACACATCAATAATACAGATACACATTCTTTGAAATGAGGATTGACTACAAAATCCCGGAAACCCTCTTTTCAACATTCTCTTATGGAAAAGAATTGAGAAGAAAATCATGTACAATGAGCCATATACAGAAGACTAAAAAAACAAACATAAAGGAATCAGGCGTTTTTCGAACAAGCAAATATGAGCAATCAAACATAAGGGAAGCTTTCAAGCTAAAATACATGCTATCAATGCTCGTCCCTTAGAAAATTTTAAAAGACGATTCACTGGCAAAAAATCCTCATAAGATGGGATAACCAAGCTGCTAATAAAGCATTTATATGTAAAAAAAATTACATCAAAACTAGTAAGTGAAAACATCCAGAATCTCCAAAACCTGGGGAACTCAACAACCTGAGTTGTACAAAGTATTACAATTACACCTTAAAATTATTTATAAACTTCACAAACCACCCCCAAACAATGCTGTTTTCTTAAAGTTCACTTCTGTAATAAGTAAGTGGTATTTTGGGTACTAAGACACAAAGGAATTTTGGGTAACGAAAAAGCATACCCACCGGCCAGAGTAGGATCTGCAAAACCATACAAGGCCCCAAACCTATTCTTGGCATAACAAAATCAAACAGAATCCTCCATCACAGAATGAATCTAGACACAAGGAAAAAGACAAAAGGAAAAGTCGATAAACTCTAGGGGCGCTAGACACATTAAACTTATGCAAAAATAACTCTCACCAAAACTGGCAAACTTACTGCAACAGGTCTAAAGGGCTAAACTCGGAAGATACGACTATTTATCGGACACTTGCAACGAGAAAGCATCTACACAACATGGGCATATTGAATAACGAGCCCATGTGAATATTATGCAATGGGAGGAAGAAACAGCCACCCGTATCATCTTCGAACGCGATCATGTCGAAGATTCAAAGAAAAGACAGGAAAAGGAATTAAAGAAGAATCGAATCGACAGACTGAATCAAGAAACTAGGAAAGTACAATAAGCCAGAAGGCTGCAGTGCTTGGGGAACATAAACCCTCACTGCTTAGTCTCCTTTCATCATCATCATCATCATCATCACGATAATTTCGAAATTATTGCATACTTAATTCTAAATGTTCATTTTGAAGTTAAATATCTAAAAATTATGAATATATAAAGAGTTAGCTCTAATAACACAACACCTATTATTGCACTGAGGAAGGCACAAAGTATTACAATTATTAAAATAGGAGCGTCGGTGGCCACAACGCCACAACAACCGCCAAAGAACCCTTCATATTGTAGAGTGATTTACACTCAGTCTCTGTGTGACTTCGTGCTGGTTGTATCCTTCCTCTAATAATGTAATGACCCAGGTACTATCATATTCAATCAAATGTCTGACCAGGGCCATTGAAAAAGGTTTAGGAATAAGAATAGTATCAAATGGGGGGCGTCGGTGGCCGCAAGGTTTAGTCTTTGACACGGCGCTCATCGCTGTAAAGGTCCCGGGTTCGAATCCAGCGGCCCTGCATTCGAACCCGACATACTTACAAATGGGCTTTTTTTTTTTTTCAAAATATCAGCACCACGAGGGTTGATATAACCTCTGCTGTTGCGAACCCTCGTTTAAAAAAATGTATATATACACCTTAAAATTATTTATTTAAACTTCACAAACCACCCCCGAACAATGCTGTTTTCTTAAAGTTCACATCTGTAATAAGTAAATTCGCGTACAAACAATTCTCTCCCTCAAAGTCGACTAAGGTCAACAACTCGGAAGTATGTCTACAAGCAGTGATGACTTTATTATAGCTCTGGTCGTAAACAATTATCCACTCGGTTTGGTGATAGAGCCGTTGTATGTCATTTTCTCACGGTTAAAGCTTATCTGTGTACGATAACGTTTCCTATTAGTACGCCCTAGGTTGGATCAAGTTAAAAATATTTCAAGCCGTGTATAATAAAGCGTTTGAAGTTTTAATATTGGTAGAATGGTTATAATTTTATGTTTTACCATTCCATTGTGTAGTAACAATTAATTAAACACTATTTATTATTAAATCCACTGCAGTTCGTGGTCCGATTGACCAATTAACATTTTTCAATTAATTAATATTTATGGAAGGTATTGGTTGAGATAATAAAGTCAGTGTCACGATAGCTCAAATGGTAGAGTAGCGGCGTATTTAGCCGAAGGTCGTGGGTTCGAATCCCGCTCGTGACACTGATTTTTTTATCTCAACCGATACTTTTCATAAATATTAATTTATTGAAAAATTTAATTGGTCAAACGAACCACGAACTGCAATGGATTTAATAATTAAACTGAAGTATATTTTCACGAAAGCTCTCCGTGGCCATTTCATTTGACGCGGAGAATCAAATAGATTGCACGAATTTGAAAAATGGCAAAAAGGAGGTCAAATTCGAGAGGTAAGGTTGAGATGGGAAGTTAGTGTCCGAGCGGATCGAAGTCACGATAGCTCAAGTGGTAGAGCAGAGGCGTATTTAGCCGAAGGTCGTGGGTTCGAATCCCGCTCGCGACACTGACTTTTTTTATCTCAACCAATACCTTCCATAAATATTAACTATTTATTATAGAAGAACATTGTTTAGCTCAACATGTCGATAATCAGCCAGTGAAGCACTGAAGAAGCTAGAATGATATTTTCGGATAAAGTCATACCAAGATGGTTAGAGATGGAATTAAGAAGTGAAAGGATGGTTCTACTCAAAAAACGATTTTGCATCGGATTTTGAGTTGTAACAATACTACAAGAGCGTACACCTAATCATATTTGGACGATGGTCAAGGGGGAAACGAAGGCGGTGAATAAGTTTTATTTTGAAGTTGTTAAGGAACTGTTGTGATTTAATATCAACAAATTAATACGTCTGTAATTGCTTGTTACGATTAACCAATAGCACAAGAAAAATATTAAAATAGTGTTGTGAATCCATTAGCGTCGCATTAGAATTGCCTTTCCAGCAGACATGCTGTTACATTTGCCCCTTTATTATAATACAAATTCAAACGCTTTTTACACAGATCTGCTTTAAATATGTTTAAACAAATGTTGTGATAAAAAAAAACTCGTATGTAGTAAATTGTAGGTCATGCTACTGTTGCAATACTCATAACGATAAAAGCATGTTGTGACTTATTGAATTAAAGCTCTTTCTATTAAAAAAACATTTGAAGCCGGAAATAAAATGCACAGATATACTTGGTCGCACAACTTATACCTCCAACTCTTTCTGGGAGCGCCTGACGTCTCAAATGCCTAGGAAGAAAGAACAATGTGATACTCATGTGGGTGTCAGGGCGGGGGATTGCAGAAAGAATCGATTGGCCAACTTACAAAAAGAAGTCGAAGCACTCACACTCACAGACCTGGATCGCGATTGGCTCACCACAGTATTTGCTGAGAACATTGCAAAGAACAGTTGGTGGTGGTTGGTGGTCTGCGAGTCGGTGAACACAAAGAAAACATTTGAACAGAAATAAAGAGAAAGAAGTAAAATTATTATCCTTTTCATTGTCCAATTCTCATAGAACTAACGCCTAATAAAATTAATAAACATGTGAATAAAAATCCTTCAAGTAGAACATGTATTTATGAGTGTGAAGCTTTAGCTATCTATACCCAAATATGGTACATTTCGTATACTACCGACAAAAATAAGGAAATCTATATTATAAGGGTGCAACTATGCATCAGTGAACAAAGATGTTTTCAAATCACCAGCGACAACATAGTTTAAAAATCTTTAATAAACTTTTAAGATTTTAAATAATATAACACATTATAATGTTTGAGAAGATGATCTCAATAAAGATCGAAACGTTGGCACGATCAAGAAAATGTTTTTCTGAAACCTACTACACCAGACCGCATCTCACGATTTCTAAATAATTATAATGTTTGTTCAAACAATTTTAAATAAGGAAGGACCATTAAAGAATATGACTCGTGAATTGTACTAGTACGTATTTAAATGAATACAACAACAAATTAGTTAATTTTCTAAAGTATACGTTTAACAAAGTCAGTTGGCAATATCGTGTATTTTTGTCTTCAATATTGGTTCTTGGGAATAGACAGTGCATTACAATTTATCCGGAAGCAAAGTTGGATGATGTGATGCCGTGATCATGTGGTATAAAGTTTGTCTCCAGTGGATCTCTAGTTATTTCAGTATCCAGGTCAACAAACATAGTTATCACGAATTATTGTAAAATATATAATATAAACTAACTAAATACATAAGATAAACTAGTTGGATGCAGGGAGGTAGGTGATTATCACACTTGGTGAAAACAGATACAGACACAGGAGAGTGAAAATGCTGTTATAATCCGACTAAGATAACTGGGATTTTCTTTCTGTTTTTCTAACAATAACGGTGTATTATGTAAATATGCAATTTTATTTAACTTTAACATGGAGATAAGTGTGAAGAAGTGTCGCGTAACAGAAGCTTCACTGCAAACTTCTGTATCGTCTTGTACATATTGTATGTTTCAATAAAATTCATTCACGTGGTTACCAACGTAGAAACGTAATGTCATAGCATAAATATTTCACAGTAAAGTGATCATCCGGGAAACCTGTTTCTCTGGTTAAATCTCATCGACGGAGCTTTTGTTTTCATGTTATTATTGGATTTTCACCTTGAAGGGTCATTCCGTGATGTGCTCACCCTCGGGTCTACTTCAGGGGAGTTCACCTACCCCGTTATGCGGCTGGGTCGCTAGTATCCCCTTAAGCCAGACGCCCAGTCTCTTTCCAGCCAACGGGCTTTCGACATCTAAGTCATTTTAACCCCCAACACAAGAAAAATATAATCCAGTTTAAAACTACTTTCTATATACAATCGCACAAATAAATACATTCACACCTAGTCCATTGCATTTATTCTGGTTGATCGTTGATGTCTGTTAATCCTCCATCGACATAGCACAATATTAATAATCTAATTTAAATTATAGTGGTTGGGGTACTTTTAAGATCGACCCTAAATACACACTGCTGGAAGGGCGATGGTGACGCTATATTTCACCATCAGCCCCTCACCATTCACACTAATAAAAACACGTACTCAAACAAAACACATAAAAACATATCTATATACAATAAAGAAAAAAACCCACGTCCTCCAAAGAGCGAAACAGGGCACCCAGGAGGCAGGGCATGACAGGCCTCTATTATGTGGGACACATTGAAAAACTACATAAGGGGCACCTGCGCGGGCTTTGGTCCAGGAGCAGGTGCCCGTGTGTCAAACGCGTATGACCTATTCTTAATCGACTAAAGACGATTCCTTGTTTCCGGCTCAGGTTCTCGGAAGACCATCTACAGGTCGTGCTCTTGTTGCAAGAGGCCCATGCGATTATTATTTCTAATAGTACTTACAAAAGAGTAATCATTAAAATGTCAATGTTAATAGATATTGATTTTCTTCTTTGTACAAAATTCTGATTTTTTTTATTATACAGAAAAGTTTAACAAAAACTTGTAATTTTTATTTCGCTTTGAACTGTAGGTTTGAGCTGTAAGCTTGAGTTTCATAGTAATTAAGATATGACTAGCGTAGCTCAAAATACTTTGCCCGACATTCCTGCTGATTATCTTGTAAATGACAATGAGGGATAAATATTTTATAACGAATAAAAGGAAGTCGGTTCTTTATTAGTTTTATCGCGGCCCGAGCGGATACATTTCGAATTCAAAGGTTATGGTTTGCCGTACACGTTTCCGTCGTGTGATCAAGGACACAATTTCTCGTCAACTTCTTTTCAAAATATCTCGTTTGTCCATGTATTCTTTTTGTTTGTACACAAGTGAAGAGAGGTGTTCGAGTCGGTCTTCGTGTTTGTCTGCCACGTGTGGTTCAATATTCATGAAGGCCCCATAAGCCACTTATCTCCTCTACGAGTTTTTCTACACCCTCGACGTTTGACTCTTTCCTCTTCGGCCACTTTCCGAACCGGCCCACTTTGGCGTCAAATCATAACAAGAATAACATGAATAGGCGTATGCGTTTAACACATGAAACATTACAAATTTTATTTTTCAAGGCGAAGTCCAGAAAATAATTACTGCATTATAATCAAATAGAAAAGAAGACTAATTAAATTTTCGAAATTCATGTCTTGGGTATTTATAAAATTTTCCATTTTAGATTCTTGCGCGGATAGAAAACTTTATATATGAAAGTGCACAGCTAAGTAACACTAAAAATCGCCAGTGAATCGTGAATTGATATTGCAGAATTTACGTCCTGCTTTTGAAATCGGCTTTATGCGAGTTGCAACAAAATCGTAAAACTCTTTGTTACGGGATACTGCCTTTTTTCGAACTGCAGGAGAGAAATTCATAATATCTAGAGACCATTGAACGGGAATGGTGAGCTTTTGTGCTAACGTGTTTTCCTCGTAACGTATAATCTCGACGGTGTCGGGTTGCGAGATCCACCATTGTCGGTTTGTACGCAAAACCCAGACCCTACGTGGATTCGCACGGAAATAAAACTGCCATATATTAAAAAACAAAAGTTGACGATGAAACCTCATCAGTTGTGTGTGAAATTTCATAAGTATACCACATAGCAATCATTTATTTACCTTTTGCTAATCAGTTTTACTGCATTTGAATAACACGATAAATGCATCATATATCAAGCCAAAATTCACAGACTCACAAACCTCCAGTGAGAGATAATCAGTTTGTCCCAAAAACGATCTTTTTTTTCTTTTAATTTATAAAAGGCAGCGACCAAAAACGATCTTTGTAAATCCGCTTTCCCGCGCTGTTCGTTTTATCATTTAACGTCATAAGTTTTTTCATATAATTTTTGGATTCAATCAAACTTGTAAAGTATTCACTAATTTTCGTGGTCCGCTTGACCAATTAATACCTTTCCATTAATTGAGATTTTCAGTTGAGATAAAAAGTCATTGTTACGAGCGGGATTCGAACCCACGACCTTCGGCTATATACACTGCTACTCCATGTATATAGCGGCGTATAAAGCCGAAGGTCGTGGGTTCGAATCCCGCTCGTGACACTGATTTTTTTTATCTCAACTAAAAACCTTAATTACTTGTAAAGTAAACGGATGAAATGAATCAAATGACCAAAGGATCTTTACGGTGTGCAAAACTGAACAATTCTTATACATAATTATGTTTTTAATTTAATAAAGGTACTGTCTAATACTTAGTTTATTTCTAAAAAACGTTTATTTTGTAAATGTTTTAAATAGAATGCGTAATAATTATTTCAACTGATTGCCGGTGTTTAATCTTGAAGGAAGCGCAAGTCATAATACAATATCGAAATAATCCATTATTCACGATAAACGGCATTTATTCATGACTAATTTCAAAACTAAAAAATCACGTTAATCGCAATAAAATATTAAACTATAATACACTTGGCAGAATTAATTATTCAACGCATTACTGAAATTACAACTAAATAACTGTATTTTTTATACTCTTATATTAATTATTCAGTTAAATAATTTATCGTTTCAATTAATCGTGTAATTAATGATCGATTACAATCCTATTATAAAAAAATAATTTTTGCTTCTTCGAAATATTTTACAATGAATAAATATAAATCAGTTTATTGCGTGCAATTAGACTTTTTTTTTTATCAAAAACTGTTATTTCAGGCATACTTCAATCTCTGTTGACATTAAGAACTCATTTCCTCTCCAAATCTTTTCTAAAGTATTTTACAATCATTTCTTCGGTAAAATATGCGTTTATTCAGGATTGTCACATCATATATTAATTGGAAATAAAGCATTGCAGAAAAAATGTATTGACAAATAAAAAAATGTTTTTTTTTTTACGGGGAATACGGCCTAAAAGCTTCATGCAAACTGAAGATGTTCAAAATTAAATATATATTTCATCTCAACCAAGACCTTACATAAAAAGATTGAAATAATTAGAATGGTCAATAGGACCACTAAACATAAATGGATTAATGTTACATATAACCTGTGATAATGCACCAAATATTTGGACAAATTCATATCTGATGGAATAAAAGCATACAAAATATCTTCACCTTAGAATTGCAAATGTTGCGAACAAGGGAGCAGCGAGACACCGCGGCCAAACAGGGACTGACACGGCATTTGGAAATGTTTACGAAAAGTGGGGACTGTATGCATAAGGCACCGTTGGTGGGGAAGAGGCGGCCACCTTCTGCAAGCCCACCCCCATCGAAGGGTGCCGTTCATCGCGTTACTGATTACTTCGTACAAGTATTTAAAACAAAAATCTAGCAATGTAAAAGTGTTAAAACGCTTAGACAAGGTGTTAGGCTACTCGCGTCAAACTCTACCAGTGCATTTCACGCTTCTTGAGTGACAAAAAAGTTCTTCATTCAACATTTTATGTATTTTTTTCCAGCTATACAATGTTTCCGTCATAAATCTACTTAACTGCTGAACTAGTAATTTTTGGTAAAGTCCAAAAAATAGCATTGAAAAGAGCATTAAATTTCCTCTTAAGAAAACACCCTTCCGGAACTTACAATTTAATTTTTGGTAAACAAATCATTAAATCTTTCAAAAACGACTAAATTCAAAAGTTGTAAAAAACTAAACTAACGTTTAACTTCGTTGGAAAAATTCGCGGTAGCGCTTGGCCAATTTTATAACTTCTTCGTTTAATAAGCTTTCTAGCGGTAACCCTTTTCTTTAATTACATCGAACCAAAATGCAAATTTTATGCCAAATGAGAAAAAAATTGGTGACGGTGTGAAAAAGGGGGAGTGGCGTTAACAAAGTAATTCTACTTTTTGTTCTGGACAAAATTTATTCACCAACTTTTAACTTAATAAAAGGCACAAAAAACAAAACACATAAAAAGAGATAATAAACATAGCGTTCAACTAAAGCAGAAAAATTTAACACAATATCTACTAAACACATTTAAAAAAAATCCAGTACCACCAAAGGTGGCTCCCGACATGAGGTATTAGCCGAATGCCGCCTAATATTTGGCAAGTCTCTGGATGCTTGTCTTGCATGGCATTCGCCAAGTAGCGTGCCTACCTATGCACATGACATACCCGTACATGCGGGGTTTGTACAACCGCCAAGTTTATGCGGAAATAGCAAATATTCGCCAAGTCCTCAACATGATGGACAACAATGAAGTTGTGGTTACTGTTTTGTGTAGTGAGTACAAACTCAGTCACAAATCAGTAACAGAGTACTGTTGCCTCATCTTGCTTTCGATCCGTTTCCAGGCATCGAAAAACTCTATCCGATTTTTGTGATTCGGACGAGAAGCGTTCCAAATTATTGGTTCAGCTTGATGGAGGATGTTCATTTCTTCCATTCTTAACTAACAGAAACAGCGCTATGTTGTTCTTTCATTAACACACCTATACTAGTTAGGAATAGTTTATTATTTAAAAATAAATAGGAGTGAATAGAAGTGTATACTTTCGATCCGTTTCCACGCATCGAAAACCTCGATCTAATTTATGTAATTCCGAAGAGAAACCTTTCAAATTTTTGGTTCAAATCGAGGAACTCCAAGACTTAAGTTGGGCAACCGAAATAAAGCTATGTTTTTCATTTATTATTAATACATCTATACTCGTTAGGAATGGTTTATTATTAAAAAATAAATAGCAGTAAATAATAACTGTTGATTGATGATGCTTTGAGTTCAGCTACTTCACGAATTATTCGTGCACTTTGAAGCGGACAAAAGAAAACTGACAATTAGCCGGCCAAGGCGAGAACCGAATATTGTTGCTAGACAAACATACAAAAGCACACAAAAATAGGAAATTTCGAGGTAATTTGGTTGTTCAATACGTTCATTGTCACTTTTTTATGTGCTTTGTTTTATATTTATGTTGAATTTTTCTTACATTTGTGTGTATGTTTTTTTTTTATTAACCTCATTCCCTTTTTCACATCTTTACCACGTTTTCCAATGTAGCAGAAAATTTCTGCATTTTGGTTCGATGTAATCAAATACACGGGTATACGGCTAGAAAGCTTATACGAACAAGTTGTTATGAAATTTGCCAAGCTCTACCGTGAATTTTTCCAATGAGATTGGAAATTTAATTTTTTTACAAATTTTGAATTTAGTTTTTTTTAAAGATTTAATTTTTTTAATTAAAAATTAAATCTAAAGTCCCAGAAGAGTGTCTCCTTAAAGGAAATTTAATGCTCTTTTTTAGAATTCCCCAAAAATGAATAGTTCAGGAGCTACGAGTAGACTGATGAAAACCGTAAATCGTTTAGAAAAAAAGTTGTTGAATATCTGCGAAAGGGTTGAGAATCAGACCATGGTTCATTAGAAATTTTTTTTTGTTCCAACCAAATTAAACGAAATCAGAAATGATTTAATTGTGACAGTTTGAAAGAAAATCCACCAAAATACCTGAAAATCGTTTAGTGATAGATTGAAATTAACTACAAATTTATTTCTTGGTTTGCTCTTAATAACGAGTATTACCTCTTCTGGTCTCGAGGTGGGACTTAAGACGCCTCGGCATCGAGTAAATAAGCGATCGGATTTCTTCTTGATAAACAGAATTCCATTCTTCAACAAGAGCAGTTTGAAGCTGTTCAACGCTTGTAGCGTCTATCCGTTCTCTTTAAAATGTCCCATAAGTTTTCTATAAGATTCAAGGGAGAACATGTTACAAATTCTCTGTGACAATTCCTACATCCTCTATGTAATGGGTGGCACCTCGAGCATTATCGTGCATTAACACGAAGTTTTCCCCAATAAATGGCCCGAATGGAATCACAGCTTCCAGAAGAACTCAACGTACCTTAGTGCAGTTAAAGATCCATTCTGTATGATAATCAGTTAGGTAACGGTATTCAGTATTTCACCAATTCCGTCTTTGAAAAGGGTGTGACTCAGGCATGTCACACGAAACAAAGCGTTCTTGATTTGATTTGAGAAAATTATCGCCAAGTTTTGAAACATGTAAAACAGTTAATTTAGTATCAATTTAAACGATAAATAAATTAATTGGTAAAGAAGTTGGAGAAAACATCGTTTTTCCGATTTTTTTTTCAGAAACAGTTTTTCGCGAATAACTTGCGAACGGTTGCTTCAAATTAAATATCGTTTGCGCAGTTGAATTTAGCGACAGAAACCGTACAAAAATGCATCTGTGAGTAGGCGATTTGAAGTATTTAAGTTTATATTCATATGCAGGTATCGTGGAGAGCCAGAACGAAACTTTTTGATTCATGAAAAACTAGGCAAAAATAAAAAGTTTGTTTTTTTCCAAAAATGCCCCAATAAAATATAGGGGGAACGTTAAACTCACCCTGTATGCAATTGAAATAATGAAAGAAAAATGAGACCTCTATATACAGTGCTAAACTTGGTTTCTGTATAGAAAGTTGGTTATAAAAAAAAGTACGTGTTAAAAGCCAGCTTTGTGTTCGATTTCTAAAACAATAAAACGCGATAAAAGATCTTTGAAGAGGTGATAGTTAACTTCAATGAAAAAAAACACGCTTTCTTTAATCAATACTATGGCTAAATTCTCGTTTTTCTTCTAAATCTCTCTAAACATTTTTCGTTTGTGCGAGTTAAATTCAGGATGCATCAGTGAGCCACGGAATCACACGAGTGTCGCACAATGATGCCACGGGGCACCGGGTTAAAAAGAAAGGCCGAGGTCAGTCATATTATTCGAAACGTAGTTCCTTTTGGACTTTTGAAAAGAACATTTAATATATTGGTGAATATGAATTGTTTAGAAGGTAAGCCTGTTGAGTGAGGTGAATGTAAATATAAAAATATGAGTGGAGTTAATAGATGTAAGTAATATAACATTTACATTGGCGTATGTTATTTACAAAATGAGACTACAAAACGTAAAAGTTTTTGTTCCAACCAAATTAAACGATATCAGAAATGATTTAATTTGATAGTTTTGCTTCTAAAAATAGATGAGGAAGGTTTTGATTCGTTGTGTCCAAGTATTTGCTAATTACAAATAAATTTTGTAATTATCTTATGCAATGTTACGAGGCTTCGCAACATCACAGAACATATCAACCCCCGGAGAGCCGGTGCTTTCAAAAAAGCTACAATTGGAACACAATCTTTTGAAAAAGTTCCTTATAAATTATGACAAATTAATTATTTTATGGTGGATAACTTATACCATACGCACATATGGCGAAAATTGTACAATCCTCAATTCTTATCAAACCGCCCGACCCGCGTTACCGAACGAATAATTGTGATGTGCTTCCATAGTTCTAAAATGTTTTAAGGAAGTCGACTCGGCTGAGACACCTCGAACAAGCCGATAAGGAGTCTTATCTTCGGCCTAAGGTATCGCTTAGTTAATGACAACCGGATGATACCAGTCCTGAGGCTTATCGAGCTAGGCCCCCGTCTGTTTTACACCACGTTCACTGAGGTGAAGTTTTTAACTCGAATAAAATATTTTCACAAAAGTTCGCAGAAGATTTGAAACGTATAAAATTCCTGTTGGTGTGGCCGTTTCTATTGTATCATGTACTATGGGGTCAGCGACTCGCAAACAGACAAGCAAGTCTTTACAATAAGAAAAGCGTGTTTTTCCGAGTCAAACATGGCATAAATTGTTACATTCAAGACAGTAAAATTGGTTCACCAATTGTCAAATTGTTCCATAATTATCTGTCACGGTGAAAAAATGAATTATTCGGTGAAGTTTTTATTTTTTAAACTAATAGGCTATGTTGTATAAAGAAATATTGACATTAGCATCACGCAGACTTAATAATTTCAGCATTAAACGGAATTAAATATAGAATATTTCCTCTGTATCAATAGAATAAAGCCCGCTACAACAGTTGTGCCTCTGGGGTTCAGTATTTTATTTCACGACTGCAGAATCCGCTGACGAAGATCGCCGAGGGATGATGACACACCACTCTCTGAAACCCACTTGGGCAGGGATATTTCCTCGGATCTTTCAACCGTGCCTCTGACAAATGTAAAAGAGACGCAAAAACTAAAACAAAAGAAATAAATAAGTCAAAGGAGATTTGGGAATTTAACAAATTGTTGTAATGATTCACATGTGAGTCTATCGGCGTTGGCAGTCGTATCGGTTAGGAACTGTCCACCTCTCCCACGACCCTCAAACACAACCGTCAGTTGTTAGTTTCAATGCTTTTAGAGCCTTAACCTTTCAACAACGAATTCTTACATAGTTAAAAACTTTTCTTGAATAGTTAAAAATAGTCCTCTTTTTTTAAGTTCTTTGTTAACAGCTTTCGGCCATCAATTGTCTGAAACGCTGTTTTCTCGCATATTTGAAATACCAAGGGATTTAAAATAATTTTTGATAAACGTGTTGTTGCGAAAATGTGTAACATGTGAAATGAACTTCTGCATCAATGGAAAAAAAAAAGGAATATTCGAGAATGATTTCGTAAAGTAATATTAATTTAAATCGTTCGGAATTAAGCACGATTTGACAATGCTGTCTCGTTCTATTGTCCCTAGTCAACGAACGTTACAAAAGTACGTACGAAAGGTAAACACCTGAAACAACATTGGGTTTGCTTTTTTCTCTCTCCACATCAGTAGAACAATAATTAAAGTCTTTTTAGGTTTTTTTCTTGAACGTACAACCATTTCACAATATCCCTTTATTATATCGATATCGATTTCGGGGGCACTGAAAAAACACCTAAAAAGATCTTAAAACAAGGAAACAACCAAGAAGAGAACAATAAATAATTAATGTTTTTAAATGAAGTGCGATACGTTTTTCCTGAATGCATCTGCGTTTTTAAATTTAGCCAGAGAAAAAGTGAATCATCCAGTGTAAACGTTGGATGTCGGAGAAGAGCAAACGTCGGAATAGGTTAATTAATGGTGATATCCAGGTGTTTTTTTCCACCGACGGAAAGAGAAATGCGGGCAACACATTTTGTTCTACAATACCAGTAGTAATCCTAATGGATTAACTAAAAACTGGTTAGTCAATTAATACAATTTAAAAAAAAAAATTTCTATTTGATTCCACATTCAACAAATAGGAGCTAACTTTAATCAACGCAACAGTTGTCCTTGTGATGACGCTCAAAAAACTAGTGCTGTACACTTTTGCAAAAACTCATAATTTGCCTATTTCTTATAACGTGATGCTCCGAGCAAGTAATTCATCAGCGATTGATTATTGATATTTATTTATTTACAGTCCAAACAGGTCAGGTACCAAGCATAGGACAGTCAAGCTATATGAACAATCATTTGGTCATGAGGCTTGCAGAAGACATCCATTCGTTAAATAAAGTAGCAATAATAAACCCTTAATTAAAAAAACACACAAATCTTTTTCCACATCGAATTCCAGGTTGTTTCATTTACTAGTTCGATCCAAACTACACGCCTAATAAATTAATCCACAACAAAAATATCGATGGAGACAAGTGGAAATATTCTCAGAACTGAGTAAGATAAAAATGAGGAATCGCAGTAACTTTCAGAGTTGTGCTTTAATAACAATCTACGATCTCTAGACAGTCAACAAGTGGGAGAGAAGTAGAAAAGGGAAATTCAAAACATGACGAAGGGCAAATGAGGGCCGTTGAAAGAAAGCCTTAGTGAACTAGGGGTCATCTCGTTAGAATACAAAAACTGACTAATCTACAATTCATTACGCTCCTAACCTGTCTCAAGCTGAACAATTTCTAGATCAGGAAAACGTACTGTTGATATACCATTACCAAAGATCCACAAAGGAATAACATAAGAGTGCAGTGGCAGTGCAAATTTTCTTTGTGTTCTACAACCCGGCATGCTTTAATTTTATCCTACATGAATGAAATTTTTAATTAGTTATTTCATACAAGAGAGTTTTTTTTATAATGTTTTACATGAAATGTATTTGATAATATCGATACGTTTGGTTACTCTAGAGATGGTTGGATTTTAAAATGTTTTAAACGAGCAGCTTTCAATACTAAACATACTAATTAATTCACCAGTCTTCGTGGTCCGCTTGACCAATCAATATCTTTCAATTCATTAAGATTTTTAGCAGAGATAAAAAAGTCAGTGTGTCGAGCGGGATTCGAACCACGATCTTCGGCTAGATATGCCGCTGCTCTACCACTTGAGCTATCGTGACCTCGACCACTCGGACACCAACCTCCCAACTCAATCCCACCTTTTGAATTTTACCTCCTTTTTGCCATTTTCCAAAATCGTGTCACTGACTTTTTATCTCAACTAAAAACCTTAATTAATTGAAAGATATTGATTGGTCAAGCGGACCACGAAAACTAGAAAAACGAAAATTTAATAAGTTTAAATGAAGTATTCCTTCACTAAAGCTCTCCGTGGCCATTTCATTTGTCGCCGAGAATCAAATAGATTACACGACATTTGGAAAATGGCAAAACGGAGGGAAAATTCAAAAGGTGGGATTGAGTTGAGAGGTTGGTGACCGAGTGAATCGGAGTCACGATAGCTCAAGTGGTAGAGCAGCGGCGCATCTAGCCGAAGGTCGTGGGTTCGAATCCCGCTCGTGACACTGAGTAGCTTTTCTCTATTTTCGTGCTATTTACAAGAGATATGTCCAATATCGTTTCAACCTACAGGTACAGGGATTTTTAATTGAGATGAAGGAAGAGGTCAAAGAATTATAGTGAACGAAGCTTGCTGTGGAACTTTTGATATTGGAATTGGACTATTTTACTAAAAGGATATCAAGGTTATTGTGTAGATTCACTTTTTTCGTGGTCCGCTTGACCAATTAATATCATTCAATTAATTAAGGTTTTAAATTGAGATAAAAAACTCAGTGTCACGAGCGGGATTCGAACCCACGACCTTCGGCTTGATACGCCGCTATTCTACCACTTGAGCTATCGTGACTTCGACCCACTAGAGCACTAACTCCCATCTCAACTCCACCTTTTGATTTTTCCCTCCTTTTTGCAATTGCCATTCTTATTAATGTTCATTTTTCTTACATACTTAAACTATTACGAAATTAGGCGGACCCAGATGGTTAAAATAACGTCGAAAGTTCAGTATCCAGAAGTATTCAGTAGAATACACATTCAAGGGAAACAGGGTCGCTGAACATATAATTTACATGTCCAACCAATTCTACTTATTGTTGGTGTCATTTGCTAGGTTAAACTGTTTTCAACGCAGTTATTATTATTTTCAATTATTTTCTATTGAAGTAAGTACACTTGTAAAAAAATAAGTCTACTTTTTCTACTCCGTACAGGCGTGTAGGTAATGTGATGGGAAATATAAAGTGTCAACTGTATATGATTCTCCGGTGTTGTTCAACGTTCGAGTGGGCGATACCCGCATACAGGTTATTCAAACGATATGCGTCAAAAGAGTTTGTAATGAGGTTCATTCCATTATTAACAATGCCACGTGTGAGTGAACACTGAAGTAACAATAGTCACACTTTCGAACCGATCAACTCATAAAAAATATGTACATGCAAATATATTGAATTTATGAGTTTCACTAATGTCATAATTTATGAGATGATGTCGCTAGTTCTACACTTTTATATTTTTTTTTCTTGTTTAAATGGGGGCTACCGACAATGGACAATGGTATCAGTCCCCAATGCACTGTGAGGGCCGTAGAGAACTCGACATTCCGTTATTGGCCCTCTCTTACTGATGCTCAGAGACAACCAACTTTATGCAACATAGACACATACACTATGAACAAAGTGTATGTAGGCAGAAGACTGATTTTTTAAGAAAACTTAAAAACTTGGTTATTTCCAATGATATTAATGGCTCCGAGGATGGATCCACTCACAAGGCCTTCTGCACCTCGACCTGAGTTGCTATTACGCTCCCCTGCTTTTTATAACTCACTGACCAGCTTCAGGTTGTAACTTAACTGTAACAACTACTTGTAGGCTTGCCAGCGGCTCCTTAGTGTAGGATCTTGCTTGTGGCTTTTCTTGTCCTAGTTGCAAGACTCTGCACCTACATAGACCTTCACAAAAACAAAAAAATGTTCTCCGGTTTCCTCCTCTTCCTGGCAGTATCTGCACAATGTTTCTTCCGTCGTACTCCTATCCGGTGCATGTACTTTCTTAACTGGCAGTGCCATGCCAAGAATCTAACCAGAATCCTGGTTTGGTTGTGGTGACCTTCCAATAATTGCTTTGCAACGTTTGCGGATGGCCTTTCTATGAATCTCTTCGTGTGCTTCATGCCTGTGGTATTGTTCCACCAGGTTTTGGATTAATTAAGGATCCATTTTGAGAGGTGTCATTTTTTATGGCAGCATGCTAAGCCACAGTAGGATTATATATTTACAACGATTGCCATGCATACTCGCTCCCTGTAAGGGGACAAGGAATGCCACTCCTCGGGCAAGTATGACGCTCTGAGCGATCTTTCTCTACAAGCAGAACACGTGCGTGAGGTTTGTCCCAAAAGCAAAACGTTTTGCGTTTCAGGCCATCGTTCATCAGACCCTGTTCTTGATACGCAACATTTTCTCCGACGATCCGGCCCATTGACGCTGTCAACGTTCTTAACTCCTCGTACATCATCACGGGGCGGATCGTGATGGTTTCGTCTGGAGGGCGACACGTCCCAGCTTTCGCCGCTTCTTCTGCACATTCGTTCCTCTGCAGTCCGGGTCCAGGTACCCAGAAACAAAATGCCCAATACTATTTATTTTACCAAATTACTAACATAAAGTTTGGTTAATGTATATTCTAGTGGATTTAAAAATTAATTATTAATTTAAAATCTTTTTATGTAAGGTTTTTGGTTGAAATTAAAAAGTTAGTGCCACGAGCGGGATTCGAATTTCATTTCAACCAAAAACCTTACATGAAAAGATTAATTTAGTCAATGGAATAGGAAGAAGTAATTTAGTCAATAGACCACTAAATATAATGGAATTAATCTAAAAGGTTGACAAATTTGAACATTTACGTTTTTAAACCTGTGGTGTAAATTGTATAAACTTATAATGTTAAAGCGATCACTAATTATTTCGGCATAACATTTTAATATCATTAAATGTTTTAATATCATTTTCCTATGTGTTTATAGATAGATAGACGGATAGATTGATTGATAGATGTACTTTTATTAATAAATGTGTACATAATTGACAACCAAAAAATTGACAAAAGCATTACAGGATGGTTAGAAAATTCGTCTGTCAGAGGTTGTTGCCAAAATAAATTACTCGTTTTTTAATCATATATGATTTTTTATAGGATATAAAAATTAAGAATAAATAAAATAAAAATGTATATAATAAAATGGACATGTTCACATGCTAACTAAAAATCCAAGGGAATTCATAAGTAAAAGATTACCGATAATTCCAACTATGCTGGGTTTACCGCACCAAGATATGAGTATTTTTAATCCATTCAATATTTAAAGGAAATTTTCTTTTTACAACACAACTTCAAAATGCGAAACGCGTATCTCATTCAATATTGAACATTCAGCCACGAAAGGAAATACTTCTTCAACACCATGAGAATCACAAATATTATTTTTATTCCTGAGTTTCCCTCGTTCCATAATGCTGACTTCAAATGTAAGTAACACCTGACAGCGAATTTTAAAAAACGAGCGGAAGCTCAAGCTGACCTTTATAGTTATATATCTGTAAGTCAAAATATGACGTATCGAGTCAAGTCACTTGGTGATTTTAGTGTTCACTAAAGCGGGCGTTTTCCAGACAATGGTCCCAATGGTGGCCGTTGATATGTTTTCTATGCACCTGGTTGAGATATGTTTTCTAAAGTCAGGTACACGTCAAGATCGTGTATCCGGAAAAGCATATGCAAGTGAGCAAACTGAGATTTTGTTGTTTCTATTTCAGCCGCTGTAATCCTAGAAAGAGTTCCTTCGCGGCTTTCCATTGGGAGTCTTAATATACAAATGAAAAATATTTCTACAGCAGTTTCCAGATATAGTGCGTAATTTGCAGTCAATGTAAACAACTTTCTAATAAAATATCTTTGCACTTTATCCAATGCCACAAATGGTCGAAAGTCCCATTTCTGACATCCGTAACATAATAAGATAGACTTACATACTTCGTTTTAAGGATGATTAAATTTTGTTAAATCAGATGTGACCAGCTTTTCTTTAAAATTTCAAGCAATGGAAGTTTTACTTCAGTTATTGTCTCTATCCTTTCTCCTTAAAAAACCATTTCTCTAAAGAACGTGTTCCACCTCATTTTTTGAATATCATTATTTTACACTTGCCTTGACTAGTTTCTCAGCAGACCCCATACACTGTCTGCCAATATCACTATATCGTCCGCGTACAACAAAATTTTGATTTACACACTTCGGGCACGTATTCCACTTTTTAAGATGGAAGACCATCCAAAATGAGAGCAAATAACATTGGGCTAGGCGGACAATCTTAAAAAAATCCGAGATGCTTTTTTGATCCCATACCCGTGAAAAAGTGACCGAAAAAAAGATAATAAAGGATACGAAATAAGCTTACTAGAAAATACCCAAATTACTCAATTTAAGAAGTTCTCCATTCCGGTCCACTGAATCAAATGCACCTTTTAGATCTACAAAGAAACAATAAATCTTCTATTGTTTCGACATTACACCTTATTTAGTGGTTGTTTTATGAATTATTTAATAACAATAAACGGTAATAATAAACAGCAAAGACCAGTATGATCGAAGAATACCAAATTACTTAACTACTAACTTAACTATTAACTATTATTATTGTTATCACTAGGTTAGGCCAAACCTAAATTTTTAGATTTTTGTAAAAAGTAGCGTGACTGAGATCATCAATTTTAAGCAGGTTGCAGGATGAATTATCGTGATGTTAGAGTTCGGATATTAATGAATTTTCAGGATGTCGAAACGCGATAAAAAGTGTGGACAAAGTTCAAATTCACGTACGTTGCAACTGTTTCATACTGAAATCGTTTTTAGATAAATTTATGTTTAAAGTCTTACCTCGTTTCGGTTTATCCGTCTCAAAGTTACTAATTTCCGATACGCATACTGACCACCGATCAAAACGAAGGGGCAAATAAACGTGGAGATGGCATCGAACGGATCTGACATCTCACGTCTTGAATTTGCTCATTGCAGAGTTGGTAATTTTATCTTATCAGGGCACTCGAAGAAAAATCTCGAGTGTCTAAGTAGATCGGATTGAATAATGCGAAGTAAACAGTTGACAAGACACGGATACTTTACATGCCGGCTCGGCGTCCTCCCTGGGCCCCGGTGTAAATATAAAATCGGACTGCTATTAATACAATTCTTTCTAATTTGGCGGAGGTTGTTCGTCGAAAGGGCCAAATTAATTCGCCGGCTCTCATAAACTATTACGTCAAACATTTCAAGACAAGTCTCAAAACAGAAGTTTAATATGAAATTCAATGGTATTCGCTTATTTGTTTATTTATTTATTACATATGTTTCCGCCTTTAATGGAATACATTGGGGGTTGGATTCTTACAGTAATGTACATGTAATCTTAGAAATTTACAATATACAATAGTAATAATACTTGTTGGCATAAATTTAGTGTTATGAACTAACTCTCAACACGACACGCAAGAATGGCATAATTACGCAAAAAACACTTTGAGCCCTGAAGATGATCTCAACAAAGATCGAAACGTTGGCACGATAAAGAAAATGTTTTTCTGAAACCTACATCCCACCAGACCGCATCTCACGATTTCCGAATAATCATTTATTTATTACATATGTTTTAGCCTTTAGTGGAATACATAGGGGGTTGGATACTACAGTAATGTACGTGTACTCTTAGTAATTTACAATATTTATTCTTACAAGTATTTAATTACAGTAAACATTTCTATATTGTGAAGATAGGAGTTTTATAGTAACTTACAATATTAACAATAATGGCTTGATAACAATAATGATAATCAAAATACCGATTGTAGTGATAATAACGAAAGAAATAATTAGAAGTAACCATTTTAATAACAATAATTAATAGTAATAATACTTGTTGGCATAAATTTAGTGTTATGAACTAACTCTCAACACGACACGCAAGAATGGCATAATTACGCAAAAAACACTTTGAGCCCTGAAGATGATCTCAATAAAGATCGAAACGTTGGCACGATAAAGAAAATGTTTTTCTGAAACCTACATCCCACCAGACCGCATTTCATGATTTCCGAATAATCATCGACTAACGGTCTCTAATCACCACACGGTATGAACTAAAGTGATGAATTCTCGATTTGGCTAATGGTAATGGAAATTACACATAAAATTACAATATTAATATTCTATGAAGGTTTAAGTGGCAATTAATCGTAACTAAATGTACAAATATTTGTATTATAATTTTATACAATAAAGGATGCACAACCTTACACATATATAATTGTATGTTCAAGTAATGTGATATTTATAACAAAATGGCTGGTTTGTTTGATCTGGTAGTGGCCGATCGATTAAATTAAGGTGGAGTGAGACTAATGAGTGGTCTTATATGTGAGGAAAATCAAAAACAGGAAAATCATCCCAGATCAGCATTAACGATGGTCAACCCAAATCTGTTCGATTACATGCGTCAGGATGACCGGAGACGATAATCTCCATGTTCGTCTCGCTCTTTGACAAATTCCGAAAAAAATAACCACGCTGACTGCAATGTGTTTGTTTGTACATCACAACTTATAAACGAAACATAAATGAAAAAAACATTGTTGCGAGGATAAAGGAATAAAAATGACTATTTTATGCAAGGAGATACATCATAGGTGTACACTATAACAGCAATAAGTTTAAGCCTCATTGAAAATAAAAATTACCCAGTTTAGAGAATGTATTACTCTTCAATTATAAAGACAAAGAATCCTTAGTCTGATAAAGAATTGCGCATTGTAATTTTTTTTCATGTTCTACGCCTGATCGTAGGAGGATCAGTGATATGTTCGCAAAAAAAAATCATGCACAAGATTTGTACATTCTGGTGGTTGCAGAAGTCATCAAAAAATCCTACAAAGTACTAGAGCACAAACTCAAGGCATACCAATTCCATCATTCCTCAAATAGCGGCACAACTACCTTCTGCAACTACACCGTCAGGACTTCTTTAACGACCATTTTGACATCTAAGACTTTAGTTACTTTTGTTTTTCATGTTAATGTCAATATTTGTTGTAAATATATTGACATACTATTATACCAGGGTGGTTCATTTTTCGACGCACCACAGGGAAAATAACGCACCACGTGCTTAAATAAACTATCGAGTCACCCCTACTTGTCATTCCCATTGCTTTAGTATATATCGGCCAGCTTACGGCGCCTCCGATTGAGGAATGCCCAATTGAAGCTGCTGGGTCAATGAGCCCGAACGTGGGGGAAAAATGGAAATATTTATGCCATGGTTCATTTGTTCTCAACCATCTAAAGAAAGCTTATCAGTATTAGTCCTGGCATATCATCACACCATAAATGTACAGCATGCTGCAATTGGTCTGTTTTAATTTTAGACTTTAGACGGTTCCACCAGACTGAAAGAGTTCACAAATGAGAAAAGTCGATTCGACTTATTTAAATCTTTCAACGCGGCCAGCATGGGTACTCGGCTTAATTTGTAATTTGGATAAATTTGAGGACGGTTTATTCATACATGTTGATGCTTATTTATTTATTTATTAATAATTGACTTATATGTGAATATTGTGTATTTATGTAATTATTTATTTGTATAGTATATAGGTAATTAATCCTCTGTATTCATTGTAAAGGGGATAGTAGCAGGATTCCAATTTAACCAAAAGCAAATGCTAAATAGAAACACTCCCTTACCTTCCTCAAGCCGCACCTTTTGACTGGTATGTCCTGAGGAAGGCTTTAAACATAAAACCCGTTTTTCAGAACCAAAATTTAGTTAATAGGATCTCCCAGGGGACCCTGGGGTGGTGGATGGGTCCCGCTGAAAGAAGTCGAGAGGTGATCGTTCTCGCTCTCTTCTCCCTGGTTATGACTTCCTCTACGAACTAATTTCACAGTCCCACAAGATTCGAAGTTGTTAATCACTCCCATAATGGAACTACGGTGAGGAGATGGCCGCCCGGGTGGTCTTGATTAAATTTTTCAGCCACGCCGCGAAAACTTTGAACCACCGTATTATGAGATTTCTTCTTGTGGTAGGGCTGATGAATCTGTAATTTGGTCGTTACCGATAATTTTGTTCTAGACACTCTGAAGATGCCGAAACGCGTCTAACATACCGACCCAGCGACGATAAGCAGACCCAAATGGTCTGTAACGACCGAATAACTCCTTAATATTGATTTATTCACGCAACTTTCTCCTGGATGGAATTTAGAAATGAGTGTTTACCAAGAAAATTGCACCGGATTCCATTTAAGTCGGTGCGTCTTTTTCCTATGGAGCGCCGAAAAATGCACCAACCTATAAAAGTGTGGAACACCCGAAAAGGAAAATATCCAGCAGCGCAATTAGAAAAACTAAATAGTTTGTAAAGAAACATTTGATTATCCATTTCGTGATTGATTCTAGTCGGTGTTAATCGCTAAATAACTCAAAAAGAAACGCCCTGCTTTAATTATTGAAGATAATCATTTTATTCAGTATAAAACCAATCGATCCTATTAATTAAAGGCAGTAAGTTACTATCATAACCTAATTAGCTTTGCTTCAAGCTAAAAATCAATTGGTGATGGATTAATTATCTATTAAATGAGATATATTTTCAAGGGAAAATATTTTAAAACATTTTACTTGGTATGAACCACACAAAATGTTTGTTCTATGTTCCATGGAAAGAACATACTACCTGTCTATCAAAAGTTAAAGCCTCTAAATTTCTGAAAGATATAAAAAAAATCAATGGCATAATTTTATTTCTATGCCAAAAATTCCTCGCAATATTTAATAAACCTACAATTTATCATATCAAGCTTTTTATTTCCAAGTAAAATTTATTCCATATATACAATTATAAAATATTTATTTTTAAAAGAACCTCATATTTAACTAGTCTATGCGTCTTCGTTTTAATTTAAATAAAGCCAAATTCAACCTCGTTAGAATCTCTCGCGTAGAGACGAGCAAGCTAAATACCAAGAATCGCGTTTCCCGTATGGTTTAAGGTTCAGCCAGAGGGTGAAATTTGATTGATTCGACCATTAGAACAGAGCGACGGGTCGTGGGTGCTGACATTAATATCAGAGATAAGCCAGAGGCTTGGTAAGCTTTATTAATCCAGTATGTCAACAATTCTTCGTTGATGATGTCGGTGATGATTACGAAGGGTGTAGAGAACGTGGCAGTGTCGCGACCGAGGTTCGAGTGCACCGTAAACAACACATCATCCCTTCCACTTAACCGTTATCTTTGGCCAGGTGGGTCATCTTTCGATACACAAACTGGGGTAGATAAGTTATCGACACCCGCCAAATTACACCAGATGGTGGCTTGTCCACCATCCAAATATCAGTTCAAATAATGTTGGACCTGGAATGTCTTTTTGGGCGTGAAAATTTTATTTATTTGGCATTTTCAAAGGGACTGTAATTATTTTAAAGAAGAAATTGTTGTTGTTTTTTACTTAAAGGAACATAATTATTTAATTAATGCATAAAACTGTGCAGCGTAGTTTTCCAACTGTCTGCCGGAACTACTTCAAATAACAAAAAAAATTCTCTTTGATAATTTTAATGCTACGAAACAATGAATTTACAAATATTCTAACTGTACACTATAAACGAAATATTCAACGTTACTAGTCAATGATTACAAAATTCGCAAGGTCAAGGTCAAGAAAACCGAATGTCTAGAAATACGATGTTGACAAGAAAAAGCATTCAAAATTGTATACTTGTACTTGTGGATATTAAGAACGAAACTGCTGTAATACGAGGCTTATGACAAGAGAATTCGAAACACTAAACTAAACTAAAACATTACCACCAAATAGAAAGCTATCCAATAAATATATTAATTTATTTGACCAAACCCCCAGGAATATCGAGTAGTCTGGGGTGAGTGGGTGACGTTCAGAGAGTGAAGTTTTTTTTTACGAGGGTTCGCAACAGCAGAAGTTATATCAACCCTCAGGGTGCCAGTGTTTTTAGCCTATTCGTAAGTATGTCGGGTTCGAATGCAGGGCCGCTGGATTCGAACCTGGGACCTTTACCTTACTTACAGTGATGAGCGCCGTGTCAACGCCTAAACTGTTGCGGGAACCGACGCCCCTTCTAAAAAAGTAAGTTATTAGCGAGAATGAGTGTGTTCAACGTCAATCCAGCCCGTAGGAATATTGAGTTCTCTGGTGAAGTGAATGTGACTGGAGTGGTATGATTATATCGGGTTTTGGGTTTATGTCAATTTATTGGAATGAAAGTAATTTATTAGCGAGAAAGGAAGGTATCATTCAACCCAACACCAAGGAATATCGAGTATTCAGGAGAAGTGTTGTGATCAGATATCTATGTTTGTTTAGGGTTTTATGTTTATATTAATTTGTTGGAATGGAAGTAATTTATTAGTTGTGGTGATTAGTGACCGTTAGTCGATGATTATTCGGAAACGTGAGATGCGGTCTGGTGTGATGTAGGTTTCAGAAAAACATTTTCTTTATCGTGCCAACGTTTCGATATTTATTGAGATCATCTTCAGAGCCTGGGATTTACAAATATTGTTTAAGTTTAACAAATACATGCAGGATGTGGTAAAAAAGTGAATTTATGCAATGCAAAAAAATATTTTTTATATTCAATCAAAGTATTTTTACTCACTCAAAATGTTTGTTTTCTGCGTGAGTAGAAATTCTTTGATTGAATTTTTTTTTCATTGTATAATTTCACTTTTTTCCACATCCTACATGTATTTGTTAAATTTAAACAATGTTTATAAATCCCAGGCCCTGAAGATGATCTCAATAAAGAAAATGTTTTTCTGAAACCTACATCACACTAGACCGCATCTCACGATTTCCGAATAGTAATTTATTAGCGAGAAAGGAAGGGATCGTTCAATCCAGCCTCGAGGAATATCGGATACTCTGGGGAAGTGAATGTGATCAGCTTTCTATGTTTCTATCAGGATTTTATAAAACATTGCATTAATATATATTCGTAAAGTTCAATATTGCAAACACAAAACCATATGTGTATTGATTTTAGTAGTACTCTAATTCACCCGAATCGTGTTGCTAAAATATCAGTCAATTTTTATTTAGTTTTATTGAAATCTCTGGTGAGTAAACGTAAGTTATTAGCGAGAATTGAGTGGGTCCAACCCCACCCCGAGGAATATCGAGTACTGTGGGGGATTGAATATGACCAGACGTCTATGCTTGCAGTGTATGTATTATGTTTTTTCTATAGTTGTCATAGAAAAGTCAAGATTCAGTAACTGATCGAGACGCTCAAATGGCAGTCTGAAAAATACGCTTGAAAGACCGGAAAAAGGAGTAAAAATACGCAAGGGCCGGTGATGACCTCAGCTTTTTGTTGGCCACTAAACAATTTTATTGCGCTTATTTGGTATATTAATTTCACAACTTTCTAGCAACGTCAAACTTGACTCTGCTTAATCCCCCCCGCCCCGTCGGGAAATTTAAAGTACATATACTTATTGTTAGTTTCTTTGATTTTCGAGTATTTGACAAGCCCTGAGTAAAGTGCGAGCTAATAAGCACAGTGCTCTGTAAGAAAGATTGCCAATGATATGTAAGACATATTGTATTTGTAGACAGGGAGTGAGAATGTGTGCGTGTGCGTGCGAGCGATTGAGAGAGAGAGCATTATCAAGTCGATTACCGAGATTTTAAGATTGCACTTTAATAAATGTTAATTCAGCAATCTGCCGAATCGCATGCGTTATTCCTCTTCTGACCTGATAAACATAACGTGTCGTTTAGAAGCTATGACTTCTTTAATACATTATGCAATAAGATATAGTATTTAGTTACTTTTTTCTGTCCGAACTCTGAAACACAGAATCCAATTAGGACAATTAACACAGAAATCTACAACATTAAATTTGTTGGTCGTTTCCGACCATTATACATAATCTGCTCATCTTCTTGGAATTTTGCAGAAATGAAAAGTTCGAAAGCTACGAATAGATTTATGACAAAAATCGTATAGTTGAAAAATCTACAAAAGAATTGGGAATCGGACCACGGTTCATACGTTTTAACTTTTTTGTTGCATTTATGGTGTATTAAGCTAAAGTAGGAAAATAAATTTGCCCAGGATCTATATAAACATTTCAAGCAATTCTTTCATCTTTCAGCCGTAGGAATAACTAGTAGAGATTATATTCATTTTTTTTTTTTAATGACTGTAAGATACAGTATTTCTACAATTATCTCATTATTTATTATATTACTATTTAATCGTTAATTTCATTATAGCAAATATTAGATCTGTGGTGTTTATGTACGATAATCCCGAATCAAGTACAATTTAATCGAAATAACTAATTTTCACGTAATAATGTTCACGAAGTACGTGCTTAACTAGGATTAATTTATTGTACCAGGCAAAAAAGGAAGACATTGATGACTTAAATGCCAAACTAAGTTATTAAAAGAAGAAAATAAAGCATTAAAATCAGATATAGAAAAAGTAAGGAAGAAGAACCTACAAAATAGCAGGAGGCTAGACCTAGAATGTCACATTAGAAGAGATAATATAATCATTAAAGGACCAAATGAATAAATACATCTCAAGATGTGGAAAACTTCTGTGAAGATGTGTTAGGCGATAATGTACAGGGAAAAATTAAGAAGTTTTTCAAATAGGAAAATAAAACAAAGACTCATTTAATAGCAGTGTTTTTTTTAAATTATTTTAATTCTAATGTGGCGGTACGAGAGGTAATGACCTGCATTTATAATTTATTATATATAACAGTTGTTAATTCTCGAGTCGAGTGAAATTTTGTTGTAGAATATTGTACTTTATTTAGAAATAACAACCTGTTAAGACTAAGTAAAATAGTGCACAAGCCGACTACTGAAAATGGCAAAATACCGAAATGCGTCTGACAAACCAAAAACAGAGATTAGATGGATTTTTTTACACGAGGGTTCGCAGCAGCAGAAGAAAACCCTCAGGATGCCGGTGTTTTTGAAAAAAAAAAAAAAAACATTTGTAAGTATGTTGGGTTCGAATGCAGGGCCGCTAGATTCGAACCTGGGATCTTTACAGAGATGAGCGCCGTGTCAACGCCTAAACTGTTGCGGCCACTGACGCCCCCGGCTAGGTGGATTAGAATGGTCGGAACGACAAAACTACCGGTTCACTTCCAGAAGAAATAGTTAAATCTAATCTTACAGTAGTTAGATTTAATAAACCAAAAATATGATTTCGTGGAGTTAGATTTATTCTTAAGTTCCATAAAATTGGTCTAAAAACTACAAAACGGAAACTCTCAACTTCCAAGTCATACTTTTTGCTCTATATGAAATGAATGAATTTAAGCTGTTTGTCAATGTATACGAAACAGTATAATATAAAATACTACCGAGATGAGTTGCGAGACAAAGGATTTACTAAATAATGCATTAAGAGCAAAAATCGGCAACGCTGTTATTGAATGTTGTATAAATATCAACATATTTGTCTAGTATCATATAAAATAAGTGTATTATTGGTGGCCAAATTAAGAAGAAGTAGAAGGAAATTTTATTAACAATCTCTTCAGCAGGGTACTTTTGGTCTGCATGACTGTCATTGGTAACAATGTACTACTATAATTTATAATTACAGTTGATGATGGGTGTAGGTCTTCGAGTCGGTGAACCCATGCTGTACTGGCATAAAGTCACTTATTGGGTCTGTTTTTACTCACGGGTTTGCTGAATTACTCAAACACATTTCGGCATTGCACCATCTTCAGAGCAGAAGTAATTTATAATGTACGAATCACATTTCTAACACTGAACACCAAGTAGCAAGTTATTTATGCATAGAGACTGGAAGTTACTAAAAAATTGAACTCTTTCGAATAATTTAGAAAATGTGTGTTGTATATAATTCATTGTTTCTGATAGGTCTAGTTCTTTACTGCTTGTTTTCTGAGTAGTCTTCTGTAGTCAATTTCAACTTGTATTTTGTGATGTGATCTGGATAAAAAGTAAATCCATTTCATATAGAAGTGCTTAATGTCCAACTACTCATTGGGTGTCGCAGACAAGGTGTCAGAACCATGTAGCAAATTTTTTCCAAATTATTCTCAAATAAAAGTTCAAAAGGGCTTTGTCGGATTTGAACCCAGAACCACTAGTGTGGCAATTACATGAGAGAAGCAGAATGCTACATTTAAATTTTTGTGATATTTCTTCTTATCGAAGCTGGATTCCAAACTTTTGGTAAATTTATCCTCCTATGTATGTTTTAGAGAAAATATTTTATTAGATTTTTCAATTATAAAATTATTTAATTAGCCCAAAGAAATTATCAATGGAATTTAGTGCCAAGTCTTGCTGGTGTCAGAATTCAGAAAATTCAGCCACTCAGACACCTGCGTTTTGGTCAAAACCTGTGAAGGTGCCCTGTTTGTAAAGAAAATTTGCTCAATATGTCATATCTGATCGAAGAGTGTGAACCTTGGCCCTTTCATGACATGATCCCAACATAAGGATGGTACTCGGGCAGTATCAACTGCTGGTCCCGTTCCCTTTATGAAGAGAAACTTCCTCACTTTAGGAAATGCATATATTGTGTAAGTATATGTGTATATATTTGTATATGTACACGTAATTATATAATATTTAATCTGTAAATAATTAAATTATTGGGTGAGTGATCAAGAAGAGGGCCTGTATAGGTATGGCAGAATACAGAGAACTTCATTAAAATTCACTGTTGGTAGCTCTGGTTAAAAAATACATTAACTAAACATTGTTTCAGTTAGTCTGATAATCGATTAAGTTTTGTTAATACAGTTTGATTATATTGGTTGTCTTTGGTCAGTAAATTGTCACTGCACAGAGTCTTTGAAATTACTTGGAACTATGTATTGCTAAGTTATAAAATAAAACATAAATTTTTGTTTTTGTAAGTTAGAAACATGTTTCATTTTGTCCCCATAAAATCTACTAAAACTCTATAAATATTTACTATCTTGAAGAAAAATCCAACATTCTGCAGTTATAACTTTATGAGTCTTCTTGTGACAAACATGCTATAAAGTATTTGTACATAAATGTTTTACTTGATTTTTACAATAATTTAGTTTTGCAAATCATAATTTTCTTGTTTGTAAACTGGCGCATCTTTTTGGTTTTTCTTCTACTGAGACTAATCTCAATTCCTCCTGTCTGTCTTACAGAACTCAGAGTTCAAGCTTCAAATTCCATCTTCTCTTTTCTCTCAGTTTCAACTTGTGTATCCCAAGGCTATATTCTTGGACCTATACTCTTTTCCATGTTTTCAAATGATCTTCCATTCACACTCAGCTTTACATTCAATGTCCCACAACCAACATCTCTGAAGCTATCTATTAATTATTGTCCTAAAATTAAAAATCTTGGTGTTATTTTTAACTCCAAGCTTACATGGCATGACCATGTGAGCTCTATTATTTAAAATATCTAATCAAGCCTCCATTTTCTTTGGCGCCTTAGCTTTTTCACTTCACAGAAATCTAGAGTTCTCCTGATTAAATCCCTAATAATTCATTTATTCTCTTACTGTAACCCTATTTTTTCATTTTCCTCAATCTGCTCGTTACCTTCAAATTGCTTTTCATTCCTGCATTAGATCCTGTTATGATTTTAATAAACCAAAGGATCATATTTCTTCCTACATTAATGTCTTCAGCAACCTTAACATTCTAAGCACTGTGTGGTGATTAGTGACCGTTAATCGATAATTATTCAGAGATCGTGAAATGCGATCTGGTGTGATGTAGGTTTCAGAAAAACATTTTCTTTATCGTGCCAACGTTTCGATCTTTATTGAGCCCTGAAGATGATCTCAATAAACGATCTCTGAATAATTCTAAGCACTTATAAACTTAGAGTTATAATTTATATATTTAAAATTTATTTTTTGATGTGGTTTCATCATTCAATTATAAATAATTAACATTTTAAAGAATGTATTGTTGTCATTATTGTTTTGTATGCTTTATTTTATTATTATTATTGCTGCTATTATTATTTTACTATGTTTATAAAACTAAATTAATTTCTAATATATTTGTAACTTTAAAATAAATAATATATATATGAAAATTCTGAGAAAACCTTGTAAAATGGTGCATTTAATTCAATTAAAATAGATTAGTTTGTGGAATAAACAAAATTAACGGAGTAATACAAATATGAAAGTTGATTCACAATCAGAGCAAACTTATAAATGCAGCAAAAAATGATTGAATAAACATAACAATGAACTTGCTAAAAAAAGCTAAACAAACAATGCAATAGCATTTTAAAAAAAATTTATTTTGAGATATTTTTATTGAAAAGGTTTCTTATCATTGTTAAACAATCTCTTTCTTACCATATGTTTCACAGTAAATAAATTAAAGCATAATAAAAGTGATTTTGCGTATTTTATAAATTAATCACCTCATTTTCTAGAAGAGTTGTGGTTTCTTGAGAGTAACAATAACTTTTTAAACTTTTTCATCTCAACCAAGACTTTAGATAAAAAGTATAATTAATTGAAATTATACTGAATTTTTGTAAAATTGTACAAATTACATTAATGCACAAATAATGTTTTTGCCCGCAATTTGTTACTAATGATTGATGGTTATAGAAATAATAGAAGAAATTCTTTGTTTTCATACAGTTTTAATAACTGTAGTATTTAAAAAAAAAATTAGAATTGAAAGATTTATTAATTATAATTATTTAATTTATGTATTAATCAATTAATATACTGTTTGTCTAAGGTCTTGGTTGAGATAAAAAATTTAGTTTCTCAAGCAGAATTTGAACCCATGAAATCACGATAGCTCAAGTAGTCAGAACATCAGCGTATTGAGCCAAAGGTCATGGGTTTGAATCCTGCTCACGACATTAGCTTTCTCATCTCAACCAAGACCTCAGATAAAAAGAATAATTTATTAGAATAAATTGTATAAGTTATGCTCCTTATTATAAAACTACATGAAAACCTACACAAACTTTTCTGGTTGCTGTGTAGATAATAAATAAAAATCAGAAACTTTTTCTGGTCTACTGTGAAAGTTATTTGTCTACGTGGCCATAGTTGTCACAGTTATAATAATAATAAAATAATAATGGTTTATTAGTAAAAAAAATGTTTACAAAACAAAACATATGCCATAACATAAAATAACGGCATGGATAAAAAACCGTCTGCCGGAGGTTGAAGCCACAACCATTTAAAAAANATATATATAAATAAGATAATAATAGTAATACAATGATACTAAATTAGAAAGGAAAAGGACTACTGTGTGCAGGCGCCTCAGTTACCTCCAGTAATTAGAGCGCCCTTTTTTAAACGACACGTACTTACAATGCACACAACTACTGATCATAATTGAATTCCCTAATTTGATCATGACGATACGACCAAGCTTGTCGTGTGAATCTGATCAATTGCAGACTGTTCCTGCCATTAAGGAATTCAATTATCTGGGCTCTGCTATGGCCTGTATGGGGATATTAAAATTCCAAGAGGATGGGACATACACCCAAGAAATGGATTACATCCTCCTTTTCTCTGAGGTTACAAAGGCACAGAGGGGTAACTCTCTTTCTTACCACGGAGTGTAGTTAAGAGAAAGCAACTCGCCTCTTAATTTAAAAAACCAGCTCAGCTCCGCGGGAGAAAGATCTGTATTTCTTGAATTAAGGGACAGCAGGGTAGGGGGGTACTGCAGATCTTTATATAAAAGAAAATGGTTGGACTGTCGAGCCGAGTTGTCACAGTAATTCTATATGTATCAATAACATCTGTTCATTATGATACGGTTCTTAATGAAGCACACATTTACGAATATATTACGGAATGTTTTACTATTTTTGTGTGTACGAAATAACATAACTTATAAAGAAAAAATATTCAATGACATCAAGACTTACTGGCTCATTAGAAGAATTTGAAGGAGTCAAGCTTGTCGCATTGCCTGAAACAATGCACAGGAAATTAAATTTAAATAAACTTTCCAAAAGCTGAATCGAGGATGTTTAGCTCAAAAGCTCACCTTGACTTTTCTCTGTGTCAGAGTCGTCGGCCAAAACACCCTTGGCCAAATTTGAAATCTGTCCTTTCAGCGACGACGATATCCCTTCAAACCAGGCCATTTCTTAACAAAGCAGCGCAACTTCGTGCTTAGCTGGACGCCACGACGGATAAGTTGAACATGAAGGAAATGAAGAAATCTTAAGGTCTCTCTACCTGTAGCTGTCACATCACTGTAAACACAACAGCTGACCAGCTGAGCTATAACAGCGCCAAACCCTACAGTCCGAGTTGCCAGATGTCCACTAATCAAACTCTCCACAAAATTTAAATGTATAACAAACCCAAACCATCACATTAATTTTATAATATTCTTTATCAATTAACAAAAGAAAAAAGAAAGCGTTCTAGAATATTATTAACTATGTTTGCAAACAGAATATTGCAGGAAATCAGCATTAGCGAGATCTCGCGGACCCCCCTTTGAAGTAGCAGATACAATAGTGTGTAGTAAATGAGTACAAAACACATTAAGAAATATTTAGTTTTAAGTGTAATTAGTTAAGCATATTTATGTATTTTGTATGGTAATATTATAATTCGTATTTATAATTTTAATCATAACAGTCTTTGGATAAGTGGTACATCAACTACACTGATGGACAAATTTAACGCCCCTCCCAATTTATTTAGTTTAAAATTAAATCCATTATCTTTCCACATTAATTAAAAGTAATTAAGATAGTAATAAATTTTATTTACTTCCTCTGCTTATATTTGTACTGTTTAATCAATCCCATTTTCACAAAAAAGGAGCATTATGCCCTTCCATTCTGTTACGTCTATTTGCTTTCAGTTAAACTTTTTCCTTTTCAGTTTCATACGATATTATTTTTATTCTTAAACCTTTTTCACTGGCTGTGATCAGGCATTTGACTGAGTATGACAGTGTCAGGGTGATGACGTTAGTAGAGAAGGATACTGCCTGCATGAAGTCGCGAGGAAATTGAATCTAAATCACCCTACAATAAGAAGAGTTCTTTGGGACTTCGAAAAACAGGGTTTCATACTAGGACAGGATAAGGTCGTCCTAGGACTATTGACAAGAGAGATGATTGATTCATCCGTCATCCCTAAGGGATATGGGATGAAATATCAAATAAGACAAGTTCGAACTGTTTAATTTTCCTCCATAAATGAAAGAAGAAAGCTCAACGAAAAAACCTCAGGACCTGGCATCTGGCGCTTGTACCTCTTCTTACGACAGCTCAGAAATTGGCCAGGTTTCAATTCAAATGGGCTTTTTTCAAAAATATCGACACCCCCAAGGTGCTGACCTTTACTGTTGCAGACCCTCACAAAAAAGTATATAGATGTTGAATTTGAAAGAAGAGAAATGATAGAATTTGTAGCTTTAACTCTTTCAGTTCTGTCAGATAGATAAGAAGAACAACCAAAAATATGCACCAGTTTCCATATAAGGAATTTATGATTTACATAGCCAAATGCAGTGAAAAAATCAAACAGCACAATACTAGCTATTACTTATTATTATCAACGTGGATATTATCTGAACTATTCATTTATCATCAGTGAATTTTGCAGTTTTATTTAATAAATAGAGATTTATTAACACCCTTTCATTAGAAAATTGGCATTCAATTTTTTTTTGGTGTTTGCCAAGAAATTTGTTTTAATTAGAAAATTAAGTGCATAGAGAAGAGGAGAAGCAACTCTGCTGAATTTAATTGTATTTTCTAAGCGATCGACCAGTTTTTACTCTACTAAAGTCACTTGGATTAGGGTTGTGGTCAGAAAATGGTGATTTCTGACCTCAACCATAATCCTTGAGACTATTGTAGAAAATTAGGAAAATTCCACTGGAGTCTACTTAAACAGGATTAAAATATTTGATTATAATTACAAATTATCAAAAGACATTTTCCTTATGTCGTCATTGTTTGATTATAATTAAACAGGTTTCTTGATGGCGAAAGAAACGATTGTTCGTTTGAAGGCGGTTAGCCAGAGTACTGAGTAGGTGTTGGCATGCTGCTTGAGATAAGACGTCGTGACATCACAAGGCGACGTTGAGGGCCTGAGGGGGATAACAGCTTATCAGCGGAGACTCCGTTCCTCAGTCGATCGTTCTTAGCAGTCAGTTCGACGTCTGAGATGCGGCCCGTTTTCCCGTCACCGCGAGTCGGAAGCAGCGGCGAGCACGGCCCCTGAGCGGCGGGAGGCGGAGGCGGCGGCTGCCCCCAACCAGTCCGAAATGGGCCAGAGCCACAGCGTGCCTATCACCAGCCGCAAGCGGCCCCTCACCAACTCCTTCAGGTCGCCCTTCCGCAGGACCAACACTCAGTCCTCGCTCAGCGCTACATTCAACTACCTTGAGCCAGAGCTGAAGGTAACTTAACTCTTGCCTCCAACCTGTTAAAAAACATAACAAATGCTTTTCTGCACTCACAGTTGTTACATAACACAATCCAATAATTGAAAAGGTATAAATTTAACAATACACTTGGTAATTTAGTTCTAACTCTGCTCAGTCCTTGGTTTTCATTCTATTGTTTCATTTTGATGTTGAATCCTAAATTTGCCTAAATCCTACATTGTGTGAACATCTTGTGACAATAACACAAACAATTTAGTCTGTTATGTAACATGTTATACTTGATCACAGTATGTATAAATACCATGTTATCAACTTGGTTCATAGCAGTTTTGTAAAAATCGTACAACACAAATCGTAAGATTTTCTCTTGGGGGTCAGTAGAGAGATGTGCTGGGGACCGCGGTAGCCAAGTGGTTAAGACGTCAGACTCTCAGCTAGTAGATCCTGCAGTTGTAGGTTTGATTCCCATCGTTGCCTTTGGACTTTTTTCTGAAGCCTAAGGTGACTGGTGGTCACAATTGAGAAAAAAAAATTGACGGCACTCAGCAATGGAAGGCCTGGATGGGATCAAATCTCAGCAACTCTGAATTTAGTCCGGACCCACTTCAAAAATGAGTTTCTTTGATGGACGAACATAGACACACCGGGGTGTGCTTCACATGCGTGTTGTGTGCTCCCAAAAATGAAGCCAGGAAGGGAGTACAATAAGCTGTACACTACAGCTGCAGCGCTCAGGGGGAACTCCTCCATTCCTGGTATCCATTATATATTTTTTAAAAATTAATTAATTAAAAAATCGCTGACTTAATTTATACTATTGTACAATAGTCATCTATGGAACCCATTAGTAAGATGGCCTGAAATTACATAAATTATTTAATTCAACTGCAAACACTATTTTGTCTCAGATATGATTTATATTTGCTCAAAAATTCCAACGGAAGTGGCACCAAGAACTAGAATTCATATAAGCCTTGGACAATATGCCTCTCTTTCAAGTAGAAACTGTGGCTATTGAGCATTATGCCAGGGAGATAAAAAGGCTGGGTATTGTCAATAAAAGAATATCCGTCTACTTAGAACCACCACTGAAGGCAATTGCCGCACCGGTGGTAAAGCCCAAAGTTGTTAGAGCCTTAGAGACCTGTTAGACATTGGGAAAAATAACAAAATTACCCTCGTCTCGGTACCAGGGCAGAGGGGTAATGAAGAGGCAGATAAATTGCCCATGGAAAGTTCGATGAGGCCTATTGGCCCTGAACCCCTTTGTGACATACCAAACTGCCAAAAATGCAGATCTATTAGATAATTGATTAAAAATAAGTCTCTGTTCAGTGGGAATGTAGCCTGGGTAGAGGCATGCAAAACAGTTTATCAAAGGACCATCTCAGAGACTAACGGCATAACTACTAAATAAAGGGCATGCTAGGACTAGAATAATAATTGGACCTCTGACTGGACTCCAGGGGCATATGTGTAGACTTGGAGTGACAAAAACGAGCCTGTGCAGATATTGCCAAGAAGAAAAAGAAGCAGCGGAACATGTCCTCGTTTGTGTGGAGGCCTATGTAGGTTGAGATTCCTCTTCTCCAAAATCTTTGGGGTTTGGTAAAAAGCCTTAGCTTAACGAGGAGCTCTAGATAAAGAAATGGAGATGTACAATGTAGACCGATACTGGTCGCTGTGGGCAGGTTGAAAAGAGGCCGACTCCTATCTCATCTATCTATCTAAAATATGATTTATATTTGCTCACAAACTCCAATAGGAGCCAAGGCCCAAAACAGTTAATTTTGCTCTTAATTACTTCCTCTAGTCTCTAGGAGGGCTCCTTAAGTCTCCTAGGCATCGAGTAAATAAGTGACTGGATTTCCTCTTGTGTAACAAACTCTCATTCTTTAATAAAGGCGGTTTGAAGCTGTTCAACGCTTGTAGACAGCAAATGATGGAGATGTACAATCTATATATCTATCTAAAATATGATTTATAACGCTTGTAGGCAGCAAATGATGTCTAACCCATCACTTTATCATGTTCAAGTGTGCTATAGGATTCATGTCAGTAGACTGTCCTGGCCAATTAGTAGTGATAATCCCTACATTTTCCAAGTAATGGGTGACAACTCGAACTACATGTGGTTGAACACTATTTATTTTAATTAATAATACTTTTAATCTAAGATCTTGGTTGAGAAGTAAAAGCAAGTGTCCCGAGCGGAATTCAAACCCACAACCTTCGGCTTGAAACACTGCTCTAACCACTTGAGCTATCTTGACTGATTTAGAGCAGTGGCTTATTAAGCCAAATGTCATCGATTCTTTTCCCGCTTATGATACTTGCTTTTTCTTCTGAACCAACACCTTAGATTAAAAGTATAATTAATTAAAATAATTAATAGGTTAATTATGATTGCTAAATGCATATATGGATTATTTATTTATGGAGCCACAATTATGAAGCAAAGTCTTACTTTGAATTCCTTCCTTAGCTGTCTACTACAATTCAGAGCTTCCTCGTGCCTACAAATTCATGAACCTTAATCCTTACAAAAGAAAAAATTATATTTATTTACAAGCAATAGCCAATTTTATTACAATAATTACAAGAAAAACAAAGAATTTTTAAAAGATGAAAAACATTGAACATTTACAATAATAAACATTAAATACAATAAAATGTATTCAATAAAAACATTAAACATTTACAACAATAAAATAATAACATACAAATGTACAAAAGTATACAAAAGTAAAATTTGTGATTTGACTAGTTAATAAAACAAACTGTAAATTAGATTAAGTAATTATGCATACATATATGCACAACAAGAATCAACCAGCACATCCGGTATACATTCACACACATATTCATATACAACAGACATACTAATTAACCGTTGTTGTACAAGTTTCTCTCATATTCCTCTTCAAACTGGCTTTAGATGTATTATTAATGTCTTTACAGTTGGAAACTAAATTGACCAGATCCATTATCCTGTATATGGGAGAGCGAGAAGTGTAGTTGATATGGGAAAATTGATCGTAGAACACTGTTTTACTGCGGGTGTGGACAGATGTGATGAAATGAAAATTGAGGAATGATAGCAATTCCGGGGAGTCAATATTATTATTAAGAAGGCCGTTACATCAGACATATTTTTTTCTTGCAGGGAGGAAATCTAAATTAAAAGAGCTTTATTTGTTGTAGAAGGAGGCTAATTTCAGGAATTTCGCTTGTAATTTTTCTAACATTGGGATGTTGATTTTGGTATGTTTAGACCAAACATAACTAGCTACTCTAGCATTGAAAGGACTATTGAATTGTAAAGACAGGTTAGAGTGGTTTCTGTGAAGTCATGGGAGGAAGGAAAAGATGTTTGTGCAAGTTACTAATTAAAATTTAAAAATTAAAAGGGGGCCCATATTATTTTTTGAATTTAAATGATTAGACAGGATAGGTAAAAGGTAGACATTTAATGCTTTAATTAGGGGCGTTGGTTTAGGGGTTGACACGGCGCTCATCACTGTAACGTAAAGGTCCCAGGTTCGAATCCAGCGGCCCTGCATTCAAACCCGACATACTTACAAATGGGCTTTTTTTTCTTTCAAAAACACCGGCACCCCGAGGGTTGATGTAACCTCTGCTGTTGCGAACCCTCATTAAAAAAAGGCTAATTTTTAATTTTAATTAGTAATTTACACAAATATCTATTCATTTTCACAATCTACACATACTAAATGTTTTGCCTGAATAAAGGACTACAATAAGTCCGATACTTTGTCAAAAATTAAAAAGTCATGAACTGCTGAATTGTTCATTCTCTGGCCACCACCCTGGCAGATTCTTCAATCATTCAAGTTCTGTTTAAATTTTCATTTCTTTGCCTCAGACAATTTATCTATGTCTGAATTAAACTTAAAAAAAAAAGTTAATGTGGGGTTTTATGGCCCCTTTGGTTTAATTCTTAGCTGCAGAAAATTAATCATTGGGTTCACAACATTGTCAATAGCAGCAGTCAGTCATTTCACGAAAGATATAGGTGTAATATCACCCCTGGGTTTGATGCGGATTGGGAGTTGACACGTGAGCAACTCCCCTCAGGCCAGACTCTTTATTGTTAGAGCAATGGGGGAGATACTGAGGGCTTTAAGGTCTTCCCAAGATGTTGGCTAATAGAGAAGGGCTCATAATGATTCTCTTAAGGTCAAGTAGATAACTTTCATATGTGTGTGGTCTTTTAATTTTGACTTAATTGGTTTTGAATAATATTTAATTTTATTTGTACAGCAGAACTTTCTTCAGTTTCTAATTGAATTTCGGTGATTTGTAATTCTGGGCTAGCTTGTAATTTCTGAAGGTGTTGGGTCCAGGGTATATATTCTTTTAAATAAATTTTGTGGGATTTGATTTATCTTTAATTTTATTTCACTTTAATTTCCCTAGGATATTGTTGGGTTTTATTTCAATTCGGAGTCGGCCGATCCACACAAACGGTCTCTTTCTGGCACAGTGGACTTAGACAATGTGTAGTATATGCTACTTTTATTAGCTGATGTTTGCAGCAAACAAAACGTTTGTCTTAGCCAGTGTGGTTTATTCACATTTGAACCTAAAACAATCATTCAAAAAACTAAAACAATCATTTCCAATTTGCTTCAAGCAGTATAGAGCAGCCTAGGCTGTTTGGACTAATCTAGCTTGTTTTGGGCCTAAAACTTCTATCTCTATGTTTACTCACTCAAAGACAACTTAGATTGAATAAATCAATGGAAATTTAAAAAATAAATAAATTTAATTTTAAAAAATTAATAGAAAAAACTCATTATACCAGATTCTTTAGAAAGTACTGAAATAAGATTTTGGGAATAATAAAGATCAATAATTTAAAGGAGGTACAATGGGGTTCAACACTACTTCAATACAATTGTAATAAACTTCTTATGAATTTACTAATTATGTATTAGGTAACAATTGGGGGACTGCAGTAGCTGAGTGGTTAAAATGTAAGTGTACCAAAAAAAAAGAAAAAAAAAGAAAAGTGAACATGGCTTGGCCTAAACATGACACCACAAAATATAAAGTAATAATTGTAAGTAAATTGTATTCTGACTATTTCCAGGCTGAAATAATACTGTTCTAATAACATATTTGGTTAGAATTGGTCAAATAAAAAAATGAGAAATGAGTTTTATTGTTTGTTGATTTCAAGGATGTCTTTGATTTTATAAATTGAGAACAAATTGAGTGATCTATTAACCAGACAAAGTCATTGCTTGTGATAATGTCAGTCAAAAGTGATACCGACAACTTTGTGTCATCATTTATCAGTATTTGGACTTTGTCTTACGTATTATCTCAAAGTGATAAAACATGGATTGTAGAAAATCTATACAGTTAAATATATATTTCACACTTCATACATAATATTAATTTTTGTTTGAAATAAAAATACATGATATTTATTATAGAAGATAAGAAGTTTCAAATCCTCTTATCTGTTGACAGATAAACTTTTTTCATGTTGAAACTGAAGTTTGTCTTTATGGTTCCAAAGATTTAAGCAAATATTTCTTTTCGTTGATTAAAATGTTGTTTTTGCTGCTGGATAACATAAATTTAAAAAAAAAAAAAATCGATTTATTATGTCTTAAAATACACCATGACTCAAATAATAATTTTCATAAGTGTTGGAGTGTTTTTGAAATATTCTCATAAATCAATCAGTTAAGCATTCAAACGTAACTTTACATATTAAAAAGCCTTTGAGCTCTTTACTACTGGCTTTTTCCTTTATCTTTCCAAATCAGGAAGTTTCACTGAAATTTGCATAGTTTTGTATATTTATATGTGGAAATTTAAATATGTTTGTTTCTCCAATAGCAACTGAAATTATTTTAACTCTTTTGTCTAATGACCCATTTGTCGAGGTTTCGTTGCAGTAATAATGATTTTAACTAGGCTAAAATAAAACTTGTCCTGTTGATATTATTTGAAAGAATTGAAAGTAGAATCAACATAAAACATATATCCTCTACCGCACAGTTACACAACTCTAATCTGATGTAATAATACATAATAAGAAGGTTAATTGGTTTAAGTGTGGGACAAACCACCCACATTTAAAGCAAACATCAACGCTTTGTTAAAATTGTCCATACTTCAAGAGGTTTTTAAAAACTAGAAAAATCTTATCTTAAAAAAAAGAAGAAAATCTTTCTTTAGAGAAAACACTTTGTAAACTTATTGGCCCCTTATTTCGAGTTTACAAGCAAATAATTGTTCAAGTAGTCATCTTTCTCTTCCACTTGAAAGAAACTACTTGTTATTATATATTTAACGAGGGTTCGCAACAGAGGTAATATCAACTATCAATCCTTGGGGTGTCAATATTTTTGAAAAAAAAGTCCAATTGTAAGAATGTCAGTTTTGAAAACAGTTGGATTCGTATCCAAGTGATGAGCATTGTGCCAATGCCTAAACCGTTGTGGCCACCGATGCCCCATTTCTTAAATATTAATTTGCATTTGTGTGGAACTGGCTGTCTTACAGCCATATTGATAATATTGTAAAATCATGAAATATAATTAATTACATTTGAAACAAAACTAGTAGTTCTAGGGCAAATATAAATTGATGAAGTCAGATGAAGTGTTTTTTTTTTTATATTTGTCTACGTTATAAATTATGCATTAACAAATAATGCCTTGCTAAGTAACAATTGTTATTTTATTGGCTTAAATATGTGGACAGTTTAATTTTTTTTAAATCAAATTTCTTTAAGTACTTATCAGGGGGGCTGCGGTAGCCGAGTGGTTAAGGCGTCAGACTCTCGGCTAGTAGATCCCGCGGTCGTGGGTTCGATCCCCACCGTCGCCTCTGGACTTTTGTGACGCCTAAGGGGACCGGTGGCCGCAATTGAAAGAAATTGACACGGCACTCATCAATGGAAGGGGCGGGAACGGATCTCAGCGACCCTGAATTTGGTCCTAACCCCCTTCAAAAATGAGTTTCTTCGATGGAAGAACACCAGTACAACGGGGGCTCAAGTTCACATTTGTGTTGCGAGCCCTCCCCCAAAATATGGAGCCAGGGATAAAGTACAATAAGCTGTACAGCTCAGCTGCAGTGCTCAGGAGGGAACTCCTCCAGTCCCTGGTATCAAAAAAAAAAAAACAAAAAAAAAAAAGTACTTCAAATTACAGTATCAAATATCCAAGCAAATTCAATAGGAGATACTGAATTTTCTTGTAGCAATAGATAGTAATTTCTTCATCTTGAATTTTAATAATTTTCCAACAGGTCTTAGTGTTATCAGTTTTATCTGTTGGCTATCAAATATCGAATTCTCATTCTACTATTTAAATCATAAATAATTTACAAATGACACTTTGTTTTTCTTAATTTTATTTAATTGCAATTTGCTATCTCTTATTAGCATTTGGTGGTGCACATCTGATAAGAATACCTCTCAAGGCCAAATACACCGATTTTATATTTTCATTGCTAAATAATTGAATTGAACTTTTAAGAAATAACTTTTTGTGCAAGTTTGTTTACATTTTTGTCAATGTAGTGAACCTTATTTGGTTGTATTTGTAAAAGCGCATTAAAGTTAATTTTCTGTTTAACTTTCAAATTCAACATAGGTCATGTTTAGATCATATAAGGGTGAGGTGAGTGTTTTTCGACTACTTTAAGCCTACTTTAAAAGGTAGTGTTTACTCACAGTTTGAAGACAGTTGTTTGTTGTACAGTACAAACTGTGAGTGAGAACTATCTTTTAAAGTAGTAGATCATGTTTTTTTTCTGTTAGTACTTGTTTTTTTCATGTGAAAGGATAATCTGATTAGTCTTAGGGAAAAAGATAATGTATTACAAACAATGTTATTTTTTAGACATTTTCATACATTATTTTCTTTTTAGATTTTTATGCAAATTCATATTATCTACCATTATTAACGGTGCAGAACACAATTTATGAATGGCTAAACACCTTTAAATTTAACAAACATCTTTATTCTTTATAGATAAACCAATTGAATGTCAATGTCGCTTCAGAAGAAGAATTGATGACGCTTCCAGGAGTGACGAGAGCCATAGCCAAAAATATAGTCGAATACAGGGCCGTCATAGGCCGGTTCAACAAAGTGGAAGATCTAGCACTCGTTTCTGGCATAGGGGCTGATCGCCTTGATAACATCAGGCCTGAAATTTGTGTTACAAAAAGAAAAATGCACAGTTGTACTTCTTCGAGGACACAGTCTATAGACAGTCTTATGAGCAGTGAAGTTTCTCCCCAAAACCCAAAGACCCCTCTTGATGTAAACACTGCGTCTATATTCCAACTAATGGGTATCAGGGGGATCAACCAGGAACTGGCTGCATCCATTATTGATTATAGGGAAAGAAGAGGTGATTTTTTTACACTGGATGACCTATTAAAGGCAAGTAGTTTTTTTTTTTTTAATTAGAGATAAATTTTTACTATGAAATATTGCTGGGCTGACCTGTAGTTTGGTTATTTCCAATCATTCTGTAAATGTGTGTAGTAATTAGAAATGGTTTCAGGTAAAAGGAATGAATCATGTCCGTTTAGGATCACTTAGGGCAAAACTCACAGTAAAATCTGAATGTGTACCTGAAAGAAAAATAAAGAGTGAGACAAAACCCGCAAATGGAAAAATACCAGGCAGGACTAATTTATTTAGGCCAATTTTTAACGTTTTATTATTGTTTTCAACTGTTTTAGGCAATTTTCTATGTACACCAGGTGAAAGAAAGAGTCCCTGCAATGGTGAAGTAGTGAAGGACGTGTATGAATTAGTATCTGCTTATTGCCAACGACCCATTTATCCAGAAAAAGATATACCGAAGGACCAATTTAGAATAGCCACTTGGAATTTGAATGATATGTCTCGAAGTAAGGCAGAAAACACAGCAGTCAGGGAAGTCTTCTGCCTTACGCTTCTCGAAAATAGGTATGCCTATGAACATACAGCACGAATTTTTGATAACATCAAGCAATGGTGTTCTTGTTAATTTAGAATATCTTTCGTTGCTGTCCAAGGGGTACAAGATGCACATTCACTTCGAATGGTAGACTTTTCTTTATTGACAATAATCGCTTGATAAAAATTTATAAAAAAATAATCAGAATTTTTCTTAGATTTGTGATGAGATGAGAGTTCCTATATGTAAAAGGTTGATTGAATGGAAAGGATCGAGAGGAAACTGGGTATCACAATTTGTACCAATGCAGAATACAGGGGTAAAATTGAAACTAACATTTGAAAGTCTTTGTTGTTAAAACTGTACCTTTTCAGGGGAAATTGAATCTTGGCTTTCTGTACAACGCCCAGCACCTGCGCCATGTCCTTGTAAAAGTTGTTCAGGACAATTCTATCATGCTCGCTGCAGAAGCCACTATAAATGTGAGTGCCTACCATTTTGATTCGACCGTCTTTATTTAAGCATGGTTTGAACATTTTTAGTTCTGTGGAATGAGTCTTGATGTGCTCAATGTTCAACTGATGTCCAACTCTTGCGACTCAACATTAAATACACTATTGGAAACAATTCAACCCACTGTTATACTGGGTGACTTTTCTATTATTAAAAGCTGTGGTAAGTTATCTTCAAGATTTTTTTTATTGAGTTTAAATAAAAATCTAACCAAAAATCAGTTTACTTATCAAGACTGAGTATTTTTTACTATAAATTGCATATTTTTACAATATGTGAAAGTATAAAAGAGTTAATTAACAAATCTAACATTAGATTTTTTCTGCAGTATTAAATATAATTCGTTAACACATTGACTGCGTAAGAAAGACTTGTTATGTCTGCATCCTCCTGATTATGCTTTTCTCTCCATTTCACTCACTACACAATACGTTTGAAATTCCTAGGGCCAGCTCACAAATGGTTGTTTTTTTTCCAACTGGAAGTGATTTTTTAAAAATTTATTCTGTGAAATTTTAATTATTATTTACCCATTTTGTATGATTACATAAAAAAAGTAACAAGTATTGTAGAAAGTAGAAACAACTAGTAACCAACTGAGCACCCAAATTAAACAAATGTTCTGTGAGTTGTCTACTCATTTACTAAGTGCTGTGGAGGCATAACTTTTGCGTCATATAACATCACTTAGATAAACATAAAAAAAATCATTGACATTATTTTCAGTATCAGAGAGCTATTTTAGGTCATAAATTGGTTCTGCCATCGGCATCCAAAATGGCCGAGCATCGGACACAGTCAATACAATTTGCTTAAATACCCTATAACCAAATAATCTCACAACTCGCTCTTGCACAGTACCATTAACATTTGTGTACTGTTAATTATTTGTGTTGTAACTATTTGATGTAGCAATGAAGTAGCAAAAAAAACAGGAAAAGTTCTAAAAAATATTGATATGGAGTGAACGACAAATGATGTTTGTCTCCACTAATATTACATCTGTAGCTTAAATATTTGACTATAATTTAAAAGACAAATATATTTTTGAGTCATGTTACAAAGTTATAAGGCAATATTTATTTCAGATAAGCCATTGATATCGATGTCATATCGTGCATTGTTATCTCCGTCCATTTCCACCAATGTCCTATTAAGCAGAACCAACCCTCAAACTAATTACCATGACAATATTTTCTTTAAAGAATCATCTGTGTCAAAATATGCTGGTATGTATATCCTAAAATTTGTTATTTTAAAAAATATATGAGATACTTTATGCCCGTACTTTTTATCAAATTAACAACTTCGATCTGATAAGATATTGCTTTCGTAGTAAAATGCTTGTAATAGAAATCAAATTTTCAAACAATTGCTACATTTTAACAGTACACATTTTGCATGAAATCAAAACTGACAAAAGCATCGTTGTTGATTAATGATTAACAATTAGGAATGTTTCATGAATTACTTATACCAAGGTTTATTTTAGGTGAAAGTGATGTTGTGAGGCAAGGTCTTGTGCACTTGGCAATCCCATTTGGTTGGAACTGGAATGGACCAGTAAGCCTTCACTGCCCCGTCTGGGCTCAGGTTGTTTTATGACGCAACGAATAGCGTACAACAAAACCAGAACATTTAAAGTTTTTTTGTTTTTAACTAGGGGGAACTGTCAATCTGACCATTATCCCAAAATAAGAGTAATGTAATAAATGTAGTAGTGTTTTTCTTTTTTTTCTCTCTACCTTCTTTTTTGCCACCAATTCTCAAAATGTTCTTTTGAAAATGTTTGCTTTGAACATGTTCTGTGGTGTAATGTAGCATATCATGCTTGGTTTAATAAGTCACTGTTTTTATGTTTTGTAAATTGATGTGCTCAATATTTAGCAAGTACAAGAGGATCATACTTCTTAACATAGAAATAAGATTAGGAAAAAAAGAGATATTTTTATAAATGTGCAATACAAAATGTCAAGACTTTCTTGATGTTTTAGCTCTGTTATCTATTATTTTAAATATTTTAACTAAATAAAATGTTGAAAATATAAATGTTTAAACAATTGGGTGATTTAAACCCCATTGAGTTCTTGAACAAAAATTTATTTATCCTTGAAATTAAGTGAAAAAAAGCTCTTTTTTAGTTATTTGTGTTTTGAACATTTATATTATAATAAAACAATTTTGAAAGTTATTAAATGTAACACATTATTGAAATATTGCTTAAAATATTTAATTATGATGAAATTTATGTTAATATTCCAATGTTTCCAATGTTATTCTACTTAAAAAGTACTTCACAATTTTATATTTTTTGAAATTATATATAATTTATTTTTTTGTGTGTGTTTTGTTTCCCAGTCCAGTATTATTATTATTATTATTATTTTAATAAGTTGTTATTAAATAAAACATTTATTTTTCCACTATTCCATTTATTAAAGTAATTTATTGATTTTTTTAATAAATAATAATGAATAAATAAGTTTTGTAAAATATTTATTGATATTTGTTCTGTGTCTTGATTTGTGGGAGTGTTACTACATATAAATCAGATAGTAATCACTATAGAAATCAAACTGAATGAACGTTTAATAGTGTGATTCAACTTCAATCAACCATAAATAAGATAGATTTTGCCTAAAAATAATGTGAAATTTTGGCCTTCATAAAATGCAAATATGTGTTGTTTAAATAATGCAAGTGTGACATCACCTTAATTATTCTTTTATGTTCATCATTATCAATATTTTACACATATAAGGAGAAATCAAAATTATGAACCAAATGATGATACATATGTGACAATAAAAGAAAATTCGTGAAATTGGTACTTAAACTAGATTTAATCAACAAATATTAAATTATTGTGTGATTGCAGGTGCAAATAATTAAAGTTTGGAGTAAACTTCATAATATGATAATTTTTGCCAATTTGTTTCTTATCCAAATTAACCAAAGTTCATTAATATATATATTTATATATGAAATAATACCGCTAGCCTATATTTGTACTTATGAAAGTGTCTTTATACAAATTGTTTATACAGATGTTACCATAACATTATTTATGTGAATGTGAAAGTATGAAATTAATAAAATAAATATTTTATGTTACTGTTGATAAATGAGACAAATTAATTTATTGTTAAATTATATTGGAATATATTTCTAAAAAAAGTTTTGAGTGATGCACTTTTTGACATAGCACATTGAGATGTTTAATAAATGTATTGAAATGGAAAAGTATTTTCTATTTGTCATAAACAAAATTATAAAGGGTCTGATAAAAATTACACTCAACAAAAGGTTTTGAAGGCGTGTTTTATTGAAAATTTCTTTTACTTAAGATATAATGAAAGGGGTGTCGGTGGCTGCAGCAGTTAGAAGAGCATCTCAGGAGAACACCGGAGGATAGTTACCTATTGCCTTGGTTTGCACTATTCTTCCTTGATGGTGAAAAACTGAAATTCAACTGACAGACAAAATTCAGTGAGGATAGGGCATACCTAACAATAGGTAACTATCAAATTATAAATAATTTTTTTAACATAAAGGGTCTCCCTTCTAATTTATAAAGGGCTCAGCCTAACTCCTTTTAGATACTGATCAGCTACCATCATCTCTTTTCTACATATCAGCTATCGCCACTTTAAAACACTGCATTCAGACAATATTATATATGTATATATTTTTTGTAATTAATGGTCTATTTTGTTATTTATTTGTTTATCAAGATTGCAAGTTTTAAGTGAGTGTGAAAATAAAAATGTTCACTTTACAAATTTGGAAGACATTTATATTTTTCATAAATAAAAAAATAATTAAAAACAAATGTATTTTCTGGGTTAAAATAGGCTATCCTGTATGGTTTATGTTATCATCACCTCATAAACTTTAGGATAGGTGGCTGAGCAGCTCTGAGGGCAGGAAAGGCTGCCTCTCCTATGAAAGACTATAACTTTGGATTTTTTTAGGTTGACTGATCGTTATTACAACAGGCCACTAAGGCATTAATATTTTATTTATTTATTTTTTGCAGAATGACCAGGCGAGTCTAAGACACAGTACTGTCCAAGCATCCAAGAATCTTTATTTCAGTATTTCCATAACAAAGACTGCATTCAAGTCATTCATTGTTGAGAAAAAGGGAGAATAATAACAGACTCGGGCAATAACCCTGTCTAACACCAGAGCCCACCAAAATGAATAGAAATTCCATTTTTACCCGCATTATATACTGATAAAACACATCATTGAATAATTTTACCCAGTTGTCGACTTTTGCATCAAATTTTTTTTTTTTTTTTTTTTTACAAACATTTTATTGGTACAACCTTACTTAGTATTCTTGAAAGTATTTTATATTTATACTCAAGCGAAGTAAATATCAAATCTACATTTAAATTATAATAATAAATAAGAGTTACTAAGCCTTGAGGGAGGAAAAACTATGTCTCCGAAGGATAGGCAAAGTGACTATTGTCTCATTCAGTTGACCAGCAACTGATTTTCTTCCTATAAATTGAAGGAATTTTTTAGATTCTTTACAAATTAATAAAGCTGTGTGTAATAAAAACAAGATAGTACCAAGTACAGAACCCTGAGATACTCCTCCTGTGGTACTGAGTTAGTACAATATAGTTTATAGTTGTTATTATTATTATTTAAAGGGGCATTTGACAGCTTAGTCATTTAACACCGAGCATATGCAAAATATTGCAACACATTTCAATACGCATTCACCCAAATAAATACATTCACACCTATATACATTGCATTCATTCTATTTGGTGGAATACTTAATATTCCTCCATCAACTTGCATACAGTAACAAACTAATCTAAATGGGGTCGACTTTTATAAATATTCCGCCATCGAGTCTCGTACACAGCTCAAGGGGTGATGGGGATGCTATTCCACCATCAGCCCCTCCCTATTCACTCTAATAAATACACTCACTCATACAAAACATATCTTGATGGATATATACAATAAAAAATTCCCAATTCCCCTAAAAAGCGGAACAGGGGACCCTGAAACTCACTACCGTGTTTGAGAACTATTCTTAAATCTGGCGGCATGCCTACACGCTCTCTATATGGAGCCAAGGCATGACACGCCTCTATTATGTGAGACATATCGAGTAACCTTTCTTTGCATAAGGGGCACCTGTGCAGGCATTGGCCCAAAAGTTATTATTAATGTTAATGTTTGTTGTTATGGTCCTTTTTATTTTTCAATTTTATTTATCTGCTACTTAAATTGTGGATAACCTCGTGATTTATACTTTTGGTCAAAGGGCCTTTTATCAGTATGTGTATACACTCATAAATAAAACGTATTTTCTTAACAGATCAAGTTAAAAATAATTGACTTGTTAACAAGAACAAATTTTAAAAAAAATAATAATTTATGATTTTTTATACGAGGGTTCGCAACAGCAGAGGTTATATCAACACTCGGGGTGCCGGTGTTTTTGAAAAAAAAAAGAAAGAAAAAAAGCCGATTTGTAAGTAAGTCGGGGTCGAATCCAGCAGCCCTGCTTCGAACCCAGGACCTTTACCTTACAGTGATGAGCGCCGTGTCAACGCCTAAACCGTTGCGGCCACCGACGCCCCCAACAATTTATGATTACAATTGATCTTTTAATTTTAAGTAAAGTTGTCACAAAATACAAATATGAAGAGGGTTTTGAAAGAAACACTTTTACTCAAATATATTTTGAATTGCATTTCCAATAGAACTGTAAACTGCGAGTCTTTTGGTGAAAAAAAATCGACATTTTATAGAGTGGATTCCAAAAGATTTAGACAATTCTTGACTTATTACGAATGAGTTATTTTTATTATATAAAGCTGAGCACAAATCGAGTATGAGAACTACCATAGCAATCCCGTGACTATAGAAAAACGAATTTTTCGCGTTGTTCGCTCCTCCAGTTTGGACTCGAAGGTCGTCCTTCGACCGATGGAACGATTTGACTTAGCGACCGGGAAAGAACGATTGCATAACTGTAAAGATCTAAAATTGGAGCTTGAAATTCTGTTCGGGCGGGTATGCACAGGCGCCCTGCTCGGATTTCGATCGATGATCTCAGATACACTTCCAGCCTCTTGCCAGTCGCACTCCAGGGGCAGGCTGCTCGATTCTCGGCTCAAATGGACTGGAAATCCGGCGACGGCGGTGGCCAGACCATACCCATACCCATACAGATATTCCTTTGGCAGCATACGAGGTAAACGGTCTTTTATCGATGCCGGCCTGGTTAAACGAAAACTTTCAAACAAAAGACAAGCTGTCACATTAATGAGAAATACTTTATCATCATTAACACGGCATAATAAATTTTACCATCAGATATTGCAATTAAACCACCCATTAATCGTCTAAGATTCTAAACAAATGCTGTTATGCCTGTAATACAAGGGGGCACGCAAATTACAAAGCCATTATGCTTAGTTATACACGTATTTTATAATTTTTTAAATAAATTTACTTTTATACATAGCTAATAGGAAACAACCCAAGGTTGTCATTATTTTTTAAAGAACAATTTTGTAAGAAATTAAAAGTAAAATCAATCAATAAAGCTATGGAACCTGGAAATTGATTGAGTTGGTAAGATCTCCACTTTTACAAGTATCAGAAGTTCTTCTTTCCCTAAATATTAAAAAGATTTCACCACATTCATCTGACGAATCTATAAATTTGCAGTGCAGCCTCAGGATTTTGACGATTCGGAAAATAAAAAAGTGCATCTTTTAACTAAAAAATGAAACTACCACCATAAGTAATGCCGATCTAATAAAAAATCTAAATATTCTCGTTTAATCCATATATGAGAAAGAGTTCAAATCAGAAACTAGATTTAGTCTTAAATGCTAAATGAGCCTGTTAAGACCGGCTGGTTTTGTAAATTGAGCCGGCGGCTTAAATGAGTTGAGAAGCATCGGTGTTTTTCACGAGCACGATGGGTGGCTCAGGCTTCTAGATTTCTAGAATTCACAGCACTGTCACTGATGATATAGATATCTAGATGTATTCACTTAATTACAATTACCTTAATTACTTAATAATTGATTACTTTTCTTAATTAAAGTAACGAAAGTAAGTTCAATCATTCCACAAGTCGGACATCTTACCAAACATACAGCATGTTTAATTTTTTCTCATCAGTCTCTTTGCCTTTGCATAGACATGAACATAAACATGCAAAATTTTTCAACCAAAAACAGTTTTTCACTTTGATGTAGAAGAGTTTTTGGTGTTTTTCCCGGTTGAAAAACAACGAAACAATAATGATGAATGCGAGATTTTTTGGGAAAGTAAAAATATAAAATTCTCACCCCATTAACAACAAAATACGTTAATTGTTTAAATTTTTTATTTGATCGTTACATGTGTAAACGGCGTAAATGACGATAAACACTCATCATATTATAAAACAAATAATGAAATGAAACACAATTATATAAAATTTACATATAAAAATCCTTGTAGATAAATAACAGTTTACAATTAATATAATATTAATGTCTGGTATACTAAATGAAGGAAGAAAAAGAGTTAGGGAAATTTTTATTGAAGACGACACAAGATTCGACTTGAATGACACAAGTTATCTTGAGTGGATGAGCTGGGAGCGGTGTTTATGCGGTTTTTGAGGATATCTGTTGACAAAAATTGAGGCAAAGGGTCATATTTACTCATAAGAATTTTATAGGTTTCGATGAGTTCTTGCCTTTCTCTACGATCATGAATTTAGGAATTTAATGTGGTAATTAGTGACCGTTAGTCGATGATTATTCAGAACAAACACTTTGAGCCCTGAAGATGATCCTAATAAAGATCGAAACGTTGGCACGATAAAGAAAATGTTTTCTGAAACCTACATCACACCAGACCGCATCTCACGATTTCTGAATAATTAGGAATTTAAGTCGGTCGAAGTAGCTGTTTGGTTTTAATTTTTAAGAGGTTTTGGTAAAACGTCTTGGAACTTTTTCTGCATGTTTAATGTCTTTTTGAAAGTAGGAATAATACTTTCAAACTCTAGTATTGGTCGAACGTAACATAGTTGTGATTAAATATTTCAGAAGGTGACGGAAATGTGCATTTATGTAGCTTGGTATGCAAGAAAGCTTTTTACCTTTCCTTGTCCACGACATGTTTATTCAACTTTAAGTCTTCTGATATTGTTAAACCCCATGTCTTTTTGAAATTATGTAAAGGGATAAATTACCATCGAATTTGTAGGTTAAAAGAGGGTTTTTAGGGCCCAAATGAAGAACATTGCACTTGTCAGTGTTATGATTAAGACCAAAAGTAGCGACCAGCCAGAAATCTTATCAATGCTCATTTGCATCTCAGTCAATTAAGCGAATATATTGGTTCATCTGCAAAAGTACTGCACAGTGAATTTTGTCATCTATATCACTGATATAAAGAATGAATAGAATTGGACTAAGGACCGATCCTTGCGGAACTCCGCCAAGCACTGGAGGTAGGTATTAGAATATACTCGATCAATTCCTGTCAGAGAGTTATATTTTCAAGAAATTTAGGAAAGAACGATGGATCTCAAACCTGTACAGTTAGTAAATTAAGAATCTGCGAGACACACGATCAAACCCATGGAAAAATCAAATCAATCCACATTTTTCGTTCAGAGGTTGTCATTTTGAACTACGTTTATAAAAGCAGAACGTTTTTAGATAAAGCCGTGCTGTTTGAAAGGAATAATTTTTTTTATTTTGTCATAAGTAATTGAACGTCAAATGATAAATATTCCGTGATAATTCTCTTTGAGATTTGCAGGGGCTATGACCTATTGTTTGGTCGGGTGACGGTATGACCAGCGAGAGCAGGCGGACCAAAGAAGTCGTCAGCAATGTAAAAACAGTTAAAGAATTATCGTAGTTTTTTCTGGTTTGGTCAGTCAGACGTTGGATTTGATTTATATAAGATTAAATCTGCACATGTATGTGCGCGCACGCACGCGCACACGCACACACACACACACACACACACACACACACACACACACACACACACACACACACACACACACACACACACACACACACACACACGTGCATTGATCCTATCACTTCTCAATTGCGATTCCATACTGGTTATTTATTAATATTATTGTTAATAATAACAAGAACGAGGAAAGACGGGCCTGGATGATCGGAAACAACCGAAATAAAGATAATTATTTTACTGTTTTTACGTTACTGATCGTATCTCTGGTTTGCCTACTCTCGCTGGTATTCTCTGCCTGAGACGCATTTCCGCCTACGCCATTTATAGACAGTAACTAACAATAAGTTATTTTCGAGCAATTCTCACAAAATATTAGATTTTTTACATGTAAAAATAAAGGAAGCCGTTTTTAATACATATTAAATTTTTGAAGTACCACTTGCCACTGAATCTGAAAATAAGAACGGCGCGATTTCAATGACAAAAGTATATCCCATAATTCTAATTTTCTTTTTACCAATTAATTAAATTATTCTAAAAACGAAACAACTCAAGAACTTTAAATTTTGGTCTAAATAATCGTCTTATTTTAAAAATCGATTTTTCAATACAAAGAAAATTTTTCGCCACGTATTTTTATTTAAAAAATAGCATAAGCTCAAAACATAACAACTGTATTATAGAAAACAAACGAAATCCGAAATTAGAGCGAATCCGTCACTGTAACCAGTTAAATAAAGTAATAATGAATCGTACGAAAACGTAAAAACATTCAAATGGTGGGATTATTATAAAAACAAGTCAGTCTAAAAATTCCCAATATTATTGTGATTCATCTTACGGTTGCTTATGCTACCATGTTACATTTACCCTACAAAGCAAAACCCTTCATATAATATTTCTCAACCATCTTCTTATTCCTAAACCGACCTGACTCATGCTTAATCTGGAACCGACACATTCAAACTAAAAGACAGGAACTGAGCAGATGCTTCGAACTCTATAAACTTCTTGGATGCAAAAACAACATTTTGACCAAAAACATATTGACACTTTACAAAACACTACTGAAACCGATTTTGTCATATGGTTTAGAATTATGGGGCATCGCTCAACTTACCAATATCCAACGATTTTTTTTTTTTTTGCTTTCCCAACCAATAGTCCTAAGCATCATAGTCACCGCTCCCTACTATGTATCTTATAACAATATCCACAACTGCTCAAAATACTCTTTGTGAATAAATTAATCCCCACCAAATTTTCTAAGTTCCGCGATAAACTCTCCCCACTAACTGCAGCTCACTAGTCCAATTCATATCCAATATAATCCAACCCTAAAATCATATTGACTGAAGCGAAGATGACCCTGGGACTTAGCTTGCTAGCCCTTGTGTAAAGTTGAGAGAACAACAATGATTCAACCCTCAAAACAGAATATAAAATCGATAAAATTGACTAAATGTAGGATTTCATATAGATGGTAATAAATATTTTATTAGAAAAAAATTATTATAATAAGTAGATCTGATGGTAACATGGTTAAAGAATGTTTAAATACGTATAATTATGTTTTATACCCTATTTCACTTGAAGTAAATGTAAAATTTGTTTGCTGGTAAAGCAAAAATAATTTTAAAATTATAAAAAATTCCACTGCATCACTTTTTGTCCTTTTAATCAAACTAATAGAACTTCATAGCTGTATTAAAACAGAGATAATTCACTATTTACTATTTTTACAGCCCTTTTACTAGACCAAAGTTGGGAAAGCTCCACGAAGCATCATGCACGGTACGTTTTAAGGATAAGAAATAATAGTTAATGTAAATATTACCCATTTGTATCATACACAATGTTTCCGTTGACATTTATGAGGATTCAAACAATTTTTTAGTTTAAAAACAATAATTGTTGTTTAAAATTTCACTTGTACAAATTTTATTTTTAAGCATTTTAAGTTCCAGTTGTACCATACAAATTATTAATCTAATGTTGCACTTATATATTTTATTGAAATTAGCATTTTAATATGAAACCAAAATCCACACTGACAGACAGTTTTATTCAACTGAAACCATTGGTTTAGTTGGGGTAAAATTTGTACCTGTTATTTTTAACTGACTTGAATGTCCTAATGTAGTTTGTTAACAAGAAATTTAAACAAAAATTGTACATCTGACATTCGAGAGATTAATCACAAGGAATGTCAAGCTTGTGCTATTTTCTTTGTTTTGCATTCGTGACGTTAATTGTAAATATATATAACATACACAATTAAATGTATAACTTGCTTTTTGTTTGTCCACTCACATGTGTGCTGCTACTTCTCTGTGCTTTCTTAAAACGTCCAGTTCTGCCAATCTGCCCCTGGCCATCACGTAAGTCAATTAGAAAAATAAATGAGAGAATGGATTAAAATCAACTCTTACTTTAAATTTAAAAGATAATTAGTATCATACATACATATAACACGATTTCTTTATTTGCCAATAATATCCTATGCTGATGTTCTTAAGCACTGTATAAAGTCCATTATATACTTCAGGACAAAAATATATTTCATTTTCTCATTTGAAAATTATGACGATTTCTCTTATACATGTGTGTGTGTGATGTTTTAACACATTTTATGTTTAAAATGTGCTGACATAGGAATTGAAGGAAGCATGTAAGGTATGCTGTTGTTTACTGTTTTCTCACAATGTCTCGTTTTGCCTTTTGCTGTTTAATTTATGTTTTTGGTTTTCATTGTATCTATCAGCTTCTAAGTCAACTGCTAAATTAACAAATGTCAATTATTGTTAATATTTTGTTTTTTTCAGGCTTTTGAAAAAGTTCTGGTGCAAAACCTTCAATTTGGACTTTCGAGGAGTGTCACTGAAGCGATTTCATCCATACCGAGATGGAGGCTTGTCCAAGCTGCCTTTCCTCACATCTTACACTGCACTGCTGCCCTACTTCACAATCGGTAATAATATACTTCTTAAAATAAATGGTGTATCTCACTTGTATGAAGAAAATGTCTAATAAATGCTCTTCAGTCATTACCGGGTTTTAATTTTACTAATTGTTAAAAAGATAACCAAAGTTAAATTACCATATAAAAGTTAACTGAATGTGCCAGGCAATAAAAAATAAAATATAATTTTAACTAAATTATGATAGGAAATATTTTATAGCTTTATAATCAAGTTTATTAACATACTAATACAAGTATTGTTGTCATAAATTTGACTCACTCTAATTATTATAAATGTTAAAAATAATTAGTTCTTGATATTTAAAAAAAATATTTATTTTAATCATTACACATGCAATGATTAAAATAAATACATTTTTTCAGTCAGCATTTTATGAAAATTAAAGTTAACAAATTTTTCAGAAAAGACACAAATTTGCAAAATCTGGGAGCAGCAGAAAGTAAATTGCTTTACATTCTGCATTGGATAATATTAGATGCAGCTGAAGAGTGTGCAGAAGCTGATTTTGAAAATGGTTTCTATCAGTCATCACCTTTCTACTACCAGTTCCCGATTTCTTCTATTACAGTAAGTCTATTTATTTTAACAAATTGAAACTATCAATGAAAAATATTAAATTTTCAGCTTTTTGTTTATCTACTTGCCCCTTTATGCCACCAAATAAAAGAAGGCGACTTGCAAACGTTTAGACTGGAGAATGGCATTAAGCTTTGGCACCCCCTGTGGGAATACCGCCATCCTGATGCGAGCTGTTTTACGGCACTGTGCAAACCCAATTCTTCGGTCCAGAGAGGAGGCAAGCAGAAGAAGCCCCAAGTCACAGATGGATTGACATTTCTTGGACGTTAGTTTAAATTCATCATATGCATTAAATATGTCTAAACTAATTGTATAAAATTATAGGAAAAACTCCTACTGGAGGTGATGGCTTTCTTGGCACAGAAAGCCCACCCAGCCAAACAACGTCCATTGGATTTTTTGACCCGCCAACTAAAAATGTCGAGGAAGAGGTGACTAATTTTCTAATAGTGAATAATCTGAAATTCAATTGATGTATTTTTTAGGGTTGGGTCTCTTCACCTAAAGATACTGTTTTTCCTGAGACGATCCCTGAAGAAAGTTCAAGTACTGAAGAAGAACATGTAGTATGTATATCATTTCAATTAATGAACTTAATGTTCACTTGTAAAATATATAAATTTATAAGAAGTATTGCTATATCAAAAGGAGGTGCATAATGTGAAAATTGTAACTTCAGAAGAATAGTCCGTGCCAGGTTTACACAAATTTACATGGGCACTTACTTTTGCACCAAAGCATATGTGTCTGGCATGTAGAAAAAGGATGTTTGATACTTAATTGAAGCATGTCATTCCTTGGCTCGATATAAAGAGCTTGTAGGAATGACTCCCCATATGAGAATGGAGTTTGGTCAAATGATAGCAAATATCTGGTTCTTCTGTTCCGATTTTTGGAGGAAACAGGATTGTTTTGTTTAATATATCCATATTTGTTTTGTGTCCCTACTTTTGTATTGAGAGTGAATGTAGTTATTAGCATGAGAGAGGTTAGATGGTGGAATATTGAGTACCCATTGATGCTCAGTTAGGTTAGTTATATAATAGGTGCAATGGATGATGGAGAAATGCTGAATACACCACCACTATAACTGAGTGAATGATATGTCAATAAGAAAGAATGTATTTAAGAGTTTGGATTTAGAGTCAACCTCGGCGGTGGGATGGACAAGGCTGAGGGCTGACCGCGGATTGCCAAAACCCAAGGTGATTCTCGAGGCCTGCCTATAATTTATTGTAAATTACACAAAAGCTGGAATTGCCAACAGGCTGCGAGAAGGGTTAGGTTCATCCCTGCACAAGTTGTATCTATGTACATGTATGTGCAGAGCTGAGCTTATATCATATCAGTAAATCAGTAAACATCATAAATAGAATTTAACTTAACATGACTTGCCTACATAAAATTACAATTATTTAGCAAAAAAATTATAATATTTTGTGAAGAATTTTTCTCTGAAATTCAAATAGATTTAAACAATTTTTAATGTTTGGTTTAGGTTATATTTAGACTTCCATCTCTTGCTGAGTCTGATGGCCTAAAAGAGTCTTCTGTTTACACAGTAAGTTATTAATACAACTATTGTAGTTTAATTAAAAACATACTTTCATAATATAAGTATTATATTTTCTATGTTAATTTAAGGCACCTGATGCTACCATATTCCAAAGCCAAAACAGATTTGTGAAAAGTCCGTCAGACCATCCCTCGTCAAATGATTTCCAACACTACCATAATAAGAGAAATGGGTACATCATTTTAATGTTTTTTGCATAGAATTTTTTTTATATGTATACATATTTTATTTTCAGACGAAGACAGAGCTCAATTGATAAAGATTCTATGATTTCATCTCGCACATGTGCCATAGAAACAAGTTCAGCAGCAACATTTCTAGATGTGGCTGTACTAAGGTGTCTCTTTATTTCTCAGTGGCCTGAAGAAGGTGTCTACTGGGCTCTTCAGTTTTTGTACCACAGGTAATTTCAATTCATTTATAGTTTTTTTATTTATTAATCGGGTCTTTTTCAAGATTGAGAGATGTCAATGACACAAAGAGGGAAGAACCTGAACCGAGGAAACGGAGCAACTCGCTTCCTTCTCCCCAAATTCCAACTTCGTTATTCCAAGATGAAGTGAAACAGGAAAAAGATTTCATAGAAGTCCCCGAACCTAAAGATGTATCAATACTAACAGGTACAATAATCAATTCCTTGTCAGATTTATTTTAGCTCTTAGTTGTTTATTGCAATGAATTCATCAACTTTCAGAGGCACCTTCTTCCTTCAGTCAAAAAGAGCAGGGCCATTTGAGAAGATCGAGTGAGAAAAAAAGAAAGTGCATGAAAATGGCTGATCTAAAAGCATTTGTAGAAACTAAACTGCTGTCAAAATCTGAAAAACACCTGGAGAAGCTTGGTAGCGACGAGGAAAAAAATTCCAAATCTCTATACACACAGGTATTCTTAAAATATTAACAGAGAATATAGTATATATTATACGATATTCTTTTAAAAAGATTATTATTAAATTATTCAGTCGAACATAGAAGCAATAGTCCATGTACTTTATTTCCCTGTAATTTTACACTAAGGATTTTATTCTAATCAAAAATACAATTTTATTACCATTTAAGTATTATTTTATTGCTCAAGAATAGGTCGGATGAAGGTCCACGATTAATTTGTTAATGCTTTACATTTATGCTTTCTGAATAATATATATTTTTAAGTACTATGAAAAATTAATATTTTGACTCATTGGTTTTTAGGAATATCACCGAAGCTTAGACACTGGTGATGACCATTTGATACGAGCAGATCAACTAACAAGAAACTTTTTGGAGCCAGAAAAAGGGCAAACTAATTTAGTCAAAGGGAAAAGTATGCCTAGTTTAAGGTATTTTTTTTTAATATGTTCAATTTTTATATTGTAATTAAAACATGAAAGTCAATACTTAATAGAAAGGTTTGGTTCTAACTAACATTGCTCGAACGTTTTTTAAGAGATTCAAATCAGTATTTTTCCTTTTATTTCACCGACCTGCCATTCCATATTTCCTCATTTTATTCATGTTTTTCAAATCATTGGCCACTACAAGCCATTGTTCTTTTTACTGTTATCTTTTAAAATATATTTTTTGTATTCATTCCTATAGTGTAGCTTTTTATCTATCTTGTTTCTATATCTTGTGTCTCTTACTTCCACGCTCAGCTGTTTGCTAGATGATTCATCCCACAATGGAGGAGGGTGAGTCTATATGAACAAGAAACAAAACTGAAAAACCAAAGTTGATTCTACACTGTACCAAATAATTAGAGAATTTTCATTTCATTCATTGTTTGGTTTTCTTCCAATCCCCTTATTTTTTTATTTTTTTATTATATTGTTTAGTAGCGTGCTTTTTTCACAAGAACATTTTAAGTTTTTTTTTCTTTGAATAAAAATAAATATTTTTACTGCAAACCCCTTTGTTGTATTTATTAGTTTGTGAATTTCAGCTTTTTATTTCATAATATATAGTTTTAATTTATGCTTGATACACTAATGCTTGAGAAAGCATGGGCAAAAAGGATCTTTTTATTAAATATTCAATAAGCCCTTGAAATGATTTGATTTGGAAGTAATTAAAATCTTTAGGTACATCGGGGAAAACAAGAGGGAAACATTCACTGAAACTTCACCAAATCCAATAATCACTGTGACAGAACACACTCCAGCACCTTCTCCCGATTTTTCTAAAAAAAAGGCTAGTTCGCTCTCACGAAATTAGAATGAAAGATAAATTAATAAATTGTTCTTTTTTAGATAAGAGTTGCGCAGGGATCGGTCGACAGTCAGTACGAATTTAAGTACAAAAAGGGGCTTACAAGATCTTACACAGATTCGAACATCAAATATACTTTTGATGACTGTCCAGAAGCTCCTGGCTCATCTCATTATGTAACGTCTTATGGTGACATCGACCTTCTTGTGGTTTTAAAGGTAAAAGGTTTAAAAAATATTGATTAAAATTTATTTATTATTATTGGTTTTTAGGGTATCCAGAGCGTAGTGATGCGAGACAACGTGATTTGCAGCCTCAGGGTTTGCGAAGGAATTTTAAATGTAATCGAAGTTGTTGAAAGGATGATGGACGATCCAGAAAATGCAGCTCATAATTGTGTATTAACTTGTTTGACAAGGTATATGTTAATATTCTCATGGGTAATTTATATGTCTTGCATTTAATTTACTACTGGCACGATTTTTTTAAAATCTTGGTATGAAATAATAATGTTTATATTTTAGAGTTATAAGACATTTGGGATGTCCTCATGGTTGTGGAGAATCTCAGCGGGGTCCACCAGCCGATTTTTTACGTTCACAAGTTCACTCGCTTTTGTCCAAGTTGCATAAAGCCAATACCAAGAATTTTAGGAAGTTTTTCAAGAACATGGTCTCTTCCCAGTCGATAATGGACATAGTTGAATTCTTCCATTCGTACACTGGTTTCTGTGTTGACCCAAGCTCACTTCTTTCACCTCTGAGTAAATATAAAATGCACATTGAGATAGATAATCATGCTTGGAAAGTGTATTTATGAGAGTATTTTCATTATTTTGACCAAGACCAAAAGCGAGGTGGCTGTAACAAGTCGCCAGACATGATGTCTCAGGGAACGTTTGGCCCTTTTTCATCTGGAAATGTTTCAACTTGTGTAGAAGGTCATATCATGTCGTATGTTTTTAAGAAATTGATAAGCAAACTTGTTCTTTCTAACAAGGAGATCAAGTCCCAAGAAAATATGGTATTGTTATTTAAATTATGTTTGTGCAAAACTTGATTTAAAAAAAAATGTTTATGCTGTTTTAGACGTTATATTGTGATATCCGACTGCTAATGAGTTATGTGAAAGAAGTCCATGGAAATGTATTACGAAGAGTGACTATGAGTGGTCTTATCGATACAGCTGTTCGTCCTCATGGAAAGCAGCCAAATGTACAAACAACAAAAGTCATAAGGTACAAAAAATAAAACACACACATGCACACATACATACACACACAAAACAAAAATATGTATATTTTGTTAAAGACATATTCCTCAAAGTGAACAGGATGAAACGATAAACCAAACTTCTTTCTGCTCGGAAGATAAAGACACACGTAAATCCCTTTTTAAAAAGCGAAGTACATCTTCCATTTGCGCTGTAAATATTTTTTTTCTATAATCATTTAATTCAGTTGATATCTGTGAACTAAAATGTAACTCTAAAGTGTGTGCTTGAGGCGGAAGGTAGTGAAGAGGTGCAGAGTCCAATGAGTAATATGAGGAAGAAGCATCACCACGTTCTCACGCCAAGGCATAGCCAAAGGGCTTTCAACATGTTGCCAAAGAATTCTCGATTTCACATTGGCGGTCTAGGTAGAATTAAACTATAAATTTATTGTGGTAATAAAAATATTACGGCTGAAACGGTTTCAGTGAGTTGGTTCAGACGTGAATACAAAAGAGGCGATTCCTTTGATTCCCAAGGTAGCATTGATCCTGTGGGGGACAGTGCTCTTATCCATCACGCTGCACAATTGCATCACTCTTACAGCAAAACATCTCAGAAAAGCACAACAAGGTGAGGTTTAATTGCACTCGAATGGTCTAAACTTAAGTTAATTCATTTGTTGTTTTAGTGTTGGGACTACTTTACAAAAAGCCAAAAGAAGGGTTGAAGACCAGTTCACCAAATTTGGATTTGGGAGAGGGAAAAAGAAGGATGGAAGCATCGAGGAAACACAGGGTAGTTGTAAGTTTTATAAATTTTCAATTAAATTGTTGAATTCTCCATTTTTTTACAACAAAAAATATAAAAAATTGATAGTCATTAAATCAAAATTGCATATACTATTACATGCTTAAAATATAACAGTTAACTGATCATGAAAATTTCATGTAACAAAAACATATTTATCAATTTCTTAGAAGTAAATTAATGTTCGCTTTAACAGATTTGAGCAGGAGGAACTCTGAAGAAGTAGCTGAAGGGCGTTCCCGAGATTGTGAGGTGGTTGTTTACAGAACAAGGCGTCTTATTAGGAAGGAAGCACTTTTAAATGGCATGTTGAGACTGTCTTTACTTTTTGAAACGTGTCAGCCAGCAACACTTCCTCATCCTCATCTTCTAGCTGCCACTTTGGATTTGGTAAAGTTGGTAGATTAGTATTTGTAAGTTTAATAAGATTTTTTTTTCGCAGCCCAATGCTCCTGTCGTGTCAAGAGCGGCGTTTATACTCGAGTGTGCACACTTTGTTCACTTGTGCAACAAAGGACAGTGGCCTTCTTGGTTAAAACATAATTTTCCGATGTTCCGGCCGTCAGGTCCACCTGCACCGAGCCGCTCTAGTAACACCAATACTAGGAGGTCACATGTACTGCAAAGAGCAGCAGGAAGCATGTTTTATCAATGGGCTGAGGTAATCATATTTTTAATTATTGACTAATTTGCTCAAACATTAAATTATTAAAAAAATAATTTTCAGGTTCTTGGTCAAAGGCTTGAAGAAATGCTAATAGATGATAAAAATCACATTTCGACTGTAATAAATATATTATCTGATGAAAATAAACAGAAAGAGTTATTGATTGAAGATGAAGAGGAAGATTTTCTTGATGAATGTATGTTTTAAAACTTATAAATTAATTAACTGTGTAATTTGCAATAAACTTTAAAAAAAGGCAGATAAAGTTTCAAAATGTTCAAATTCATTTTCTTTGAGTTTATAGTATCAGTTTGATTATTTAAAAAATATCATTTAATCATTAAATATATTTGTACTCTTGAAATTAGCTAAGTTTATGTTTCACTTTACTCACTTATCAGAGGTATGATTTAAAAGAATTATTTTTATATGATTGTTTAAATCTTATATTTCGTCATATCTGGCAAGATATTTTACAATTTTCAGAACATTTTATTTGTTGTGTTTACTAGCAAGCAGAAATATATATGGATCATCTTGTCCAATGGCACTGAGATTGGTAGGATGTGTTTTGCTGTTAGAAATAACAGCTTTTCTCCGTGAAACATACCAGAATTTGCCTAAGGTTTCACAAGTCAGCACTAGAGAAAAGCCGCAAGGTGGTTGGGGTGAAAAGGTTCGTCAGTTGGCATCTTTCAATATTCTAGTTCACCTTCGCGCTTTTTCTAGGTCTATTCGAAAGACGCAAACAGAAGATGGAGTATGGCTTTATCATCGATGGGCCAGTCACAAGCATCTGCTCAAAGCTTACAGAGCATAGTCGGGGAAAAAGGAGAAGGTTGTGTCAATGAGCAAATGTTATTTTATTAAGTAATGTTTGATTTTTACTTACAGTATTCGTCGGTGGGAACCAATCAGAAAGAAAGATCAGTTTTGTTCTACAGGAGCCAGACAATGAGTCTGAGGCAAGTAGCAACACAACACTTACAATACAGGTATGCTTTTGCTTTTGCTTTTTATGACATAGATTGAACACCAAAATTACACCAACCCTTAACCTGAACCACTTGTGGTAACTATTAAACCTTAGGTTATATTTTCTCTTTATTGCTATCACATTCTCTCTCTCTCTCACTCTCTCTCTCTCTCTCTCTCTCTTTCTCTTTTCTCTTTCTCTCACTTACTCGCTCTGTCTCTTTCTCTTTCTTTTTCTCCAAAATTACACCAACCCTTAACCTGTACCCCTAGTGATAACTATTAAAATTTAGGTTATATTTTTCTTTATTCCTATCACATTCTCTCTCTTTTTCCTTCTCTGCGGGTGATTATGTGCATGATTTGAACATCCTAGTGTGGATGATGGGAACATCCTCGAAAATGGATAGCATAAATGATGATATTGAACTCTGAGTTATATGGTCTTGTAATCTGGTGTAATAAACGTGGGTTAAAACTGAATCCAGTAAAATGTAAATATATGATGTTAGGACACAGTTCACAGTTACTTAAGGTGTGCATGAATAATGTAAAAAAAAATTGTATCAAAAACAGAATTAAAGCAATTAAGTTATTAAGTTAATTATTTTACTTACAATTAGTCTTGGTTATAACTATTTTTATCTCTTCATTTAATTTTAATTCTAATTTTTTCTCTCAAATATTTTTTTTTAATATTATTATTTTTTTTTTTTTTTAAATGACGTTTTAGTACAGATTCCGATTGTAAATTATAATGTTAGTTATTGCAGTGTTATCTTACATCGGTTCATGGATAATTTTTATTGTTATATAAAGTTTATTATTTAATATTTTCTATATCATCAAGTTTATTTGGAAATTATCACCCCCGGATGTGAGAGAGGTCCAAGAGTTCTACTACTAATTCTGCATGGCTAAATAAAACACTATCAATTAATCTCTCTCTCTTCTCTTCTCTTCTTTTCCTTTATCTCCTCTGTCTATCTGTATCTTTCTTATCTTATTCTCTCTCTCTCTCTCTCTCTCTCTCTCTCTCTCTCTCTCTCTCTCTCTCTCTTTCTCTTTCTCTTTCTCTTTATCTTTCTCTTTCTCTTCTCTTCTCTTCTTTTATCCCCTCTGTCTATCTGTATCTCTCTTCTCTTATTCTCTCTCTCTATCTATCTCTCTTTCTTTCTGTCTTTCTCTTCTCTCACTCTTAACTCTTACCCTTTTTCTCTCCTATTTAGTAAATAGTTTTTGTAGTATGCCATCTTAATTGTTGCACTTGATCCTTCTGTTGTTCCTAGGTAATAGTAGTGGAAACTTATTCAATTTAGCTGAATGTATCATTTTCCCTCTTAAACTACATACTTCAATGAAATAATAATTTTCCTTCAATTCTTTTTCATGACTGTGTGTTTTATTTTTATTTTATAGTATAATTTAATATCAAAGTTTTGATAAGATACAATTTTTGGTTCTTTTTCAGTTTCAATACTCAGTGCAGGTAACAAAATCAATCATTTGAATTTATTCACCATCTACATCCTCTATTAAGTTTTTTTATCTTTATTAATTTTATAATATTCTTTTGCCTATTTTATAATCTTTATACATAAAAAGTGTTGTACATATTTTTCATTAAGAAAGTCTTTGTTTTATTCCTGATCCTTCCTAAACTGGCTCACATAACGCATGCCAATGTGAAAATGAACATAGACCATGTTATATGATTGTTAAATATTTTTCACTTTATGTATTAATTAAGTGCATAGTAAAATAATTAAAATTTGTCTTTTAAGTCAGTATTAGATTACAGAATCAAATGCAGTGTAGTACTAGTATTTTTGTTAAATGAGTTTTTAATGTGTACATTTTGCTATTACGCATGTTTTACTTATATGTCAAGACATACTTTTAACTAACCAATTTACAGTTCTTTCACAATATGTTTAAGTAGAAGAAAATCTATATTTTTGAGATTTCACTTATTTTATCTTTCACCAAATTTTATCTGACAATTAGTAATCACTGAGGTATTGTAATTTTAAAAAATTGTGATTATATCATGCTGATTTAACTTAAATTATGTGTGAATTTCTTTGCATTTCAAATAGTGCTTTAACACCAACCTAATTTCAGTTTAGAATAACATTAATCTTAAACTAATTAATCAAAATTAATCTGCAAATAATTTAAATTAATAGATTTGGTATTTCAATTTAAATTTTCTCATTTTATTTTATATTTAATGCTTCTGGATGACTCGAAAGTAGAAAATAAATTTAATTTTTGTAATTATTCATTTAATTATATCTATGGGTTGGAAGATATAAAAAATGTTTAATAATGAAGAGTATGAAAATACAAGGTTCCTTTTGGTTTTGTTGGTGTCATCGTCCACTAGACACATCATTAAAATATAATGATCAATGTAAACACAATCACCCATCCATTGAATATATTTTAGTTTAAAATTCTAAAAATACATTTGATACTTTTACCTTTTATTTAAAACCCATTTATATTCTTTCTAAAAAATTGGTAAATGTTTGAATATGGTTTGAATTTTATTATTAATTTGTTTCATAATTGTTATTAATTTGTATTGCCAATTAAAGCTGTAAGATACGCACAAATTTGCTCAATAATTATTGTATGCGTAGTATCAGTGTGCAGTGTATTGCATCAAAATTTCTATCCCCACTTTCTCATTTGTAAGTGTTATGAATGCTTTTTAACGTATTAGGGTGAAGATGGTATGCCAGGCGAAGAAAAAAAAATGAGAAGTAGACGGCCATTGCTTTTAAGAAGAGGAACTGCAACATCTGCAGTCACAAATGGATCATTTAAAAGGCGCAGCTTAAAACTTAGGAGGACGAAGGAGTCTGTTCAAACTGAAAGGCAAAAGGAAATAATGCAAGAAGATTGTAAGTTTAGCTTCAACCTCAACTTTAAATTTAACTTAGATTATTATTATTATTTTTTTTTTTTGCATAGTCAGAAGAGCAGAATCCTTACAGAATAAAAGAAAGGTGTCATCACTTTCTGATCGAAGTGATACATCTGAACAAGGAGTTGGAGAAGTTTCTGGAGAAGAGAGTCCAGGCATACCAAGTGACGACCAACCTCCTGAAAGCCCAACAGATACGAATGACACTGATGACATGACAGAAATGCCATGGCTTAAAGTAACACCAACCACGTTTGTTTTTGTATTAATATAATATCTTTGACAATGTATTAACATTTTTTTAGGTTATTGTTCAAATGTTGAACTCTTTCAACTTTTATTGTTCGCATCAAAATTTCTGCCACCCTTTTTGCTACAGACGTCACATGAGAGGAGCATCACGGCTCATTAAAGCTGTTAGACAGGTACGACCATTTTAAAATTTCTATACACTCTTATATATAATTTACTGTTTCATTTTTAACGTAGGTTTATGGAGAAGAATTTGGAGTGTTAGGAAAAGAAAAGAGGCTAATTCAAGAAGAAATAAAAAAAGGAGATGGGAAAAGGAATAGAAAAGTTTCTGATCAAGTCTCTCCAATTAAAAGTAAAGAGTCTAAAAAGGAAAAAGATAAAGAAAAGTAAGGTTTATTTATTCCTTACTTATTCCTTCCTTAAAGTAGTACCTATCTTAGTAACTACTTAGAAAAAAACCCAACTTCAGTTATTTAGAAAAATTTCAAAAAATTCATATCTATTAAAAGCAAGATAAGTTTGGAAATTATTGCATTCCATCCAGTCACAGAGTTAACAACATTTTAAAAGTGATAATGTTTAATTTTAATTGTATTTCCAGCTCAACATTATTATTTAATATTTTAACATTATTTTTTATTATTAATTATTTTTTAACATTATTATTTGTAATTGGCATGTAATGCTGTGTAATCTTCATTTTAAGTTTGAAACATAATTCTTGTTGTGATTTAGATTAGATAGAATTACAGAAGGTACATCCATCAGTAAAGAATCTCATAAAGACTTGATGTCAGGGAGGGAAAAAGATGAGACCAAAAATGAAAACAAAGATATATTTGATAAATGTAAAGATCCACCACCAATATTAAAATATTTGAAAACTCAGGTACTGACAAACTTCAAATTGAAATTGCAAGATCTTAGGTTTAAATGATTGGTTAGGTTGGTGATGTTTTCCATTGTGCTCTCGGAGGGCTGGTGAAGGGTGGTGTGGTTCTCGGGGGTGAAGTCCTTTGTGAATGTCTCCCTTTCGCTTGGCATTTACTTCTTGAACCTTCACAACAAATTGCTTCAACAGCAGCTGCTCTAATGATCCTTGCAGCAGTCAAAGCACCTTCACAAGCAGCTCACATAATGGATGGAGCTTTGAGGCATCCTGATCCTGCTGTTAGGATCAATGCTGTCCTGAGGTATCAATTTTTACAAACACTTTCCAAATGCTTGTTATTTTTGTTATTTTTTTTTTTAGATTTAAAGTTCTTTGGAAAATGAGGCATCAAGTTTGGTGTAGAATGGAAGATGGAGCTCAAAATACTTTTAAAGTCCCTCCCCCTGGTATAGAGTTCACTTTACCCTCACCAAAAATCGGTATTGAATCTTTGCCAGTAGTCGATCCTCCTTGGATGCCTCAAATAAAAACAAAAGTTGAAGAGGTTACTGCAATTAGTCAGGAAAGTCATGTAAGTCCATGGTTTTACATGTCTAATTGCTATTATTGAAAAAAAAAAAAAATATGGGTGTAGAGGTCTTTAGTCACAGCAACAAAAACAAGAAAGAAGCAGCAAACAGAACTTATAAAAATGGCCCTTCAGGCGAAAGAAGATAAGAAAAGGTGTGAAAGAGAAAACTTCATGGTCACGACGATACCGGTGAATATTCAAGCTGCCTATGAGCCAAGCTTGCATCACGCTGTTGGTGATGATCATGACGAAGGTAAAAATTAAATTGTTAACCTGAGGCAAAAATTCATTGAATTCCATTAAGGAGGAGATGAAGAAGTGATCGAAGGACAATCAAGAAATGCTTCCCACCATATTCATTCTGCTCAGTCACTTTTTCCTTCATGCCTTTGCTCAGCTGTCATACAGATTATAAGCTTGCTGGATGATGCAGCTGTCACAAATGACGGATGTGCCGTTTATGAAGTTGCTTACCAGGTATAAATAAAAGATTTGAAAATATGTTACATATAAAACGGTTATTTGATTTTTGGTTGAAATTATAGGTTATTTGGAATTGCTTGGTTGAAGATAGTGCTTTGTTTCTTCGTTATATACTAGAAAGATTGACAAGAGATAACCAAGAACTAATGTTCAAAGTATTGAGGCATTTAATTCGATTTGTACCTCGCCTTCCGCAACAGGCTGCATTTACTTTGTACAACTATATCATTGGCTATGTGATGTTTTATGTACGAACTCCCCACGAAGAAGGGCAAAAGTTAATTGGAGCTGCTTTATCAATTCTTTGGATGGTGTAGTATGAACAGTTAGATAATTAATCAATATTGATTCTTAATGTTGGTCTTATTTAAGGTGGTGCATAGTGTACATGGAATTATGTTTAAAGATTTGAAACAGATTTTGAGAAAAGAACAGTGCGATGCTTCAATTCTATTGACTGCAAATGTGCCTTCCACGAAGAAAATTATTGTACATGGTCCACAAGGTATTTTTTTTTTTTTTTTTTTAATTAAGCTAAGTTGTGCAGAAACTCTAACCACTTCTTAATATTAGAGCAATCGTCATGTGGTATTCCATCGCAGTTTCCTGTTCAGGAGGACACCCAGTTTTGTCAGATACTGAGAGAGTCCTTAGATTTTTTTGGAATTGATGAGGAGAAGCATAAGGAATTCTTCCTTGTTGATTACAAAACCCGTAAGTCCTTTATCAATGTTGAATAATATAAGCTTTTATTTCATTTTAAACAATTTTAGATCAAATTCACAACCCAAATTCCTATGTGAGGGATTATTACTTTTTTAAGAGATCACAGTACCCCCAGTTGCAGCTTGTCCACATGCACCCTCAAGAAGCATTCAATGCTCTGCAGAAACAAGAGCTTATGCACAAAGTTGTCGAAATTGGTAAAGTTCTTCTTACTTGGGCTATTTTGAAAAATGTCGACATGGTTAGAGAGTCTTTGTTTATTATAGGCTGAAATGAAAATATATTCAATGGATTTTAATGAATTTTAGGTTGTCCAACGAGTCGTATTTCTTCATGAAGAATTGATGAAGCTACCTTCATTTCCTAGGAAGGCATTAGAAGCTGATCTTGATCTCTATAAAGGTGGAGAAATGGGAAAGGTATACTAATGTTTACTTAAGTAACATAAATTCTAAATCAATTTAGAAGAAAAGTGTGCTTTATTAAATAAGTGAAAATTTATTAATCTGATGGGCCAACATATGTGTCAGCCTCTTTCATGATGAACTTTAATAGTTAATTAAAGATTACTTTTTATTATTGATTACTGATTTATGTAAGCTCAAATCTGCACATGCATATACATACCTACACACATGACAGAGTTGAGCCTATCACTTCTCGCAGACCATTGGCAATTCCACTTTTGATAATTTACAATAAAATACCAGCAGGCAATAAAATTACCCACCTCATGTGTTAGCAGTTCGAGTCACTGGGGTTGGGCTACGATGGCTACCAACAGCTAGGACATTTCAGCTGCCAGCTCAATCTGTTCCTAAAACTAAACCCATTCACACTCTCACCTTTAAATACATTCTTTCCTAAATACATACCATTCACGCCATTAGAGCGGTGGAGTACTTGATAATCTTCCATTTACACATATTATATTATGAACTTAATTGAGAGTTGATGGATATTCAATTTTCCACCATTGGCTTTTACACTACACATTCATGTCAATAAATACATTCACTCGCAAAACATGCTAGGTACCCAAAACTATCAGTACTACATACAGTAAAACAACTCAGTTTTATCCAAGAATCAGAACAGAGAACCTAAAGATGTGCTTGAGCAATTTTACGTTGAGCTATATTCATATTCGCTTCCTATACGGAGTCAAGAAATGACACCCTTAAATTATATGGGACACATTGAGCAATCTTTCCCTACGTGCCAGGCTTTAGCCCAAAAGTAAGCATTGGTGTGCCAACCTCACATGACCTACTTTTAATCGGGTGAGGATGACCTTCCTTCTACAAGTCAGGTCCTCTACGGGCCAGCTATATATTATGCAGGGTGGGCGACCAAGACCCAAGGGGTTAAATGCCTGGGTAGACTCGTACCCCATCCCTAAAAGGTCCAGGACTTGGTTGGCATAAACCTCTTGGACCTGTTCACAAATCACTCCCTCTACCTTTGATAAGTGATCCATCTGTGTAGCAGTCTATGTTACGACTATAATGACTCCAGACTATAATTATAAACACAAGAGGTGACTACCTGCAAGTGCTTTTTCCTCGAAGGGGTTTTAATCTTTTTATCACTAACGCTTAATAATTGACTGTTAATAGTTGTGAGATTTTCGAGTGATCTATGTTATTGCACTTATGATTCCAGCTGCCCTCGCTAATTAATCCGTAGCAGCTGATTAGTGCTCTGAACTTAACCTCAATGTGAAGAGTTTCGGTATTGGTTATGATTTCAAATGCTAGGGTGGGTGTAGTTGAAAATGCTCCTGTCATCATCAAACAACCTAGCCTTTGAAATGACCTTAATTTATTACTATTCCCTTTGTTTTCTAGACCTTTCCACCATACTAAAGCTGCAAACAAAAATCTAGGTAGAATAATTGCAGTATATATGCCATTTGGCTACCCATTGTTTGATGCCCCATGTTTTACCGACAATTCTCCTACATTGTACCATTGATATAGTGCCTTTCCTGTATATGTTATTAATATGAACTTTCCAGTCAACTCTCAAGTGTCACACCAAGGAATTTGATTGAATCCACTAATTTTAATTCTATGCCCTGAAATTTAGGGTTTTTAAAATTACCTAATGTTCTTTTCCTGCTAAACATTATCAATTCTAGTTTAGTAGGATTAATTGATAAACTTGTCACAACACCACCCATGAAGCAATCCCCTGGTGTTTTCCATCAGTAGTGAAAGAGTCAGGGGATCCCTACCTGTGAGCATTATGGTACCATCATCTGAAAATAATTGACCGTAGAAACCTGAATTATTCAGAAGTTCTATTAAGCTGTTTACTGTAATTAGTCATAAAAGAGGTGCCTCCCTGTGGACAGCCTCCTTTGACATTAATTCTAAGAGTGCTACCACCTAAGCACATATCGATCATCCTTCCCTCCAAATAGTTCTTCATCCATCTAGTAAGGTGATGGTCAACATTGTAATTATCTAATGCTGATATAATGCAAGAAGTATCAGCATTATCAAACGCCCCTTGGATATCAAAGAAGCAACCTAGTGTATATTCATTATTAAATAATGATTTCTCAATCCTGCCTATCAGTGAGTGCAAGGCAGTTGCAACTGATTTTCCTGGTAAATAGGCATGCTGATTGGGAGTATCATTGTATTAATTCCACAATCATGCCTAATATATCTATCTAAAATTTTCTCTATAATTTTTATGAAAATAGGATTTAGGTAATTGATATGAGGCCTTACCTGGTTTGGGTAAGAAAATTACCCTTATTTCCTTCCAGCATTTTGGTATATGTCACATGGGCCACCTATAGACCGGTTGATATGTAAATGCTTCTCTGCCGATACAGCCCACTGACAGGGGGCCCCATTCTTTTAATTTCTTTTAATTTCTTTAAATTCTTTTAATCATATATTTTTTTAAATTAAATTTTTAGCCAGATCATGGTCCAAAGGTTGGCTTACTTTTTATTACATGATAAACAGATAATATTATATAACTGTATTAAAATGCATTAATAATTCAATAAATATAAAAGTATTCGTTATTTTAAAAAGAATAATCTAAGTATTTTACCTAAAACAGAAATTATTTTTTGAATAATTAAATTGAGGCAGTTTATAGCCTATTATTAGCCGTATAAATTAGTTTACTTTTTTATTACCTTTATTTGTCCCAATACTATTTGCAAATGATAATATAAATAATGCATTATTTTAAAATTAAATTAATTTTAAAGGAATTATTGGGTTTGGACGTCCTCCACAAGTTTATGTGGGTTCGACTCATAGCAAGAATGTTTGAGGCCATGGCTGGCAACTTTGCATATTCAGGAGACATCCACTTGTTTTTGAATGTTTTAAATGGGGCCGTCACCTTGCACAGCCAGGACGCAACTATTCTGCGATACGTGATGGCAACTTACATAAATGCAGCGCATAATTTCAAAAATATTTTTTCTATCAATGGGTCAGTAGGGAAATATGAGTTCGTATTATTTATAGTTTACCAAAATATTTTATAGGTACTTGATGATAGTTCCGACCCTTCTTCAATTGTATGCAACACATCAGACAAACAAGCTTGTTACAAGGACAGTCGAGTATGTCGTGAAACAATTCTACTTGATGAACAGAAAGCCCTTTATACTTCAAATGTTCGGCGCCGCATCTGCAATACTAGATATTGATATTGCATCCCAATTTGGAGATGCTCACAAGGTTAATCAATTAAGAATGAAAACTATTTTTATGACTAAATTGAAATTCAAATTGATAAATCTTATTGTAGGTACCTGCACTTTGCCTATTCAGTATTTTATTGAGCTTGGAAACGCCTTCCCCCGATCCGCTTAACATTGGAGAATTAGTCAAAGAAGAAAAACCACTGAAAGCAATAGATTTCTGCTACCACGATGACAATGAAATGGTGACTGTCCTTGACTGTATTGCTCTTTGTGCAATGGTAGTCGCATATTCTGCTGACTCTGTCAGGGCATATCAAATGCTTGTAAGTTCTTAAGTATTACCTTCATATATTGGCCAAACCTTGGCTTAATTTACAATGTTGTTCTTAAAGTAATGCTGTTCTGAATTTAGAAAATGTTAACCAAATCTTAATTCATATCAATAAAGCATATTCAAATATACAGCTTTGTGCAGTATGTCTTTATATTCAAATGTTGTCAAGTGTATAAAAATAAATAAATAATTTTTAGATTATTCTCGAGGCAATAGTTCCTTGCTACCTTCAGCAGATTCAGCTTCCAAGTTACCGCAAAGAAGGGAGGACAGAAAGAGAGATCATCAGCCAAATTGCCGTCGCAATCAACACACTTGTAACAAATTGCGAAGCATTGGCAAAGTCAGTCTCATTGTTAAAATACGATTTCACTTAAAATAAATATAAATTTTTCTACATAAATATTTTAGAAATTATAACGGGCCCCAAAGAACAAGCCCTGACCATAAAAGCTCAAGCCAGCGCAACTACAGCCGTGCACCTTATTCCCCAGGTTTTGAGTATGATGAAGACTCACATGCTAAATACATTGCAGACAGGACCAAAACCAGAACTTATGGTGATAGTGATGACAGTGAGGTTAGAAAGCATTTTTATTAATACTAAACTGTAAGTTACATATAATTTTTATGTTTAAAATTCCACTTCAGGCTGAATTCCGCAGGCCTAGAGATGTCTTGCTCTCACTGGTAACTGAATTTTTTACAAAGAGCACTGCAAGGATAAATGAGCTCAAGAAAAAATTTCCCCAAGAAAGCAAGCCTATTGACATCCTTGAGTTGAGATCTCATATTGTAAGAACTGTCCAATTTTTCAGATTTTCTCTTGTAATACATAAATTTACAGAGATTGGCGGACGTTGCGCATAGTCTTCTGAAAGCTTCACCTTACGACCCAGATACGATGTCTTGCAAAGGGCTTCAGTTATACATGACACATCTCATGCCTTTCACAGATTGGAACAATGAGACGTTACGACCATCACTGACAACCCTGCTACGTCGCCTAGACAAAACATTTACAAAAATATATAAAAAGCCAAGCATTAGGGTATGTTTAAAATTGACTATTTAACATTAAACATCTTAGTAAATACAAAATATTTATTGTTTTAGAGGAGTGTTGATTGGGAAGCTGCAAGTGGTCTTATAAGAGGAATTTATGAAACCTTGTCTCGATTTCCTTTTATTGTCCAAATGCAACATTTAAAAACTCTTGTTAACACATGTCAGGTATTTATTATATCGAGTTATAACTAATATGAGCTTTTATTCATCTTAATTATGTGTTATCAGTCATTGATTGTTGGTGAATCAGCTACAGGATTAGGTGAGAATTTGTCTTCAGCAACTGTGGCTCTTATGAGTCAGGCACCACCTCCTCACTTTTGCGATACTGTCGTCAGACTTATCGCTCTTCAAATTCTAGCAGTGGGGGTAATTTTTGGTTATTTTTATACAGAATATTATATATGTTTGTTGTGAAATATTTTGAAATCATTTGCCAGGAGTCATATACCTTAGAGCAGGTTTGTGGTGGAAGTGTATTTTTCCCTACACACGAAAAGACAGAAAATATGCTTTTAAATCTGTTGATGCCACTTTGCTTAAGAGTTGGAAGTGGTAGAAAGGGTGAGTATTTCTTAAAATGGTTAATAGTCTAGATTAAAAACATTATCTTTTCAGATGTACACATCATGAGAGAACAAGATATTCAATACACACTCAACTCAGTTTTATATGCTATGTACCCTCCGTCTGCTAGATCTCCGATAACAATGCAGAATTTCAAAACTGCTTCTGATTTTCGAACAGGGTCCTTTTCATTCACTAAAACACCTCCGGCTGTGACAAAATCATTGTATAAAGTTTCATTTTTGGGTGAGATTGAAACATTACATAGTATGAAACAAATTGTTAATATTCTAACCTTTTAGCTTTGAAAATCTTAATTGCCTGTTTTGAAAGTGAATTGGAAAAGGATTGGCCTAAGATAGCTAGAACAATCCAGGAAATTTCAAAAGTAACAGACGCCAGACAGTATTTCTGGAACTTTATAGAATTTGTTGTAACCCAAAGACCACCACTTTTTGTTTTACTACATCCTTTTATAAAAATAAAGGTTAGTTAAAGTTAAAAAAAGAGAGAAGGGCCATTTTCATTTTCTTATTTTATAGCTGAACATGACACCCTTGAGTGAAGTAGAGCGCCACATACATTTTGTAGTAAGGGAGCGGATATCCGGAGCTTGCCTTTCAGGACCAAAGTGTCGTGGTGCTTTGCTTACTGACCTCATGCATGAAATGAAATCGCTCAAAGAAGAAATGGACACTAAAAAAACAAGTAATATTTACAGATCTAGTTTAATATATGTATTTGTTTATCATAACCTTTTCGCAGAAGAGCAACACACAACAACAAAATCAGAAACAACCACAACAAATGTGTCGAGTGACCATCCCCACACTACAACTAGGCATAGGCCATCTCTGATCGACCTGCTTACAGGCAACCAAGGCTCACATACACCGATGCATAGAGGTCCTTTTTTCAACCAACTTTCGGTTTCAGTTAATTGGTTAGTTTACTGACAGTGTGTTTAATTATTTTAGAATCAGTCTCTTCTGTACCAGGAGGCAATACACAGGAGCCACCTCCACCCCTTACTAAACACACAAGTAAAACTTATAATATAAAATATACAATCAAATTTGTTTAATACTTGTAACCATGTTTTAATTTTAGGTAGTGATTTTCTTAGCCAAGAAGAGAGCACAAGTGAAGCTGGGAAACCGCTAAGGCCCAGGCTACAAAGATCGAAAGCTCAAAGCAGGAAAACATTCAGGCTGAGAAAGAGTCGAATAGAAGTGAGTATAATTGCATTTATATTTAAACTTAAAATGATTATTTATATGTTTAAGAGCCATCGGTCTGAGCCGACTATATACAATGACGCTCCACCTACACCTACTAGTGTCCAACCTTCCACTGTGACAACCAACACAAATATTCTCAACCAGTCCATCACAAACAACAATATAGGGTATAAACTGCTGTTTGTACTTTTTCCATCAAATCAATTATCAGTAGGAATGTTTGCAGAAGAGGTGAAAACTGTGCCTTGATAGTAACAACCGAGTCATCGTCAGTGATGTCTGTCGCTGTAAACAATATGGCTCAAGCCAACTGCCCAAACACCAGGAGCCAGGTAAATACGAACGCCAGCAATGGAGGAGCCGGTGGTGATGCAGATTTATCTCCTAATATGGCCGATGTAGGCCAAAGCCAACATTTGATGATGGTGTTTGATGAAGATACCCTCATATAGGCGAAAAGATCGCCCATGGATTGGGTGTAAATTTTTTATTATTTTAAAATATTACATCTTTAGTTTTAATTTTTGCTAAAATGTTATATTTTAACATTTTAGAAATATAATTGTTATACCAGCTAACCAGAAAAGTTTGTGTGGTTTTTCATTTGTTATTCTTTTAATAGATTAATGAACATTTCTATTTAAACAGATTATTTGTTTACATCACATAGCGTCACTTCATAAAGAAAAAGTCTCTTGAAGTGAAAATGATAAAGTATTTTATTTCTCAAGGCGTCAAAACCCACAATTCGTGCATGGCCGTCACTCATAAAATTTGCACTGCGTTCTGTGATGAACCAATAAACAAGAACACTGCCCAAAAGTGGTTCAAAAAGTTTAAAAAAGTACTCTAACAAACTCAAAGCACCATCAAATAATCAGTTTTTGCATCAATGAGGCAGGGACATTTAGTGACAGCTAATAGTACGACCTTCTGATGTAACTGCACAGGATCGATTTTTGTCACATGTGACAATCCAGACAAAAAGGTATCTGTCTTATGCCATTAAAGCAATGAAAGACAGATATTTAGAATCTGAAGCTTGTTACCATTAGTCAATTTATGAAGGGCCCATTTGCTGAGCCTCCACGTCTCCCCAAGTCGCAATGTAACCGAGAACAAATGGCTTCATTGTTCAAATTGAACACTCTGACAATCTCTTGACACGTTTCGACTCTAATCAAGTTCGACAGCTTTCCTCAATTGGTTGCCATTCAAAGCACAAGGTCTACTAGGCCATGGTTCATCTTCAATCAATTTTTGGCCAGTGGGATATTTTTTAATTACTAGATATAGAAATGTTGATTAATGGCATTAAAGTAATGATAAATGAAAAAGCGTACAAACTTTTCTGGTTACTTAATAGTTAAGTTTGAAAGCTTTTATACAAGTGTTATGTTATTCATGCTGCTCTCAGCAGTAATAGTTTGCATAATACAATTACTAATACGTACATTTTCTTTTCATCACTTATCACTCTCAATCATTATTTAATTCAAAATCCAATTTTTCTCAATTGGAAAAGTTATTTAAATTTTTAATCAATAAAAATATTAAATGAGAAGAAAAAAATGCGGGTCACTATTTAAAAAAAAGTCTTGAATTTCTTATCAAATGCAAGTTAATTTAATTTTTATATTTATCATTATTATTGTGTTATTATTTGAAATAGTTATTTCATCATTTTGGATAAATCATAAAAATTCCTTGTAATAGCATGATTAAATTACTAACATGACAAAAATGATGTTTACTGTTGAAATGACTGCATAATAATGTAAAAATTCTACTTCAATTGTACCGTTACGACTGCAGATAACGACTACTCCAACTATGTGCCAAACACATAGTATTTCCAGTAACCAAGTTGTAAATAAGTTTTCTGCAAATAGTAACAAAACAAGAAAAAAAATTGTTACCATTTATTAAAGAATAGTGAGACAAAATTAGATCATAATTAAGGCAATTTTTAGAAGCTAGGCAATTATGTAACAGATTAAATAGAAAAAAACAAAAAATAGCATAACTGTTAAATTTTTTAAGATACAAAATATTGCATTCTGAGTAAAATAATTAAACTTTATTTTGAAACAACTCAATTAATGCAGTTTACATGAATAGCAATGCTAAAGAATGAAAAATAAAAGAACTGATTGATTCTTGCTATTAATAAATTGTTAAGCGGGTAATGGAATAGAGGAATCTGAAACTACTTTAATAGATATTTTATTTTAAAATGATTTGTAATTTTTTTAAAGTATATTTGTATTGAGTGATGAATAAACAAGCTATTTACACGTTAGAAGTTTGATTGAAAAATCACTTTAAGGCAAAACAAATCAAAGGACAAAGAAAGTCAACTTGGAAATAATTAAAAAATATACATATATTATACCAATAAATACAATATTTATAATTATATAAGATTAACAGAATAAATAAAATAAGATCTCAAAAATATTTACAACCGTATTCATAATTATGAATAGCTAGTTTTATATTTCTTTATTACCATTTTTATATTGTGGATATTTACAAGTTGTGACCGGACATTTGGGGTCAGTAGCTTATGGAAACGTTCATGGTACTGCAGCAAGTGTCCGAGTGCAAGCTGGAGAAGTGTCGACCCAGTGGGTAGAATAGAAAATGACGTTATTATTTCCTGGTTCAGTAAATCTAAGGAATTTTTCCAGGTATTGCAAAAAGACTGAACCACAGCCCGAGATTTATCTACAAAATTAAAATTATCGTATTATTATTAAAATTATCGTTATTCAGTAGATGAAAATTTTTGAAATTAAAAATAAGGCAGATAAAGTTTTCAATGTTTTGTTTATAATTTTATTATTTTGACATCCTTCCTAAATTTAAACAATTTATTCTAAGACATAATAGCCATTCGGGACAATCTCATTCTACATTACCAAGCTAAGTTGGAATTTAGATCAAAGTACACTAGTTTATGCATCTTCACAGATGAGTAGATGACCATGAGAGTGTGCCCACTTCATGGTGCTCCCACCGCATTTCTCAGCGACATTGTAAGCGATTTGGTACGTGCTTGAGGTGATTCATAGAGGATCTGCATTCTTGTATTGTATCCCTTAGCATGGTTACTGCTGACCATTACAGGTCTTCCGTCGACACTTTGTTATCTTGTTTAAAAGATACCATGAAGGGGGATTAAAAATAGGCCATGCGAGGTTGGCACACAGACACAGACAGAGGGAAAGAAGGTTGCTCAACGTGTCCCACCTAATTGAAGGGTACATTTCCTTCTCTATATAGATAGCATGGCAGAGTGTATCTGCATGTCCTGTTTCGATTCTTCGAGGCAAGATGGTTGTTTTACTGTATATAGTACTGATATAAGTGTTGTTTTGTGTTCCCTAGAGTGAATGTGTATAGTGAGAGGGTCGATGATGGAATATTGAGTACCCATCGATGTTCATTTAGGTTAGTTATATAATAGGTGTAATGGGTGATGGAGGAATGTCGAGTACTCCACCTCCTAACTGAGTGAATGGTAAATAAAAAAGAATGTATTTAAGAGTGAGTGAGAGTCTGAATGGGCTTGGATCTAGGAACTGACCTCATTGGGTCTGAAATGACCTAGCTATTGGTAGACCCTGGAGCCCAACTTCAGCGGCTGGATGTGCAAGACCGACATCTGACCCTTGACTGGAAACACCCAGGGGGTGATTCTTGACGCCTGCATGTAATTTATTGCAAATTACAAATGCTGATTGCCGGTGAACTGCAAGAAGTGGTAGGCTCAATTCTGTACACACGTGTATGTATGTACATGTGTGCACAGATCTGAGTGTATACAAATCAATAATCAGTAATAAAGTGATAATCATAACCATATCAACATAATTATAATTTATTGAATAGTTGTTGAATACTTCATTAATGAAGAACAATGGGCCACAAGAAAAAAAAGTATGAAAAAATATAAAAGTCAAATTCAAAGTTTTTTCTTTTCTATCATGTAAAATATTCTGACATCAAAATCAATAAATCCACTTAAATGGGACACAAAATATGAATCATTATAATTATATTAGTGTAATTTACCTTCATATTTTTTAAGCACTTCAGGGTTGTCCTGATGGGGCTCGACCTCCTTCACAAACTGAATCATGTCACCAAAATGAGGTGATAATACTTCTTCGACGTACTCGTTGCTCCTTTGTTGGAGTAGTTCTTTAATACATTCCACCTCTTTGCAATTCTCTCTCGTTCTTTCCTAAAATCTCAATTTTTATTCTAATTTTCTTACTTTCATTTTTCAACTCACCATAAGAATTCCCAAGATCATGTCATAGTTGTTGATTAGAAAAACAAGCTGCTGGGACCTCAGGTCAAATATTCCTGCCATACTCAGTAAGAAAAGCTGTACTTCCTCTAAGAGCTGGGCGAGGAGCCTGCTCACCAATTCATTTGGAAATGTCTCACTTATGCTGACTATTGCCCCGCTGAATTCGGCATATCTTCGAGCAATCTAATAAAACCCATCATTAATAAATGTACATAAATTTAGAAAGGAAACACTGACATAATGAGGTTTCATTTCCTTTCCAAACTTTGATGTCTCACAATCTTTTATACTTTTGATATTTAATCGGAAAACATGCTCAAACCTAAAAATTAAGAGTTTAAGAATTGTGTAATACTGAAATTAAAATGAGTAAGTCGATTGATGTACCTGGGCCAAATTATGCTCTGAAGCGAGTCCCAATAATCATCCAATGCTGGCACAGCTCTTTTATGACATAACATTTGGTATCTGAGAACTAATTGTACACAAAGGAAAAGAGAAATTGTGTCATAGGATGTGTTGACATACGTCTCCAAATTTTTCTACAAATTATTTACACATATAAAATCTATTTTAAGTGTGCGAAACAAAACTAAAAATATGTTTTTCTAGTTATAAAGTAAAAAAGACTAAAGAATGATAGATAAGATTAAGAAATGAATAATACTGTTTTAGCTCTTTGCCTCTAGTATTTGCTAGTATTCTCTGATGGAGTGAAAATATTTTGTAATGGTAAAACATTCTTTTCCATCTCAATATAGAATACCGATGTTGTTTCAGAGTTCGCCCAAGCTCAGTACAAGAAAAACAAGTCTCACCATTTCTACAGCTGAATTGCTATTTTTTAAATGTACCTCTAATAAACTCATAGTTTTCCCCATTATTCTAGAGAATAAATCCATAGCCTTAGAGCCCTTTACTATGAAGAAGTCACAGATAAACAGAAACTCCCGGCAAGCGTTGTCGACAAGAGCATATTGCTCGCTCCGGAATAGCGCTTCATAAGGGAACCTCTGGTCTGCTTTTTGAGCCGAATGCGGGATAATTATAGGTGCATCGAACTGACTGGTTAGAACCTCGGCACGGTTCCCTATTGTGAACACCGTGCTCTTCTGTTTAAGTGATGACTTGTGAAAAAGACCCCGAGAGCCTGTTTCCTCGATTCCCATTAGGTCATCCTTCGTAGCAGCATTCTCATACTAAAACATTTTTAATGTTCTAATTTTATTCAACACATTTAATATTATGACTTACCACTAATTTACTAAGTAGTGATGAGTATGATTTAAAATATGAGTAATAAATTTTAGACATTGTATCCGTGTACTCCTCACATATTTCTCTAGCAACTTCCCTTTCGTTTGTTAGTACAAACTCATAAAAGAACCTAAACAAAAAATTTTGCCACATGGTATGAATGCAAATAGTTTAATATTTAAATTATTATACATTATTCTGTGCCAACATTGCTAGCAATAATCAGTTGCCCTCGGTGAAGACAAGAATACAAGAGGAAGGAGATAAACTAACACATTTTATCTTTTAAAATTTTTGTTTGAACTTAACTTGAATGAACACATCAGTCCAATTTGATTGAACTTGACAAAAACTTATGTTTATATAGAAAATTTACAAATTAAATTTAAATTATCTTGTCTAATAATTAAGAATGTTCCTGCAGCAATTCATTAAAACATTGTAAGTAGCGATTTGGTAAACAATGTCTTATAATCTGGAAATGAATAGAGCAATTGTTTTAATGAAGGGGCAAAAATATATATCTGTCATAATAGATAATATAAAATATATTTATAAATTTTTTATTTTATAAAAAGTAATTTAAAAAAAATTACTTACTTGTATTTTAGCATAGCATTTTGAGGTATTTGATAATTAGCCATCGGCTTGCGAAACTTGGATATCTGTTCAAGGAGGTATGCTCTTATTTTAGTTACAGCTTTGATTTTGAGATTTTCCAGTGTCTCTCTGACGTCCTGACAACATTTAACATCTTTTCCGCTTTGCTCCTTGACAAAACTGATTTTATGATTAAGGCTCAAAAGGTGTGAGATGAAATCTTTGTCAGTTACTGGATCTTCTAAAATACCGCTGAAAATAATTTAAAAACCTACAATTATTATTGGTTGGTTTTTTTGAAAAATTTATATAGGCTCAATTAGGCCAATATCACAAAATTTAATATATATACAATAATAGGTTTAATAAATAAATTTGTGTAGTAAATCTACAAAGATATAGAATTACACCAGTTTCCTCCAGAAATTGGAATAGGGGACCTAACGATTTGCTTCCTTACTAGAGCACAATTCTTATGTCAGGTGACATTCCTACTCACTCCTTTTATGGAGCTAAGGGATGACACCGTTCAATTATTGGGGAAACATTGAGCAACCTTTCTCTGCATGCCGGGCAGATATGTAGGCTTTGGCCCAAAAGTAAGTGTCCATGTGTCAACCATGTGTAGTCAATTATGAGTCTGGGTTAGGACAAAGCGTCGTCTATGCTTCAGATTCCCCAGAGGCCACCTACCTTTTCCACCTTCACCTTTTCTTTCCATATTCTTAATTTCTTACTTAGTGTCAGCAGGTCAGATTGTGATAGTAAGGTATGGTTTATCTGAGACATTCCAACTCAGCATTATTATTAAATAAGTTTACATAGTTGAATGTATGTATGGAGTGCCGTAGTTTAAGAGTCAGACCCTCAGCTAGTAGATCGCATGATTGTGGGTACGATTCCCACTGTCATCTTTGGATTTTTCTGATGCATAAGGTTATTGGTGGCTGCAATGAAAGTTGACAAGGTATTCATCAAAGGAAGGTTTGGCAGGCCCTTCAAAAATGAGTCTCTTTGATGCAATAACACAACTCACCAAGGGCTCAATTTACACAAGTCTTGTTGTGAGCATCCAAAACGGAACCAGGAAGGAGTATAATACGCTGGAAAGCTGCAGGGCAAAGGGCGAACTCTAGTTCCTGGTATTCATAATCAATAAAAATAAATAAATGTAAGGAACTTGATTATAGTTTCTTTTCATACATCATTTTGCTTTGAATAAGGTGAATGCCTCTAGTTGACAGAATAATGTAAACAAGGTAAGTCGGCAAATTCAATCTGTAACTTCGGGATAAGGAATCATGTTGAGCCAGGCTTGGTCAGGAAGTGGAGCATTGTTAACATGCCATGCCTGGGCGAGGAGATTGGTGGTGATACCAGCTTACGAGCTCAGTCCCCTGTCTTGACCACTCACAGACCTTCCTTACTGCAAGTCTTAACATGTCCCTTATCCAATTGTGATGTATGTGTGTAAAAAATGACAAGTTTATAAAAATATTATTTACATGAAAGTGTTATCTTAAAAAAGATTTATTGAAATACAGTTAAACAACAACTGGACATGTTATAACTACAAATTTGACACACCACTTAATTTGTTTAGTTTAAAAATGAAATTGATTGTCTTTCTACATTAGTTACAGCTATCGCAGTTAAAATAATTTTGGTATACTATGTTAACTTTTGTACTGATTAATCCTATGTGTACAAAAAGAAGTGTTGTGCCCTTCCATTCTGTTACACCTAAAGATCGCTTTCAGTTAATCTTTTATCTTTTTCCTTCGTTGAATTCATTTGATAGGGTTCGCAACAGCAGAGGTTGTATCAACCCTCGGGGTGCCGGTGTTTTTGAAAAAAAGCCCCTTTGTAAGTATGTCGGGTTCGAATCCAGTGGCCTTGCATTCAAACCCAGGACCTTTACCTTACAGTGATGAGCGCCGTGTCAAAGACTAAACCTTGCGGCCACCGACGCCCCCCATTTGATACTATTCTTATTCCTAAACCTTTTTCAATGGCCCCGGCCAGACATCTGATTGAATATGATAGTACCTGGGTCATTACATTATTAGAGGAAGGATACAACCAGCGCGAAGTCGCACAGAGACTGAGTGTAAATCACTCCACAATAGGTTTGGCGGTTCAGAGAAAGATGGCTTCACACTAAAAGGCCAGGACAGGGTCATCGTAGGTCTACGGACAAGAGAGATAAGAGATTCATCCGTCATCAGGCTCTATGAAACTGCAGCATATGGGGAATGAGATAAGAAATTAAGAAATCTGATAAGGCAAATCCAAAATGTTTCAATTTCCTCCAGGACTGCAAGAAGGCTCAATGCAAATAACCACAGGGCCCGGCATCCGGCTCTTGGACATCTTCTTATCATAGCTCAGAAACTGGCCAGGCCTCAATTCACATGGAAACGATTTGGACATTGGAAGATTAGGGACAAGTCTCTTTACAAATGAGGTGAAATTTGGCCCCAAATCTTCAAATGGGCATAATTTCATATGGAGATGCTCAGGAGAAAGGTATGCCCCATGCAGTATGGTTCCTCAGAAGGTCATGTGGTGGGTCATTGACATTCTGGGGTAGCATGTCCTTGGAAGCCCGCAACGAATTGGTTGTTTTGTGAGGAATATCTTTTACTTCACAGGGGTACTGATGATTGACAAGAAATAATCAAACATGTAGGGCCATAGTCCAAATTTGAACCTGATGGGACCAACTCAAGTAACGAGTACGATGGCCAAACCAAGGCCCTAACACTACAAGAGTTGGAAATGACTGTTCTTGATGAATGGGAGAGAATTCCTCAGGATTTTATCAAAAATATTTTCCAAGGAATAGAAAGGTGTTTAATGGACGTGATTCATGCCAGAGTTGAAAATACTATTAAAGGGGACAAAAATGTTTTAAAGATTTTTTTCTTTACTCAATAACTGCTTTTCTCGAATAAGGTAATAAACGTTTTCTTTTTAAATATCTTATTTTTACAACCAAACCTATTTTTGTAATGTAAAATATGAATAAACCTAAATATATTAAAACTTAAGGATGGTGCATTAATTTTGTCCATCAGTTGGCAAAATGGTAAAACATGTCTTTAAGAAAAAACCAGTGAGAATGAGCAGACCTTAATAATTTAGACATTTTGCAGAGAAGTTGGTGTACCAATTCATGTAAAGAAGGCTCAAACAAAAATTGACCTAACTCACATAATTAGAGATTCTGGTATTACGATATCTTCAATAAATTGGCTCAGCTGTCCCCTGACCGCCTGGCGGTTGTGGAGTTGCTGGCGCATTTCTATCGATCGCTTTTGCAGGCTCACTATCTCAGAACTGATGCTGCCAAGGTCTGTTTGAAAGTTGAGAAGCATCGATTCCATCCTCTGCGGACATACCGAAAATAACATTTCGATTAAATTTCATTGCATCTTTCGGCACCGTACAAACCTCGAGTATGTTGTCGCAGTCCACAATCTGATTGTGCAGGCTGACTATGTTTTGGCTCTCTTTGATATAATCTTGAATCGACTTGTTCTCCACCTCTTTCAACTGCTTTTCGATCTGCTTCGAATACTGCCTTAAGTCAGTGCCAGTTTTAAGCACCTCTTGCACCACTTCGTCTTCCAGATAGTTTTCCAGGGCTTCGTCGGTCTGCTTCCCTTCTCTTTTCATCATTTTGGCTCCTCTCGACTTAAATTTTCTATATTTATCTGAATACACACACAACACAGAAAAAATAAATAGATAAGAACATATAAACAGACTGTGTAACAGTGCTGTACGCTTCACGATTGAGGCTACAACCACAGAACCATCTCATTAACCATCTGGACACTGGTTGACCCAAGTTTAAAACATACATCACTTATAACAAAAAATTGCACTACAATATTATTTAATTAATTTTCCAACTTAATATAGCGTTGGGTTGTATATGTTGAGCAATTACTGAATTAGATTCTTATTATTATGAATTTATTTATATTTAAACCAAAGACAAAATTTCAGAAAAAATAATTTTTGTCTTCCTCCTGATTTCCCTTTCCTGCAACAAAACATTATTTTTGAAAAAATACCTTTATCCATAAAAAAAAAATTAAAAAATAAAGAAAGAAAGAAGAAATGATTACGCTCGGTGGTTCCAGTCATTTCCCCGGAGAATAATATTTTTCTGTTTATACACTTTCTTTATGCCAGGATCTCCTCTCACCAGCTTAAACAAATGTTTGAATTAAGATTAATTATACAGAGCAAATTTTGAACGTTGCATTTTAAAGCTTTTAGTCAAACATTCATATCACAGTACTCACTATTTGAACTATAATCTGGTGAACTTGCCTAAGTCGTGTATGTCCTCTCTTCAACTTGTTTAACTCCTATATGCTATCTACCAAACTGAAACAATCCAGTAATTTATAAAAGAATAGCAGTTTTGTCCGGTATACCTCAGGGGTCGTTATTTGACCCATTTCTTTTCAAAGTATATGCTAATGATCTTTCTCCTAGTTTTTACTTAATACTTTAGTTAAGTTCTCCCTCTTTGCTGATAACCTGAATGTCTCAATTGCTATCTTCCGTTTAGCATCTGCAAAAATCTTTAAATAATCTTATAGAGTGGTTTATAATGCAATGACATGGAATTAAATATAAGTAAGAGTAAATTTATAAGTAGTACCTTACAAGACATCCAATTGTACAAGCTGCCATTAAAGACCTTGGCATCACCTGCGCTATTTAACTTTCAATGCACTTCATAATTAATAAGGCTAATCAAATTTTAGAGTTTCATACCTAGAAATACAAAATATTTCAAGGATGCAGAAGCAATGATTGTATTTTAAGACTATTTTATCCATCCCATTTTAGAATACTGTTCAGATGTTTGGTCACCACGTCAGAAAATACTTATACAATAGAAAACATACAGCGATGATTTAGTCACAATCTTTGGTTTAAAACCCTGTTAGGCTTTATGAGGCAGGATTTATCTGTAAACCCTATTGTTGGAAAAATACGCCAAGATAGAGTAACAACCTCAGAAAAATGGTGGTTGTTGTCTGAGTTTGTGGACACATCGACCTAGAGGGTAAAGAATGTGCAGACGAGGTGGTGAAGCTGGGACGTCCCATCCTCCAGACTGGACCATCTGATCAGATCCTTTGATGCTAACCGAGTTGTAGAAGAATGTGATAAAAGAATGATGGCAATTTCAGTCCGAGAGGCTCTTGCATATAAGGAGCACGACCTGTAGATAGCCCCCCAAGAAAATGAGCTGGAAATGTGGAATTGTTACCTGACTGTTACCTTACCTGACTAAGAATAGGTCATATGTGGTTGGCATATGGGCTCCTGCTCTTAGGCCAAAGCCCATGCATGTGCCCCTTATGCAGAGTAAGGTTGCTCAATGTGTTCCACTTAATGCCTCAATGTGCCTTGGCTTCTTAAAGAGAGCGTGTAGGCATGCTACCGGATTTAGGAATGGTTCTTGGGCACAGTAGAATGTTCTGGGCCCCTGTTCCACTTTTTAGAGGAGGTGAGTTTATTATTTTTTTAAAATTGTATTTATGTTTTATGTGTTTTATCTGAGTGCATGTATTTATTATTGTGAGTGGTGTAATATACCATCACCATCACCGCTCAAGCAGTGTGTGTGTGTGAAATTAAAGTACTCCATCGAAATTTAGATTAGCATAATACTAATGTGTGTAGTCAATGGAGGAATATCGAGTACACTCTACTGACTAATCAGAAAGAGTGCAATATACACAGGTGAGAATATATTTATTTGTACTTCTAGTTAGTTTTAGGTTAGAATATAGTTTGGAAGCATTGGGGGTTGAAATGACCTAGCTTTTGACATCCGTGTTAGAACCTAACCCCGTTGGTTGGGAAGGGATGATCTCCTGGGTATTTGGGTATTAAGGGAGATACTAGCAACCCAGCTGCATAATGGGGTGAACTCAGCTGAGGTATGGACTCTAAGGACAGGACATGGGGGAGTGACAACCCTTCTGGGTGAAAGTTGATTTACTATTTGGATTTCCCAAGGGTATAAATAACAATACAAAAGTAAGACGTATTATTTTATTTTGTTCTAGAGGAGTAAATTTTAAAGCTTATATAGAAAATTAAACTGCTCTCTCTGCAAACAAATTCGGATAAAATCTTAGACCTTCTATCGACTCATCACGGCAGATATAACCCAATTTTTCAGTGGTCGCAAGCCTTTCTTTAGCCAGAAGAATAGAAATGTTGGAGGCGTGTGACACTTCTTCTGGACTCAAACTGCCATTCTCCTTGAGCTGTGGAAGATAAAGATGAAAAAAAAAAGATCAAACTTCTTACATGATTTTTTTTTGGAATATACAGGGTGTGCTTAACTTCTGCCCACCTAAACAAAATCTCCAACTTCTTCAATCATTCACCAATTTATTTATTTATCATTTTAACTGATAATAAAGTACTAGTTCATTGTACTAAAAGAAAAAAAATTCAAAACAATTTCTTCAAACAACATCGATTAACAGGATGCTTTCAGTCCAAACTGGGAACAGTGTTAAACTCAACCTGTACTGTACCTGGCTTACCTGAGCTAAAGTGGCCTCAACGACAGATGAATCATTGAGAGACTGTAACTGCAACACCATCACGCCACTATCGAATGTCCGTAGCTTAATGGGGAGGTTGAGCTTCTCTAACGTCTTGCTCGCTCGCAGCATATCCTCGGGTGAAAGCAGCTCAAGGCCCCTAGCCCTGTTCACTCTGCAGAATGCGTCAGCAAGGGACATCATACCGCCTTGCTCCTTTATAGGGCCTTCGAGAATTTCGACGAGCTGCCTCGCCAAATTTTCAATGTAGGAACTCTCACTTGAAAATGTATCTCTTGTCACGGGATCATCGATCCCAAGGCTCAGAAGGTACGATTTGAACTGAATGGTTTCATTTTCAGTAATGTTCCCTTGTTTTTCCTGAAATATTTTACATTTATATTTTCATCATATTTAGTTCAATTTTATCATTTTTAAATAGAATATTACTCTAATTTTTGTTGATATTGTTTTGGAAAGCGTCACCATATCCTTAGCCATATTCATAAGCTTGTTCAAATCTTTAAAAGCTGCTGAAATGCTTTCATCAGTAGCTTTTTGTTTTTCTTGAATCGTCCTCTCAATTCCAACTATGCCTGTTCGTGTTTTTATTTCTGGCTAAACAAAACAAGTTGGATATTTTATTTATTTTGAAAACATTATTTACTATAAACACACACAATATTTTTAATTTTTCTTTGATAATCTTGTCAAGCCATGTCATACTAATTCTCTATTCATGCCAACATTGTTCTTAATTCTCTAAAAATATTTCCAAACAGTAATTATGTTTGCAATAGTTTAAAAAAAAATGTTACTAATGCTCTCATAAACTCTAGATTCTCCAAATTCACTTATTAATTGTTATGATATTCTAATCTTTGTGATGGCCAGAAAGGGAGTGTTTGCAGGGATCGATTTACTCCCAAATTAAAATAAAACCAAAAATATCCTAGAGGAATTAAAGTGAAATAAAAAGAAAGATAAATCACATCCTCAAAAGTTTATTTTGAAAGTTTACGTTATATACTCCTGACCCAACACCTTTAGAATGTACAAGCTAGCCCAAAATTACCCATCATCAAAATTAAATTAGAAACCAAAAATATGGTGGGGGATTCGTACCGAACATCACTTCGGATAATAAGGAAAGTAAGGTGTAATTTCTCATTATATAGGATGCAGGGGGTTTCTACAGTTAAATCTAACATAGTAATGTCAAGCCTTGCTTATAATAGTGTGGTACATTAATATATACAGTAGATTTATACCGTTATCTATGGGGGATACATACCAAGCATCACCACAGATAATGAATGAATGAAAAAGTACTTTATAAGATAAACAAAAGAGAGTAAAAAAATATTGTACATAACCAAAAAGCACATAACAGCAATGGTTAACAACTGTCTGCCGGAGTCGGACTATAAATTTTTAATAAACAAGGAAAACATTTCTTCTTAAGGAATAAGCAAAAGAGAGAGAAAAAAGCTATGTAAGTAAACTAAAAAAATAACATATCTATTTATGCACATATAAATAACCAGGGTGCCTCTGATATATATACAGTAAACATTTAATAAATAAAAAACAAGCATTTTCCTAGTTCCAGGCTTCCATCGCAAACTTTACTAGATTTAAAGACTCTGGGTTATTTAATAAAGAGATTAGGTGCTCTCTTGTCAACGTGGGCAAGCCTATATGCCGTGCTTGGAATTCCGCTAAAACTGGGCATTCTGCTAGAAAATGAAAACAATCTTCTCGAGCCTGCCTGTTGCAGAGAGAGAGCACTTATCGGGAACTATTGACTCTTGTGGGGTTATAATTAAGGTAAAGTAACATGCACCTAATTTTGAAAAACCAGCGAGCTAGCGGAATAGACGGAATTTTAGAAATTTGCGCTATGTTCAAGAAAGGTTGATTGATATGAAGGTCCTTATACAGCAAAACCCTAGAGGAATTTTGAGCATGAAGGAGACATTTTACTGCCACAGATAATGAGAACTGCAGATAATAGGAAACACCTCGAATTTCAGGCTTTGAAGCATTTTCTTCTACCTGCATACCAACAAGACACTTTCTGTATCGCATGTGTGTACTGTCATTGTTATGTATCAACTTATGTACACATATTTCAGCGGTTTTTGTTTTCTATACAAAAATACAATATACACTACCTACTAGATAAAGCTTACTCCCCGGAGGAAAACAATATGTACATCAACAAGTATGCACCTATGCATGACATCGCAACAAATAAGAAAAAATTATTAAGGGCTTAAAAAAGGTAAAATTATAAAAAATGTAAGATAAAAAACTAGGGGGTAACAGTTGATGAGTGAAAGCATGGAAATGTGAGTTTATTGATTTGAAAATGAGCTTCAAATGATTTTTCAGCAATGTTTCTTGTTAAAAACAAAATTAAAAATTTGGCACTGTATTTTAATTACTTATATGGCCAAGAAATGAATCGCGATAAATGGTAAACTTTTTTATTTAACAAATTACCAATTTGGCTTTTGTGGGTGGTGCAGTTGCAAATTGCTGAGGTAGAATTTCCCATTTCTTCAATGCTAATGTGTTCCTGAGCAAGTTCACAAACCTATCCTCGAGCCCATCTTTGAATGACAGTTTGACAAAATTGTATGGGCTCACTTGAACCGGGCCAGATTTCTTGTCTGCAAAAAAAAATTAATTTCCTGCTAAATGATCAATAACGCAGAAAACTTACCGACTCTTGCTGCCGAGAGATGTAGAACTAGCTTGCTCGATCTTGTGAAAGCGAATGCACTGGGGATCTCCTCTTCGATAAAGACGACATAGTAAAGAGGAAGCGACAGGCACATCAACCCTTGATCTATGGTGCCCGGTGATGCCCACCAAATCCTGTGAGTGGTCAAAACCAGCTCGCCTCCTTCATGTGAAGTCTTTTGTGGAAAAAGCAAAGAGAATGATCAGTTTTTACGGATAACGTAATGAAATACCTTCTGATCGCCATCGTATAGCTTAATGTTCCTAGCCCTGGTCACATGGTCCTCGTTGTATTCCAGTACGGGTATGGTATATTCGAATCTGTCCATCGGCGAAGCTGCACTCGACCTCTGTTGAGGTCATAGCTTTTCAAACATCACAACAAACTAGTGTCAAAACTAAAAGTGTCAGGTTTCATCCTTGTTTCTGCAAAGTGAGTCGGCTGATGTGAAGCCTTCTGCAGTCATTCCTCCTATCAGCCACAACTTTGTTTACGTTATGTAAAGTTTCCAAATTCCAATACCGGTTCCGTGATAAGGGGGTAGTTTTGGATTTTCAACATTTTTAATCCTCTTCGCCTCACTATAGCTTTATACAAATGAAATTACATTTAGAATGCCAATTGTTCTTTTTGGCCATCAGCAGTTTCTCTTGGAGTTCATCCGTCGACGTGAAGTTGGAGGACATCGAAGTTGAAGGTCCCGGTTTAACTCCCGATCTCATCGTTCTGCCCGTCCGCTATTTCTTCATCTACTTAAGAGGGCGGAATTACACTGGGTAAGTGACATTGTTGGTGACCAGGAGATCAAAGACCCTCCACCGGCAGAGAGAGGGTCTTACGAAAGAATAACTGAATTGGGCAAATCAGGGATTCAGTGATTTACATGCATATGAAGTAGAAAATTTCAGTGAACATCAGAGGAGTGATAGGACTGGTCACTGGCATCGAGATAACATCTTCATAACATGGGCATATGTAACGATGATTCATTTGCAAATTATGTAATGCGGAGGAAGAAACAGCCACCCATTTCATCTCTGAATGCGAAGCAACGCCTCATTAGAGACATAACCTACATAACCTAGCATATAGAAGAAACCTAGGAATAGAAATTGTAGCAGCAACAGTCGATGACCTAATACTTCTTAGAAGAAGGATTGGATCGATTGCACTGAACTAGGGGACTAGGGAGGTGCAATAAGTCGTAAGGCTGCAGTGTCTGAGGAGCTTACTGCTTCCAAGTATCCTCATCACCATCATGAAGCACTCACTAACGGAGAATTAAATCAAATCAAAGCCAAAAGAGGATGAAGAAGAGGATAAAATAGAAGCAAAACATGAATAGACAATACAAAATTTTGGAAAAATAGATCAAAAGTTGAAAGACAAAATCATATTATGTGATCCAATAATTTAACATGACTGCTAACTCAAGCAATGGACCTTCTCCAACAAAATTTCCAGCAGTTGAAAAACAGGACAAAGCCTCCTGTAATAATGTTCTTTGGTGGTCACAACGCTTGCTTGCAAAAATCACCCACTTTGGTATTTTGGTCACCTGGGGTCCGAAACTAGTCTTATTATGCTCCAAAGTTATGCTCAAGGTGCTATCAACAACATGGTCATTTCAATTTCCAACACCTGCAGTTTATTTATTGCATGCATGCAGTTATTTACATACCTTTCCTCAAGTAGACTGATGGAGTACTACTTCATCACTCTTTATCATGCAAATAAACAACTATATATCCAATACCTAGTGTAATTGAGGTTTGATGGGTGAGATTTGATAACATTACGGTTAAGATATTGACAAAGTGCTCATTACTGTAAGGTAAAGGTCCTGGGTTGCAAAGTAGAACCACAGAGCCGCTGGATACTACCTGACATACCTACCAATGGGCTTTTTCTCAAAAATACTCACACCCCGAGGGTGGGGCTTTGGTGATTCATCACAATTTACTTCTAACTGTGCAATTTAATATATCTTCTTTATAAATTTTAACTTTTTTAGGTCCAAATATTTTTTTCTCATTTATTTCATTGTCATGCATAGGTGCACACCTGTTGATTTGTAGTGGGAGGTCATGGAATCAGTGACACCAACGACCTGACTCTGGCATGGGTCCCTGGGCATTCAGGGCATAAAGGCAATGAAAAGGTTGACATGTTGGAGCCAACATGGACTCTAGGTCCCGAACCCTAGTGTGGTCTAGCATCTTGCCCCCAAAGAGGATATATATTATAATGGATCCTTAATGAGTCCATAGTTTGATGGAATAACACTCAACGCATGAGGCGTGCAAATTTTTTAAATTAATTAATAATAAATTAATAATTAATTTTTTATTTTTAAAAATTGTTATTCTCCTTAGTCAGATTTCTGCTTTTAGTCTATTCCAGTGATTTCTAAACTGTGCGCCTCGAAAATGTTCTATAAAAATTATTATTATTTTTACATTTATAAAAAACCTAAAACCTAAACTTCCTTTATAAAACCGTAAAATCTTAGACTCCTAAGTGTTTTCAATTATTTCATTAAAAAAAAAAAATCTCTTTTATGTTTCCTATTAAGTGGCTTTTCAAAAGGCAAGTTTTTCGATTTCATAAGAAAGTCAGGCGTTTTGATTATTTAGTAAATAAATTTGCAACCAAATTATAGGTTTAGATACATCAATGCTTTTCTGAATTGGAAATGAATTACTACTACTATTAGTACTTACTACTTACTGCAGTTTTCGCCCAGATAGACCATTGTTTTGACTTGGGGCGCAGCAAAAAATCCTGATATATTATGGGCGCTGGAGACTGAAAAGTTGGGGAACCGCTGGTCTATTCAAACAGATATACATTTTTTAGTTCTTTGACTGCTAAAAGAAAATCGGCCGATGTAAGATTGTATTATGAAACACAAATTAAAATGAGTGATCATAATTACATAATTATGAAAATTGTATGGTAAACGGTGTATATGCCTCGACATAGTTAAACTAAACATTTAGAGAAAAACAGGGATTAAGCTGCCGAGGGAAAGAAGCTTTGTTTGTTGGAATTTCGTAGAAATTACCCATTCGCTCAAAGTACGTTCCCGACGGTCAGTATTCTTCCCTATAGTTAAGTTTAAGAAGGTACGTGCTTTCCAGGCAAGAAAAGAGCTGGGGAAACCGCCAAATAGTGCTCCTCCAGCGTGAAAACAAAAGGGCTCACATTTCAAGTCAGCCCACATCAAATATCATTGAACTGGAAGTTGTACTTTGCTCTCACCCCCTGATATTGCCGAGCCGGTTATCCACTTACCGTGGTTCATATCTTATTCTACCCAAGGATTAACAAGAGCGATTAAAGCCTAAATGTAATAAGTTTCTAAAGACACACAAACCGACAAAAAAAATGTGACTAGGGCGATGATTATTTATTTGTTTATTTGTTTAAAAGAGAGAAATCCTTCTCAGGTATCTAGGGAATTTACGGATAATCGACATATTTTTCTAAACTGAAGAATATAGATTTTTTATATCTACATTTAGTTTTTTTAAGAGCTACTTTAGAAACTATTAATGGATCTATAAAAACTTTTGTCTGGCTGTTAATTTATACCCTTCAATAAAATTTAATTTCTTTCAATTTTATAATAGTGACCAGTCTCATAGCCGGTAGATATATTATTGAATTGCGACTTTTGTGAGAATAATCCAGGATTTTGAAGTTAATCTGCGGCTAAATTTTCTCCTTTGTGTAGGTCTGTGTAGGTGCAGATTTGTGCAACTAGGAGAGGAAAAGCCGCAAGCAAGATCCTACACTAAGGAGCAAGATTAACAGCCTGAAGTTGGCTAGTGAATTATAAAAAAACAAAAGCACAATAGATCTACTCATTAAGGCGCAGAAGGCTTTGTGGCCACTTGTTTTATCCCTATTCCTACCCTTATAGGTGCATATCTGTTGATTTATATATGTATATATTGTTTTCCTGTGTGGAATAAACTTTATGTATGTTACCGTACATTGTATTTCTCTTATTGAAAAAGAAAAAATGTCTATGTCTACATAAGTTCATATATAATATTGATGATAGACACATGTAATACAGAAAGTGTCTGATTGGTATGCAAATAGAAGAAAATGCTTGGAAGCCTGAAATTCAAGGTGTTTCTTACTATCTGCGGTCTACTGATATAATGTAACCAGACTATTGCAAGCAATGATGTTCTGATGGTATCTCATTACTATATTTTCAAGAATTTATTTTGAAATTGCATAATGTAGTCATAGCATCCTGATTACTTTAATATGTAATGAATGTTGGTCCTGAGGGTAAAAATAAATTATGTAAGTTATTTTCTAAGTATACTGTTATATAGGGACCCAACAGCCTACGAAATACTTTCAAAACGTGATTGCTCAATGTTCTCAATACTATGCACCAAGTTATCACATTTTGATAATTGAAAGATCTAATCTTTGGGTTAGCCCCAATTTAAAGTTAACCAAATATATGTTTCAAATTTGACATATTTGCAATATATCTGAGAAGCTGGATTTTTATTTTGGCTTAAATCCATTTTATATATAAAGTGTGAATGCTTTACATTCAGTTTGCTGGTTTGTTTGGTTTGTTAGCCAATTTTGGGGGAGTTGTATGGGTGATTTAATTGTTTATTTGTGGTGGGAGATTTGTTTTACAAGTTATTGCAATATGTGGTAGGCTTTTCTTACTTCTCTCGTGATGAAATCATTTGAGATTATTTAGAAATTGTGAGATGCGGTCTGGTGTGATGTAGGTTTCAGAAAAACTTTTCTTTATTGTGCCAACGTTTCGGTCTTTATTGAGATCATCTTCAGAGCTTGGGATTTACAAACATTGTTTACATTTAACAAATACATGAAGGATGTGGAAAAAAGTGAATTTATACAATGCAAAATATATTTTTTATATGTAATCAAAGTATTTCTACTCAACTCAAAGTGTTTGTCTTCTGTGTAATTGTGCCATTCTTGCGTGGCACATGACAGCTAGACTAGCTTTTGTAATGCTTTAGTCGTCCCCTGTTCTGATGTTTTGAGTAAATGGTTTTGAGTAATTGGCTTTGACTTTTATTGTATGTCATACTGATATTCATTTTGTGAATATTGAGAGTCAATGTTAATAGTGTCAATTAGAGTAAATGTGTAATGTGTAAAATGTAAATGTGGTAGGTTCAAAGATGCATTGAATATTCGACCACTCTACTTTGAGTGAATGGTATGTTAATAGGAAAAAATTTAAAAATGATTGTGGGTGCGTCTAAGTTTAAAAATTGCATTCAAATGTGGGTTGAAATGACCTAGGTGTTGACAGCCGCTGGAGCTTAACTTTGGTGGTGGGACAGATAAGCACAAGGTTTGAGACTGGACTGCCAAAATCCAAAATGGGTGAGAAGTGATCAGCTCAATTCTGTGTTGTTTCAGCAGGTATTTGTGGTATCTTTGGCTACTGAATAATGTACAGGCCTAATACCAATATAATTAATTTTGGATGCAATAAATATTTTCTTATCTTTCTTAATAATCAAATTATTATATGCTCTAGATGTTGTTGCCCTGAGGATTAATAATATTCAATAATAGCAATTATTTGGTAAAGAGTGTACAACTTGAAAATTAATTATATGACTGAAGTTGTGTTTAGGTTAGCTTTGAAGGCTTTTTCTTTAAACCATTTTTATTGTAATATGAAAAACGGTATAGTATTGACTATGTAATAAAATTATTATCTGTTTGCAGTGATGAGGTGGTAGATGTTAAAGATGTCGAAGTGACAATAAAGGGGGAGCATAAGGAGAGAAACTGCCGAGTTATGACCAGCATGCTGGATCGTAGAGATAGTTCATTCATCGTACGATATAAATTATACGAGACTTGCAAAAACTTACATATCAGTATACAGTACAAATCTAAACATGTGGCAGGCTCACCTTATTTCGTTAAAGGTAGGTCTTGGCAGCTGATGTCAGTTAGTATATTTGTCGTGTTGGGATGTGGCTGATGACATTAGATGCCACATGATTGAGATATATTAAGATTTGAGTTTTAATTTTGATTATCTGTTTAAGGTACGGTTCTTCACGATGACTGCTTTTGCCCTGAGCCATTTATAACAACAATGCTTGAAAATTACGGTTGCAAACAATTTAATCAAATTCATTATGACCTAAGCAGATTCAAGAGTTTTTCGTTTGACAAAAATTTTGACATATTGGTTAAACGGTTTAAAAACTCCCATTTAACTAGTGTGTGCCATTATGTTGTTAAAAACAATGAGGTAATGTACAATACAAATAAATTGTGCAATTTTTCTCTGAATAAGTGATTTAGGTTTACAGGAATTGTTATGGTGAGCATGTAGGCTTTCGAATGTTTATGGACACTTTATTGTTATCCCTGACCCGGAAAGTGGAACTTCCGGACATGGAGTTCTTCTCCAACCTTGGTGACTGGCCATTAGAGAAGTTGTCAAACAAAGTGGTGTTTCCAATGTTTTCCTGGTGTGGTTCAAAAGAAACGGCTGACATTGTAATGCCAACTTATGATATTATGGAATCATCTTTGACCATGGGAAGGTTGGTATTGTTTTAAAAATTGTTCTTTTATTAATGTAAAATAATGAAATAAACAACGGATTGCAAATTGGAATTATTTAGAGTGACCCTAGACATGCTGTCAGTGCAGGGAAACATAGAAAAAACCTGGAAAGAAAAAGAGGAAAAAGCATTCTGGCGTGGGAGAGATGCAAGTAGGGAAAGGCTCAAATTGATAGATATTTCAAGAAGTCACCCAGATCTTTTTAACGCTTCATTGACAAACTTCTTTTTCTTTAAAGATGAAGAAAAATTTTATGGACCTAAAGCTAAACATGTATCATTTTTTAAATTTTTTGATGTAAGTGGTTGCAGTTTAAAGATTTAATTTAAAAAATTGAAACGTATAATTTAAACAATAATAATTGTTTTTATTTCAGTACAAATATCAAATCAATTTAGATGGAACAGTAGCAGCCTATCGGTTTCCATACCTGTTGGCTGGTGATTCCTTGGTACTCAAGCAAAATTCACCTTATTATGAACATTTTTACAGTGAGCTCGAACCATGGGTTCACTACGTTCCTGTTAAGAGAGATCTGAGTGATCTGGTCGAAAAGATTAAATGGGCGAAAGAGAACGATGACAAAGCAAAAGCTATCTCGCAAGCTGGGCGGAGGTTTGCAGTTGAAAATCTCCTACCCCAGGACATTCTATGCTATCATGTACAACTATTTTATGTACGTTAAAAATCTGTTATTATACATTTCAGTTCATTCAAACTCTACGTAAATTATTTCAGGAATGGAGCAAACGATTACTGTCGAAAGTAGAAATTAAAAAAGGTATGGAGCGTGTTCAACAGAGTATTGATAAAGGTTGCTGTCATAGATTAAAAAAGGACGAATTGTGAGTATTGACATGCAATGTACAAGTAGCTGATATTATTGAGAATAAGTCTGTGCATATCTTATATAAAATGAAAATTACAATGTTAAGGTTAATTTTTATCAAATTCCTATTTAAAAATATAAGTATTCTAGTTATGTGGCTTAAGTAGTTTGTATGTAGGTAGTGAAATTAATTTTATTCATTAAATATTTATCAATAATGAAATGTTATCACTTAAACTAGTTGGTTGTATATTTATATGTGGTAGTTGTTATGTTTTTGTATTTGATATTGTCATTATTTGACCATTAGTTTTTATAATTTGTGCCATGTTTTCAATGTATTTCTTCCTAACTAACGGTTATATTGCTTAGAATGTTAAAAAATAAATAAAACATTAATTTTTCAACACATTAAATAAAATATATTTTTTGAAATATATGCTGATGTTCATTTTTCCTTTTAATATTACCTTAATGATTTATAAGTCATCATAAGTAGTATATAATTTATCAGGTAGATGAGCAAAGTTTGCTGAGCTTTGTTCAAGAATGTTTTTGTTGGATATCAAATGTTAAAAAATGTAAATGATATCAAATGTTTGTTTACACAAAAAAATTATTTATTTACAACTGCTCTTTAAATATGCAACAAGGAAAAATATTGAAACAATGATTATATTGTGTGAATGTGCACACAAGGTATGTATGTATACACAGACACACAAAAGGATGTGTAAGGCGATTATCCAACTCAGTTAACCAACGTGACGATCATTTGGCGACTATCCTTTGTCAATGTTAGGCAATTAAGTTTCTTTGATAATTACCAGAAAAATATCTAAACCAGTTAATAGTTAAAATTTAATTCAATTAATTAAGGTTTTAAGTTGAGATAAAAAAGTCAGTGTCACGAGCGGGATTCGAACCCACGATCTTCGGCTAAATACGCCTCTGCTCTACCACTTGAGCTACCGTGACTTCGATCCCCTCGGACACTAATTTCCCATCTCAACCCCACCTTTTGAATTTTCCCTCCTTTTTGCCATTTTTCAAATGTCGTGTAATTGGATTCAGAGAGGATCGAAGTCACGATAGCTCAAGTAGAGTAGGGGCGTATCAAGCCGAAGGTCGTGGGTTCGAATCCCACTCATGACACTGACTTTTTTATCTCAACTTAAAACCTTAATTAATTGAATGTTATTAATTGGTCAAGCAGACCACAAAAAATAGTGAAGTTAAAATTTAAACTCATTACTATGTTAGATCTTAAAAATTGATAATTGAAGAAGATTATTTGAATAAAAAAGCTTACATTTGGGTCGTAAGGTGATTTAATGAATAACAAACTTTTTAATATGTTTTTATTAACTTTACATATAAAGCGTGTTGTTTCAACATTTCCCACAAGCTCAATGCGACATGCTTTGGCTATGCAAAATTTATACTTATAACAAAACCATTTTTTTTTTAATTTCTTCAATTTCATTCTTTAAAAATATATCTTTATATAATATTTGTATTATAATATAACATGTATCAACGTTTGGCACAAAATTGGTATGCTGAACATATTGCCCCACCTAAATTAAACTGTGAAGCATTTTCTAACTTAGCTAGCTTTGTGATTTTTATTAAACACTATAATATTTATCCTAACTCATTATGGTACTTCCTTGGCCATAGATAGACCTTGAATAGGGAAGATCGGTTTTTAATTTTTTTTTCTCATGTGGCAAGGTATGAAATAGCCTATTTATATAAACGTGACAAGGAGTCTTTTAAAATGTGTTTCAACTTTAGATTTGTTTAAATTTTTAAAACGTGAATCGTTTGTATTAAAAAATATATTTTTAGTCAAGACGTAGACTTAGTCATTGGTACTTATCCAAAGAGAGGAAACTTCCATCTGAACTAGTACGAATAAAAAATTTCATTCCATGACATAAGTTGTACTTGAAAGGCTTAATGATTTATGAAAAATCTCCAGCGGTCTGCCTGAGCCCTCATTTAAACATACTGTGGTGTCAGAATTGTACTTTTAGTCCCTGAAGAATAATCGTAATACCTAGATAAATAAATGAATTTTGACTAATATTCACCTAAATGGAGGCCGCTGGACAAGTTTCTTTTTTTACAGAGGCAATAAGGCAATGATATGCTGTTGGGTTTCCATTTATACAAAATTCAGATTTAAAGAAAAGCAGGCTTCAAACATCTAATTGTAAAAGAAAAATTACAGCCAGTTTTTATACTTTGAATATACTGACTTACTTGTAACCACTATGATTCAAAACGTTTGACCCTGTAAATAGTGTACATTACTTTATATATTGTTATTTGTGTTATACAAAGTTGATGTGATTACAAAGTTTGTGTTATGAGATTAAATTTTTATCTATCTGAAATGTAAATTTGTCAAAAAATGTCTTTACTTGGCAAAGTAGTTCTAGATGAGAAGCCTCTAGATATTATTTCTAATAATTAAAGAATTTTCTTTTTCCTCAGTACTCTCAAAGTATAAATTTGTATTAAAAAAAAAAAAATTACGAAAACCCATGTTTTATTATTAATTTTATTATACATTGTTTCTATAATGTAGTATCCTTGAAACACCATTTTTATAAAATTATTACAGTAGAAAAGAATAATTATCTTCAAAAATAGATTATAGGATTTTTGCAATATAAATGCTTCTCACTGTACCTAAATTCTGGATTCACTTTGTTGTCATTCTTAAAACCATTAAATGGTGTTTCCAGTATGGTCTTTCCCTTTATATTTGAGCCACCATTATTTTTACCATCATTCTTTCCCTTAAGTTTATCAGTACAAAATATAACATACAATATACAGAACAGTAAAAATATAACAATTCAACATCTTACAAATTAACAATGCACGCAGAAGATTTATTCAACTTTAACCTCCTTGCACAATTTCAAGTGTATAAATACTTTGAAACGAAAATAAAATTAAAAAGGCCACACAATTCTGATAAGATGAGGTTGGTTTTATGCCTCAAGGAAGATTAGAGCTGTAGGCTTTGGCTCCAAGTTGGATTTTTTCGCTTCAACGACGAGGAACTCTATGTGTGGTTTGTCTCGTTGAGCAAACGATTCTGCAATAAGTCTTGCTACCTCTTGGTGATGCATCCCTGAGAGTAAGAAAATTACTTAATTTTTAAAAACAGCAATATTTAATCAAATATGAATAATCGTAAAAATAAAATAAAAAATGCGTACCCTCTACTTTATGCCCATCAACTTCCAAAATAAGTTGTCCGACTTGCAGACCTCCAGCATCATATGCTGCACCATTTTCCTAAAATTATAAAATTTATTTATTTGTCAAGTTACCAATTTGATCAACAAATCATACATTTATATTGATTATTCTCGGCAAGGGGTGCCTTGTATTTGCACCTCCTTCGATAGCAATTCCCAGTAGGGGTTTTGTTTTCTTAACAATTATCCTCAGATTTCCAGCTTCATCGGGGATTACCTGCAGATCAAATTGAGCTTGAGACTATCTACTACAAGGCAAAAAACAAAATTAAATTAAAATTTACCTGTGCTTGCTGTTGGTCATTTTGAGAATGCACTAAATTAGAGGAATCATCTCGCTCCTGTGAGTTCAGCTGGTCATCACCAGATCTGCCAAAATCCTATACACATATAGCTTAAAAGCATTGGCTCTAAGTAGTCATTTTTTGTTCTTCTAAGCTTAACAATAGCTATTAGTTTTTTTGAGTAGAAACCAAAACAACAACTTCATTTGCTTAGTGCTTTATGTGCTTTTATATTATAAAGAGAAAATATTTTAAGAATAAAAGTAACTAGAAACGTGCATATAAATTAAAAGAAAACAAATATTGAGAAAAAATGTTAAAAAATTTCAGAAGGTATTAAAATTGTTCGTCACTATTTTTGAAAGTTGTACACCTCATTTGCTTTAAAGTAACCGAAGTGCATAAATATCAATAGATATTTTTGTCAACATTGGTACCAAGTTAAGAAACCTAATGAAAGCTAATGAGTTTTGGTGTTATTTTGAAGAAATCTCTTCTTTGGTATTCCTTTATTGCATCGCATAAAAATCCATTAATATATTTTCTTTTATAATCATTGAACACATGCATTTTGTATAACATGACAGCATATTTGTGTTAAATTTATTGTTTAAAGTGTTACATGTATCGACTACTAGATATATAAAACCAATGCCCATTTTTACTCTATCTTGGTATGGTCTGAATGAAAAAAAAAAAAAAAAAATCAACTTTATTTCCAAGCTTTTGACCTATTTTGTCATAACCAGAGCGAAACAGTCTTAAAGATGCCAATTTGTCTTTAATCTTTAAGATAATTTTGCCCTGATGATGACTTTAAAATAGGTCGAAAGCTTGAAAGACAATTGAATTTTTTTTCATCCAGACCGTACAAAGATCAAGATTATCCATAAATTTATTGTGTTGTATATTCCCAAAGCCTATATAAAGCTTCACACTTTTCACACCAAAGCAAATAAAAAAAGCAGTATAACAAATTTTTTATGGACAAAAGTGATTCAACTCTCTCAATTGAAGGATTTTTATATTACAAAATTATAATTATATAAATATAAACATAAACATGTTTTCAAAGCATTGCCAAACCCACAATGAAGTTATGGTGCATAATTAGTAATTTTTTAGTTTATAAGTTATGTTATGACACAATATCATCAATTATTGGTATTTTATTTAAAAAATTTTTTTTCTTTTCGAAATAGAAACACATGATAAATTATGCACAAATCTTAAGTTAAGAATACAATTACGTTAAATTTATTTAAAAAATTAATTGAACTAATTCTTGTTGCTTTTATCCAATGCATTGAAAATCTTTATTCCCTCATTTAAAATTCTTAGTGGATTTTTTTTTTAAAGTTCATTTCCTCATTGTGCTGTGTTGTGAAAATTGTAGCTTATAAAACCATGCCCATTAGTTTATTATTTATTGATTCATGAGCACCTTTTACTTACATATATAATTTTTTTGCAAATGAGGCGTGAAAAGTTAGATATTTATCAAACCACAGTGTGAACCCCCCCTGACAGTCAAAAAATGTTTTAGTTTTACAAACGTGTCTTTTGTGTGTAGAACGCTTACAATATAAATGAAGGTGTTGTTTTGTGTATTGTACATTTTTGCTAACGTGGAGTATATCTACACTCTAAACTAAATTTGAGTGCTGTCGCATGCGGTCTACTCTACAGATGTGAAATACTGTAGTAAGGTATGGCATACGACATGCTTGGCTATCATGCAAATCTAAAGAGAGATTCCAATGTGAAACTATTGTGGGGGATGAAACGGACTTACTACTAAAGGGTTGCCCCAATACCAGGACTTCACTCTCTGCGTCCAACCTCCTAGCTGAGACTTGAGACCGCCTAAGTATCCACACTGAAACCAATTTTACCCAAACTGCTACTACTGATGCACACTTTGATTTTGAAAAACAAATTCTAAATATTCCATCGAGGGGTTTCTGAGTGTGTTTCAATTACTAATGTGAAAAAAGAAAAATTAGATTATATAAATATAAAAATATCAAGCAAAATGAAAAGAAGATTTTGATTTTATAAATGTAAATATTAATTTTGCTTAATAAAGTTAAAAAACAAAAACATAAAAACAACCAATTATTCAACAAAGTAAAGAATACAAATCAGACCTTTGGAAATTAAGTTTAAAAAAAATTAAATCAATTCTACATTTTATTTTACCTTTCAATTGGCTATGACTCATAACTTTGTAACATTTTAGGTCAAAAGAGCATGGAATTGGATCCATTTTCTTCTGTAGGTTGAAGCTAATAAATAAATTTTTATCCTGTTATGTTAATATTAGCAGTGGAGAAGGGGAAGGCATTGACCTCTTGTGTTATGGCCGAGCCACAACAAAGTTCCAGTGTGACAAAGAAAGGTGAGTGTCAATTCTATTCAAATAGTGAAACTTGTTCAATATTTCTGTTTTAATCGATCAATTTTGAAACAAAGAATATTAAACGGACAAAGGCAATCAACTTAAAAAAAAGAAAGAGCCATGAACTTGAAATTCAAAACATGACCTACTTTTTCCCTCCCAAAACGTTATGATTAAAATTTGATTCAAGGAGAAAAACTGGAGGAAATCGGCCGGCTGCAAATACCAAGGGCCAAATTGAAGAGTGGGAACAGTGTCGTCGAAGATATGCTATCGGAAGAGAGAACTAATCGCAACCTACATTTGGACACCTCGGATTTTTCAAAATCCTACCGCATCTACACTCACAAGTGAATGCCGGCTAGCCGGGCAGGGTCCAGGGAGTGAAAAAAAACATCAGCCAGACTTATTTACTACAGTACTGCACATCGCAGGTCACTGCACGCCTTGCAACACCTAGAGCTAAATCCGTTATCTGCAGTACGATATGCTTCTACAGACACTCAAGCACTCTATTAATTTGTTTTACCACTGAAATCTAAACTACATTTCTTTGTAACCATTTAACCATAATGTGAACTTTTTTAACTAGAACCCAAAAGAAGTTAAGTAAAAAGTATATAGTATAAAAAAAGAACTAATAATGTCTATATTTAAAATTTAACTTACAATTACATTTATAATTGAATCTCCTGACTGCAGTAACTAATTAATTACACATGGTAGTGACTACATCTATAGTTTTAAATATAACTAAACTAATTAAATTTACAAAATTATATTTTTATTTTCATTATTATTTATAGTCAGAGTTTTTACTTTGTTTATTGTTACTTTTCCTCAAGAAGGCAATAGCTGGTGACTAGCGAATTTACAAACTCAAAATTTATGTTATCTCACTATTTGTATATAACAGTTATATTTTATAATAACAACTATTAATGCTGCAAAATAAACACAGTTTTGATAAACTTACTTTTTAATTTATGTAAGATTGCCTTCTCAAAGCAAGAGTAATTATATTGTTTAAGTAATGTAACGTACTTACCATATTGGCATCATAGTTATTATTATCATGACCCTGAGAACCTCCAGTATCCTGGAAAAAAAGCATTTTTTTAAATACAAACATTTTCCAATAAAAAAAGAAATCAAAATATTTTTATAGACAATAAACGCTTTTATTAACTATCTACACATTTAACTGCAATTAACAGTGTATTAAGGAAAATGCAGGTGTTTTACATAGGCATTATTAAAAAAAAAAATTAAGCAGTTATACTTGAAACGACATCTATAGACTAAAAATCAATTTTTTACAATGTTCCCAGTGCATTAAAGGTACGATGTTTCTTCTAATTTTAATAAAAATTAAAATTTGGATAATTTAACTAGACGCAATTTTTCCAAGTTTTAATTATAGCAATTACTCTGCAAAGTAATTTTTATCATTGGCTGTTTCAAACTGGGAAATTTTTACATTATAGGCCACAAATGCTGTACAAGAATTTAAAACTTAAATTATATTTTTTTAAATCATGAAGCACAGAAGCAAATGCAAATAGAACTTAGTAGCGATCAGCTTGCCTTTTTTAAAACTTTTTTCTATGGCAGCCTGAAACGCTAGGTGCATATGCAACAACCATCAAGCATATTTACAACACTCTTTAGAGCGATAAATAATCAATTACTATGTCAATTTTGAAAATTCTCAATGAGTGTTACTTTAAAAAATTATAAAGCTTTAAATTTGTACGAAAGTGTTTTCACTATTGATCACTTTTATTTGTATTCTTAAAAAAAAATTATGATATGATGGTAATCAAGAACATAGTCTGTCTAACAACAATAGTTATGGGAAAAACAATAAATAGAAAGTTGATAGTGCGTGTAGGACTGCGAGTCAGTGAACATATGTTAATCCACCATTGGATCACTTAATGTGCCCGTCTCCACTCGAGAGTGTAAGCAGTTCCTCACTGAAGATGGCACAATGCTTGAAACCCACCAAATTTGGTGGACCCAGTAAGTTTGTTTCAAACAGCAAGTTTGTCTAATACTAATAAAACTGAAGAAAATATACTAATGCCATGTAGAAAAGAAAAGTATTGTCATTTATAAATGAGTGGCTTGAATTGACAAAAAAATAGAAAAATTTTAATAAATTTTGTCATGTCAATTAATGTATGTTTTGAAAGTGTTTCATACTATTGTTTCATATGTGTTATTCATTCAACCATGTTTTTCCTTAACTGCCGTGAAAAAGGTGCAAAATTATTCATAAAACAAACTTAATAATGTGAACACTAAATATTCTATTGCTATAATTTAGCTATTAATTGTTTAATTATTTTTGTATAAGTCCTACATTTCTTGCAATATACATGCATTTTGTATTTCATGTGTGTTTTGTGTGCAACAAAATATACCAACTGGAATGAAGTCATCGTACTGTATCTTCAATGCTGAATCAAACCCAAACACATGCTATCTGTTATGACTCAATGGCCCAAAACTTTTATTCTTGTAAATTCTTGATAGGATAGACCAACAATTTTAATTGTAAGGTTGACCTCAACCTCGATTATTAAATCATTACAACTAACTTTTTTTTATTATTATGCTTTTTTAAATATATATACAAATATGGTTAACATGTATCGATTCAGAATTGTAGGAAATGTTTTATTGGGGGGGGGGGAGAAAGAAAAGGTAATAATTATATTATACATTTGTTGAATTTATTTTTTTTGTGAAACAAATATTATGATTTTCAAGTTACCAAGTTTCAAGTTTAATTAATTATTAGTTAAAAAAATATTTTAAAAAGTTTATGGAAGGAATGGTGATGCTATTTTGATTAAGGGACAGATAATTGCCCAAATTTTTATAATCAACATTTAATAATTTCCAAAATTGACATAGTAATTTTTTTATCCTGAAAATTAACCTAAGGATTTTGATAGGGCATTTGTAGTACCACCATTTTTTAATTTTTTTTTTTTTTGCAAAAAGCTTTCATATACAACAATAAATAAGGCAATATATTTGTTATATTAGAACAGCAACAGTGCATCATGAATCCCCTGCTATTAGCTGGCTAAGTTTGTCAAGATGTCACAACAATTGAAAATAACAGGGATAGATAAGGAAGAACATGTGAAAAAATTGATAAACTACTAGCGGTTTTACCTGCTCTTTGTTGCTGATGTGTTGGGTTGAAGATTTGAAACTCGGGGACACACGATCGTTCCTGTCAAGACATAACAAATAAACAACCCTAATAGTCGATTTTGTGTATTTACTCTAAAATCAGTCACAGATTAATTATTCATTATTGCTGTGTTGTGAAGGAAACTCTATTTCTCGTATTCGTTTAAAAAATAAATAAATAAAATGCATATAAAAAAGAAGTCTAATGTTCCTATGTTATTTAAGGATTTTATGAAATTTACTAGAGGATTTAAGTCTTATAAAGGCAAAACTATCAATGAAGCAGAAGGAAGTTTCCTAAAGCAAAGTTGGATTTTTCAAAAAAAAAATATTGTTAAACAACTTAGCAAAACATTTTGCAAATAAAATGTTAGAAGAACATTTGCCTTATTTTTATATTTTCACATCTTTACTTATAATTATGTCTATGATTGTTTATTATCATTCTTAAACTTTCTAATCGGTATCAAATATTGATATTTTAGATGCTTTATTCTTAAGGGATTGCTTTTTTGAGCAAAAACCAGTTAACTAATATTGAACATCAACAATTTTGAAAAAAACTTAAAATGGAAATGATAAGATTGGTCAAATAGAAGTAAATAATTTTCATTTCCTTTTTGTTGCCTTTTGCTATAATACTGATCAATTTATAAACCATTATCACTTCATTGATCTGACTGATAATTTATAATTTATAGAAATACAAATTTTTCATCTGAATAATGGAATAAATAATGGAAAGAAGGAGTAATGCAGTATATGTTGTGTACATAACAATGTAAAATTTGTACATTTCAAATTCAGCAATTGGTAGAATTAAATTCACTAATTTCGTGGTCAGCTTAACCAATTAATACATTACAATTAATTAAGGTTTTTAGTTGAGATGAAAGTTAACTAAACTAACTTCCTATCTCCCAAAGGAGGGAAAACTCATAAGGTGGGGTTGAGATAGGAAGTTGATGTCCGAGTGGTTCGAGGTCACGATAGCTCAAGTAGTAGAGCAGCAGCGTATCTAGCCGAAGATCGTGGGTTCGAATCCCGCTCGTGCCATTAACTTTTTTTCATCTCAACTAAAAACTTTAATTAATTGTAATTGGTAGAATTTTATGACAACTGATGTGGTTGCTAAAACACAAATGTGAAACAAAAAATTTTATTTCACCTCATTTTTATGATCAATGAATAGGAGAATATATGTTACATAAGACAATATGTAATTAATTAGTGCTTCTCAAGTCCTATAGTGTTAATTTTTGTTGTCTTGTACCATCTTGTAGACATTAATTAAAATTTGATTAGATATTAATCCAGATAGCTCAATTTTGACAGACCCTTCCAAGTAAATATAGACAGTAGAGACATTTGGAAGAAAAGTGACCCTAAGTTTCAAGAAGGGGCCCAAATTTGGTATACAGATGGATTGAAGATCGAATAGGAGTAAGCATAGGGGTAAAAGGGGCGAACTTCACCCTGGTGAAGCCTCTTGGACCTCAACAATTTTCCAAGCTGAAGTCCATGCAATTCAACTCTGTGCACTGGAATTAATAAAGAAAAATATGAAAGGTGCACAGATATACATACTCTCAGACAGCCAAGCAGCCATAAAGGCACTAAATACGTCGTTCAACTCCAAACTTATCTTAGAATGCCTAAACTGCCTAATGACTCTGGGAAAGCAAAACAAGATTACTTTATATTCCCAGATATGAAGGCACAGAAGGAAATGAACAGGCTGACTAATTAGTCAAAAAAGGGACCCTCTCACCCATGGGACTAGAACTAAATACTTCAGAGTGTGTAGTTAAGTGTGTAACTAGAAAAATGGATTGAGAAAGAAAATAAACGCTGGACAAACACTCCAGGTAGGCAAGCTAAGATTTATAAATATCTCAAAATGGAAGGCGAAAGAACTCTCTCTAAGCAGGCAGGATTCGAGGAAAATTTAGGCCTCTTTACCTGCCATTGCCCTTTTAACTATCACCTTAAGAAGATGGCTGAGTCTTCTGCATAAACCCCCCAAAAAACCCTTAAAACCATTAAATCCAAATTTATTCTACTGTTTCAAATATTTTCTTTGTATTCTCTTAAATTTCAATTACAAATAAATTTAAAAAAAGAGATTAAAATGTCCTAATATGGATAAAATGGTTTATATAATATATGACCAACTGTATTTGCTGTCATTTATCAAATTGCAGTAAACATCAGCTAGCTTTTAAAACATGCACCACATTTTTTAAGATGTGTTTTTATTGTGATATCCTGGTAGGAACATATTTCCAAAGATCTCACCCTTAGTAAATCTTTAATTACAACGCTAGTTTGAAAAATTCAATCCTTAATCTTTTTGAACTAGAACATGACTTCTTTTATAGGCTGTTTATTTAATGTACATTATAACAGTAAAATATTAAAATTAGGAACAGAATATAGTAATTTATTCCCTAGCCAATGGAAATAATTCATTTACCTATTAAATTTAATAAAATGTAATGATTAGTTCAATTAATTATTCTTGTTATCTAAAGCCTTGGTTGAGATGAAAAAATTAGTGTCATGAGCGGAACATTAACTTTTCCAAGGCCTCAGATAAAAAGAATAATTCATTACTACTTTGACTAGCAAATTAATAGAAAAGATTGGATTATGTTGTTCAATTTGTTTTTTCCTACTCACAGTAAGTTGTTTTAACGGTCCGGATTTCGAGCCTACAGCTCATCATCAGGTTGAAGGAGCTCTACAACCATGTCTCTCGATATGAATTGCAATACAAGAAGAATACTTAATTGACATAATTAATATGGTCAATTATCCAACTTATATGGATTAATAAAATGTGTTTTTATTATTTTTTGAAAGAAGATAAATAGCTGGAGTTTCCAGGTTTTTACAAAAGGTGGTGTTAGGACTTGGGCAACAGATTCTTTGTTTGTCACCCACCAAAAAATCCTCAACTTGATCCAAAATTCTGCCCCTCTAAAAATTATTCAACTTAAAAATTACTTTACCTATAAAAACTAAAAAATAAAATATTTAAAATGCCAAAAAATTACCCCAATATGTCTGGTTGCTTGTGGGGTATGCAGCCCTAGGCCTAGGTCTACTTGTGGATACAACAGTACAAAAGGATAATAAAGGCTTTGTTTTACCAACTTCGGTGCACAGCATTTCCTCTAGCAAATGAACCAGACATCTATTGCCAATTTGATTTGACTGTTTCCATTTTTCAACAGCTTTAAAATTTAATAGTTCTACATTTCAGTTTGATTTTCAATATGTAGTTACTATATAATCATCATCCTATAGTTCATGAGTTTGTAAATATTTAGCTACCATGTGAGGACAAGGGGTCAAACCCCTTTACAATACTAATATTTCTAAATTATTCACAATCGAAATTTACGTCTGGCAAATATGATTTAGACATTCTAACCACTTGGACACATGGTACCTTTAGAGAACTCTACTACTGTACTATTTATAGTTGATAGGATTTAAACAAATATTATCGTATTTTAACACTTACTTCTTTTTTTTAAATCAATTATCTTTTAAACTTTTGAGCAATTTACTTTTCCTAGTATGTACCTACTCATAAATCTAAGCAGGATTTTGGATACCAAGATTTGTAAGTTGTTATTAGTAAAATATCTTTTGTCTAGACTGCTTGTAAATTCAACAAAAGCTCATATAAAAAAAAAGTTTATCACACCAACAATAAAATTGGTTATTGTTATCTATTGTAAGATTTCTCCTTGAGGTTTGCAGTGTGAAGACCCTGCAGCTTGGTTATTTCTGCTAATTTTGGTCTGCCTATTCTAACTGTTTTATGTTAGTATGTTACATGTGTTTTTGGTTTTTTTAATAAGTTATGTGAAATGGCTAATCAAAAATGATTGGAAACAAATAAGGTAATGCAATAACTGTCAATCACTTAAACTTTTGCATTATATGTTTTCATTAAAAATAAATTAACAATTATTAATTGTACCAAACAATTCTAAACTGTTTTCCAAATTGAAATGTATAATTAGTCGATTAATTTTGTTAATGGTTGAATAAAAATAATGGTTTGCTTTAGGAAACAATTTTGGGCTTATTGATCAATCAATCTAATTATTGAGAAAGGGTCACATCACTCTTTTAAAAATGTGGCTGACGTTCAAACATTTTTAATGGGGACAAAGTAAATGAAAGTAAATTTTAAACAAACACCTAGCGAATGAGAGTATACATTCAATTAAAGTAACTACATTAAATAGATGCCACATCAAGTTATGTAAACTAGTACGATAGGCATGCTACACGATTTTATTTTTCTGTAAATAAATTGAGAAAATGTTTAAGTAAACTATTAAGTAATAATATTAACTATTAACATGCCCACAAAATTTTCACATTTTTGCCCAAAATGTTTTTACCAACTCACTCATATGAACAGTTTTGCCTCAGAGAAAACTAAAATGAGAGTGTATTTTTAGTTTGGAATGATAATGAAAAAAAAAAAAATTAAAAAAGAGGACAGTTTAAATAACGAAAAAGACACAAAGGTTAAATGAATAAAGCAATATAATAATTGTTCTAACTGAACTATAGGAAGAAATAAGGATAGAAGGCATTATAGGATTTACCTAATAGAACGGCTGTTCTGTGAGTCTAAAGGGCCGAGACCCACTCCTGAGTCCTCAGAAGGTGTTCTCAAATCTTCAGTGTTACCCCTCCACCCATCGCAATCAAGCTGAACATATACCATACACACAAAGCCTATACTTCCAATTGTTTCATCAAGGATAAAATTAAATGGTATGGAATTTTTGTACTAAATTAAAAAGAAAAAACTAAGAAAGTTTGAGTGTGGAAAAAGTGAACGTTCACTAAGAGAAATAGTAAGTTCAGATTTTTAATTATTTATTCAAAAGTGCTCTTTCTCAACAAAGTGTGTAATTAACGAGAATCAAGATGTGAGAAGGAAAATATAGACATAAGTGAAAAAGTAAAATGCAGCATACTCATGTATTTTTCTCGTACAAACAAGAAGGAGAAATGTTAAAACTTTAACTCTGACAAAATTAATAATTAATGAAATTAAAAGTAGTAAAAGATCAAAAAAATTGTTTATACTATTTATTCTCATTTTGAGTTAGAATATTGCCTACAATGTGAATCATGAAACAGAGGTTGTAGCCCCCAATTTGTTAAAGATTACCAATGAAAAAGTCTTTGTGGAGCAAAGAGAATTTGAATTTCAGCAAATTATGAAAACAGTGTAGCAGATAAAAATGATTAATACACTTCTTTAAAAAGAATTTACTTGCATTATTGCCAAACCCATGTAAAGCTTTTGATTAGTTGTTTCAGATAAATGAGGCAAACAATATGTTCAGTTTTTACTAGTTGTATATTTGTGTTACTTAAATCTGTGAAAGTTGAAACATCAGTTTTTGTAAAAATATAATTACAGACCATAATTGATCATTAATGACCATAATTTCACGTATAGTTTGTTTCATTTGTTACACTTCTCTTGATACAAAGAAGTGTATTCTGTGTATAATTCAATGAAAATTAATTGAAAATTTTTGTTGTTTTATAACTAGTCAACATCCTTTACTCAAAGGTTGCTGATAATTTTGAAAGAAAGATTTCATGCTATACTAGGTGCAAAACTAATTTCTGCTAACAACTTTTACAGGGAAAATTTTTTAAATTTAAAATTAAACAAACTTGAAGAGCCCTTTAACAGCATTAGCATGACTTTTTCTATATCAGGGGATTGTTGTTTTAAAAATCTCAGATAGCTGAAGTCAGTTTAACCCAATAAACACGTGGCATTTTTGTACAGATTTACAAAATTTCAATTTTTTTTTTTAAATTAAAAAAACAAAAAATATTTTTTATAGTACACATTGCAAGTTTTGGGTGGCATACCTACTTTTTTTGTTCCCTTTCGTCCTTTCTTACCACCGGGCTATTGCCACAGTTATGTACTAATTCTTCCAGAATATTTAAAAATTTTAAACATGGGTATAAGTAATATTCAGACAATTAAAAATATAGAAAGAAAAACAAAATATTTTCAAAGTAAATTGTCTCAATTCACTAAACTTCTTAACAATACTGAATATTTAAAATATTTTACTCGCACAATGTTCAACTGTTTATTTTACATCAGACCAGTTGTACATTACTTACATAAACGTACATGACATTGGTAATTAAAGTTACAGCCTTTTCAAATTTTATTACATTTCATAATTTTTCTGTTAAAAATTAATTTGATCTGACAAATTAATCTGATTAAAATATTAAACGAGTCATTTTTTACAATTTTAAAAGCAATTATTTGCAAAACTTTTACTAATCTTTGTTGCATATCCATGAATAAGTTTCAATACCATCCTTGTTAAATATCATAATTTTACTTGAATTTAAAGGATTTGAAGACAACAAGCAGCTTTATAAAGTGAGATGTACTAAGTGTAATAATAATTATAAAGAGAATTTATTCATTTTATTTTACAAATCATTATCGATTTAATTATGCCATGATGTTAGCTGCTCTTATATTTACAGCTCTTATTATTTACTATTAGAACAATAAATTTTGGTAAAAACGATTTTATTCTATTGTTTAAAATATAATTACAAACAGTTTTAGATGGAAAGTAGGAAATGTAAACATAAAATATAATTTAGTTAGTAATGACCTCTGAATCATGATAACACTACCTCTATTTATTTTATTTTTGGTATAGTCTTTATGTGCAAAAAATACATTAACAAAAAAAAGGCTTTGTGATTAGAAAATATGAAATTAAATAAGTAGAAAAAATGTGCAAATTAATGTGCAAACTTAAATTATGGGACAAGAAAAATAGCATTAGCTGCAATTATTTCAAACCTGACCTTAAAATAAAAGACATGCAATTTTTTAAATTTAAGTAGTTATTAAACGTTTTGTCTACGAGTGTAAATTATGACCAAGCAGTTGTCAGCAGATATATTCAAAATATTTTTAAAGTATTAAAGCATTTAATCGAAAAACTTATATATGTCTATGCAGCAAATGCTAAGAAAAATTATTAAATCAATATGTTTATTCTTGTCACTAAATAAACAAAAAAAAATGTATAAAATTGAAAAAGAAATGTGGATTTCAATAGATTCATAGCTCTATAGTTATTTGTTGGTTGGATCACAAATTATTGAATAACAACTGATGAACAAAACACATTGTTCCCAAAATTGAACTATTTCATAATTAATTAATCGTCAAGTATAAATTCTTTGACAATGATTAGTATCGAAAATCTTATTTTTCAAAGTTTTTTCTAGACTGTACTAATGCAATTTACAAGCTTAATTCCTTACAATTAATTGAAATTCTAAATCTATTTATGTATTTAATTGCATTTAATCTAGGATATTTTGAGGCACAAATAATCAAATCCCTTTACCCTTAGTAAAGTGATTAAATGTTAAAGATTTGTACTTATTTATATTGTGTTTAAAAATAATTTTTAAGGAAGTTTTATTAAAAATTCAAGTTGTTAATTTTCTCTTTCGTTTGTTTTAACCTGTGTCTATTTACTGGAAATTGTTTAAGAAAATGATATATTTTTGGTTTTACAACTTTGTTAGTAAAATGTCTAAAAGTGCTAAAAGTCAATCATCATCTGTAAATGTGGTCCAATAATGGGACTTACTTTATCAATAAAGAAATGACAAAATCAAATGTAGTTTTGTATTAATGAAGAATGTATCTTTTTATCATTTTATTTTTAAAATAACAGTTTACAATTAACAGTAATTTGAAGGAATCAAACAAATTTTTTCCAATGACTTCAAATTCATAATCTCTTACCTTAAAATGGAGAGATGATGGGTAGGAAATAAATTGTTTTTTCCACAATAGGTATTTATTTCATTAGACGCGTTTTGGTCTAATATAGACCATCTTCAGTGACTCTTTTTTATATAAAGTGGTTTGACAATTTTTTTACATTGTTTTTACATACATTAATGGTCTATATTAGACTGAAAAGCATCTGAAGAAATAAATGGCTATTGTGGAAAAGACAATTTATTTCCTACCCATCATTTTATTATGGAGTTCCACTAAATCAGGATGGACACTATCAAAAAATTAAAATGAAGAAATTACATGTCCATGCTGAATTTTTTAAAACCCATTGAAATACATATTTTGTTTATACCGTTAAAAAAGGTAAGTAAAACCTAAAGATAAAACTCGTCATTTAAATTGGTTTTATAAGGAGTGATATTAGTTTCCGTATAATCAACAAAACCTGTCTTAAATTTGTGTTGACACTTGTAGTATGTTTATAATAATTATTATTGTTTTAATTGATCAAATTATCAGTCAAAATCAATCATCTTCTTAACTGAAGAAAACTGTTTACTAAAAAAAAAAAAAAATTACAAATTTTGTAGAGAGATGAAAATAGTTATGTGCACCATATTTTTAAATATAGGCACCAGCACATTTATTCTAAACTGAAAATTGTTTGCTAGAATGTTTAAGGTTTGATTTATATTTGTTCAGCCTTATTAAATTTATTAAAAGTCTGTGTCCCAAAGGACATTATACAACAATTAACAACAATATTAACAAACAGCCAAATACCATTTTTTTTATGTTATCAAAATATCAATTAAAGAAAATTAATTAGGGTCCATGATAAAATTAGAAAAAATTAAAATGTATTAATTAATTTTGCTAGGAGGTTTTCAATCATTGCGCCAAATATAAAAATGAACATTGTATCTACAAAAAGTATTTGAATTAAATGGACTAATGCAAATGAAGGTGTGACTTCTCAGAATTTTTCACAAACCGTACCAAAATTTATTTCAAAGAGAAAATAATATATCACTGAATAAAACTGTCGATCATCAGGATCACTACAATTCTCCAGCAAATGGGTTTTCCAAATATTTTAAAAGTTTGTTTGAATATTAGTACCCTACTTTATTGCTTGTCAGCACGTGTCAGTTAATATATATATAATTAATTTTTTTATTGTTATTTGAGAAGACCTGTTATTACATTAATGTTACCTTCAATTGCAATTTTATAATTATGCTGGAAACTGTTAAATACAATTGACATAATAATTTAAAGTTAATAGTTCAACTTTTTAGTTTTTAAATTTATAATTTATATCATCACCCATTTTCTAGATGGAACATTTTTCCATGGGTTTTCATTTTATTAACTCGCGAAATTGGCATGGGACAAATCTACCATTGTTACATTTGAGATTTAAACTGATATCAAATTTATTTTAAAAAAACAGCCAAAGTAAAATTGAACTGGTTAAAGTTTTGATAATTTTTTTACAGCATTTGAAGTCTTGTGAATAAAAACATTTCTATAAGATCTTTTCATGCATGGTCATAAATACATACATATCGAGTGAGGACATATATTATACTGTGTATTTACTGTGATGCTGTGAGATTCAAATTTTCAAAGCAAAAATCATTTTGATGGCTGTAGTGGTGAAAAGAAAACAAAAAATTGTGTATAAACATTAATTTAAAATTTTTTTCAATGTAATTCTGCAAATCAATCACAATTTCTGAAGCATGATGATAAAATTGCAGAGAAATGTAAAAATCGTTCCTGTTCTTTGTGTATCACTAATCAAATGCATTTTATAAATTTTGTAAATAGTTCAGGATGCTTATTAAAAAATGATTTGAATAAAATAATTGCAGAGGTTTTAACAAATTTTCTCCTTTCATGTACTTATGAGCAAATTCAAGCTGCGTGTTTTTTGAAAAATATTTTTTGTAAAAAAAAAAAAAAGAAACCATATAATTTGTAAGTTAAAAGTATATTTTGCTAACAATGTAACAGTGCACTTTGCTAGTTGATTCATAAACCTGCTTTATTAATAAAATGATGAAATGATGTCAACGAGGAAAACTTCAATTCACCTTTATGGTTTTTACCAAATTTTGAAACCACAATTGTTAAATGAAATTCAAAGGGTTTACAAATGTTCACTGAATACATGTTATTTAAAAATTCAAAATATGAACTAATGCACTTGTTCGCATGCTTTCACAAACGAGCAAACACATGCCACAGTGAAACTAGATTGTAATTGCTTTGCTTCAAACAACACATGCATAAAAAATATTATGAACATGCAGTATTTAAAAATAATACATTATATCTTGTAATAACTCACCGGTGTTGGCATATGGTGGAGACTTGACATTATCATATCATGAGTATTATCACAGCACGGACCACCTCTCTGTGAAAAATCATTATAGTTATAAAAATAGTCAAATCAAAAATTTATGTATTTCTTTAATATTAAATTTAAATGATAAATAAGGAACATTTGAAAAATAAATTTAAGGATAATGTAAAAAAATAGTTAAAAACTATTTATTACATTCATCTGTACATTCCTGTTTTAAAAAGTGATTCTGTTCTATCAACTAACAATAAATAAATTAAAACACAATTCTTGTTGCATATAAATGTCTATAGTATAAAAAGTCATTTGTTTCTGCCTTCCACTTCGAATAGTTGTAGATTTATTTGAAAAAACTATTTAAAACAAAATTTTGACAGAGGTCTGTCAAGGCAAAAATAGTAAAGGTTCAATTTACCAAATTTTATTTATTAATGTGATATATTTTAATCAAGTTATAAATAAATTATTTTCTAAAACTGATATTACACTTTCAGAGTGAGAGGCAAATACAATGACCATTCTGAAACTTCAAAAATATCAATCACCAGTTTCAATATAAAATTAATTTGCATACATTAGGAAGGATAGTTTAGTTACCTACCATTGATCCGATCTTTTACTGTCTACAGTAACAGCCAAATTATTATTGTGAAATTGTGGTGCAAGTGATTTGATTGTGTGCAAAGGTTTAGTTGTCTCACAAAATAAAACAAAGAATATGTTTCATATTATGAATTAAGTATATTAAAAACTCTAGTGTTAATCTAATTTAAAAAAGCAGTACTTTGCATGCAAGTTTGATTAAATATATCATGCATTTTGTTTATAAATTAAAGGTAACTTTATTTTAAAAAAAATGCGCTACTTAATAATTTTACTACGCATTGGTTTATTACTGTTCAAGTAACCAGAAAAAATAGAACATAAAGATTGTCAATTGTATTCACTACTTTCCACCTACTGGGATAAGGAAATTATATATTGTTCATAAACAAGTGGAATATTTAAACATTTATTACTCTATTCTTCAAGGGACATGTTTCTATATGTAACAATACAATGTTTATACAACTATATCTATATCACGTATTAATTTACTCCATTTCAAACACATACAAGGTCACTTTGAGTCACACTTTGTTTGTTTTCTCTTAATAGTAATAATCAAAACGAACTCCTACCCGAGATGAATATTGTTCCCTGCGGTACACAAGTTCATCGAACCTTGCTCTATCTTCCATAGCGACCAACTCTCTCAACTCTGTAAACAGCGTGTGCTGGAAATGAAAACATTGCAAAATTATTGGCATCAAGAAAAATACTTGCATAATATGTATTCATTTTTTTAAACGTTATTATTGTAGGGCATTAGACAAAAAGGAGTATCAAATGTATTAAAACTACAATTTCAAGGTTGCCAGTGTTCGCCATTACTGTAAGGTAAAGGTCATAGGTTCGAACGCATGGTTAATGGATTCAAACCCGACTTACAAACTTATAAATGAGCATTTTTTTCAAAAACACCGCCACCCCGATTTTTCAAATGTTAACTACAGAAATGGCAACAATTTTTAGATTTTTCATATCTAAATTATTTAAAAATTGTCTAATGATTTATTAGTAAATTTATTACTATAAAACTTAAGATGTAAAGTTTTCTGATTTGTCTTAATATTATAAAATATATTTATTTTTTAAATTTATTTATTTATTTATTTTTTTAATGAGGGTTTGCAACAGCAGAGGTTATATGAACCCTCAGTAGTCCCGGTGTTTTTGAAAAAAAGCTCACTTGTAAGTATGTCGGGTTCGTATGCAGGGCCGCTGGATTCGAACCCAGGACCTTTACCTTACAGTGATGAGCGCCGTGTCAACGCCTAAACCATTATGGCCACCGACATCCCCAAAATAAGGTTTAAACATATTAAATTTACAATCATCTTAAAAAAAAAAAAATAATAATTTACCTTATCAGGCGTATTAAGTAGTTCTAGTAAAACGGCAACAAAGGCTTCTATCGTCATTTGCTTAGCAGAATATTCATCTAGATAATATGTTAAGGTATTGAATTCATTTTTGTTCAGAACTACTCTAGCTTTTTCATCGACCATTTGTAATGCCGCCACACAGCACCTGGAGAATTTCGTAAATCTAAATAAAACGAGAGGGGCAGAAAAAAAATTTAATAACGTGCTACTAACAAGTCAAAATAAAATATTATCTAAGTAAGTTTCAAAGCTGAAATATTTCTTTTCTTTAAAAAACTAATCTAATTTTATTACTAATTCATTTCTGATGTTGTGGTTATTATTTAAAAAAATCTTATTTCAACTTTGATTTGGACAATTATTACTAATTTGTCAAATAAACATAATATTTACTACCAAAATAATTATCAAATTAAAAATTTAATGTTTGTCAGTATCACTGCTTTAATCAAAATAAACATACTACATTTCATTCTATCTACCAATTTCAAAGCTAATCAACAGCTCAAACAAAATTTAAAAAATTAAATTTCACTGAAAGACAAAAAATCTGACACTTGTATTTGTTTATTTTCCATATTAATAGTTGACTTAAAACTAATTATTAATTTCTTTTTTTTTAAACATGGAGGACAAGTAGGGTAGTGGTAAATAAGGGCGCTAAATATAGAAAAAGTCTGGGAACTGCTGAGTTAAATTTTAACCTATCGCTAAATAATTTTCTGATGTTTTGGTGAATTTTCCTTCAAACCATCATTAATTAAATAATTTTTATTAAAACTCGTAAATTTCTTATCTATCTTGATTTGTTTTACATTAAAATATTTATGTTGGAATTAATATAAGAATAAAAATACATACAGCTGAAAATAAACAACAAAATACTCATGTCTGTTTGTTTTTGAGTGTATTATGTCATATTAAACAAATATAATTAATCCTGAATATAAATTCAATGGCTCAATTTTATAAGGATTACATCAAAACAAGTAACACATGGAATTAATACATCAAAGAATAACTAATTTTGAAGAGTGAAACCCACAATATAAAGATGATGACGATGATGATGAGTTATCATTATAACTAATGTTGTTGGACATGTGTTTAATTCCCCTTCTTCTCTCTCTTTTTTATTTTTAATACTAAGTACTGAACCATAAGTAAAAGTTGTTATAAAATTTCAAGGAGATTAGTATTATTATAAGATAGCCATTAACCAGTGGCACTAAAAAGCTTTTTAAAGAAAAATTTTTCCCCTGATTTTCTGTATGTTTGTTATTCATTCAATTAAATTAATTGTTAAACAGTTTCCAAGTAATTAATTATTATGAGTACAATAAATCAAAAGGTTCAAGTTGGTAAGAGAGCTTGCTTTTTTTAGTTTTTTTTGTTTATGTACGTTTTGACATTTCACCACTTCTGCTCAAAAGCCTTTTTACACACTTGTAAACATGTTACATAACAACAAACATGTTTACAAGTAGAGAGCTTTTGAGCTGAAGAGGCCAGTTAAACACGATTAAAAACTCAAACAAACACAGCTGAGAGGAAAGATACAAATATCTTGTACTACTAACATTATTTAAGTTTTGTCATAGCTATCAGAATAAAAGGTATTTGTACTACCAACTGTCTGAAAATATTAAAAGTTAAAAAATAATAATAAAAATCTAAATAGAAAAATAATTTACATTTATTATGTTATTCTAATCACTAAATTCATTCGTATAACTATAACACAAATTAATTACGAATAATCTGGATCTCAGTATGGTCTTATAGTAATTGTTATCTATGACTTTTTTGATCTATTAAATAAATAAAAAAAAATTAAAAATAATCTTAAAGATGTCTACAAATTGGCATAATTAAGTTTATTAAATGGTTTCAAATTTCTTTGAATATAGATTCAGTCCAGTTGCCAAGGATGTAACACCATTGCCCAATAATGACGTCTATTTTAGACATCTTTAAAATTGTTTTGCCCTGATGATGACTTTGAAATAGCTCAAAAGCTTGGCAGATAATAGAATTTGTTTTTCTATCCAGACCTATACTTACATTCAGATTATTCGTGATCGATAAATCTAACACTTTAAATACAAAATAATGTTAGTATTTCTGACCTGTGAGGGGTGTCTGGCCAGTGCATGTCCAGGGTTGAGCAAGAGTGTGGTATCTTGCCGACATCACACACTTTCAGGATCATCCTTTTATAGCATTTAAGCTGAGACACAGCCTCATCGTGGGTCACTTCTAAGAACGATTGCCCATTTACCTCCAGGATTTGATCTCCAATCTGAAATATCGAACATTACAATTGGAAGTTTTATTTTATGTACTTGAGCTTACCAGAAGTCCAGCCCGCTCGGCCACTGAGTCTTTGTCCACCCCGGTCACAAAAATCCCTAAATTGTACTCTATCCCTCCCCGTATCATAAGTCCCAAGCTTTGCCCAGGATCGACTACTATTTCCACCTGAAAGTTCAATTTATTATTTTTTTAAAATAAATATAATTTTTTTTCGGAGGATATGGTTTAATGCTGCACTCTCATTATGTGGGTATGTCGGTGAATTTTACAAATTCACAGCACAAAAACGATTTGATGTTTTGACATGAAGCAGAGAAAATATGCAAGTGCGAAGCGCGAGCTTGGTTTGGGTCTCCCCGGAAAAAAAGTACAACTTATTTCGACTTAGCAAGGCGCTTGAATAGATTAAAAGCCCGCATGACGGATCAGTCGTGCAGGTTTAACATAGCGAAGCGCCGTGATTCCCTGATCTACAGTTGTAACGCGCATAACGAATTATTAAGTACTACAACAAGTAATAATATAATATACAAGCACAAATAATAACGAAATATGTCAGTTTAGGTCAATCTGTAAGATTAATGACCAAACACTTTTTTTTAGCAGTTGGTGGGGTAAATTAAAAAACTTGATAGTAATAAATTAGGTTTAATTGATTACCTTTCTCAGTTTATCTCTATGGTATTGCCTAAATCTAGGAGGAGGAGACACAGGTCTTCCTTTTCTGTCGACCCAAGAATACGTTTGTATGGAAGGGCCTTGCATCGGTTGGACTACAGGCGTCGGTACGTATGGAGTCGTGCTTCGGACAGTTATACTCAGCTCCCTGCAAGATTTCAGTACCTAGGACCAGCAAATATTAGTCCACCGTTCCAGGTACATTTTCTACCTTGTGCAATACTTTGAGCGCATCTTCGTGGGATATGTTGGTAAACGGTGTTCCATTGACCTGCAATATTGTGTCTCCTGGCCTCAGACCTGCTCTTTCAGCTACACTACCCTCTTCCACGCGAGATATATAAACTCCTTTTGTATCTGTAAATTTTTGACCTGTTAAAAACGATTATGTATATTGATTATTAACGGTTATTAACTAAATTGTATAATAATAAAATATATCTAAACTAAAATATTACAGTGTATAACAAACATTTACTGTAATAAGTTAAATATGATTACAAAATGCAAATAAATGAAAAGGTTAAAGATAAATTTTAAAATTTATAATCCAACAAAAAATACTATAAATGTTTATTCTTCTTTATATTATCCTTACATATCCGTAATTCAATACAAACCAAAAATTATTGTTTGGCTAAGAAAACTACTTGATTTATTAATATAAGGTAATTCTAATTACTTGAAGTTCTTGCAAGCTGTACGGCCGTCTATTTACGGAGCTACTCAAAATAATCGTTACTGGTTTGTAATTGGAATCACTAATCAATTACTAACACATTAGTGACGCGGATTCATTTACGAATCCACTAAAATATCTTTCTTCAGAGAAATCATGGAAGGAGCATCATCTTTGTCCGTTCAGTGATGATTCAAGTGATGAAGCTGTCGTATTATCGTACTATCATCACTACAGACGATTTTACTCAGAAATCTTGAGATGCGGTCTGGTGTGATGTAAGTTTCAGAAAAACATTTTTCTTTATCGTGCCAACGTTTCGATCTTTATTGAGATCAACTTCAGGGCCTGGGATTTAAAAACATTGTTTAAATTTAAAAAATACATGTAGGATGTGAAAAAAAGTGAATTTATACAATGGAAAAAAATATATTTTTTATATTCAATCAAAGTATTTCTACTCACTCAAAGTGTTTGTTTTCTGCGTAAGTGTGCCATTCTTGCGTGTCGTGTTGAGAGTGCCCAGGCCCTGAAGATGATCTCAATAAAGGTCGAAACGTTGGCACGATAAAGAAAAATGTTTTTCTGAAACCTACATTACACCAGATCCCATCTCACGATTTCTGAATAATTATCGATTAACGGTCACTAATCACCACACAGAAGATTAGATTTTACGTTCATCTGTTTTATCAACTTCATGTTGCATGTCTTTTCAGTGTCGTCTTTCTTCGAATATCCTGGAAGTTGTATAAAACAGGATGTTTTTCAACTTTCTCAGAAATAATACCTTCACCTGTTGATCGCCTAACTTAAAATCACCCGGAACTGAGCTAATTCCAGTCACTGATGCGTCAGTATTAGTTTTAAGTGTTAGATGTATCGGCCACTTTTCTACTCACGAATACGGTATGGTATTGACGAAAAAGCAAATTCAATTTGGTTTTGCCCTGATGGTGGCCTTAAAATAGTTCGAAAGGTTGGCGAAAGCAATTGAATTTGCTTTTTCATCAAGAACATACCGTACGATTCAGAGTATTCGTGAAAGCGTAAAAGCAATCAGTAGAGTTGTTTTCGTTGTCCCATTCAGTTCCATTGAAAGTGACTCATTGCGGATTGGTTAGTAACTCGAGTCACTAATCAGTTTCCTTTCAATAGCTCCGTGTGTAGACATCCTTACACTAAAAAGTAATCGCTTGTTGTGAAATCAACATGTTTACGTATATATAAATCAAATCATTTACTTTTGATTAGGCCACTCTTTTTTTTGGTTTGTTCTATGTTACACTTTAACTTGCCAGGTAAGAGATTAATAAATGGTAGTTTTTCACTTATTACGAAAATATGTAAGGAAAAATATAAACGGGCTATAAAATGTTCAATTATGCAATAAGAACAATGAAACATCCGATACCAGAATCTCTGGAACCGCCCTTGACACAAATCCCAAAGCCGTGTCCCCCGGCTTCTGGAGGGCCTCGGTTCATGTTGATAGTTCTGACATGGGGGTCCAGCAATGACTGTGGCGGTGGAGGTGGTGGTGGTGGAGGCACTTCTCGATGGACCCCACGTTCCCGCGAAGCTCCCGTCCTCCCTGACCCCAACATCCTCAGAACCTGGGGGAAAAAAGATGGTGAAACATTACGCATTTTTAAGGTGGAAGCTATCTCTCGATGGTTTCAAATTTCTTAATTAATTTTTAGTGAGCCTACACAAAAAGAACTACAAAACAAAGGCAGCTAGTTTATTGATATTTGATTTTCATATTTGAGTTCGATAGGTACTTTACAAGATAGTTTTAGCTTTTATTCAGAATTATTTGAAGAAATTATAATGAATATGAAATGTATATTAAAGTAAATTTCTGTTTTCTAACAACATTCATTAGTTGTTAAAAATGTGTTAGGGTAACAAAACTCTGTACAAAAATTATTTTCTATGCCGGTTGTTAAACTACTGTTAGAATCTTGAGATAAATTGAGCTTCAATTGAATTTATGACGTGACATATGTCTAATTTGGAGAGCTTGTTAAAACGAACCCGATCCAAAGAAAATGATCCTGCTACGAAAACTGAGACCTAATTAAGCACAATTAATATTCATTTTATGTTAACGGGACGAAAGCTCTCGTAAGAAAAACCTATGTGATCCAGACCCTAAAAGAAAAACCAACGTGATATAAAATTGTTTACTACTTAAATTTCATAATGAATGAACACTCAGCATTATCGCAATGTTTGTTGGATGTAAACTGGCAGTCTGGGCTGTTTTGGCCTTTTAATATAAATTTAAAGATTTGCTTTTTCTAATTTGTGCATATTTGTATTTTTAAAACATGATGGGATGATACGGCATTCAAATACCTTCAAATCAATTATAGATAACCTGGAATCGCTAATACCAATTTATTTTCTTTTATTGTATTTATTTTGAAGTAATATCATATTTCAGAAAGTACAGTTGAAGATGAAGCATGGTCTTAGAGTAGTGGTACAATCAAGGACGCCGCCACTTTCCTCTTTCATGTGAACAGACCATCAAACCGTTCCTCAAATACACTTTATCAGACAAATCATTAATGACATGAAATCTTCCAATTTCACCACATTTTTAACTAGTAACAAGAATAGCGAAATTCACCGGTCACACAGGCTTTCGGGATAAAACACTCCAAAGAATATTATAAATCGAAATTTGCTGTATATTTTGTTGAAGCATGCATCATGCACATATTTCACTTTTGTTAAAATTTAATAATAAAGTTTCATCACATTTTATTACGCTTTGTCAACAAACCGATATATTAACTGTGACGCCGAAAAATAAAAACATTCTTATCGAGTTTATTTATTAATCTGCATTTTTATTAGTTCGGATGTTCCCGAAAGCCCTGGTTCGCCTATTCTAGCTGGACGCGTTTTGGCATTTCGCCATCATCAGTGGTAGATTTATGCGTTATTTCATTTAGTTCCTTTTATAGAAAGGTTTTGTTCAGCCGATTTTCTTTATTTTTCTCCCAAGGAAAAAATAGTAATACTTTGGTAATCATTTATATTTATAGTGCCGTATTTACATTGAAACCTACATAATTAATTTATAAAGCTAGAGACAAAATAAGTTTTTTTGTTATTTAGTGTTACAAGTTATAAATGACGAGCATTAATTGTTCGTAGAGACGGGCAAATATTAATTGACCTAGTATTTCGCAAAATCCATATTTTATTTTGTTACAATTCTACTGGGCGAGTTTGCATATTCTATGAGCAAAATTACTTTTATTTTGACGTTTCTTAGTTAAACATTTAACATTATTAACGAGGGTTAAAAGTTGTAATTGTTGGTAAACGTTGAAGAGTTTACTGGTTTTGAAGCTGTAAATTTAAGTACAAAGATGTGATTCTTTCCATTCTCTATTTGGTAACCTTTAATAGAAAAGATAAACAAGATTTTGTGTCTACTCCAAAAAAGTGCATGTTTGAACTTTTGATTTATGAATGAAAGCGTCCTTGAAGTGGAGGCTTCGCCCTAATTTTTTCCCCGAGCCTCTATTGACCGAGCCTCTTGTTTTATTCATCGGATTTCTCCCTTTTACGCACAAAGATTTTCCTTTGGAATTACCGAGTCGAGATGGAAATCGCGACGACAATTGGTTTCCATCTCATTTTCAAATGGCAAATTTACAGGCCATGCTTGAATGGTGTTAGGCACATAGCGGAATGCCGTCGTAGTCAACTCTAACGTAGAAACAAGGAAAATGATAAAAGAAAATTTCAGATGTCGAAACTGATTTATCGCTTGTTTATTACCTAAACGTTAAGTTAAAACGTTAAAAAAGGTCAGACAATAATAAATTTTGTTGTGTGAAAATTGTGAATTTGTCCATAAATCCAGCAATTACACTGGAGCCATGCTATTTTATGACCTAGTTTAAACTGTGCGCCTTACAAATAATTTAAAATTGTAGACAGCCACAACACTACATTCGTAACATAAATGAATTGTGGTGTGTTCAAATGCAATTTATTAGCGTGAATGGAGGAACCCAATAACCCCGAGGAATATCGAGTACTCTGGGATAGAGTGAATGCTAACCAGACAATCGTCTTTTATCTTGTTTCTGTTTTTATGTGTATTACCTTCATTTCATAGATACATCGTCGTAACTTGGCTGGAGAAACGGGAAAAGACAAGGAAAGTAAAGGAAAGAAAGAGAAGGCTTTGTATGAAGGACATTCATGATGACTAATGCAGTTTGCCAGCCCTAAAATTTAAAAAAAAATTTTTGCAATAAATTTTCAAAAGAGCTTAATATTGATATGTAAATAAATATATGTGTAAAGCGTTCTTGAGAGTTTTGTTTTTACTTACATTTAACTATTTAACCCTGTAAAGGATAACATATCAATTTTAATTGGGTGTTCTAAAATTTGACTATCCGAGAAATCAGCTCACAGTTTTGTATTATTAAATTCATTAGCTTTCGTGGTCCGCTTGACCAATTAATATCTTTAAATTAATTAAGGTTTTTAGTTGAGATAAAAAAGTCAGAGCCACAAGCCTGAAAATTCAAAAGGTGGGGTTGAGATGAGAAGTTAGTGGCCGAGTGGAAGGCACGATATCTCAAGCGTATGAAGTAGAGCAGCGGCGTATCTAGCCGAAGATCGTGGGTTCGAATCCCGCGCGTGACACTGACTTTTTTATCTCAACTAAAAACCTTAATTAATTGAAAGTTTTTTATTATCCAAAATTTTCCGCGATAGTCGAGTGAGTAGTGATTGAGTGACAGATTCTCGGCTCGTCAACCAGCATGACGCGGGTTCGATTCCCACCGATGCTCCTGAACTTTTTTCAAGCACCCCTTACCCCCCAAAAGTACCCTTATGCAGCATCTTTCGGAAGTTTTCTCTGGCTAATATGGAAGATCATAAAGCCATTTAAAAAAAAATTTTTCGTGTGTCTTTTGCAATAACGAATTTGGGGCACTGTTATTTCTTCAGCCATTTTCCGAAGAGATTTAAGAAAATAATTCTTATTCTTCTTACGAGAAAAAGCTTTATCACTTAATTAATATATTATATGCTTTTAGTTGGTTCTATTAACCAAAGTAATTATTTTCATTGATTTATTATATCTTTATGCAAAATATTGAGGTTGAATTGAAAAACCAATCCCGATGTTGTGAGTTCGATTTTCTCGTGATACTAATTCTTTAATTACTTTGTATAAAAAGTAATAAATCAATTGACAATTCAACTAAAAAGTAAAATTTCTGACAGATTTGTATCAATATGTGTTTGTCAAATTGAATTTTTAATTGAATAAACTCGTTCATCATTTGTGTTTCCAACTTCTGGAAACTACCAACCGACACCGTCGCGGTCGCCATTCGATAAATCGTAGGCTTTGCCGGCGGAAATGATCATAATTTAGGTCAAGTTGTATATCTATCTGATCGAAAACGGGAAATGAATAATAAATTACCTGTTCGGGAGATATAGGTCGTTTCTTGTGCTCTACTATTGTATATGATGTCCCAGGTGGCGAATAGTAGAGTCCACTGTGCGAGCTGCTCCTCCCCACAGCATCTTCCGCTTCTGCAGGCCGGTTCACATGCCGTGTCCTAGGAAATAGAAAATTGAGTATTTATAGGATGTACAAAAAAAATGTATCATATAATTCTCTCAGGATGAACTGACAGGGACATTTAAGACATTTAAAGTACCAAATTAATAGAATTAGAGGAATACGGAACACATGTGCAGTAATTAAGAGTTATTAACTACATTTCAATTTTGACTGTTAATTTTAAACGATAATATGAGAAAAGCATGGTGGTTTTGTTATTGAATTTTAATTCAATTAATTAAGGTATTTAGTTGAGATAAAAAAAGTCAGTGTCACGAGCGGTACTGCTCAAGTGGTAGAGTAGCAGCGTATCAAGCCGAAGGTCGTGGGTTCGAATCCCGCTCGTGACACTGGCTTTTTTTATCTCGACTAAAAACCTTAATTAATTGAATGATATTAATTTTTCAAGCGGACCACGAAAAATAGTGAATTGAATTTTAAGTTTATTCTGTTCTATCATCTCAGATGAATTAGCAGACTTTCAAATTGCTTTTAGAACTTTGCCTTTCACACACAAAGCGCTTATCCAAACGGGCCGTTCAATCGTCCATAAATTTGTAATAGACATTCACAAACGTTTGCACTTTCTCTTGTACATTACCAATTTTATAACAAAGATAGACGAGCACAGATAAAGTTTATATTGTCTAAGTTAACAATCTGAAAGTCTGTGGGAACTCACAGGTAGAATAACACCATTTTACTGACGGTAGAACAAGTTTAGCAGTTTAAATTGAATGGAAATTCATTGGAGATTAAATGGTTCGCGAAATTATAGCAGATACGAGATTGCATGTGGTCATCATCGCTGATCGATGGATTCCCACCACGCCCTTTAAAACAAGTCTCCCGCAATTAGGTAAAAAGCTTGTACAAAGTCGTTTAACTTTATAGTCGCGAATTATTAGATTATCCGATGTCGTAAGCACGTTCGTGTATTCCGGGTGACGCTTTATCTCGGTGGATAAACGAGGCCAAACAGTTATTGCATATTGTATACAAAATGATACAAAAATGGGTGGATTCAGTTCGGTGAATATCTTCTAACCAACGTAACATTACGATAGAAAGGTACAATAAAAATTTAATAACCGAGTAACGATATATATAAAGAATTCACAGGGGGCGTCGGTTTAGGCGTTGACACGGCGCTCATCACTGTAAGGTAAAGGTCACGGGTTCGAAACCAGCGGCCCTGCATTCGAACCCGACATACTTACAAATGGGCTTTTTTTTTTTTAAACCGGCACCTCGAGGGTTGAGATCTGCTGTTGCGAACCCTCGTAAAAAATATAACAAATTTTAAATTTACTCACAAAATTACTCAAGTTTTGGCTGGGCACAACCGAACGAAATACTGCTCTAACAGATTTAATATCAGCAAATGAAGTATGATTGTTGACAATAATATTTCTCAAACTTTGAAAGACTTTGTCTATCAAGTCCAGTTCTAGAACCCCTCGAAGCATCTGAACCCTATGGCTAAGTTTGCCTAAACAAACAACATTAAATGAAGTACTTTTATCTTTTAAAAAATAGACTTTTTTGTCCCACTGTTTCTTAGATACAGATAATATAAAATACCCCCGTAAAAAATATAATAAAATAAAAAATAAAAGAAATCACACAATAAACTACGTAACAAATATGATCGCACAAAATTATCGCTGCCGTTTTGTTAAAATTGATGGTTAAAATTAAATTTAAAACGAATCAGTTTAAGTAAGAAATCTATCTTGGCACATACACAAATTACGTGTCATTTAAAACATTTACGTATATAGAATCTTCGTGTACAACATTATTTTATGTTATCATGGGAACACCACTTGTGGTATCATCTGCGTATCAGTTGCATGACCACGCTTCATGAAAAGTAATACAACTAAAAAAGTAACTAAATTTAAAAACTATTAAAATACAAATAAAATTGAAAGGAGTGGACCAAGGTGTCCGAGTTGTTATGGCGTCCAATTCGCATTTGCCACACTAGCGGTTCTGAGTTCGAATCCCGGCATGGCTTTTTAATTAATAATGGTATGAATAATAAATTGTAAAGTGGTTTGACCCACTCGGCCGTGTCATCGAACGGGTCGTTGAACGCCCTTCTGTACGACAGAAATAATTTTACTTTATAAAAATAAAAGCAAGACGACAAAACAGACAGGTTGCTCCTTCAGCTAGCTGAATATTTTCACCTCAACTTTATATTTTAATAAATAACACTCGGGTTTTGTAGGGTAATTTGCAAAAATTAATACTTTCCCCTTTATTCCCCCATGCAGTAAACTTTCGCCGTTGTTTTAACGAACAATGTTCTACACTTTTCAACCCTTTTCACGCTCCGATATAGGTATTAACAAAAATTTCGTGAAAATTAAAAAAAAAATGTTAAGAATACTGACATACAATAGGTGATAATATATTAGATAGAAACATAAATCTCTAATTCAGAAATGTCATATCAGTGATTATGGACACAAAAAGACTAGAAATTATTATTTAAGACGGTCTAGATTGTAATATTATTGAGTTTTACACACAAAAATAATTATTTATTATATCGAGTCTTAAATGAAACAAGTAAAACGTTCAATATCAAATTATGCCCTTACGTCAAACATTTCCGTTTTTTAACCCAACTTTGCACTTAATGATATCAAAAGAGATTGTTATTATTCTAATTGACATTCTTTTCAAACTTTAGACAAATTTGTGTGGTGATTAGTGACCGTTAGTCGATGATTATTCAGAAATCGTGAGTTGCGGTCTGGTGTGATGTAGGTTTCAGAAAGGCATTTTCTTTATCGTGCCAACGTTTCGGTCTTTATTGAGATCATCTTCAGGGCTCCAAGTGTTTGTTTTCTGCGTAATTGTCCATTCTTGCCTGTCGTGTTGAGAGTGCCCGGGCAGCCCAGAAGATGATCTCAATAAAGATCGAAACGTTGGCACGATAAAGAAAATGTCTTTCTGAAACCTACATCACACCAGACTGCATCTCACGATTTCTGAATAATTAGAGAAATTTAATTTTTAATTTTGTTTGCATCTGTCGAACGTGCATATTTTCTGTAGTAAACGTTTAAATTAAATATAAAAAGTTGCAGACCTCAACACATTGGCATCTATAATATATTCAAATCACTTAGATTCAACGACGAATCTGAATCGGCTTTAGCCAGAAGGAACAGATGGTTTTTCAACGTTTGCTGAAATGCTCTAACATGCAAAATACAAAGGTCTTTTTGAGGAGCATCGATAAATTTCATCTGTCCGCAGTAGAAACAGTTGAGGTTGTGATAAGTCTTTGGTGAAATTGCGAGGTGGTGAACCTGCCTCACTCGCTGGTTTGGACTGTAAGACGAGTTTTGGAGTTTCAATATCATCGTGTCCTGTCAAACGTAGTGGGTTTGTTGGGCTAACAAATTTCAGAAACAAGATACTAAGGGAATACGTGTAATAGCTATATGAAATTATATCAATACCATTTTGCACAGATAGCTTTAAGAACTTATTTGAATGATGGCAAAACCGTTGATCGTTTCTTTTATTTGTCATTCCATCATTCAGATGTTGTGTCAATGTGTGAGAAGAGCAAAAATTGGAGCCGGGGGGCACCTATTCCCTTGTATCGATCCTGGCCGCCTCTCCGAGGTCGTGTGTAGTTCCGTGGGGCCTACGCAGAATCAGATAATAGAATCTGAGAAGAAAGATAAGCGCGACAAGGTAAACTCGGTATCTTGTAAAGGATATAGTAGAAAAACAACTCGGATAAAACACCAATTCGAATTTTATATGTTATAACATAAATTTTCAATTGCTGATACAGATTCATGGGACGACTGTGAAAAGGAACACACGGACGTGTAATTTCGTTTGTCGCAACTTGTTTGCTGTGGAAAACGTCTGAGGATATTGATTTAGGGTTGGGCAGGATTTAAAACCACAAACATTGGATGAAAAGCGAGAAAACGAGATAGAATTTCAAGCTAAAATATTAACTGCTCACTGACATAGAAAAACGGCCAAAGGCTAATAAACATTTTAGGCCATTGTCTTGTAGACTGACGATTGAAGGTGTGAATAATTTTGTACCAGAAGATTGGCAAGTTGTGAGAAGAGGCTTTTTTGGATTGTCCTTCTAACAGGAAAAACGTATCATTTATTCGGTTGAAGATTTGTTGAGCAAGAAATACTTTTATTATCTGTATCTAACAAAGGGACAAAAAAGTATATTTTTTAAAAGAGTACTTCATTTAATGCTCTTGGTTTAGGCAAACTCAGCCATATGGTTCAGATGCTTCGAGGGGTTCTAGAGATGGACTTGATAGACAAAGTCTTTGAAAGTTTGAGAAATATTATTTTCAATAATCATACTTCATGTGCCGACATTAAATCTGTTAGAGCAGTATTTAGTTCGGTTGTGCCCAGCCAAAACTTGAGTAATTTTCTGAGTAAATTTGTTCTCCCTTCTTGCTCCCTCCTACATATCTAATCACTCAATCCTCAATGACCTTAAAATTCCAAGTGTGAAAAATGTCATAAAATGCCGGCACATAAAAGTCCAAAACTCCCTTTATTACACTCCCAATTCCTTAGTTTTAATCCTAATATCCCGATCTATCCCTGAAGGAGATTAAAGCGGAAGTGGCCTCGCGACCTGTTGGTTCTAGTGCCAAATTTTGTTTCGTTTTAAAATTTATACATTTGAACGATTTTATCTGTAGTGTAAAAAAATAGAAAAATATTTAAAAAAAGGAAGGCGAGGGGTTTGTCTTGAGCAGCGTTTTCGAAAATCGACTGAATATCCGATCAACCGAAGAGCGATTGTGCTAATGTCCCGGCTTGCGCTACGTGCGCGGCCTTTTAAACTTTAGCACGAGAATGAAATGTTAATGCACATCCCGGAGCCCTTTAACTCTGAATAAGCAATTTCAGACATTCGGTACTTCTTTTGCTATCTAAGTGTTCTTTTTTATCTAAATAAATTAAAAACAAACTTAAATAATTTAAAATAGATTTACACAAAACTTTTTGAGTGATTGTAACCACTCCACGTTTGTAGAAAAACCAATGTTCTGGGGTGAACGTGGTTTTGTCATCCTGTTTCTTTAATACCCAACCAGAACCTGCTCGTTTTTAGTCGACAGCGATCCCCCGGAGCACATTATCTTCAGTTGCCTTGGAAAGTAAGTTCTTGTAATCCCTAGGCACCCGTCGTTTACATGGTTCAGTTAGTGGAATTGCTTTGAAATTCGAGGATTTGAAATCACGACATGATAATGGTTCTCTTTGTGCCATTCAGGAACCGAATTGTGGATGATTACTCTCGTAGTCTCGGCTTTTTTGAAAATAAAAGTTTATTTTATAGAAACCATATAATCCAATTGTAATATTCTTTCAGAAAAGTAAAAATAATAGTAACGAAGATGTTTCTGTTAATGGATTCGTTGAGATGTACATTTTCTTGCAACTTTCAATTTAATTATTATATATTATCTAGTGCAAGTATTATATTATAATTATATTATCTAGTGCAATCTACTTACGATCCAGAATTTTTTTTTTAAATTATGTATTATGGATTTTAATAATAATTAAATAATCTAAACGTGAAAAAACATGAAAATTTGAAACATCCTTTCTTTTTTTATACATTTATTTAAAACGTAAGCTGACAAAATTATCAAAAAACAATAAACAACAAATACATAGAATATTTACGTATTTTATTTAACTTTAGTCTAGAGTTCTCAAATATGGTAAATAAAAAAGAAAAGGATTAGTGATTGTGTCCCTCTTAAACGGAAATTGCAATTTTAAGCATTTTAATTGTTTTTCTTGTCATTTGGTGGTTAAGGATCATTCTGGTCTGCATGTCCTCGCTCTGTTATCATCGCCTGTCACCTTGCCATCTTCAACGTAGGGTCTGTGTGATTTCTGTAAAGTCGAGTCTCTTTAAAAATGTCGAAAGGTGTGTCAGCGTTGTTTTTATTTTTCGGCAACCTTTGTTTAAACGTGTGGTGATTAGTGACCGTTAATCTATAATTATTCAGAGATCGTGAAATGCGGTCTGGTGTGATGTAGGTTTCAGAAAAACATTTTCTTTATCGTGCCAACGTTTCGATCTTTATTGAGATCATCTTCATGGCCTGGGATTTACAAACATTGTTTACATTTAACAATTACATGTAGAACAATGTTTGTAAATCCCAGGCCCTGAAGATGATCTCAATAAAGATCGAAACGTTGGCACGATAAAGAAAATGTTTTTCTGAAACCTACATCACACCAGACCGCATCTCACGATCTTTGTTTTAACTACAGGTTACAGGTGCAGTCAACTTCATAAAACCTAGGGATCGCCCTTCATCAACTACTATCCTGGAAACCTGACATTTCCTAAATATACCGACGATATTTCTCCACCCTACGCCAATTCCGTCATGCAAACCAACTTTTCCCAATCAGCACCCGCAAACTCCTAGTCTTCTCCATTGTGCTTTTCCATTTTGACAATGGCTGTTTAGTCTTCGGTGGATTCACCTGCGAGCTTGTTCAAAGACTCAAGATTATCATAAACTGCTTTCTTCGGTGCATATTTAGCTCCCCAAAGAGAACTCATGTCAATGTGTACCGTGTTTTTTTAAAGGGTTGTACCTCACAGGCTATACTTTCTTGGCTACTTCCTCTGTCGAACAATTTCTTCCAATTCAATTTCCTACACTTATAATCGGTTAACATTCTAGTCTTCTACACACTCGCCCCCGCCATTCTGATTTCTTCCCCTTTCATATAAATCTACCTCTTTTAGTCGCTCCTTCCTTATCCGTGCCTACAACCCCTGGAATTCCCTACCTAAACTCCATTCGCCTCAACCCCTCCATCCCCTGTCCCTGCAATTTAGCACCGAGGATGGCTAATTTTCTGCTAATTTCCCCCCTTCTTATTTAATTTAATATCATTTATTTTTATGCTATTACATTTAAATCTTTATTTATATTTGCATTTTGAAGCGAATTGTGCCAAATTTTGTACTTTTTTGTTACATACTGAAAAGTACAATATAAACAAGTGCTTTGTATAAAACAAAAAAGTATGTATAAAGCAACATTTATAAGTAGTAGTATTCCTGTAAAATGTTTAATTATTCCATTTAGTGTCTGCTATTTATGGCATCTCATTGATTATTATCAACTTAAATCTTATTAAAACATGTTAATAGTACCATCATTTTAAATCATACCATCATTTTATACGGTAAATCTAGTTCAACCCCTGTTGAAATATCATTCGAGAAACTTAAACCAACGCAAAAGCATTGGGCACGAACTATCAGAATATAACAGTTAAAAAACAACATATTACATAAATAATCTATATTTGCTTAGAGGTCATAATTGACCATATTAATTATTCCGATTAGTTATTCTTTTTGTTTTAATCTAAGGCTTTTGGTTGAGCTGAAAACGGGCTTCGAACCCACGACCTTTGGCTCAGTATGTATTGAGCCTAAGGTCGCGGGTTCGACTTCGAGCTCTAATTTTTCATCCCAATCAAACCTTATATAAAGAAAAGATTATTACATAAATATAAATTATTCGGAAAAAGTATTTTATATCAGTTTATATTAATGCGAAAAAAGTATAAATATACACTTCTGGAAAATACAATGAGTATTTATTTCGGAAAGTTTTCGAACCGGATATTGTCCCAACACCGCAGTGCGACTTACAGACTTGGCCAGTAGGACGGTAAGTCAGATAGGAGGATTTCAACTTACTTCCATTATAACTTAACAAGATTCAATTTTACCACATAATCTTTTACTGTTGCAAGAACAGTTTGAATTGGAGGTTATCGCGGGCCGGTGAGCAGAGGCCTTTTGGCCCTTTGAAGCGTCTCTCACTCCAGCGGAGCTTTGTTCGATAAGAGAGGAATTATAGCTCCAGGAACTTCCACTCACTGCTCCAACTCGTTAATCACAGGCGATTTGACTCTGAACACTTAACGTAGTAGATGTTTCTACGTATAAAAAATTTCCCTATTTCTCTTATTAATATTTGAACACATTTTCAATCAATTGTATAATTTGGCAGTAATATATTTTTGGAATCATTATACAAAATGTTCCGATTATGAAGGAGGTTATAGGAAAACGCAAACTAAGCAATTGTTATGTTAATTCAAACGAAAGTGCTATCATGCTAAATAATTCTATTTGTGAACATAAATAACGCACTAAAACTATCTAAGTGATATTTACGAAACGGACGTGCAGATAAAAATATAAACTTTTTATCAGAGTTGATAGATCTGTTATGTTATATGTTTTATCTGTTTTCATTTTTGGTTTCTACCTTTTTCCGAGTTGCGCTAACGGACAAAACTTTTGTACTTGCCCAGATGAGTTGATGAGTTTTCCTATTTTATTGACCTTTGTTTTAAACCTCTATCGACGTTTCGATAATTTTATGGGATACTTATTGACTTGTGGCAGTTTTTATAATTTATGCCTGACTATGGGACCAAATTGCCGAAACGAAAAAAAATATAAATACATATATGGTATGTATTTACAAGCCTCCTTAAATTCGGCCTAAAATATCAAAAAATACAAAACTTTTAGATTTTTAAATTTTACGGACATAATCTACTGGTTAAGCGTAATACTTAATTAATTCATTATCAATGTTTTGAAAAGAAATTTAAGAAAAAACAACCGTTTTAATGTAAGAACCTGAAGAATGAATTTTCCTGATGCTGGTGATGATGTAGATACTAGGTAGTCGAGGGTTTTTTTTTTGTTCCCCAAGCACTGCAGCCTTCTGGCTTGTACTTTCCTTGGATTAGTATACAGGGTGTTACAGGGTTAAATGTCAATACTGCCATGGTGGATTCATTAAATAAAATGTAGTTCAGTACCACAACAACGCGGCTTCTATTGTGACTGAGATTTTTGTATGAAATTATTAAAATGCAAATCTGACCTTTATTGCGCCAAACACACTGTAGGCACTCAAAGAATAACAAATGGCAAAACCCATGTTTTTTGGAAATACTCAATTTTGGCTCGTTCAATGACTTAACCATCCATATTTTCGGGGATTTCGCCAAAGTTGATTTTTTTATAAGTATGCCAAGGACATACTCACTTTTACCTTTTTTAGAACTTTTCTTAGTGAAATCTCCTTTGCAAGGTTGAAAAACATGTTATCGAACTAGAGGAGAGCATCAACTCATGTACGATGTTCTTGTGTTGCTGCACTCCTTTAAAAAAATCAACTTTGGCGAAATCCCCGAAAATATGGATGGTTAAGTCATTGAACGAGCCAAAATTGAGTATTTCCAAAAAACATGGGTTTTGCCATTTGTTATTCTTTGAGTGGCTACAGTTTATTTTGCGCAATAAAGGTCAGATTTGCATTTTAATGCCGCTAAAGTTGAGAAATTACGATTTTGTGTGAAAAATCTGATTTCATACTAAAATCTATCTAAAATCATACTAAAATTTCACTAAGAAACGTTCTAAAAAAGGTCCTTAGAATACATGTAAAATAAGGCAACTTTTGTTAAATTTCCGAAAATTTTGATAGAAAAGTCATTTAACGAGCCACAATTGAGCATTAAAAAAAATTAAAAAATAAATAAACATGGGTTTTGCTATTGGTTATACTTTGAGCGGCTACTGTGTATTGTAGCGCGAATTTTTCAACGAAAATGTTCTTAACTTGTGGAAAATTTAATGTAGTTTGCAAAACAAAGATGAGATTTGTGTTTTAATGCCGCTAAAGTTGAGAAATTACAATTTTATGTGAAAAAATCTGATTTTATACTAAAATCACAAAAATGTTAATATCTCAGGAAAGCGTCAAGATAAACCTCGTTCTGGTGGCACTGAACTACGCTTTAGTTAGTGAATCCACCATGGCAGTATTGACATTTAACTCTATAACACTCCCTATAGTCCGATCACTCCTCTTAGTTGAGCCCTCTCTGTACGTTTTTTGCCAGTCTTGTTGAGGACATAAGCTTACTGTGTCTAGCACTCCGAGAGTTTATCCATTTCTCCTCTTGCCTTTTTTGTATCCATTCTTTGATGGAGAATTCTATGTTGTTTTTTTTTGTCGACACAAGAATAGACTTAGGGCCTTTGTATGGTCTTGCAGACCCTCCTCTGGCCAACGGTATGTTTTATCGTTACCTAACATTCCTTTGTGTCCTGGTACCAAAGATATCATCAGGCTGTTGTGTTTCCCGGTTTTGGAGATTTTAGATGTATTCACTGACTAATTTTGATGTGATTCTTTACATGCTAATGCTTTAATAGCTGTTTGGTTAGCCGATCTTAACCTCTTTTAAGATTTCCTAAAGAACAGAATTTTCCTGAGGTAAAGATGTAAAGTAGAGAATTTATTAACATTCTGATCCTGCTGTTGGGTGTTTTTATAAACAAATTGGAATTAAAGGTTTGGCACTTATAAGGAAGATTTGTAATACAAATGTATTTATTTTTTGTAAAGATATTTATATTAATTGTTATTTATCTCGTCAATCATCAATCATGTTCTTATTTAAGTTAGGAAATTTTTCCGTTTTGAATATCTTACTATGAGATGTTTTAAAAGCTTTTGTTGAAAATCTTTCAGTCGTGTGATGTGATACGCAAAATGTGTATTATGTAAACTTATGCGATATCACAGATGCTCCTTGGTGTGCAAGCAATATAGATACAAAAGATTTGAACATTCTGCCCGACTACACATAGATCACACTTATCTATGCTTAGGATTATCATCATGTGTGATGATTAGTGACCGTTAGTCGATGATTATTCGGAAATCGTGAGATGCGGTCTGGTGTGACGTAGGTTTCAGAAAAACATTTTCTTTATCGTTCCAACGTTTCGACCTTTATTGAGACCATCTTCAGGGCGTGGGATTTACAAATATTGTTTAAATTTAACAAATACATGTAGGGTGTGGAAAAAAAGTGAATTTATACAATGAAAAAAAATTATATTCAATCAAAGTATTTCTACTCACTCAAAGTGTTTTTTTGAAACCTACGTCACACCAGACCACATCTCACGATTTGCGAATAATCATTATCACCATGAATCGTCGAATTTGCGTTCGACTTCCTTTACATATATAGACCTTGAAATGGATGTTTCTTTAGATTAAAATATCGAATTAATTTCTGAACAAAGGCAGACGATTATGTAAAATTAATCAAAATTACATCTATTCAGGACTATTATTTATGCTTAAGTATAGTCCAGTTAGGTTCGTGGTTATTTTGTTAGAAATGATATTACATTCATTAATAACATAATGGTTTTATTAAAGAAGCTAAAAGGGTTGTTAATCAAAATTATCCCTTCCATCCTAGGTGGAGCCACAGCTCATAAATATTTTATTATTTCACCCCAACTTCCTGGTAAGATGTTTTTTTAAGGTAGGTAATGTTTCATAATTAAGAAGAAATTTAGTACCTCTTGGTCCTATGCTAATAATCCTCTCAAAGTTCTTCTAACACAAATACAATATTTTGTGTTGTTCTTTCCAACCAAAAGGAAGGAATTGGTTTAAAAATTTCAAATTCACTAGTTTTCGTGGACTGCTTGACCAATTAATATCTTTCAATTAATTAAGGTTTTTAGTTGAGATAAAAAAGTCAGTGTCACGAACGGGATTCGAAAAATGGCAAAATTTAAAGGTGGGGTTGAGATGGAAACTTAGTGTCCGAGTAGGTCGAAGTCACGATAGCTCAAGTAGTAGAGTAGCGTTGTATCTAGCCGAAGATCGTGGGTACGAATCCCGCTCGTGACACTGACTTTTTTATCCTAACTAAAAACCTTAATTAATTGAAAGTTAAAAATATTTTACTCGGTCAAATCAACTATTAGTTGAGGTTGGGAAGATGCGAACCTAAGCGTTGTACTTATGAATTTGTGAAATCAGTTGTCACCACTGTAGCCGAAATTTGGTCATATACACATTACAAGTTGTTCTTAACCGTTTAAAATCCTGAGGAAAACACTAATACTACGGTCAGTATTGGACCCAAAGGATAAGTGTTAGAAGAAGCCAGCCAATGCCAGCACGCTGTTTGTTATCGGATTAGGAAAGCTCGGAACCATCGTCATTTCAGGCGACGTGGATGGTTCTTGTGGAGGGAAGTAGTGGTGAGGGCTTAAGCAGTAGGGTCGGGATGGGTTGAATGATTGGTGTGAAACTTGAGGAAGCGGTAACAGGATCAATTCTTTGACTAAGGTCATTGTGGATAGTAATGTTGGAGACACACAAAAGACATTGGATAATTTTGTGAGGTTTGGAATGCCTAGATTTGTTGGTTGTTAGATGTTCGGCTCCGCAAGTCCAAATCGGTCGAAATAATATTTTGTACAAAGTTAGTTTGTTCTTTATCGTCATGTCTAATTTCGTACCTATAAGTCTTTATACAGTTTATATGTCCAATTCGTATATTTAGTCTGCCTCTTGAGACTTATGTGAGGATACCACGCAAGTCTACGGTTTATGTACAACCCTAAGTATTTTATTTGTGCTGATGTCGGTAGTGCATTACTGTTAACGTATAGTTCAGTTTCACCTTCCACGTTTTAAACTATTCTTCGGTAGCTCGAGATGCTCCTGGATATTGGAGGTGGCTCGGGTAGGATTGAAGTTAGGAGATAAAATATCGGTATCGTCCGTGAAGGTTATAAGGATGGCCTAGGAATGCATCGGCAGGTCAACAGTATAAATTGTATATGGATGGGGAATAATATCGGACTCCAGTTAAAGAGGATTTTAGTATTTGGTAATAAGGAGAGGGTAGAAATTGTTTTAATTTGAAATGAACATTACAACAGAATTGTATTTTGCTAGTACCTGTCAAAAACTTGGAACATGTCTTAGAACGCACCCTAGCACTACCCTCTGTTCTATAAAGCAGAGGAAATAGATCAACAATCCTGAAACATTGCTGAATCGTGGAATGACAAGAGTGGAGACCAAATTGGTATGAAGGAATGAAATTATGTAAATCTAGGATGGGTATTAAGCATTTCAAAAGGAGTCTTTCAAATATTTTGGACATTACTAAGAGAAGGCTGATAAGACTGTAAGAGGATATGTGACTGGGAGGTTTGTGGGGTTTAGGCATGAGAGTGGAGGCTAGTAAGGGAAAGTGAGAGGTTCGTACGATTCGGAGAATAGTATGGAATTGTAAATGATAATGTAAAAAAAACTATGGCCTTATGGGAATTATAAGATCGTGTCCGGAGATTTTTATTACTTGGCGAGTTATGAATATAGAACTTTATTTCAGATGGCTTTAAAGGTTTAATAGGAGGATAAAGAGGAAGTGAGATATTCAACTTACTTGCTGTTCATGTTTTGTATCCTCCCAGGGAGTTGTAGCCCACTCAATGTGGAACTACAGCGACGACGGGTGGTGTAATGTGGTTAAGGCTCGGGCCACTGAAAAGGGGCACCTCGTGTCCTCATCCGCGTCCCTCTCTCAATCCAGGTTCTTTCAGGTGTGACCCCTCCCAACTCTTGGTTACATGGTGGGTGTCCGGGCACAAAATAATGGTGCACCCCAGAGGGTGTGGCAACCTCTCTAAAGCACAAGCTGTACTCGTGCCGGCCTCGGGTTGGCATGGGCGGCGGGTGCCTTATCAGAGGCACACGAGGGTTAGTGTACAAGATCCTGTCTGCATAGACGGGGGAGGGTACTGTACTACGGGGTAACAGAAATGTTCCAAAATCCAGCCCCTGTTAACTGGGAATGGATTCGTAGTGGTACGTGGTGACGCCCCTGGCGGGAACTTAGAGAAGAGACTGTCTTCTACCTGTGACCTTCGCACGAAACTTGCGTCTGACCACCGTTATACACCCGGCCTCACAGGATACGGCGGATCGGTCGGCAGTGTATAAGCGTTGAGGACGCTATGATTATGCTAAAAAATCCCTCGAATGCGTGAGTAGTGGCGGATGGGAACGGGTAGTGAATCGGTTGCTCGAGTATGCTTTGCACGTAGCTGTAGGCTGAGCTCGATTGGAGGCTTTTACCGTATACGGTCTCCTCTAGGGGGTGGTTAGCAATTCCACTTTAAACAAAACCGCGGCCGGAGCGGATCCGGTAGTTTCTACGCTAGAGAAGCCCCAATACTCTGGGACATAGAATGGCCCTCTTTGTCTAGGAAGTGCGCGGGAGACCAGCCTGATGTATTCCGGCTTAGGTAGCCCTATGCGCGCGGCATACGGTCTGATGCATAATGCAGACCCGACCACTCGGAATGGGCAAGCAGGGAGCGAGGTAGTCTTGGGCCTTCGGAGCTGACCTCCTCTACACCAATTCTGCGGCAGTAACACCCTTCTGTCGTATGTGGAGGTGCGTCAGCTCACAACTTGAGAATCAAAATGTCCGATAAGGTTGAATAGGCTAGGTGCGGTCGTTAAAGATCCTCATTGTCCTTTTTAGGACGACCGAGTAAACGGGAAAGCATGTTCATGTTTTGCACAGTTTATATGAGGATGAGGTATAAAATTGTTAAGTTTTAAATGGGTTGCAAAAAGGCTGGTCTTGTTTCCGTCGCTAATGACCCAGGACCCATTAATTAACTTTATTTAAGCCTTCAAAGGCCTGTGTTCAAGGGAACGATTCTCTATTAAAATAAAATGTAATAATTGTTAAACAGTATTATCATTTTCTAATAATGTACAGTACTGACAAATCCTAAAAATGACATAACAAGTGCAAACAAACAAGAAACCGTGAGTAAATTCTTACCTTATCAATACAAAACGTATTTTGGAATATGAGACCCCACGAGTTTATTGCAGATAATTTAGTGTTTTTTTTTTAATCGATTCAACATTATTTTATGTTACAATATATATTCTATGCCTAGTAAGTATTACTCATTATTAATTTATACAAGCTCAAATCTGCACATGCATGTGCATTCATTCACGCGTGCAGAGAGTTGAGCTTACCAATTCTCGCAGTCCGCCGGCAATTTCAACTTTTGTAATTTGCAATAAATTACCGGCAGCACTCGAGTATCACCCACCGCGGTTGTAGGCAGTCTGTGGTCAAACCTCGGATTTGTTCCTCCAGCCACCGAGGTTGGGCTACGGGTACTGTTAACAGTTAGGTCATTTCAGCACCCAACACATGCAGTTGCTAGATCCAAACCCATTCACACTCTCACTCTTAAATATATTATTTCCTATTTACCATTCACTCAGTTAGACAGGCCTCGAGAATCACCACCTCGGGTGTTGGCACTCAAGGGTCAGACGTCGGTCAATTCATCACCTAGCAGATTCATTCACACTCTAACTGATTCTTAAATACATTCTTTCTTATTTACATACTACCTGTTCAATTAAGGTGGTGGAGTATTCACTATTCCTCATCACCCTTTACCCATGTCCCTCGGTGGAATGGCGACACCAGCAGAACAGAAAAGAAAAACGAGGACGAACGAACAACCCCGGCACCACGAACAGCTGCTCCGGGAGGAGAGAGAAGCATTCTTTTTTATCCTTTTCTGATGTTTTCTCTATGGATGACGAGGATAAAAACTATGTACATCAAACAACATATTATGTAAAAGTCCACGACCTCGACGGGCAGGGGCTACATGCCCTTCATGCCTTCCGTCCTACCATCATTTACCCTCTCACACTACTCATTCACACTGATAAATACATTCACTCTCAACACACGCTAGGGGCACTATCATTACATTGTACAATAAAACCCAGTCTGTTTCTTTCAATCGGAATACGGGATGAAGATATGGGGGCCATCCTACCTACACGTACTCTATATAGAGCCAAGGAGTTCTCTTCAATAAGGTGGGACACATCGCACAACTTTTCTCTGCATACAGGACACATACTCGGGCTTTGCCGCATTAGTAAGTTTCCTTGTGTCAATCTCGTATGGCTTACTCTTAATCGGGTAATGATGAACCTTCTTCAACGACTCAGATCCTGTGAGGGCCACCTATCAACAGTGCTCTTGGCTTCGTGAAAGCTTCTCTGCTCACCTTTACCTCTGCTTTAATTTTTTTCGGGAAGCTAATATGAAATTTCATTTTAGCACCTCCAGAGACTCCTAAATAAACATTTTTGTTTGAATTTAAATTTGTCGATTTTTGGATCCCTAAAGTTTTTTCGATTTTTACAATAAATCACCAGTAGGCCTAGAAAATCACCCCCGGGTGTTGGCGGTCCGGGGTCGGATGTCTTTCTTATACGTCCGGCTGCCGAAGTTGGGCTCCAGGGGGTACCAACAGCTAGGTCATTCTAGTCCCAAACGCTAGTAGTTCCTAATCCATTCACACTCTCACTCACTCATAAATACGTTCTTATTTATTTACATACCATTGACTCAGTTAGTGTGATGAAGTACTCGATATTTCTCCATCACCCTTTTCACATAATATGTAACTAGCCTAACTGAGGGTCGTCAGGGTACTCAGTATCCCGCCATCAGCGCTTTCACACCAATAAATACATTCACTCTCAGCAGACGGTAGGGTAAACTATCAATATAATATGCAATAAAAACCGTGTTTTCTTCAAAATTCCTCCAATTATCCACCCTTCAACTAGGTGGGACACATCGCACAACTTTTCTCTGCATACCGGACACATATGCGCGCTTTGGCCAAAAGTAAGTGCCCGTGAGTCAACCTCGAAGTTGATGAGTAGTGGAATGATGGGTTCGAAAGCCGAATATTACATTAAATGTTTCAAGTTTCCCCATAACCAACACAAAACAAAAACGTCAATTTTTTAAACTTTCTTCAAACATGAGAATTTGCGGACCTGCAACTGTTTCAACAAATGTGTTACATTGAATCTAACAAACATGTTTTTATTACTACTCAAACATGCAAAAAAAGTATCCTACCAGCAATACGTTTGTTGATAATTGTCGTACAAGCAAAACTATAATCTAAATTATTTAATAAAGAGAGGTTTTTTTAACAAAAAATACCAATAAATTATTGTACTACAGTAAAAAATATAAAATCGTCTATAGATTGCTTTATTTTAAGAAAGTACACATATTTTCAAAGTCTTCTTGTACACTTTTCTCAATACAAGCACACTATAATTACAGAATAAAACCAAATATGAAACATTTAAATAGGACAAACATTAAACCAAATTTTTTTCCTTCATTTTTATGTTCCTTATTTTAATTAAACTAGATTGATGTCTACAGTCGCGTCACGTCATGTCAGCCTGTGTCAGAGAATTATGGACGATTAGGAAAAAGTTGATTCCTATGCAATCATCAGTGTAACATGATCAATGATTAAGAGAGCAGCCATGCGCGAATATTCAAAACAACGGCTTTTGCTGAAGTAAATCGCTTATGGTAAAACGAGAAATCTAAGTTGAAAACTGATTTTACCATGGACTCAAAAATACATGCCAAATTTAAAACTATGCAATTTGATTGTGATCAAATGCGAAGTTCCGTAAGAAAATCAAAAAAAGAAGAAAGAAAGCGTTCATTTTTAACTTTTTTTTAGTGTGTAATAGTTCTTAGTAGATATTACATTGTTCTATAAATATATTGTGTACATATATTTTGAAATTGGTGTAAAGTAATCTGTTAATACGTTCGAAAAGTAAAAGATGAACTTTATGGAAAATTTTAATAAATTGAAACAAAATTAGAAGTCTGTTTAAGTTTTTTTCTCTTAAGAAAGTATAGTTCGCAAAATTTAATTTAAAAAATATATTTTTGTATGCTTTTGGAGAAAAAACTTTTACTTTCCAACATATATTTAGAAGGAGTATGAACTCGCTAAAAAAAAGTTGGCATTGTGAGTGGTAGAAAATATGTGAGCAAAGTCAAATAAATGTTGATCTGTAATTGTTTAAAACTTGATGTTGAATGGGTGAAAGGGAATCAAAACATTCTCAAGTTTTGTCGAGAACTCACCTCGGCCTGTGGCAGAGGGAACCCCCGGTGCTTCCGGGTCCCCTGGTCCATCGGATGTCTTCTTCGAACATCTTCAGGCGACTTGCTGCGGGCGGAGAGGGACGACGAGACTTCTACTCCCTTCCGGAAGGAGGCCTTCCATCCCCGGAACGTGCGACAAGGTCTCCCTATCCTCAGCCCCGTCAAAACAGTCGTCTCACTTCGCCCCCCGTGTTTCCCGAGTTTTGCCACAAGGAGGAATATTGTTTATTCCGGCTCAGACATTTATTGATTGACCCCAATAACACGCGGGTCTGTCCTAAAAACGTCTCAGTCTCTAAGGGACTTATCTCGTCTGCTTCTTACGGCCTGTCCAGATGAGAAAGATCCCCGTCATTTCCTCGAATGCAAATATTGATTTTTTGCCAGGTCACGGAATTTTAAAGGGACGTTATCCTATTTCTTCCATGACTCCCCGCCCGGAAAACCTCTCGCCTCGATCGGGTCGGAACCGCTTGGAAGTTCAATCGGAGCGAAAGAAAAGCCAATTGGGTGAAGGCAAATTAATTTACTGACTACCAAATCCGGTGCCGTGTGAATGGACAAACACAGTGAGCCAACGGGTTTGGATGTCTACTTACTCCTCTCGACCTTAAACGCCAGTTAATCGAGACATACTTAGCGGACTGTTCGTCATCTTGCAGTAGGCCTTGCGTACAAAGCTTCGATGTACACAAGATGTAAAATAAAACACGGAATGCCGAGCAATGGACTGAGAATGAAAGGGGCGCATGCGAGTTGCCTCACGGACCTAATTATGTTGCTCGTTGCTACGGCTTCCGATCGAAGTCCGGCGCAAAGCCTTCACCTTACCACCCGCTTATTTCAAACACAGAAAACACTGGACTATTATAAATAACAAAATGTGTCCACTTAAAATACAATGACGGTCTAAAGATAACTTATTCCTCGGAAAAACTATATCATAAACTATGCTTGTTGAAAAGACTCTTCGAGACCTAATAGAACTGGTAGTACTAGTTTAAATATATTAGTAGAAATCGGTTATACGGACATCCAAGCAACTTAAGAACTAACTTGGTCATTATAACTATAGTTATTACATCAGGTAGATAACTTTAAAATGCTGTGACTACAAATATGTACATATCATGTCCATAACCCCTGTGGACATAGAAATGAAAATAATGTTTACGATTTAAGAACAAATACACAAACAAACAAAATACTGATCCTTACATTTACTCTAACATTATTTAAATTAAAAAATTTCGGCTAGTATCCTACTAGTATGCCTTTAATACTACTATTAATTATATTACTGCTACTACTATTAATCTAATACTAAATCTACTACTGCTACTAAATCTAACTGCTCTACTGCTACTATTAATCACTACTAAACTAGTATGTATTTAATCCGCGTAGATTAAATTTATTATGCATGTTTACAAACTTCCGAAAAAATAATAATCACATTTTTGTGTAATAAAATAGGAAAAAACGAACAAAATTATGTACGTACTTAGATCATAGCAAAATTTATTGGTTTACTAAAAAATAGTCAGTAATACACTTTGTTTAACTTTTTTGCAAATAAAAAGCATTTTCGGTTATAGTGACAAGTTTTTTGACAATATTTCCAATCGAATCCTTTGCAAAATCATTATTGCAATCCAAAAGTTCTTGACAATTTGACAATATTCACTGCTGTAAACATTTCTTTATCAGTTGGGAAAGAAAATGCTCCGGAAAGTTCTTCACTGGCATTATATGTATATTTTATGTAGGGTGGGCGACCAAGACCCGAGGGGTTAAATGCCCGGGTTGACTCGTACCCCATCCCTAAGAGGTCCGGGACTTGGTCGGCTCACGTGTCTTGCATAAATCTCTTGGACCTGTTCACAAACCCCAAGATTTTGGACCATTTAATCTCGGGGAGTGATTTGGTGATGTCCTCTCCTTCAAAGATTTCAAATCTAGACCTAGCGTACCTATCACACTGCGAGGTAGTGCCTTCCCGTTTCTTCTTTTATTTCGCAAAAACGGCAAAAGAGATCTAGAATACCCATTACGGAGAGGTGTTTTCTCAGTGGGCGGTGGCCCGTCAGACTACCTATCAGCCTCCTAATTCCCTTCCTTGAGATAGAGAATAGCCATTTCGATTCTGCTAGTTTGATCGCCTTAACAAACTCTTTCGATTGCCTGTGTCCGGGGGATAAATTCTACTCCCTAAAGAATTGTTTCATGCCCCAATTATTAATACTCTCTTTCGCTGTGCTCATAGAGTAAGGTAATACCGGTTGTGGCCCGACAAACGCAGTATTAGAACCTTCTTTGGCCAGGCCATCCGCCTTTTCATTGCCATGGTGTCCTTTATATGCTGGTATCCAGATAAGGGTTACCTTGTTCTCAAACCTGGCAGATATTCTATTGATATGATCTACAGTTTCCTCCACCAGTCGTGAGGTTGACAAATCTTTTTGGAATGACCTAAGACTAGCCTGACTGTCGAAAAAATTCAATATCTTTTCCCATAATTTTATTTTCCATAAGTGTTCTACCACACACATCAATGCCCCAGATTTCCGCCAAAAAACGGAGGTGTTATATTCCTCACTGGCATTCTCAACAACATCGTTTTCCCTGCCGGAAACTTCTGCATTTATTCCTGCATCAATTTCTTCATCCATTGCATTCCCATGAGTTGTAAGATTCAAGTCAATGTATTCAAATCGCAGAACACCCTGCTCGATTGAGGAATCTAGAGCCCAGTCTTGCAGCAATTCTTCACTAATGTCTTAAAGTTAAGAGCTGGAATGAATCCAGAATCCAGAATGTCGGAAGCAATACAAAACGGTAGAAGTTTTACACAATGTCACGCCTTTTCTAGTATTATGATAGCATCCAATATTGAGATCTTCGGTTCTCTCTTATGGTCAATGTTAGTTAACTTAATCTCTTGAAGACCATTGACCGAAGGGCGTGCTTGGCAGTTGTCCACTAGAAAGAGGTCACTTTTTACAAATGATCTTTTCTGATCACAGATTTGTTGATTACAACGACCGGATTTCGAGCATTAAACGCTCATCATCAGAAGTTACATATACGTTTCGACATGAATTTTAAACCACCGATCCACCGCCTACACGACATTCGAATGAGAAGCTGGTTTATAGTGCCGCTCAATTTTAAACGTGCGATTGTTGCTCCTATAAAGTTATTTTGTTTTATATATTATTTTTACTAACAACCTATCAATAAATATTCTTGATATCCATCCTTTTTAGCCAAGGTTTTAATTGTTTGTAATTCTTTTAGTAATTAGCAGGTGTTAATGGAAGTTTCAACATACAGTCTTTGAGCCAATCGAATCCAGCGGTCCATGGATGAGATGAATCTGCTGTAGTTGTGGATTTTCTATGTACGTCTATTTCAATGGAAGTTATTTATTATGGATAGTTTGTTGAAGTTGTGAGGAGCGGTCAAGAATGAGGTAGTTTAGAAAAACACCTTTTTATTTTTTGCGGACGTTTCGATCTTTATGCGGGTCATCTTCAGGGCCTGGGAAAATTACAAAACATATGTTGATTGGAAAAAATACAATTTAAGATTAGATGTAAATTTTGAATCAAGTATTTCATACTCATATAAAGTGTGGTGCTCTTCTTGTGGTCTCATATTGGTTTTGTGTGAAAGTGTTGTGAAACGTGAATTTGTATTCTGTTGTTTTTATATAATTGTGACTGGGTGGGAGACGCGGTAAATCTGGGAAATTTTCATTGATCATAGGCGGTTTTATTTACCTCAAAGGAAGTCGAGCATGGGGATTTTATGGATTGGATTTGTGATTCGGCATTCAATGTTGGAAAGGAAGTTAATTATTAAGGACGATAACGAAGGAAAAGGAAATATAAAAATAAGGTTTAATAGTTTATTTGCTTTATGATGTTGGCGTAGCTGCTGAGTTTGCATGTTTCTGTTCTGTAATTAATGGTGTGTGTCTCTGTTAATGTAAACCATTTCTAGAAATTTACGTTTGTATTTGTTTTTTCCCCTGTTTACTATTAGTATTTTGTCGAAATCAAAGTTGTGTTGTTTTTCAAAGTGGTTTGTGGCCAATGCTGTGGAATTGGTTTTCGGTGTTTTACAGCCATAGATGTGTTGTTTTTTCCGTTTTTTTCTAAATATTGCGATGTAATTCCAATGCATGTTGCTGGACAGTTCGTACAATTAATTTTATAAATTATATCGGATTTGTAGGCTGTTGCTGTTGGGTCTTTCACTTTGGAAAAAGTTTATTTACTGTTTTATGGTTTTATATTAAATTATTTAAATGTCGTTTTTATATTAAATCATATGAAAATAGGTCGGGAACTAGCTTGCAAGTTCCTCTCTTTTAAACGATATGTTTTTACAACCGGAGTCCTTACAAATAATTTCAAAGCTGTAACATATTTTCAACTAAAAACTTAAAATTAATGCTAAACATTCCAGAAAAAAAGGCATCGATGGCCGCAACACCACGTAAGGCAAAGGTCTTGGGTTCGAATCCATCCAGCGCCCCTGCATTCAAACCCAACATACTTACAAATGGGCTTTTTTTTTTTTAAACATCTGCACCCTGAGGGTTCATATAATCTCGTAGTGAAAAAAAAGTAAATAAATAAATAAAAAATAAATGCCTACATACTAAATAGTCTAAATACATAATTTTTAATATATTTTTAATTAATTAATTTTTAAAAAATATTAATGTTCCAATAATTTACAATATTTTTACATTTAATTAACACTTTTTGTGATTAATTTGGTTGAGGTTTGTATCATTATATACGCTATATTAATATATCAAATAAATAATCAGTTTTTTTATAACTCATAATTAACTCAAGTAATATTCATATACATTGAAAAAAAAAAAAATAATAACAAATCGAGTAAAATTTATACATCTTTAAAATTGTCAGATGATACACTATGCATTCAATAGTATATCAATAATAGGTAAAGTTTTAATTATTTTTCTACAAGCAATGAAGCAAAACATTCTCCATATGCATTTGCATGCTACCTAAGTTGAATTTCCCAATCAGTGGGTTGCTTGATATATTAACTGTTTAATTGATGAATTACTAGTATATTTTAAGACACTTAATTTACATCCTATCAAAATCCTTGCAGTTTAACTTCCATTAAATAAAATGTTAAAAAACTAATATTGTATTCCCAGCAAAATACGAGGTCCTTTGTTACCAAGAATAGCAACGAATATATTTATAAAACCTTCCTTATTCTTGAAAACTCGAATTTAATTAGCAGAGTTGGAAACGGGAATCAACGTATTTCACCTTTTTGTACTTCTACACTAATTATTGGTAGTAATATTTACACAAATAGCCTCTACCATAAAGTAAAGGACATAACTTGATATAACATTCTTTGAGTGAATCTGCCCTTTGAAGTACTTGTTAATAAAAAATACAATTTCTTTTTGGAACCACATCTTATTGTATTATTCAATACAATTTTAATGATCAATAATAAGGAACATTAGGGGGTGTCATTGACCAACACCGGTTGGAGTTGACACGGTGTTCATTAAAGGTCCCGGCATACTTATGAATGGGCTTTTTTCGAAAACACCCCAAGAGGACATGACCTCTGCTGGAGTGAATTTCTTTTGTAGTATAATTCCTGTTTTGGTGGGTATTCTGTTTTGTATTGAAATAAAAAATCCAACCTGCTATCATTTTCAGATGAACTTGTCAAGAAACCTGCTATAACTGAGTTTCTCCTATATGTATATTACTTCATTCTTTTCTTTCAATTTTATATCAAGATTCCTAGATTGATGGGGTCCAGTGGTTTCCCTCAATATTCTCTCCCATATTACTAGAGCCCGAATTTATATGGAAAAAAAACAACACTCAAATAAAAATTTTATATACACTAAAAGACCTTAAATATGCCATACAATTTGCATCAAAAATATTAAAGCATGCAGGATAAATGTTAGACACATCACCTGACTAATACCTAACTACTTAACTAATTTCATTTTAACCAGACATTTTTAGGTCTAGTACTTTAGGTATTCATGTTGAAAGGAATGTGAACAGAAAAATTCCAGTAATATAATACAAAATAAATAATTAGATATGTGTGGTGATTAGTGACTGTTAGTCGATGATTATTCAGAAATTGTGAGATGCGGTCTGGTGTGATGTAGGTTTCAGAAAAACATTTTTCTTTATCGTGCCAACGTTTCTATCTTTACTGAGATCATCTTCAGAGCTCTCAACACGACATGCAAGAATGGCACAATTACACAGAAAACAAACACTTTGAAAATGAAAATGATCTCAATAAAGATCGAAACGTTGGCACGCTAAATGAAATGTTTTTCTGAAACCTACATCACACCAGACCGCATCTCACGATTTCTGAATAATAAATAATTAGGGTTAGTTAAGTTCAAGAAGTATTGTATATAAATTTCAAAGTTAGTTTCTATAAAACTACAGTTTTTATCGCTCAAAAAATATTTCTTCCTTGAAAAAACATTTCCAATGTCAACAGAGATGAAAGGAGCATAGTTTCAGGAACTTAAAATAATTGGATCGTTGATTCCCTGTAAAACAACTTAATTGCTTCCATTATGATTTAATTAATTTACTCCAATTCAGTCAATCCGGTATTTTTGTCAAGGATGTTTTTTTAAAAATTTCTTTGGTGCATACCACATTGTTGGGGTTTGTTTTTCTTTGAAAGGAATAACCCAGACTGCTATTTTAGAAGTTGCTGTTCCCACTTTTGGCCTTTTTTTTTAATTTTAGTAGGTTGGAAATATGAATGAGGACTGACAGAGACAGCACTTCAAATAAGGCTCCTAGTTCCTTCCATATCTCGACTTATGTCCAAAATAAATTTTTCATGCGAGGTAAAAAAACTGCACCTACAAGTTTGGAAATGGAGGTCCTCAAATAAGATGCCGACTATTCAAAAGAATTTTATTTGCCACATTTCTTTGTTCTTAAATAACCATCTTAATGGGGATAACAATAAGTTCTATAAATGGAAGGCGAAATTCTTCTCTGCAAAATATGGTGATTTTATCCGCTGGAGCTCTTGTCGGTTATTAAAAAATCTGACCTAATACTTAATTTTAAATTTGCCCCAGTCGGCATTCTTGGGTGTTTTTGCCCCCCCCCCCCACATAACATCTCAGCACGACTGAATCATCAACAGGTCTTTTGCTGGGCTAACATTTTTTCCCATCCAAAACAATCAACATAAACAGGGAAAATAGACATTTTATTCGACCTTACAAACAGTTAGGATGAAGTGAAACTTCACATTGAAATTATTTACAAACTAAATGTAACCAGTAATAAAATAATGCACGTGAAGTAACAAAACCCGCCTAGGTTCAAATGTTAGAAAATGAAATGACTGACATTATCCTCTAATCTAAAAAGTCTATGCAATTTGTTGGATAGACTTTAAGTACAATAGTTTTATTTATTAATACAATTTTACTAATAAAGTCAAGTAAATCAGTTAATAGTATAATTGATAGTTATGTACAGTTAAAATTGCTTCAAATGATAAAAAAAATTATCATAAATGAGTAAATTATCATAAATCACCATTGTCAATACTTTGGGTAGGAATAACATCTTCAAAATACATATTTTCTGTCTATGTTCTAAATAACTTTTTACATAAGACAAGCATATATTCTTACTTAATTTTTATAGGGCATTTAATTAATTAATATCATTTTATGATTTACTTTTTTTCAAATATATTCTTGGATGCGTAGGTTTTCTTGGACAATGAACTGCCAGGTTGTTGTATTTTATTTTCAAAATATTTTTAACTCTGAGCCCCCTTCGGTGCAGGTACATTATATCAGGCGGAAACCCTAACAATTATCTAACATGAAAGAACAATCCATTAATAGTATAAATATTTCTTTTATGAGACAATTGCCTGAATGATCATCATAAATTGCTGTCTCACTTACAATTGTTTGATATGCAAATCATAAAATATTATAAACGGTAAAGATGAAACACTATGAATTCGCTTTTTTTTATTGTAGCCATGTTATCTGTGCTTCATCGTTATTTACTCAATATCGAGCAATTAATTTGATATTAGGAATGTTTTCACCCAAAAGAGTATATTTTGCCAGTGACTGTTTATTGTCAAATTTTGAAATACTGGATAAAAAAATTTGTAATACTTTTTTTTGTTTTTAAAGATTTTATGATCTTACATATTAGCCAGAGGAGAAATCAAAGATGTATGCATGTTTTGTGGGGAGGAAGACAAGAAATCCAGGAGTGATGGTGGGAATCAAACTCACGATCGTGAAGTCTACTAGCTGAGAGTTATCATGCTAACCACTCAGCTCTCCCCCCCCATCTAAATACGTAGTATTGTAAAATTATTTAAAAATTAATATGCATATTTGTTTGTTTGATTATGGGACATAAATCCTGAAACCATGTCATTTTCCATCAATACACAAGTTTTTAAAATTATTTTAATATGATGTATTTAAAAAATGTATAAATGTCTTTCCATATACACAATATATATATTTTTTTTAAAAGCCCATTTGTAAGTATATAATGCAGGGCCGCTGGATTCAGACCCGGGTCTTTACCTTACAGCGATGAGTGCCATGCCAACGCCTAAACCGTTGCGGCCACCTACTCCCCTTTACAGCTTATTGTACTCCTTTCCTGATTCCATTTTTTGAATTCAGTCTGTGAGACCTAGAGAACTTTCATTTGGCCACTGTTTTTATGGGTCAGAAAAATCGAATTGGACCCACAACCATGGGATCAACTAGCGCAGAGTCTGACGCTTTAACCACTCGGCTACTGCCAAGGAAAGAACTTATTTACGGACGTTTAAAAATTGTGTGCAAGTAGATGAAAACTAATAATAAAGCCTCAGTAACTTTGTTGACTGACGAGACAGGTCTAATAGACTGCCGCCAATATATGATTCTAATAGCATGCTGAACAAATAGATCTTATTCTTGCAAACATAAATCTTTAAGAAATTAAAATGAATTCTAGTTAACTTTAAAATTGCATCAGCTCACCTTGGCTTTATAACTTGATTGGATTCTTACCACTTTCACTACTTGGTTGCACTGTCAAGTTCTGCATGAAAACCCGGTATTGTTATTAACCTTTAGTTGAAATTACAACATTGAAGCTTTCAAAGGTTAATTACTATGCTAACTTTAAATGTCTTTTGTGTGTGTCCAATCTGCTAATCATAAACAAAATTTAACCGTTTGAAACTTCTGAATATCAAATCAATACAATTAATTAAACAAATTAATAATAAAATTAAATAAAATGAATACAATAGAGTTGATTGTTTCTCTAGTTCTACTATAAAGGAATTTGAATCAAAACTTGAATTTCCAGCTATTGCACTATTATTTCAAATTACATTTATTATAAAAACAAATAAATAAATACCATCTTACTTGGAAGGCTGGATCGGCAGTTCATGTATTAAGAGCACTGTCGATAAGGCCCTCAGATGATTTTATGTAGGATCAAAGATAGGTCGTGAGGTTTTCACTTGTACATTTTTTTTGAGTCAATGCTCACGTATGTGTCCAGCATGTAGAGACATTGCTAGATGTGTCCCACCTAATTGAAGGCTGCAATTCCTTGGCTCCATATAGGGAGCGTGTAGCAATGCCACCAGTTATGAGAATTGTGTATGAGCAAAGCAGCGAGTATTAAGGTCCCCTGTTCTGATTCTTGGAGGAAACAGGATTGCTTTATTGTTTAGAGTAATACTAGTTTTGTGGCACATGTTGAGAGCGAATGTATATAATGGTGAATGTGAAGTGTGTTAGGGCCAAGAGTAGAATATTGAGTACACCTTCAATCCTCAATTAGGTGTTATATAATATAATAGGTGAAAAGAGTGATATAGGAATATCGACTACACTACTCTAACTGAGTGAAAGTGTAAATAGAAATGAATGTATTTAAGTGCGAGTGAGAGTGTGAATGGGAGATTAAGTTGGGGCTGAATGACCTATCTGTTGATACCCCAGGAGCTCAACTTCAGTGGCTGGACGGATAAAACCGAAGTCTAACTCCCGGACTGACAACACCCAATGTGTGTAATTCTGGAAACCTGCTGGCAATTTATAGTAAATCACAAAAGTTGAAATTGCCGGTGCAAGAAGTGATAGGCTCAATTCTGTACACATGCTTATATGTGTATTTGCATGTGCAGATTTGAGCGTATATAAATCAATAACTAGAAGTCTTATTAGGAACGTAAATAAAAAGACAGGTAGCTTTAAAAAGACAAAATTGTTCGACATGAATAAATAAAATCTTTACAATAAACATAATTTTGATACATAGTTTAACAATACATTTTTAAAATTACACAATAAGTGCTAATATCAACATGGTCAGTGAAAGCATCTGAAGACCACTGGAGCCAGCGGGCCGAAGGCCCGGCTTAAACCATGTGCTTAACACACTGGTGAATCCTCTCTCTGACTACACCAGAGGATGTTGAATTTCAAATGATATTTATAATTGACAGATCTTCCAAATTAAATTTATGAATATGATTTACAATTCCTATGTCTTAAAACATTGATAAGTACAGGTAATTCTATCACAGTTGAATTGTGTCTTTATCCTAGATATAAATACTGGAATGTTTGTACATATAAATGAGTAATAGCAATTTATTTTTGTGCCAAACCCTGCATTTAAAAATAATATAAAAAACAAAAATTAAGTACACAGTGGTTTTGATTTCTTAAAGCCACTCGGGCTTGGTTGGTCTTTTGGACGGAGGATAAAATGTAAATTATAATCTGTATTTACAGCATAATACACATTTGCATTAGGTGGGAGTACCATTTCTGTAAGAGAAAAGACAACATTAAGATCCACAATGGCAATAAAAAAAACTAATCCGGTTACCTTTATGTGGCAAAATTTGTGCAATCGTGTATGTGTCAGGGTTGCCCTCTAAGCCCAGCTTCATCATGGCGTTTCTAATTACTTGTGGCGTTCTCTCGTTGTTACTTAACATAATGCTTTTATACAAAACAATCCCTAGAAAGAGAAAACACAATATTATTATTCGCTTCCTCTTTCTCTCTCTCTCTCTCTCTTAAATAAAAAATAAAAAAAATACCTTGAGTTTCCACATTATTGGTTTGATAAGTGACTTTGATAATGTAGAAATCAGTTGGGCATTGACTCAAGTTTAGACTTGGTGATACTGGAGCTGTATCAATTGAGCCATTAGATGAAGATGATGTCTGAGAAACAGAGTCCTAGAAACCATAATAATGTTCAAATAAAATAACTACCTAATAAATAATGGAATCTACACCAAATAGTAATAGTAATAATAATAGAAGTTCACAAGTGACATCCCATCAAACCATAATGTAAATATTGCTACATATGAGGATGACAGATGTGTTTATAAGACTCATAGGAATGCAATATATACTTGAAATAAAATACAAAATGAAATAAACCAGATAGCAGACTCCTATGAGCAATGGAAAATTAAAATCAACTCGAGCAAATATTTTCATACTCCACAATCTCCCTTCACCAGCACGACGATAGCATGTTGATGAATCTCCCATTACATAGAACTGTAAGTATGAAGCTATAAGATATTTGGGAATCCACCTGGACCACCAATTTAACTGGAAGAACCACATTAATGCCAAGCTCAAAGAAGGATAGCAACTTGGTATGCTATTGGATTGACATCGAAATCAAAAGGCCAGCAGTTTTGTACGGCTGTGAAGTTTTGGGGTTCAACATCAAGTAGTAGAACAAAAAAAGATTCAAGCGTTTCAAAACGCAACCTACTACAATTTGGGGTAGAGATTAGCCTGTAGACCAAAACCAAGAATGATACAGGAAATTGTGTGACACAACTTTTCAAAATTGCAATTTTACAGTTTAGAATTTTGGTACAAGCAGCATTACGAAAAAATTTTGAGATGTCTAAAAAATAAGTCTGAGTGAATATACAGTCATTCTGGCCTAAAGACTTACTGGAAAGTGCACTGAACCACATTAATGCCAAGCTCAAAGAAGGATAGCAACTTGGTATGCTATTGGCTTGACGTGGAAATCAAAAATTCAGCAGTTTTGTACGGCTGTGAAGTTTGGGGTTCAACATCAAGTAGTGGAACAAAAAAAGACTCAAGCGTTTCAAAACGCAACCTACTACAATTTGGGGTAGAGACTAGCCTGTAGACCAAAACCAAGAATGATACAGAAAACTATGTGATTAAAAAAAAATGCTGTTAATTATTACGTACTGCACAGATGGACAAAATTAATAAATTAATTAAAATAAAATCAACAATGGAAAATGATTGACTGAAAGCGACCTTTAGGCATAGCAACATGGAGGGACAATTTGAGCCAACGGGATTAATCAGTACAAAAGTAAACAAAGCATATTTTTACTGCTATCCTAATTACCTTTAACTAATGTAGAAAGATAGTGGATTTAATTTTAAATTCTATAAATTGAGTAGTGCATTAAATTTGTGCATAAAAGTGGCTGGTCTGTATGGAAAGGGACACCTGTCCATTTCATTTTTTTTTTTTTTTAATAAATAATTTAATTATATTTTGAATTAATTATTGGTTTTTATTTTAAATTTGTTTATCACAAATTCCATTAAACAAAATAAATAAGCTATTTTCATGTTGATCAACAATTAGAAGGGGCGTCATCACTCTAAGGTAAAGGTCCCGGGTTCGAACCCGACATACTTACAATTTTTTTTTTTTAAATCAAAAACACTGGCACCCCGAGGGTAAAAAAATTAAATGTTGGCAATTGAGTGTACTGAACAAGAAATTGACCAATAGTTGTCTTACTTTTCACATCCTTCCAACTATTTAGTCAGGCAGGTATCCGCCGACACCTACATTTGGTTATGTGGTCACACTCCCATAAAATCCAATGTTTAATAAGCAACCAACTAAAAAATTAGCCGACTATAAAAGTCTCCAGTATGCGGTGGCCCTAAGTTGAGAAAATCCGTAGTGAATATGTTTTGAGATGGGAATTATATGTATGTATATTTGAAATAATTAGTATATTTCAAATATTTGAAAAAATTATACAGCATCACAAATTTGATTAATGTAATTTGGGTTTGAAATAGTGCAAATTTTGGGCGATACGATCTAACAATCAAATACAGATCACTATGTGCACTTTTTCCAAGTAATTTAAGATTTAATTTATTTAGATAATCAATGATGGTCTTAGTGTCCAAAATGACCAAAATAAATAAAATATTTTTTGCGCTAGGGAACAGTTGGTTTTTAATTTTCCACCATCTAAAGTGTACAACTATGGAAGATTCAACAATGCACAAGTAAGTGAAGGTGTCCATTTAGCATTGTTTAGGTTTAATAAATATGTATAATTTTAAAAGCCATTGTATAATCTATCTTAATTAAATAGACAAGGTACTAATATAAAATATATCACCTTGGTATCGATAGAAGTTGATCCATGATCAATATCACAATAAAATTGACTACTTGAACTGCTCGATGTACTTGCAACTGAATCATTCTTCTTATGACCATGTCTACAAAATAAACAATACATAAAATAAATTCCATTTTAAAGAGAAATTTGACTAATGAAATCTTACTTTATCCTTGTGTTTAATGGCGTGTTTAACGGAGGCTCAATTTGGCAAGATAGTTGGTAAGCATCCTTATCATCCAGAGTGAGCACCGAATCAAACCATCTTTCAAAACTTAAGTCTTCAGAGATCATATATGCATTAGCCGCCCCTTGGAGTAATTTAATCTGAAAATAATTATTTCATTAATACAACAGTAACTTTTCAGAACAAATTGTGTATATTAAAAAGTGTTCCGTCACAAAAGGATCATTCTTCGATTATTTTTTTGTGAACACAAAAGCATTCTAGGTAATGTGGCAATTAACAGTTGTGAAACTAGTTACAAATAAGATATAGCCTTAAATAATAATGGAGGTTACATAATAATCATTCCAATATATTTGTATCGCCCTTTTTACAATGGTTTAATACTTTTTATATTAACTTACCTGAGCCAGAACTTCAAATTCCTTTCTTCTTTTATCAAAATTAATCAGTCCGTCTGGGAGGGTATCAGGTATAGCTGTATCTATCATTGTAAGATCAGTCAAAAAGGTACCTAAATATGGTATGGTCCCGTAACTAATTGTCTGAAAATGTAAAATAAATTACCATACTGCAAACAAATTAAAAGAATAAGAAACTCACTCCACTATTATTGAGCTGGCGTTGAATAACTTTTTGCAATTGTTTGTCATTGTGCCCGACAGTGTCCGCGAATCTTGCTGTTCCTTCCTTCATCAGGAGTTCCCTCTGCGCCCATTGGTTATTCTCCTCACTAAATATTCTTGCTAATTCTTCAAACAACTCCACCTATTAGAAATACAAATATAAATCAATGAGCGACTCAAACTTAGAAATAAAAGGTTTGTAAACAAGCGTACTTTGTCTTTGGGCAGGGCCGACCAAGTCTTGTGCAATCTATATACTGGGTTTGACTGTAGTCCTGATATGATTGCTTTGAGCGACGAGAAGTTTTTTAACACTCTCAACTCCTGGAATACCACAATTCTCAATGCAAGGATAACACTATTAATACACTAGAATCAACTGCATGAGACACTACCTGTGCAATGTCGATCCACGTAGAAATTACTGAGGAGCGTGATGTTGAATTGTGTAGGAGCACCGTAGAAATAACCCTTAGGGAGACAGCATTGAACTGTGAAACTGTTGCTAGCACCGTCGGCGCTTCTTCAGCTCGCCTTTTCTCCCTCCTTGACCAAACACCTCCAAGGCATTGATGCACAATGACTTTTTTGAACAATTCCTATTCCAAATATTTCATATAATTTAACCGAGTTTAGTTTGTAACTCCTCAGCAAAATTTACTCTATTCTAACTTTCGATATGCCAAATGCTCGATTAAACAAAACTTCTGATAAATTTATTTGAAATTACTGAGCTTTTAAAATTCTTTTATTTCTAACCAGCAAACAAACATACCATGTCAATGCGTGTAAGCTGCTCGGCAAAATGTGGATGTGGAATATCTGGGAACTGATAAGGTGGTTGCGTAGGAGTTGTATGAAGACACAGACTGCCATTGTACATTGAATAAACATCTATAAAATGAACGATAAAAGGAAAAAACCCATGACAAACTTAAACAAAACAAAAACAAAATAATGTCAGAAATAATGAAAGGAAAATTCATTTCAATGCCATTTCACCGAATGTTTTACCATCACCAAAACAAAACAAATAAATGCAAGCAATCAGTCAAAATTTATAAATAACCTGAAAAACATTTTCCATTGAATAAAATAAATAAATTAATTACAAAATATAACTTAGTTGCATTGTTTAAGCATGTGCAATCTATACGGTATCAAAGCTATCACAAGTACCTAAAAAATAATATCTTCTCAGATTTGAAATAGTTCAGAATCATGCTTAATGTATAAAACGAGTTGTTACCCTCAGTTTCTAATTACTGACATGAACAAAAATAAATACCATTTCCTTTCTGCTGTGACTGGAATGACTGAAGCCTGTGCTTGAGTTTGATATGCAGCTCAGAGTTCGGCAAGTGCTGTTGTGTAAAGAGAAGAAGCTGATGGATCATCGTATAAAGTGGGGGCTGGCACCAGTCCTCCGGGTAACTTTCAAGCCAGACATGGAGAGCACCACAGAGCGTCCTGAAAAATTAGAAGTATCTGTGTGAATAAAACGAGCCTAATATTATCATTGTTATATCCTTAATGGTTTAATTTTTACATGTAATCTAATTTAACAGAAATGACTTACTTGCAGTGCTGGTCAGCCACAGGTTCTGGCAAATCGAGTTCATTATTTGCCAACTGTTCATACCTTTAAAAACAGACATTTTTTAAAAATAATATGTTTAAAAATCTTTATTAGTTTTTTCATACCTATCCAAAAGTAAAGTGAGGACTTCATCTGGTGTTGTGAACGTACGATAGGTGGCCAGGAAGACATTGACGTATGTCGACTCGAGCTCACCTTCGTCTGTGGCAAGGGCTTCGACCAGCCTCCTCAGCGTTCCTGCCTTGAGTAGCCTCACTTTAACCGTCTCCCATTCAAGATGTGAAATGCTTTCACCGTTGTCATCCTGCACGATATCATCAAGATTTAGACCATGAACGACGCTAAACGCAATTTAATACTTGCCGAAGATATCGTGTACGTTGGACGATGGTAACGGACTTTTTTCAAATAGATCGTGTAAATAGCACCATCAAGTCTTTCTTCGCCCCATACTTTCCAAGTTGGTTGCTGAGGAAAAATAACAAGAGTATAGAATAAATATTGGGTCAACCGGACAACTGGAAATGGAATAAAGAAAATAGAAATTTGTATTATTTTTTCTTATTGGCAACTTTGTGGTACTCTTAAAGGGAAATAATGTTATAATAAACGACAAACGGTAACTTGTGCAAAAGACAAATATATTTTCAACATTTCTACATTGAGTTACCTCACTTATTGTCACAATTGAGAGGTCACTCAGCATCAATCAGCAGCAATTGGTGGTCAAAAAGGCCTTTCACAATACATGAACCGTGCCAAAGAGAATTATTAATTTAATGCCATTAGTTTAATTATAACTACTCGAGATGTACATCAATGTTAATGTATTGTGAATTAATTATGCATTCAGAGCACAAGAAGAGAAAATGTGTACAAAAGAAAATTATATAACTAGATTATATTGAGCTTCAGGTCTACATGAATACTATTTGTTAATTCTTAGAAAACTATGAACAATGTATAACTAATTAAGTGGCTTAATACGTCTTTAAGAAGTTATATGCAGCCATCAGAGCTAAATTATACATTTGTAAGAAATAAAAGTGCTAAAACATATGAATTTTTTATGTATCACAATTTATCAATCCTTTTAGGAAAAATGTTTAATCAGATTGGTGCATGAACTCATTCAGTTAAGCTTATGTTTCAAGCCAACCAATTTATCCACCCCTTCCGATAATCTTCATATTACAAACTCTAACTCTTCATAAGGAATAAGATTAAGCAAACCCAATGATAATAATGACAAATATTATGTATCATCTTTTAACTCAGTAAAGTAATTCCGGCATACAAATCTTGCGATTTTAAGACTATTTTTCTGCAATGATATACAATTTAATACCTCAAATCGACTGGAGTTGTGACAATCTTTTGAAATGAAGCTTCCATAGAAAAAGTTTATCGCGTGGATCAGTTTTGAAAAAATAATAAACTCTACTGTCAAATTTTGGTTTCATCCACACAACGAAAAGCATTTTATCGAGTAAGAATGGACAAACAAGTCCATTAACTTAGGCTAACGACATAGCTGGTGAGATTGCATCAGTTCCTGACAGAGTCTTCTTTCTTTGTAGTTCATGTAGCAAGAAATATTTGCATGAAAGGAAAAGGGGAATAAACCATATTAATACATTTATTTATATATGAAGAAATAAACAACACTCTCATAACAAAAAAATATAGAACTTAATGCAAATTATGCCTTAATAACCCCTTTTGAAAGCGTAAAAAGAAATGATTGAAATAAAAATAAAATAGGGAATCCTCAAGCTAATAATCTATATATTGTATGTTGTAGTACATTTATGTTTATTATAAAAGAAATTATAATTTGTATATTATATATATATTATTGTTATTTATGTTCGTAATTATCCTCTCCTGTAAATAGGACAAATTTTTAATTAGTTTACAGAATTCAGTTAATATGAAAGGTTGCAATACTCAAAAGAGAAACTGACTACCATTTTTTTTTTTTTTTTTTTTTTTTTTTTTTAATGAATAATACTTTCAATAAATAAGTAGATGAAATTTGGAAAAATACGTTGGAATGTTTTACTTGGCCTTGTGCTAAGTAACATAAAATCTTTTAACAGAATTTATTGCCGCCAACTGTGAAACCCAAAGCAATAAAATATATGGCCAGTCATGCATCAAATAAAATAAATCACGTTTTACACTTGTCATTTGTTTTGCAGTTTTTTAAGAATAACTTTGCAAAATAAACCCGTTATAATTACGTCGATGATGAATATTAAGAGAAATATTTTTGTTTGTCACGATATACAAGATTGTTGTTTATAGTTTTAGTTGTTTTCTTCTTTTTCCACATGAAATTGTGTAAATTTTATTTTGTGGGGTTAGTTTTCCAATAATGAGCACATTGTTATTTTTATTAAAAATTTTCTTTTTTCTTTTTTACAGTAGTGTCCACGTTCGAGCAGTTTGCTCACCTTCAGATCCCACCATTTATATAAAAGAAAAACTTAGATTATGTATTACTAAAAAATTTAGTTTTATTACCTTTTGTTAAATACTACTTTCTGTACAGGTTTTTGATGTCCTGTCAGTACGAAATATGACAAATGGAAACACGTTTATTCAAGGATTATTACTTTATCAGGTTAATATTTGTTTTTGTTGGAATATATCTGAACACTAGGGACAAAACTGTAAATGTCAAAAAACACAACTTTTCAAAATTGCAATTTTACAGTTTAGAATTTTGGTACAAACAACATTACGAAAAAGTTTTGAGATGTCTAAAAAAAGGTCTTAGTGAATATACAGTCATTCTGGCCTAAAGACTTACTGGAAAGTGCACTGATCTCATTTGGTCTAATTTGACTTATCCAGCTTTGCCCTGTGGGTGCATATATAATTGGCATGAATTGTGAATAAATACGTAAGTCAGATTTAATGAGTGAAGTAGGAGAGCGATTCAAGTTGACTTAGTTGTAACATGTACTCTGTCTCTCCTGGACTTTTGAATCAAGCACTTATGGACCAAGCTCCTGACCCAAAACTTCTGATCTCAGTATACTTTTTCAAATTTACCCAAAATTAGACTTCTACAATTCATTCATTATATATTATACAACAATCTCACTACTTTGAATACTACGTTTCAGCACTCATGACATCATTGTCATCTTTTTTTAATTATTGCATTTTAATTAAATTTGTAAAAGTTTTTTGTAAACTTACTTAATAACTTTTTTAAACAAAGATAATTTAATTAATGCACAATAAATGTACAAAAATAAATAGTTTTGAATTTGGAAACAAATGCAAAAATGTAGCCTTCAGAATAAAATAAGTCTGTCGTATATACTTTGTAAGGCAAGAAAAAAATAGTATAAAAGCTACCAAATCAGGAAACCAAGAAAGCAAAATTAAACTTAAAAGATGGAAAACTGTTATGATTAAATCAAATTTAATGTGTACATTCAGGTAAAACAGTTGTAATAAAAATAGACGATGGAATGGTAGATAACTATCAAAATGCATATAATTTTCAAATTGCATGTGCATTTCTTTTGACCTCAGGCAAGACTCACTGATCGGCATTTTACTGTCTACTTTAATCTTGATCAAGTAACCAGGTAACCATGAAAAGTTGGTGCGATTTTTAATTTTTTTATTGTTTTAATACCGTTAATCAACATTTTTAGTTACATATGAGGATTAGATGTTTATATGACATAAAACCCAAAAGTTATGCGTCAGTTCTTAAAGAAAAAGTGTCGAATAGTTCACTGTAAACCATGAAATATTTTCTTTCTCATGGATTCAAAACCCATAAGTATGAATTTAAGCTTGGTACTAGGGTAATTGAGGCAGCTCTAGCCAACTACCCAAAAGTGGTTCTAAAAATTTGCTTCAGGGAATGAGGGGAATTGAAGATGAACCATCGTATCATAGAACTTCTGTCTTGAATAATGATGAATTGGGATGCTATAAAACTTGATTTGTGTCAAACGTGTCAGTACCTTGTCAAAGTGTTTGATTTAAATGATGAAATATTCAATCAAGTTTACATCGACACGGGAAGACATGGAAGCTTAGCAGCTTAGCTTAGGTGCCTTATAAATTGTCTTTATAAATTTATTTCAATGTTTTTTAAGGCACAAATTAGAGACTTTTCTGGCTGGGTTGTCACATGTAATGAAAAATGGATCCTGAACGGCAACACCAGTCGTACCATTGGCTGCCACCAAATGACCCTGCCTGGGTGAAAACCACATATTCACCAATAAAAGATGATGCATTGTATTTGGTCACCTACTATTATAGGTCTTTAACCAAAGAAATCAACGAGTATCTCTTGTCCTGGCCCATAAGCAACCTCTCATAGTGAATAGAAAAAGTGTAATTTTACCAGGATAAGCGAGACCAGAATGACATTCCATTAGGCTTAGATTGGGAAATCCTATTACACCCTACATACTCTCCTGACCTGGCCCTGTTCACCTTTTCTAAGCAACGGACACATGCGCAATTGGGATTCAAATCACCAACACATGGTTTTTTTTAAAGTCCTGGGGCCGGAACTTTATAAAAGCTGGGTTTCCACTGCGAAGAAAAAAAATCTCTAGCACAACTAAACGTGAAAATTCCTCACGAAACAAGGTGAGTGTTTGCTATCATGGCTTTACTTTATGTAAAAAAGAAAAAACCAACAAAGTTGAGTTGTTTTATTATTTTATTTTATTCATTTTTTTTACCTTTACCATCCCAAAATTGGTAGCTGTGATACATTTGGATAAGTCAAACGCATTCCTCCTTATTCACCTCATACTCGAGACAAGTATGTTTACACAGTGAGAAACAAACAACGTGAAACATTTTGATGCACACAAAAAAACCTACAGCTGGTTGGCTCATCCCGAAATATCCTCACGTCAAAAGTTTCGCAGTCCCGGCTAGGTATCCACAACGTAAGACAAGTTGTGTGAGTTTCGCGCAGTGCAAGTTTAATAGGGCTAGTAACTCATAGGGAGAAGGTTGTAGATGCCGATGAAGACTATTTCCCTGAATAAAATATTTCTAAACTAATTTTAATTATGGCAATTATTATTAATTATCTAAGCAAAACTTTTGTTTAACTGGTGCAAATTTAGTTAATTCTGTACTTGGTCGAATGGTTCCCCATATTTTGCATTCATCAAGTGAAACTTCTGTAAATCGTTGTGAGTCGTGTATCCTATGAGATATTTCGAATTTCTCTAAATTTACTAGGGAGGGGAAAAAAATGAAGTGGATTTGGAAGCACTCTTCAGACAAGTGGGAAGCGTGTGTGTACGACGAGTGTCTGTTGCCACGGAGATAAGAGAGAAGTGTCACCTCAAGAGGGTTGAAAGAAGTAAAACGAAAGACTCACCAAGTTATCAACATCCAGGTTCATTTTTCTGAGACATGATTCGTGTCTTCCCACCTTCCTCGAACGGTTTCTGGAGGCGGATGTCGGGCGTCGAGCGACTTCAGATTGCAGGCGGCGTCCGAGTGTCCATCCCGACGGAATCTATGAAGAAACTGCACTCTCTCTCTAGGTCGGCGTTATCTAGTCGTTCTGTCAGCAGTTGCGAGACGTCTGGAGAGGATTCGGCGAATTATGCAACTCTGGGAACAGCGGGGTCGCGGCTCGGGAAGGAACGGGCCCGCACATCGCTGGTGAATCCCGTCGGTACGAGAGAAAACGCGATTCGATTCCGGGACGAAAGTGGCACAGTCGACTCTGGAAACACGTACAGACGTTTTTGGCCCGTTGGACGTTTCACTCAGAGTGAGAAGAGTGAAGATGAGCCGATGCCAGGGTTCAACACTCGCTTTCGAGTTTCGAGTCAATTGGAAAGTGTCGGCCCTAACGGCTTACCGACGAAAGTGGAGCCGTCGACCGCAACGTGCCTTCATCCCCATTCCTCACGCCAGTGACGCAACGGCAGGACAGACGAAAGATCAGATCATATCCTTTTTTAATCCTTTTTAAAAAAAGATAGTTTCTACAACCTGATGATGGGCTAAGGGCTCGAAATCCGGATCACTGGAAAACAAATTACTGTGAGTAGGAATTATCTTTTTTTTAAAAAAAGGATTGAACACCGCACTCACTCCATCATTCATCATTTCTATTAGATCAGATCATAATATATACTCTGACAGGCAAAAAATTCCATCCACTTGTAATATAACTTGATTTGTATATATTTTTATACATTAATCAAAGTTTCTCGTTTTTTAACGTTTAATAATTGAGTCTTTGTAAAAAAAAATGTTTAAAAATGTAAATTGCCAACGGGGAAAAAATTAAATTAAAAAAGATGGACAGATAAAATTTCTTTAAATTTTGTTTTAGATTTTTAATTAACATTCAATATCGCGTATTTCCTCATCTTGCCTTAATTACATCTCGAAGACGCCTCGGCATACTTTCTACCAGTCATGAAATGTCTCTGTGCTGGAGGGTAGCCCATTCTTCAAGATCGTGGAGTGTATCAGGAAGTGATGGACGTGCTCTTATTCGGCTTTTGAGGTTATACCATCAATGTTCGATGGGATTCAAGTCTGAACGGGCTGGCCAGGCTAAGACCCTAATGATAAGCTGTTGAAGGTACGTTTATGCTATGCGAGCGACATGTGGAAGGGAGTTAACGTTCATTAGAGTAGGATTGTCGCGGATTTCATTGAGGATAGGCAACGCATGATGTTCGAAATTTCGTCCACATAGCGAGTGGCTGTCAAAGACTGCATGAACAACAACCATCTCTGTGCGACTCTACATTGCAATTCCCGCCTACATTATCACTGAGCTACGTTGAAAAGGTTGGCTCTGGGAAAAATTACAAGCTTCGTACCTTTCATTTCGCCTCCTCTACACTATTTCACGCCCACCTGGAGAGCAAATCTACACTCATCTGTAAAAAGTAAGTCGTCCAAAGACCAATGGCTGTGTTCTTGAGCAAATGGGAGCCGTGCAACTCAGTGAGCTCTGGGCAATTCTAGTCCTCTTACGGGGCGAAAAGCCATTTAATCTTCTTCGAGCAGTGGGTTCAGAAATTTGGACACCTCGACTTTCCTGAAGCCGATGAATTGCTTGAACAACCGTTAGGTGCCGTTTTCGCAAAATTCTCAAAGTCAAAAAATGGTCCTCCTGTGGTTCTGTTACCCTAGGGCGTTCAGAACAGGGCCTTCAATGGTAGGACCCATTTTCTCGAAAACCTCTAACCACGAGCACCACCTCAGCACTAAATGGCATTTTTAAGTTTAAAAATTGAAATTAAGAAAACAAAGATGAAACCTAAACAGTTTATTGCTTCAAAATTCAAATGAGACTGAATAAACTTTTTAAATTCTGTAAAATGAAAACATTGAAAAATCCTTTATCCTTGTTTTGGATCAAAGAATAAGTGTGTTTACGTCTAATTGATATTCCCAATTTAAAAGCTAGCATAAACAGTTCTGTTATCGAGAAAATGAAAAAAAAAAAATCAATTGGGTGATATTTTTTGCCTGTCGGTGTAAGTATTGGGTTGTCTGGAAAATAATGCAAATTTTCATGTTTTTTTATAACTACCCCTCTATAAATAAACTGTTTATGTTTGATGTATTATTCTTTTGTAAGAATTTCAACACTTTTTGATCACCATAGAAGTGATAAAGGTGGGGTAAGTATGTTGTTTACTTTTTTAAAAAAGATAGATCTCACTCGCAGTTCGTTGTTTTCATCTATCCAGATTTCAAGCTGAAAACTCATCATCAGTTTCAAGAATTTACAACCACATCTCTCGACCCTTACAATTCATGTTGAGAGACGTGGTTAGTTTAGACTCCGGATAGTTGAAATCACCAAACTGTAAGTAAGAACTATCTTTTAAAAAAGACTTTTTAATCCTCTTCCAACCGAAATTTTTTGCTTACCTCAGTAGCTTTCGTTACTTAGGATCAGTCTTTCTAACAAGCGGACAAAACTTTTTTTGGTAATTCTTCACTCCAAAATATTGGACACGTATCTATCACTTCTTGTTGGTTTCTCAAAAAAAATAAAATAAAATAAATAAATAAAATAAAAATAAATAAATAAAGTTTTAGTATTAATTGATAAATTTCTTAATAAACATGATCAGTCGTTTTTTTAAATTAAGGAACTATAATTTGTTACAATTCCGATCAATATCTTACTAATTCTTTGTATTTTAACATCTATATAAAGCCATAAAGACGTTGAATTAAAAAATAACAACAGTAACACTAGACAACGGTATAAAAAAATATATGTGTTTCATTAATTAATTATTATTTTGAACTGGTTCCACGAACGCATTTTGAACTTACAACATTTTCGATTTCACTGACCGAAAACTGAATTCAATACCTGGGATAGAATGTACTAAAATATTTGGTTTGACGGCAGTTTTAATAAACGAGGACTGACTACCAGTTTGTGGGTTAGAGATTTGGCCCAAACTTTTTTTGGTGGTTCTACGCTAAAAAATATCAACCACATATACGCCAATTCTTGTGAATTGGCCCTGGTTTCGCAAAAAGATTTAAGTTGAAATCTTCTGTTTTTTAATATTTTTATTTCGCCGTTCTACTTGCTCAAATCAGCTATGTAAATATATCATCTTACAGCATTTCTTATCTATATTATAATAAAATATAGTAAATGTATATTATAATAATAAATGTATATTATAATAAAATATAGTAAAAGCTATCAAAATTTATCAATAACTTCTGAATTTTCCTTCTCGTAGGTCAGATAATAGGTCATCTAAAAAAAGCCCAACTTTTTTCAATCCACATTTGATTCATCAGCAAATCAAATATTTTTCAAGTAAACTAGCTCACAAATTTTTTTTGGTGAAACTAAAACGAAATTTCGTTTTACCACTCTAGAGATCCATAAATATAAATTTTTGTTTGAATTTAAATTTATCAATTTTTTGAGCCCAAAATTTTTTCGATTTTTGAATAAGCCCTTACCTTATACCCTTATCTGATTGAAACGGCCATAATTCAAAAACGGCTAAAAGGATTATAACGTAAAGATAAATCAACAAAATCACATTCTTCTTTAATCTCATCGTCACGAGTCTTGCGTTGTAAAACCCTTTTTACTTTAAAGTTAGGGTTAAAAGAATTTCAACATCTTGTACAGACTCACTTCGTTCAAAATTAAGTCCAAATATTTTATAACAATATAAAGAAACATTAGAGTGATAAAAAGTAACTAGTTTACATTTTTTCTAATTGAGAAACAATTTATTGTTGTGAAAGCAATTTTCGAGGCTCGATCAAGAATTTTGAAGTGTGTCTTTGTAATTGTGTTTGCAAATGATGGCGCCACACTTCCTGCTAACAAATCTGTGAATTCTTTAATGTGGCAATCCAGATTATTTCTAAGCCGAATCTATAATAAAAAAGGTAATTAAAGAAAAGGAGATTAACACTACAAAAAAAATTCACACCATCAGAGCCTAACGTCACGTTAGTTAAGCAAAATACCAAGAAAAACAAAGTATAGCAGTGTTTCTCTCTTATAAGAAACTACAAACAAAAAGGCTATTAACGGCTTTAAAAAAAGTAAATAAATAAACAAATCAAAGTGAAGAGAGTGAAAGGCCGAAAAGCATGTGATAGACCAGTCGGAAACGACCAAGGTACAGGTCCTTACCCCGCAGACCTCAATAGGAAATCTCTCAAATTATATTTTAAACTGTGAGATTTTTCCATGCGGTCTGTGGTTATAAACCTACGATTTGGTAGTTTCCGATCATTTTGGTCTGTCTATCCTAGCTGGTTTGGTCAGACGCCTTTCGCCATTGCTATAACTATTTGATCAAACGCTGATAAACTTTTTTTTTCATTGCATGTAATTCGTCAGACCAAAACAGCGAGAATAGATAAATTTATTGTAAACGACCAATTCTCTGGTTCATTAATTCGCAAACCCCAATAAAAGAATCTCACAATTTAATAGTAATCAAATTTACCATTTAGCCCAATTGGGAAAAAGAATTTTATAAAGATAATATTTTCTAAAAGGCTGGAAAAGCCGATATTTTGTAAAAGTAATCACCCTTCAGATAGTCGACGACGACGTATTTTATTCAATAATAAAATGAATTATTCAAAGAAAATAAGTTATTTTACGTAGAAATATCTAAACTTCGAATTTCATGGATAAATAATAAAACACTGACAAATAGTGCTATAATACAAATATTGACAATTTATCCCTCCAACAAACAGACTGGACGAAAATTGTTAATGGTTTTGGATCATTAACATCTAACGTAAACCAATCAAAGAAAATTGTTAAGTAAATCTTGTCAGAATAGGACTGCCTTGGTTTTCAAAAAATTAGGTTTTCATTGAGGGTTACATTTTGGTTATACCTACAGATCATGTTCATCTGCTGTATGATATCAATATTTAATTTTAATGCACTTTAAACCTAAACAATTGGTACAAATGATATTAGCGTGGTAAGATAATATTAATTTATTTTCGGAATAGCCAAAGTCACACTGTCTTGTTTTTTAACAGTTACTATTTCAACGCTTTTAGAACATCCACGCTTAACTTCAGTGAACAGTTCAGCACATTCATACTTCATAGTCTTACACGGAGAAAATTGAGACGTAAAAGTAAATTAACTTCTGTAGAAGTGATGTGTAAAGAAAGTGTTGTTTTGACCCACCCTTTTATTTAATAAAATTAATTAAAAATTAATTTCAATAAAAATGGCGAACGTGTTAGCAGTATAGAAGGTATGTTTTAAATGTTTAATTTCAAATCGCAAAACAGTTTATTGCTTAATTAAAGTGTAGTTTCGACTACTTCAATCATGACAATTTGTAAAATTGATTAATTTTTTGTTTTTCACCGAATCAGACACGTACGAGAAAAAGAAAGTGTGTCTAGGGCTATTCATAGACACTGAAAAGGCAGGCATTCGTCAAAGTGTGGCACCCAGGCTTATTAACAAAAACTGAAGATTCACCTTGAAGAGTCCCTGAACCGCATGGTACAATCATACTTTACGAATCGAAGGTATTCAGTGCGGTACGGAGAAGCCTATTCACAGTCTTTGGAAGTTAATCGGGAGTAACTCAAGGCAGTGTGCTGGGGCCTTTTCTCTACCTTCTCTTTTGACTCTGTATAAACAGCCCACTTTGCTAATACCAAGATACCAGTGCAGAAGCCCATTCCATGCTACAGGAATTCACGAACATTGGTGTAAAAGATGGTGTGTAAAAAGTGAACCCAACGAAGTTACAAGCAGTTCAATTCACTTAACGTCGCCTCGGGTCAAATGAAGCAATTTTGTTAAAAGGAGAACCCGTAACATCTACAATATCAGTGCGGTATCTAGGGCTGGTCCATAAGCTAATATGGGAAACACATATTAAAAACCTCATACGGACTCGAAATCGAAGGTACACACTGAAACATCTACACGGCAAAGAAAACAATCCCTCTCCACGTGAAACGACTCATTTCATAATTATCATAAGGCCTATCAATGGCCGGTTCATCGGCATCTGATTCACAAATTACTAAACAGCAAACCATGCCCTCCGGTTAATAACAAATGCCCTGTATGTTCGGAGCCAAACTATCCACAAGACCATTACGTTAACACGGTGATCAATGATACCAATAGTCGACACCACCGGTCCATCATGGCGCATCCCATCCAACTGATGCAAGCAATTGCCCAGAGACAACCAACTCCAAGATCACACAGCCGACTCAAAAGGAAGACACTCTCCGACCTTGTATCATCCTAAACTCTTATCTATTATCTACTCAAATAATTAATTATTGCAAGCTATTGTTACCAAATTGGTTAACAATCTGATTAAGTGAGGAACCGCGGGCATTCGGCTACACTTGATGTTTCCAGTCATATTTTATATTTAGTGTGTGTGTGTGTGTGTGTGTGTGTGTGTGTGTGTGTGTGTGTGTGTGTGTGTGTGTGTGTTGTTTAGCGACCGTTAGCCATGTTTATTTGGAGATAGTGAGATGTGGTCTGGTGTGACGTAGGTTTTAGAAAAACATTTTCTTTATCATACCAACGTTTCGATCTGTATTGAGGTCATCTTCAGGGCTCAAAATGTTTGTTTTCTGTGTAGATGTGTCCATCTTGTGCGTCGTGGGCACTCTCAACACGACACACAAGAATGACACATCTACGCAGAAAATAAACACTTTGAGCCCTGAAGATGACCTCAATACAGATCGAAACGTTGGTACGATAAAGAAAATGTTTTTCTAAAACCTACATCACACCAGACCGCATCTCACGATCTACAAATAATTTATATTTAGTATACGATCAGAACTGCAATGTGTAACTGTAACTATATTGAGCTAACAATCGAGTTTAAAAAGACGAAATAAAAGTTTTTCCACGGAATATCGCTTGTCAATAAAGGCTGGATGAAAATGTTTCTATATTCTATATTAAATCTGAGCAACTAATTTTTCAGTGACTTTCCAAAAATGTTAAAATTGCAGAAAAGACTTACCCTCCTCAAGGAAGAATGAGCGTGTGGATGAAACAGTAATAGTCCGTCGTAACGTTGGGATTTTCGGGAAAAACCGTTGAAACACATGCAATTGCATAACATATTTTTTTCCGATGAAATGTTTTATTTGGTAAGTTAATATAACGGGATTGCCTATATTCACGGCATAAATTACAAATCGGCTCGGAGGTGCACCGATGCTTCGCGTCGTTCTCTGACTCCCCACATGTTTGACACGCCGAAGCAACATGACAATGGATTTTAATTTAAAGACGCAAGTAGGGCTAACGCGACAAGAGCGATTCCGGTTTGAATCAGTTTGCGGAAGTTGATAAATTTATCAAATGCACAATACAAAGTTTAATAGCTCAAAATATTAAAGAAATACACCTAACCATCCCTATACTAAACCACTTTTCGCTCTATTCGTTTTGCCTTTCTAAATAAGACTAATCTTTTTTAGAGGTAAACTCCTCAATTACGTTTTTTTTATCAGCAGAGGTTACATCCACCGCCAATTTGCGAGTATGTCGGGTCATGCAGCGCCGCTGGATTCGAACCCGGGACCATTACCTTACAGTGATGAGCGCAATGTCAACGCCTAAACCGTTGCGGCCACCGACCCCCCTTAGTTACGTTTTCATTCGCGTATATGATAGGACTGATGAATCAGGTCCTGAATAATTATTTTTGTTATGTGTTTATACAGTTATTCAGCATCGACTAGTGAGTTTTATGTAAAGATTAAAAAAAGGCTTAAGAAACATAAAAACATTAAATGCACTATCAACAATGAAAGGATCATATTCTAAATCAAAAATTCTGTTTAATCAAAAAACCATGCTTTTCTAAACACCTGATTGATCGTCACTTGATATCATTCACTCAAACGCGTTTCGGCTTCAAGCCCTCATTAGGCGGAACTCATTTCTCAAACTGACCCACAGTAAAGAGAACAAGTGTCGATCAGATAAGTCTTGTAAACGGTAGTTCTACTCACAAACTGATTTTATAATGTTGTTGCATTATGTTGCTGCATAGAACCAGTTAATGAGTAGATCTATCGTTTACAGCCAGTAAATTGAAATACTCACTCCGCCTTAAAAATTTTCTACCACAGTTTGTTTCCACATTGTCAGTACACTGACATTCACCTTTAAATAAAATTGGAGTTTTAAATCCTTCACCTATGTATAAAGTGTTTGTACAGTAGAGACACAGGCTCTGGACAAAAACGATGCACATAAATCATGTGATCAATCATCGTTTGGAGTCACATTCCACCTCTTGTTTATTTCATTAAAGAACGTACACACTACTAGATTGTCAAGATATTGTCAACAACCATTATCTCAAAAGCGAGAGCAAACATTTCATATCTATCCGCTACATTTGATCCAACTTTTAAATTAGGCATAGAAATCTTCAGTTATAAATAAATCAGAAATTTCTTCGAGAATTATGTCAAATAAGGAAATTGATTTGGTCGTTTCCGATCATGTTGATCTTCCTATCCGTCCTGCCAACGAAGTGTGCTGTCAACAGTCGGGTCATTTCAGCCCCATCGCAATCACGTCCTAAATCCAAATCCAATCACTCACGCTTAAATACATTCTGCCCTGTTGGCACACCATTCACTTAATTAGGGTGGTGTTATTATATCACTAACCTTACTGGGGGGGGGGGGTCAATGAGTTCTCAATATTCCACCATCGACTCTTTTACACTACATATTCATGCTAATAAATGCATTCATTATCATCGCACTCTAGGGTACACAGCAATACCATTTATATGTGATATAGCGTGTCTCTTCTTCTTTTTTTGTTGGGCCCAACCCTGATTTCGGAAAACCGAAATCAAGGTCCCAGAGGTTTTTTACGATCGGACCTGACTACGATTAATTCTTTTATCGATCAGGCACCTTTTATATTTTATTTAAACCAAAGTAAATACGNATATATATATACAATAAATCATACCTGTTTTCTCCAAGAATCGGAACAGAGGACCCAAATACTTGTTGCCGTGTTGAAGCACAATTCTCATATCATGTGACATTCCTGCACGTTTTATATAGAGCCAAAGAGTTGCACCCTTCAATTAGATGGGACACATCGAGCAACCTTTCTCTTCATGCCGGACACTCGCGCTTTGGCCCAAAAGTAAGTGTCCGTGTGTCTACCTCGCATGGTCTATACTTAACCGGGTGATCCTTGTTCTACGGGTCCGATCCTCCGAGGGCTTTTGAAACCTGAGTTTGTTATGGTACCACATTTTCTACTAGCAAATCTGAGGTTGACGATACAGGCAATGATAATTTATTTTAAGCCGGCTATCTTTAAAGAAATCCATAATTAAAGCTTAGATCATAGGTGAACTGCAATAAAACAAATTAAGTTAGGTATCAATTTAAGGAAGTACATTTAGAATTGTTTTTTAATCCCCCCCACCGACAATAGGACATTTTTTTGGACAGATAAAGCACAAACCTTCCAATGACAAAATAAACCTCGGACTGCCAACACCCGGGTGGGTGATTTACTGTAAATTACAAAAGCTAGAATTGCCGGTGGACTGCGAGAAAAGATACGCTCAATTCTGATGATCTCACCCATTTGAGCTTATATAAATCAGTAATTTAGTAAAACACAAACCCACCACTGATGATGGCCAAAGACCGAAATTCGACAGAAAAACAGAAGAACCAAAATGAGTAAACAACCATATATACATGAATTCACTAATTTCGTGGTCCGCTTGACCAATTAATACATTACAATTAATTAAGGTTTTTAGTTGAGATGAAAAAATGGCAAAAAGGAGGGAAAACTCATAAGGTGGGGTTGAGATAGGAAGTTGATGTTCGAGTGGATCGAGGTCACGGTAGCTCAAAAGAGCAGCGGCGTATCTTGCCGAAGATCGTGGGTTCGAATCCCGCTCGTGCCATTAACTTTTTTTCATCTCAACGAAAAACCTTAATTAATTGTAACATATACACATGTTATATTTCATACTACTTTTGTTATATTATTCATAAAACTGATCATACATTTCACTGATAATAAAAGTAATGAATGTGTTGTGGTTCCGGATGAACAATACCAAATTATAGCTATTTAAAAATGTCTGTGAATTAATAAGTTCTAATTCTTAAAAGAATGTAATTTTTTAAATGTTTAACGTGAAGCTGCCGGTGGTGACAAGACATCCTCGTTCTTTTGTAAGGCTTTAGATCCATTTTTAGTGGATTACCATGAGTGTACAAAACATATTTTTTGTGGATTGACGCCCTCTACCTTGGTATTATTTCATATGGCGTTGAGTGTTCACTATCCAGCGGATCTTCAGTAATCGAACCAAAACAAGGGAAAAAGACAGGCCAACGACTGATTTCCCATCCACCTTAATTACCATTTGTTTTCAAGGAGGCAAAAGAAACTAATAGAAAATTTACATTTGTGAGAAATCGACAGAATTTTCGGTTTCGATTGTACTTGGAAAGGATTTTCTTTATTTTTTTTCTCTTTTCCGTCCCAAGTGGTTGAATTTTCCCACGCCTTCAGTGGACGTGGGAATCATCTACAAAGATTGAATCTTGTCTTGGATGATGTCAATTCGAAAACTAGAACAACATTGACCAACTTCTTTGTTGAGCAACTGATAACGTTTGACCAAAATCACATGTACGCTGGAATCTAGTTTACAGAAAACGCTTGTTTCTTTTTTTCTTTCTTGAGAGTCATTTTATTATATCAAACTGTTTTTCGCAGATGGTTGTCGTATAATTAAACAAATAAATCAGTAATAATTTAAGTGGTGAAGAAAACTTTCTCTTTTATAATATGTACTAGAAGCCATTATTTGTTTTTGGTTTGTGTGAGAAAAAATATTTCTACATGGTTTTTCAATTATTTATTACTATTTTTTTAAAGGTTGGATGTTATGGGAATCTTCAATCAATTCAATCTTATACATATCTGTGTGGTGATTAATGACCGTTAGTCGATGATTATTCGAAAATCGTGAGATGCGGTCGGGTGTGATGTAGGTTTCAGAAAAACATTTTCTTTATCGTGCCAACGTTTCGATCTATATTGAGGACATCTTCAGGGCCTGGGATTTACAAACATTGTTTAAATTTAACAAATACATGTAGGATGTGGAAAAAGAGAATTTATACAATGCAAAAAATATTTTTTAATATTCAACCAAAGTATTTCTACTCACTCAAAGTGTTTGTTTTCTGCGTAATTGTGCCATTCTTGAGTGTCGTGTCATCTCACCAGACCGCATCTCATGATTTTCGAATAATCTTATACATATAAATATTATTATTACAAATATATAGATAGATTAATGCATATATGTAGTCATAATTCACCATATTAATTATTTTAATTAATTGTAATTTTTATCTAAGGTTGAGATGAAAAGTATAATTAATTAAAATATATATCCGTATTTTACCTTATTTTTAAAGAATTTTTTTATTTATCTTATTATTATTTTTTTGTTATTTTACATTAATTTGAGTTTAATTGAAGATTTAAGGACTGTTTTGTATCTATAAAATTACATTTTCTAATATTTAAAGACGCAAAACGGTCCTTAAACCTTTAATTACACTTTAAAAAAATTAATGTAAAACTACAAAAAATAAAGAGGCAAGAAAAAATTCTTTAAAAATAATATATAAAATACTAATACTATTTTTGTAAAAAATGATATTGTTTTTATATACAAAATTATAGTTGCTGAAGATGGGTATAAACCCAAAACGTCCAACCTAAAAAAATAAAAAAATATAATAAATAAAAAACCACATGAAAACTTTTTTCCTCACACAAACCATAAATGAATTAAAAGGCCAAAAAATCTAAATTCTCTAATTCTTTATAATAAATAACGTATGGAGGATATATTGTTTTGATAAAAACACAAAAAAAGCAGATGATTTATTTCTTTTTTTTTTCTGCGGTTTTAAGGTTGAGAGCCTTTGTGTTATCAAAACGAGCATTATTGATAGTATTTAAAAGTAATAATTACATATCTGTTTAAGTTAATCATTTTATTTATCTGTTCAAATCCAATTCATTTTGTTTGTTTGCAGTTACTTATTTATGTATTTTTGTTTTTCAAAATGTTAAAAAAATCTTATATTTCAAAACATATTTTAAATTGTAATGATTAGGGCCTGACAACACCCCCCCCCCCTGTACATGTAACACCTCAATAAACAAATTCTATTCTTAATAAATAGCACATATCACATACAAAAGGTACAAAGACAAAAATACAATTTAAAATATTTATCGACCTGAGATATTCGATAAGTGATCTTAGGCTGCTACCTTGTCATTGCTTAAAACTCATTTTAACTAGAAATTTAAATGATTGTTATTTAATAATATATTTAATCTCGTATAAATGTTCTTCATGTTAAAAATATATGTTGTAATTTCCTTAATGTTAAGCATTTGTTTGATTGAACAAATTTTCAAAACAAAGCTTTGCAATTTTTTAATTTTATTTATTTTTTTTATCACATTATTATAATATGCCTCTCCATATTCTACACACACAGTGAAATTAAATTTGTATGTGAATAAAATAATAAATACATAAAATAATGCCAAATGCTGACGAACAAGTTGCAAGAGTTAAGGCCAAACACCATCAAAATATACAAATTCATCTGAAATAAACATATTTTGAGGATGGATCAGAATGTCTTGTTAACAATGTTCACTCTTGCATATGGAATTAAATTGATTTAAAAATTGAACTGCTATTCAAAGAAAAGCTTAGTGGAGAAAGTAGAAATTGAAAAATAGTGGTCTCAACAAACATTTTTTATTTGATTGCTACACAATTTACTTTAATAGTTTATTTCTTCCAAGTTATAGTTTTGAAATATTTAATGGTTAATATACATTCAGTTTAAAATAGCTTTCCATTGTTGATAAAAACAGACTCAAGCAGGATACGCAATCTAATGGCCATGCCAGAAACTAAACCATGCATCTAGTCATACTTTATTTATTTATTTATTTTTTTCACTTTTATGTATACGTTAAAATATAATATCAATAAATATGAAACAAACAATGTTTAAAAGTATTTAAATTTAAAAAAATTAATTTAATTTGAAATGCACACTTGTTCATTGGTTCATTTACTTTGCCTTTATTAGGTACAGTGAGGTTGGACTTAATAAGGAAGAAGCTTGTAGTTCAAGTTTACCACCAAAGTTAGAAATTGCAGTCTAACTGGTGAATTTTATATTTAATACCAATTAAATTTAAACGGAGATAAGCAAGAGGCAAAGTCTTACACTATCAACAGGAAAAACACATTTGTTCATTATTGTTTTTTGTTGTCCTTCTTTATTAAATTATGATTTATTTGTATTAGGCTATTTTTATAAAGTAGGAAAATAGATTAAACATCATACTCCTTTGAGTTATAACATTTTGGCATCACTTATTAATATATATCATAAACATGTATTGATTAATGGTTAATGATTTATATAAGCTCAACTCTGCACACAAATGTAATGATACATACATACACATTTGTACAGTCTCAAGAATCACGCAGCCAAGGTATTTGTACGCCTGGGGTAGACCTCGGTCTTATCCAGCCAGTCACTGACCATGGATTCTGGGTCTCACTGATAGTTAAATACATTCTTTCTTATTTACATACCACCCATTCAATTAGGGTGGTGGAGTATTCAATATCCCTCACCACCTTACCCATGTCCCTACCAGCAGCACAGAACAGAGACACGAGGATGAGCAAACCACCCCGGCACCTCGAACAGCTGCCCAAGGAGGAGAGAGGCGCACTCTTTTTTGTTTTTCTATTTCCTCTCTGGAGAACGTGGATAAAAATTATATACATGAAACAACTTAATATGGAAAAGTCATGTCCTTGAGGGACAGGGACTAACACACCCTGCAACCCTCTAATCCGACATGCCAGCCGCCACCCAATATACACTAGGGACACAAAACTATCATTACCATTAATGGTAAAGTATAATAAAACAACTGTTTCCTCCAAAATCAGAACAGGGGATGGAGATTTGGGGACAACCTTACACATGTTCTACAAAGAGCCAAGGAGTGCACTCTTCAATTAGGTGGTACACATCAAGCAACCTTTCTCTACATACTGGACAAATATGCAAGCTTTGGCCCAAAAGTCCATGTACTAACAGCATATGGTCCATCCTTAATTGGGTGAGGATGACCCTTCTTCTATGATTCAGATCCTGTGAGGGCCACCTGTCAACAGTGCTCTTGATTCATAAAAGCTTCTCTGCACACCCAGCACTGACGCTGCCACCTTCTTTTAACCAGTTAGTGTGAGAGGGATAAACTTATTTATTTAACCTCCTTAAGTACTATTTGTTCCAATCCTTCCATTAAATCAAGGAATCTATCAATGTTTAGTATTTAATCCAACTCACTCTGGCTCACAAGATAGTAAATAGAACAAAAATTGATTTTAAATAAGATGGTTTCACTTTTCAGAATTTTTTCAATAGAATGAAGGTGATAAAATATAATTTATGTTATGTCAACAAGATTCTAGTTGGGCGCATATCAAAATGATTGCTTTGATAACTATTTGCACTTTTATAAAGTGATTATCTTTATCTGTCAAGATTATCTAAGCTATAAGCGATTATCGAGATTATCTAAGCTTGACACCTATTAATATGGATATATCAATACCTATTAACACAGCAGAAGAATTTGGATCCTAAGAATATTCTATTAAAATTGATTCTTTGACTTTCCAACCTTTCACTTACAATTTGATAATATGCTAATTTAGTTTTTTCTTTATAATTCACAGAAACAATTGTACTAATAAAATAAATAAATGACAAATGATGGCATGTCCAGTACTCTGAATATCTGAATCTACTTTAAGTAGGTTATTTGTTAGCTGCTTTATTAGCTGTCTTTACAATTACTCTTGCCAAAAGTTAAATTATTATTAAAAATATTACGTTGTAAGTAATAAATGTCCTGGCATAATCGAAATGAACTTGAAATATGAATATGTCCTAAAAAGTATTGGGCTGGTGAAAAAATAATGCAGATTTTGAAGGCAGTCAAAACTATTTTTAATTTTCATAAATTAAAGAAAATTTATTGGAAATATTTTTCATCTCAATCTTTGCCTCTATGTAATAAACACTTTTATTCCACTGAGATAGAACTTTATTTTGACGCTCAATGATGTCTTGGAAGGCGTTGTCAGCTTCACCGCATTCTCTAAAAATGTTATCCCTCAACACGTGATCAAAATGCTTAAAAAAGTGGAAGTCTGTAGGCGAGAGGTGAGGTGAATATGGGCGGGGGCGATAAGGTTTCATATCCTAAGTCTTTAAGGTTCTGCAGAGTTGGTATTGCGACTATGATGGCCTGGCATTGTCGTGAAGAAGAATCGGCCCCTTACGGTTTACCAATGCTAGACTAAGACGTTGGAGTTTCCCGTGCTTTTGTCAGTTCCTTGGCAATATTGCTCTGCTGTGATAATTTCACCATATTTCAGGTATATAGTGAACAACCACAGCAGTACACCACCAAACAATCACCGTAACCTTTTTTGGTGCAGATTTGGCTTCGGGAAGTGTTTTGGCGTTTCATCCCTGTCCAACCACTGACCTGTTATCGTACAGAATCCATTTCTCGTCCCACATCGATAGAGGAATGGATAATTTTTGTTTGGTCACTTCGTGCGGTACCATTTGCCGAGCTTCTTTATTTTACCAATTGCTCCAAATGGCGAACAACGGTTGAGTGGTCAACACTAAGCTCTTTCGCAATTTTCCGTGTTGTCGTACTTGAATTTTCTTCGATCAGCATTTTGAGTTGGTCGTCGTCCCCAGGTGAAGTCCTACCGCGACCTTCCGTGCATTCGAGATCGTAATCACTGAAACGAATGCTGCACCGTGCATTCGCTAATGCTTCCCTCCCCCCAAACTGTATTAATGTTAAGCTGTTTGGGCCGCACTTCCCCCAAATTTAAATTTGTACAAATAAATTTGACGAAAATCTAGTTAGGACATATTTAATTTCGCTCTTCTCACTCGTATAAAATTCAACATAAACTAAAATGTTTTGTATAAAAGATAACAGCTAAAATTATTTATTATAATCCATAAATTATATTTGAGGATTTAGCTTTGTTTGCATGACAAGCACCTGAGAAAATAAATTTTCCAAACCTGCATTAATTTTACACCAACCCAATAATTACGAACGTATTTGTGAATATTTCTCTTTGTCTAATAATTTGTCTTCTTAGTTTTTCTTTTTTTAAAATTTCGTTTTATTGTTTTCTTGGTTTCTAGCGGCGATAGAGATACTACAGACAAATGACTTCTTCGACTTCCATCGTAAAATTGCTCTTTTCCAAGCCTTTCATGTGTTCGCCACAAGCGCCTGTTTATGCGCGATTCAGCGCCTATGTGCACTAAGCTTAAGACATGCTTTGGGGGCGTTGGTGGCCGCAACTTTTTAGGTGTTGGCGGGGCGACTCATCAATGTAAGCTAAAGGTCCCCCGGCATATTTAAAAATGGGCTTTTTTAAGCATCTTAAAATTCTATACAAAATATATATCTATATACTACAGTATATTACTTTTTATTTTTAAGTGTAATTTTTTTAAAAAATAAATTAAAGGCTGCAATCTTATTGGTCATTAAGCCTTGAGTCTTTGCAAGTCAACGGCGCAGCGCGGCCCCCCCAGAGCGAGGCCCCCGCAGACCCAGGCGCAGTGGCAGCCCCAGGCCTGGAAAGAACGGAACCCCACGGATCTCTCGCAACTGATGCTTTTAATCTTAATATGGCGACTTTATCGAAGAGGGGTCGGTGTCTAGTCACCATCGACACCTCCTCCAAGCTCGCTGGAGATTCCTTGACCTCAGAGTCCGGGGAGGCACCCCTCAATCCAGCCCAAGACCGACCAGCACTCGAGGCCCCCACGGGCGTCGCCAGAAGTCAGCAGCACCACACCGCCAACATGGGGAACCAGCAAAGGAAACAAGAGTTGAGGGGATGGGATATTATATTTTATCAATTAGTTGGATGTCTGTTAAGAAGTTAAAAATTTTGTTTATTGATGTTGAGTTGTTGCTTAGTATGGATTGGAGGTCTTTGGGAATCTGATGGAGGGTTCTTTTAGAAGTGTATAAAGGACAATCTATGTGTAACTTTGTATAGATTAGAGCATAATATTGTAATGTTTTTAATTAACAATAAAATAAAACTATAATTTTTGTATTTTGGTCGTTTTATTATTAAAACATGTGTTATCAATGTGCAAAATGTTGTATAACAAGAAAAATAAGCAAATGACTTCTCAGCTGCGTTGTAACTTTATTATGTAGTAGGTTAAAGTAACACGAAACAAAATTGACCACACAATTTACACTAACATGAACAATGACTTTATGCTTCGCCACAAAAAAAATTCGCGCCTTGATTTTTAAACAGTTTCAACGGTTGAGATTTTCTTATTTCGCCTCTCCTTCAAATCAAAGGACCATGATAACGCATGGGAATGGACAGATTAGAAAGCTACCGATTCCTCAGATCTTGTGTTTCATTTCTTCCTTTTTGCGGAGCGATGACAAACAGAACCCTTATAGCAAGAGGAATAGCATAAGTTATTATATCGCCCTTGCCGAGGAGGCCATAGCTGTGAGTTGTCTCATTTCCCGATTTATCTTTTTTATCCACTTTGCTATAATTTCTGGCCTGTCGCTTTTAGAAAGGAGATTTATCGCAAGCTGAGTGTTATCTTAACAGTGCCCTGGATGTATGTGACAGTACCTCTACAGTGGGCGTTTCTTGTGTTTACGACATGCTTGCCACTCTCGCTTTCAAGCAAGGCGACGCCGCAAAAGCGGCAAATATAATCAACAATGCGATTTCAAAATTAAAGAAAAACAATGTACCTCAAGACGATAATTCCATCATCGACTTCAACCTGAAACTGGCAAGGCTCCATCAGGCGAGAGGCGACTACAATCAAGCCGAGATCACTTTCAAGTATGGTTTTCGAACAAAAGCTGAATTTAATTTTTACCGTGTTTGTTCTTTTGTTTTAGAAATTGCCTGGTTGTTCAAAAAAAGAAATACGATATCGGCAAGAGGGACGAAGAGACGATAAAATTATGGATCAACGTTTTGTTCTGGTATGGACATTATTTGAAACTATTGGGGAGGCACCAAGAAGCTTCGCATTGCTTCCTAAATGCCTACACCCTCAGTGCTAACGTCTCCAAGATAGATTCCAAGCAGGCAAATTTACCAGAGATACAGACAATTTATTTAGACTTTTATATCGACGTCATTATATTTCAGGTGATGGTGATGCTTTACAATTTAGGAGAGCTGGCGTTCGAAATGGATAATTACGACGAAGCCCTCAGATACCTTCTGAACGCCGTCGTCATCGGAAGGGCGGTCAACAGCTCTGAGCTTAACGCATACTTCAACAAAATAGGTCTCATTTATATGCACAAGGGTTTGTACACGGAGGCGAAAAAATGGTGCGAAAACGGATTCCATTCCTCGAAGAGGTGGGCCGACAAAGATGTGAAGAAGGAAGCGATGGATTGCCTCAGGAAGATAAGGATTTTATGCAACAAGCCCCGAGTCGGGACGAAAGGGGATGCACAGGCACAACCCAAAACCAAACCTGGCGTCGAAAATCCTTCATTCATGTAGTAGACTTATTAATACATCCATAATAACTTGTCATCAAAATTTTATTATTATGATTATTATATTGTTCTTAACACATTTTATTTTAAAATTAATAAAATAAGCCAGTGGAATTGTACTGATTCATTACTATGACGTATCACATGACGGATATCGAGGTTTCGTTCCAGCCAACATATGAATTAATGATTTTTAATAACAACCTATACAATAGAATAAAAATAACAATATTATCAAGATAAGATAATACAGTTTTTATGAATAATACAAGAACATAAGAAAAACCGTAACTATAGGAGTTTCTAAGGATTATTTTTATGATCTAGATGTCCTTAACTTGTTCATTCACGATCATCCCGGTCCGCCTACTCTCGCTGAGTGTTTTGTTCAGACGGATTTAACAGATTCTACGGGATTATGTCATATCCCATTCTTTTTTGTTAGCTCGACGAATGGTCGAGTTGAACCTACGAAAAATACACTAAACAGTATTGAAATTCATAGCTACTCGCTCGGGATCAAACGATGATGCACGGTAATTATTTTAGCAAAGTCATGTAGTATATTCCAAGTCATTAAATATTTACCTATTTTATTTAGATGGGAGGTGGAGAAAAGAACACCCAAGTGTTCCGTGGTATAAATAGCTATTTTTTACGTTTAGGACTTATTTGCCCATCTTCAGCAGACCAAATGGGCCATTCCCATATCTTTCCATAAAAAATTCCCATAACGATATGACTTGTACATCAGCTGTGAGCGTGAAGTTAATAAGCTTGAAAAATTTATTTTAAGACATAGCTTAAAGAAAAATCAGATAATTTACAGATTGAAAAGTTACTATTTTTCATTTATTGTATTATATACTGACAGGCAAAAAATTCCACCCACGTGTAATATAGCTTGATTTATATATATTTTTATATATTAATCAAATTTTCAAATTTTTTAACATTTAATAATTGAGGCAGTCTAAAAAAGTATTTAAAAAAAATGTAAATTGCTAAAGTCGGGTAAGTAAATGAAAAATTTAAAAAATAAAATTTAAAAAAAGACCGACAGATAAAATTTATTTTAATTTGGTTTTAGATTTTTAATAAACATTTCAATATCGCGTATTTCCTCCTCTTGCCTTAATTACATCTCGAAAACTGCTCGGCATAATGCATACTTTCTACCAGTCAGGAAATGTTTCTGTGCTGGAGGGTAGCCGGCTTCAAGATCGTGGAGTGTATCAGGACGTGCTATTATTCGGCTTTTGAGGTTATTCCATAATTGTTAGATGGGATTAAGTCTGAATGGGCTTGCCAGGCTAAGACCCTGATGTTATGCTGTTGAAGGTACGTTTGTGCTTAGTGACATGTGGAAGGGAATTATCGTGCATTAGAGTACGATTGTTGCTGATTTCATGGAGGATAGACAACGCATGATGTTCCAAAATGTCATCCACGTAGCGAGTGGCTGTCAAAGACTCTGCACGAACAACAACCAACTCTGTGCGACTCTCCAAGAAAATTCCCGCCCAGCCCATCACTGGGCTACGTTGAAAAGGTTGGCTCTGGGGAAAATTACAAGCTTCGTTCCTTTCATTTCGCTTCCTCCACACTCTTTCATGTCCATCTGGAGAGGAAATCTACACTCAGCTGTAAAAAGTCCAAAGACCAGTGGCTGTGTTCTCGAGCATATGCGAGCCGTGCAACTTTGTGTGTTCTGGTCAATTCTGGCCCTCTTACGGGGCGAAAAGCCATCAGTCCATACTAACTTAATCTTCTTCAAGCTGTGCGTTTACAAATTTTGATAACTCGAATTTCCTGGAGGTGATGAATCACTTGAACAACAGTAAGGTGCCTGTTTCGCAAAATTCTCAGCCAAAAAAACGGTCATCCTGTGGGTCTGTTAACCTAGGGCGTCCAAAACCCAGTTGTTAGAAAACGTCTAACGGCTTCTCGCAGAGTTTTGTACGGAACTCCGATGGCAATAGTCGCATACCTGATGGAACGTCCCTCATCAATAAGTGCCGCACCACGCGCAACATCCTCAGCATTAAGTGGCATTTTTAAGCTTGAAAATAGAAAGTGAGATAACAAAGATGAAAACTAAACAGTTTATTGCTTCAGAATTCAAATGAGACTGAATAAACATTTTAAATTCCGTAAAAAGTAAACAATTGAAAAATTCTTTATACTTGTTTTGAGTTTACCTCTAATTGATATTCCCAATTTAAAAGATAGCGAAACAATGAAACAAATTATGGGTAGAATTTTTTTTATCGTGAAAATGAAAAAGTCAATTGGACGGAACGTTTTGCCTATCAGTGTATATCAACTTCCAATATGACAATAACTGTTATCTATTTTCTATCATTATCACTAAGTACCAATGACTTTTCTTTTATTAAAACAAATCTTATGAATTAAGATAGGTCGGTCCTTTTTTTTGAAGAGGGGATTTTAACGGAAGCTATAAAACAGATAGAGACGTGTGTAAATAATTTAGTTAAAAATAATGTACTTTAGTATCCTGAGGTGGAGCCGAATAGGATGATCGTGTAGCCCCTTGTTGTCCATTATAAGCGTCAAATAAAAATAAATAAATAACGCGAGATTTAAAAGACGGCGTGATCGTTTACAACAAATGCGAAGGTGGCGCTCAGGGCTATGGACTTGATTAGTCTCGGGACCATATTCATGACTGGGCAATGGGTTTCGTGAGGTACACGGACCGAGGCCGACAAAGCCCCCGTGTACCTCGGGGTACCTTAATTGACAAGCGAGAGCCACGGTGGAGCTTCGTTAGTCTATGGACCGTAAATCAATTATGGCACCGTGGATGTTTTATTGTGATTTTGTTTGTTTAGCCAATTAGCCCCTCATCCCCTTCTTTTCTTCTTTCCTAAGGCAGAGTTATAGTCGCCCTTCTATTAATGAAGTTATTTCTTTCCGACTAACGAGGCCTACAACAATATATGGGCAATTATGGCTATTCTGGAAATCAATTTGGTTTTTTTTCCCGAGGTCGATTGTATATTTCGTTTTTTCCAGGCTGGGTTGTTATTTTTATTGCTTATTCCCTGGCCACCTTTTATAGCCGGTTAACTAGTTGGTGGGTGTAATTAGTCGCGAAATTCATTTCTATCCGACCGGGGTCCCGCCGTCACAAAAAATACAATGCTCTTAATAACAATAAGCATTTTTACAAGTAGTCAATTTTCAAAAAAGATTAGTCAACTTGCAATATCCGGTATTTTTATAATTGACTGATTGAACAAATATTTCTTTTAATTAATCATTTACGAGGTAATGCGATGTCTAAACTGTCATATTCAATCCAGAATAATGACGGTATCGAATGAATAGAATTGTCATTTTTTTCCTATTCATAAGGTAATAGTCTTTATATAGTTATACCCTAGATTGCGGAATGGGGGTGGACTTTTCCAAGGGTACACCGTACCATATAAGGTTTCTATCCACCGCCATCGGGAGCAGTCAGTTTTAAGAAAAGAGGGTAGTACGACCCATTTTCAGGGGACAGCCCGGATGTCCTTCCGACCTAGCTGGTCTGGGGGACGTGCTGGCTCTCGGGGTTCATCCGACGACGATCAGCACCAAGTAACGAACAACTGTTGTACGCTAGTACAATGTAAAAAAAAATTCTTTTGAATATGATATCCAGCTAATGATTATCCTTCCCTCAGTGATTATGTAAAGAATGGGGACTAGAGATAAATCTAGACAAATCGAAAAGTACGGTTTCTAAAAGAAGGGGTGGTAGACGGGCCAAAAATGAGAGATGGTTCTTCAACGGGTGGTTAATTAGAACTAAAAAATATAAATATTTGGGCGTTTCTTTAACGCCCTCTTTGAAATTTGATACCCATTTAAATGTAAAATTGACTTTGGCCAAATTCTGTATAAATAGTGCTTGGCATAATCTAATGAAGTGCCTTTGCCTAAAAGGCACTTCTTTTTTATTCTAAAGGCAAAATGTTTTATTCTATATCCCGTTTAATAATGTGTTAAGCAGCTCAGATTTGAGGCAAATTTACCTTACCTCACGTTTTCGAACATTCAATTGTTATTTTTCAACTCTTCTAGAACGTTATTTAAAAACCTGGATATATCAACGTAAAGCAATTAGATGAAGGAGTTTTTGTGAAAACTGACAAGTTGTAGGTATTTTTTGTAACCTCAGTAGAACGTGCAATCATGACCAAAATTTTAAATTTTGTAATTTTGACATGTTCCAACTGATATTGGCTAACATTTTATGTCATTCAGATTATTGCAAAGAAGTATCTTACAGCAAATTTAGCGTTCTTTCAAATCGTGTAATTGGATTTGTTGTAGTCTCAACATTTTGGAAGTTGTAAGCGTTTTTATGTGGTAAGGTAGTGAAAAGTTGAAAAGACCTAAATTGACGAATATCTTCAAAATAGAGAACTTTCTGAAAATTTTCTCCTGAGCATTTTTTGCTCCAAACGAAGAGTAGAATCGATTCCTTGAGTTTCGTCAGAAGGAACTGGGATACCCAGTATAGTGGGGTATTTATTTCATAGGTTAAAGTTTAGATTTAGTTTATGTTAGAATAGGAGTATGCTGGGTGGCGGTGCAGCATATTATTTCAAGGCTCCACCGCTGCTCCGCTAAGCCGGATCGGGGCGGAATAGCGAGTACCTTCCGTCCCGGATTCTAGACAGAAGATACGCATGTGTGATTGGGTTTGTATATAGGAGTGTGTTTCTATTTATTGTATGAGTGAGAGTGAGAATGACTAGTTTTAGGGAGCGTAAGTGCGCCGAAATGACCGAAGAAGTCGATGGCGCCCGACTAGAGCCCAACCTCGGAGTCGCTCAGGCACCAAGGTGGTTGACTCTCCCTGATTTATCAGGGAGAGGCCAGAGGCCTCCTAGTAGGTTTCGTAATTCTATTCTATTCTAATAATTAATTGAAAGAAGTAACTTGGTCAATTCACCACTAAAACGTAAATTTATTATATTAATAATATATTAAAGATATTTCAGTGCAATTTTTTATTTCCACGTATAAAATTACGAATATATTCATTAATAGTACCTGCTTGTTTTTGAAGCTTTTCACACATTTGCCTTATTACGGTGATCCCTACGACTGAGTGGGTCATTGTTTCGTTTATTAAGGTGTCACATCCTAAGAAATCCGGGAATGGCTTAATGCGGCAATTATGATTTTTTTATGTTTTTGAAAGTGGACCAAATTTTCGAAAATAAAACACAAAGCTACCGATGAAGGTCCACCATAAAAAAACCTATATCTTAATATTGACGTCATTGAAAATCTTATTAGTTGTAGTTATTTTATTACCAAGCAGTGGCAGGGAACTCAATAAATACATCGTACTACCTGACTCATCAAATAGCATTAGGATGCATAAAGTTCTTTAATAAATACAATTAGTGGTTTAATACGTCTCGGGAAGTTTAATATTCCTGTTATAAACATTTTTGATATATGACGATGTACGCGATTAAATTAAGATGTTTGAAGGGTTTAACTTTTTGCCTCCTCTCTTGCACAGGGAGAAATGGAAATAATTTACGATTCCTATCGTAAACGTCCCGAGTCCACAATGGCCAATCGTTCGATCTTATTTCATGAAGTTTTCATGCAACAAACTCCTTTCCACGACTTTTATTTGTCTTTTTACTAGTCCTTTGTTTGTATTAGTTATGGTTTAATTCCGTTTTCATGGCCAGAATGAAATCGCAGTGAATTATGTTTTCCCTCGCAGCACTGGATATTGCAAGCGTCTAGAGTGAATTTTCCTATTAATTGGTCTATTAAGTTCGTCCTTGAGAACTTATAGAAAAATGAAATATTTAAAAGTTTTAATTGTTTCACTTTTGTCATAATAGTTCTGCCATAAATACTCCCAGAAATTTTTATCACCGCTGATATCAATAAATCAGGGTTGAAAAGGTGTGTAAAGACCACGCACTGTCGCTAATCGTAGGAAACTAAGAAAATTTGTAAATATATAATAATCGGTATATACATTACAATTTCAAAAATATATATAATCCCAATCAATGTCCTTTTTTAAATTCACTATTTTTCGTTGTCCACTTGACCAATTAATAACATTCAATTAATTAGGGTTTTAAGTTGAGATAAAAAAGTCATTGTCACGAGTGGGATTCGAACCCACGACCTTCGGCTTGATACGCCGTTACTCTACCACTTGAGCTATTGTGACTTTTTTATCTCAACTTAAAACCTTAATTAATTAAAAGTCCTTTTTTATTTTTATTTAATACGATAATTAATATTCAAAATTAGAAATAAGACAAAAACGAACGTTCTTTTCAAACTATTAACATTGAAACCCTTTTTAACTAAGTTTTTTCTAACTTTCAGTAATGATAGTTTAAAACATTTCGTTTTTGTATTATTTCTATTCCATTTTGTTTTAACGAAGGCTGATGATGCTCACAAGGTGAGTGAAAGGCGTCTTCCACAAATAAATGAAATCTGATGAAACTAAAAACTTTTTGAATTTGCCTAAACAATAATATATTGAGATTCCATCGCAAATAAGTGCAAACTTTAAAAGATATATTGACTTGTTCTTGGCTCAGATTTTTTTTAAATTTTAATTATTTTGTTGTAATGGTGCAACAATTTCTTTTTAGGTGGTGCCAATATTGCGTATGTGTTGATATTTCGGAAAGTCTATGTCAAGCTACAACGAGCAATGGATAAAAAAAAAAGTATGCGGACTCTCGTGCATGAGAAAATAGACGATGAAACTCACACGGAAAAACATTTCAACTCAAAACAATCAACCCAAAAATAGCAGTGGAAAAAGTCTTTCTCCAACCCGTAGAACAAACAATAAAAGTGGATAAAAAACGCATCTGAAGCAGAAGCGAGGGGAAAAGGACGACCGTGTCGTTACTGTTTAGTCTGGTATCGGCGGCCGTTGCACTTGGTAACGAGTTTCACGAACATTGACGTTATTGAAAACGGACTTCTATCAAAAATTCTACTTTTGGAAATTGACGGTTTTTCACGTTCCGTCCTCTTGGGTGAGGGCTGTGTTGAAAACACACGTTTTGCATTTTATTTCATCTTGCCGAAACATTCGAGGCCAGATGTCAACTGTGTGTAACTAGGCTTATTAAAACGGGGCGAAGGCGTTGTCGCCCATTGTTAGAAGGGCGAGGGGTGTTCAATTAGCTTCAAAGTGGCCGGGGCACACCTTCGACTCCTCTTCGTAATAATCCGGCCGACATATTCTTAATTGATAGTCGCTCCACGATTAGACGGGCCGGCATCGTTTAGTCTTCTAGCATGAGAATACATAATACAGAAAGCTGGCCCACGCAGACGCTGCCCCCGCTTCGATGCTTACCACAGCCCTCGATGGATATCCTTTAACAACCCGCCTAAAGAGGAAGGATTTGAAATAAGTTTCCATTCCAACTACCACGAACCTGGCTTAAGCGATATGATTTGAAGTTTTGAAGGCTAGTTTCACTAATTCATTCTGAGGCTTCGTCCTTCGACAATGTCCTCTGGTCACTAAATGGAATACCATTCACGTAATCAACAAGACAATTTGATAACTGTAAGATAAATATTTCTTTTTACTTTCTAGTTTCTGTGCGGATAGTATTAGGCTGTAAATGGCTGTAAAGTTTTGTGATTTTATGTAAGGCGGCGGTTATTTATTTATTGGTTTTGCAAGAAAGTAATTAATGCAATTTAGTAGAAGTGTAAAATAGTTACATTCTATACTTCAAAAATAGAGGTTAATTAACTAATTGTTATAAATATAGAAGCTTTATATTTACAGACATTTGTGCTAAAACCTTTTATATCCATCGATGATGGCTTTTCTTTTATAAATTAAAATCGTTATTAATAAAAACTGATTATTGGTCCAGTGTCAATAATAACAATATATGTGTGTTTCTTAGTTACCTGTTGTTTCATAATGCGATGAAATGTATATTCTTTAAAACGGGATAATAACCAGACATCCTTTTACATATGGATTAGAAATGTCTATGTGAGGATGATATCATATACGTTCATTCTTTACGTCATTTAGGTCTGTGAAACAGGCAAGGAAGGATTTATCACCCCGCACACCTCAAGGAGAACTAAACAAGAAAAAATATCCAATCAACAATTTAGTTCGTTTTGCCTTGCCACACATATCTATGTAATTTACTATTTTTCGTGGTCCGCTTGGCCAATTAATATCTTTCAATTAATTAAGGTTTTTAGTTGAGATAAAAAAGTCAGCGTCACGAGCGGGATTCGAACCCACGATCTTCGGCTAGATACGCCGCTGTTCTACCACTTGAGCTATCGTGACCTCGATCCACTCGGACACTAACTTCCCATCTCCCCCAAATGCTTTTTTCATCCCCGAGATGGGAAGTTAGTGTCCGAGTGGATCGAGGTCACGATAGCTCAAGTGGTAGAGCAGCGGCGTATCTAGCCAAAGTCGGGGGTTCGAATCCCGCTCGTGACACTTGACTTTTTATCTCAACTAAAGACCTTAATTAATTGAAAGATATATTAATTGGTCAAGTGGACCACGAACACTAGTGAATTTAATAAGTTAAAATGAAGTATACCTTCACTAAAGCTCTTCGTGGCCATTTGTCGCCGAGAATCAAATAGATTACACGACATTTGGAAAATGGCAAAAAGGAGGGAAAATTCAAAAGGTGGCATTGAGATGGGAAGTTAGTGTCCGAGTGGATCGAAGGCACGATAGCTCAAGTGGTAGAGCAGCGGCGTATCTAGCCGAAGATCATGGGTTCGAATCCCGCTCGTGACGCTGACTTTCTTATCTCAACTAAAAACATTATCTATATATTTCAATTTAATTAACAATTCATATGTTAAAAATATGTTGAAAAGTTCGATTCTGAACATTGAAGTGTTTTCCATAATACTGTTAATACTGGGTTTCTTGACGGTTCTTAGTGAGCCATTTAAATTAGCTGTCAACTAAATTATTTATTGAATCTTAATATTTCGTACTTTTTCTCTAATCTAGTGAGAAATAAATTTCTAATCTTCTTCCTGTTTTGGTTGTCTTGTCTTCGTCGATAGATTCGGACAAAAAACTAGTGAACTTCTTCACCACAGGTGTCCGATGAGGTTAGGTTAGAGACTGATTTATTTGACGCCAAGCTAACATTACAGGATTTCTTGCTTTTTACTATTTAAAAAAAATATGCTTAAGTTTGTCTTGTTCTAAGACAACATTAGGCCATAAAGGGTTAAATTGTAGGGTCAGGAGGAAGTAAAAAAATAGGGACATAAATGTGGAAATGGTTGAAGCACAGAGAATGGAGTTAATTCTCTGAATAATTAGATTTTACTAGAAATCGTAAAAGTGAGGTGAGTATGTGGTTTAATCTTGTTAAAAAATAGCTCTTTCAGTTTGATTTTTCAACTGTTAAAAACAGTGAGTAAGGACTATCTTTTAAAAAGAAACAAATAACGAGAATGCAGTTTAGTAAGGGATTTCAGAGGTTGTAGGAACGGATAAGAAAGGAGATACTAAAAGCGGTGGGTTTATATAAAAGAAAATAGAGATAAGAAGGGCGGGAACGAGTGTTGCGAGGGTGTATAGGAGACTTAAATGTTAACTATAGGAAGTGGAACTGGAAGAAATTGTTTGATAGAGGAAGAAGCCATGAAACCTGTAAGAAGAGGGGTACAACTATTTCAAACCACGAGAGACTTTGGACATTAGATCACATTGGGGAGTAAGCAATTTATGATTCTCTTGAGTCTGTTAACAAGCTCGCAGGTGAGTCCATCGTAGACCAAACAGCAATTGTCATAATGGAAAAGCACGAGGAAGGAGATCAGGAGTTTGCGGATGCTGATTGGGAAGAGTTGTCTTGCATGACATAATACAGCCCCTTAGATCTCAAGAGAGAGTTACTTTCAAAGGTGGTCTTGATGTTCTTTGAGGATTTTATATTATTAGCTTTATATAATTAAATTAATTATAANAATGACACCATGACCCACCCCTAACGCAACTCTCCCAGCGGCAAGCGACGTTACCAATCTATGTATATAAAAGTGAATGTTCGTATATGTGTTAATGATAAAACGAACACTACTGAATCGATTTCGATTATCTTTGTAATACTGCCGGGCGGGTATAGATAATATAAAATAGGCATCAGGATTTACAACGAGAGTGAGAGAGATTTCAGGAATTTGTGGCGTCCATTTTTACATCTAGGTTCACAGCTGTCAACTGACCAATCGGGCCTTCGGCCCCGGTAAGATACACGATTCCCGCGTCTTTCAAATTCCGATTTGAATGAACTAACAGTCAATAGACGCAAACATTTCTGAATCGGTTAATATAAATTACAAGTCAACAGTATTCATTAAAATATGTTTTATGTATATTTCTGTATGTTGAAGCAGGGCAAAGACAACGGTTGTAACTGTTCTTGACAAAAAAATAACCTAGATCATTACAAAAACCCTTGAAATAAAAATAATTAAAAACAATATTAGCTTGTGAAAGTTTTCATTTATTATAATTTTTTGAATGTTTTGCTGACTGAATTTATGAGCGACCGCCGATTGAATTAATTCCATATTATAAACGCATGAAGTTCTTCTCTTCTAATAATAGTGCGTTGAAATTATGATGTTTGTGGTCTTTTAACATTTCGGAGTCTTTTATATTTGCAATTTGAAACTATTGAGTTTTTGTAAGGGTGATAGAAACAAGAATTGTATAGTAAGTTAAGGATGGTAATTGAACATTTCTGCAATTTATATTTTGAAATAAGGCTGAAATGATTAGTTAAGAAAGTATCTCGTACATAAATGAAATCACTGTAACCCTTTCTCCTTAATTGGACGAATAAATATGAATCTCCACTTATCTGAAGAGATCAGATTTTACAGTAACCGGCCGACATCGGTCTAAAACCACATCTTATCCTTTTGCGTGTTATTATACTTTAGAAACTCGCCCGCTCATCGAGCCAGCGAAATTCATTAACTTTAACATAAACTCTAAGCATTTATGACAAAAGTGCTACCGTTTTCTTCGCTTTACAAATTCAAATTGCTCCCTGCCGCCGGGTTTTACGAGGGCCGTGGGCAACCGGGTATTTCATTTTCGCAGCACGCATAATTGTTTCCCTGGCGAGTTCACTTTAATTCTCACTATTGAATAACAAGAAAAAACGGTAATAACCTCATTGCGGCCGTTAAAAAGCTGTAAAAACGTCCTCGGGCAAATTCATATTTATTTACTCTTGTTTCCCCCTGGCAATTACAGGTTGGAGATTTTATGCTCTGGCAACTCTTCCTTTTTCTCATTTGTGAAGCTATTAGGAAAACAAAGCTTGAGGAAGTTAATCATTGCTGATATGATATCCGATAAATAGTCAATAAAAGCACACTCACACAGAAATAGTGGGTGAGAGAGACAGAGAGAGAGTGTGAGAGGGAGAGAGAGAGAGAGTGTGAGAGGGGGGTTAGGACGTGATCAAAGTAATTAATTTTTACCGGATATTTGTAGTGTTGAAATTAGAATTGAATTGGAAACCCAAGGTTGGCCATTTTTGTAGAAAACACAACTACTTTAATCACTTCAATATTAAGAGAAAAAAAAATGTAATTTTGCGCAATAATCTCAGACGAAATATTAATCAGAACCTGGTGTTTCTAAATGATAAGTTTCTAATCAATAAATTATTTAAATGCTAAACATTATGTTGTTTTTAATGCTGTACCGGCATAGAGTCACTTACTGTTTTTTGAGTTATTCAAACGCGTTTCGGCTTTGCGTCATCTTCAGTAGGGAACTTTTGTAACTTTGTCTGAGTAGGGTTTATATATCACTAACTTTATAACCCGGCGATGCCCAGGGGGATAATAAAAATTGTTATTGTTAGGCGCAGAACATTAAATGAACACAATCGAACGTTTGGTATCGATGATAGTATTTAGTCATCATATTAGACATATGCAACATTATTTTAATTTTATATTACGTTTAAATTGTAATTACTTTCAATTAAGGTTTTTAGTTGAGATAAAAAAGCCAGTGTCTGGGGCGCGATTCGAACCCGCGATCTTCGGCTCGATACGCCGCTACCCTACCACTTGAGCTATCGTGACCTCGATCCACTCGGACACTAACTTCCCATCCTCAACCTCACCTTTTGAATTTTCCCTCCTTTTTGCCATTTTTCAACTACACCTAACTCAACTAAAAACCTTAATTAAACTAGTGAATTTGTTGTAATTACTGTTGTATTCTACGAACAATATATCGTCGTTGTGGTGGTATTTTAAACAACCGAAAAATGCAAGTCTACAACAGAAAGTCAAACAGTAAGATTAAATATTCATACTACAGCAAAATTATCACAATTAATACTGGACAGTAAAAATCTTACAAAACTAAACTAAACAGAAAAACCTACACAACTAAGATATTTTTCTACTTCGTCTTGATCTGTAACAATATCTGATTGTGGATTTACATAAGCTCAAATACGCTTTGATGTTTGTGCATAAACCCACACATGTGGAGAGTTGAGCCTATCACTTCTCGCAGTCCACCAGCAATTCCAGTTTATAATTTATAGTAAATTATCGACAAGCATCGAGGGCAAAATCTGAGTTATACTGGAATGCAATACGATCAAGTTTTACCAATTGATTTAATCGATTCATTTGCATGCGTAATCCAACTATTGTCACGCTGTTCATTTTGAACACAATAGGGCAAAGGTTGTCTTAATTCTCTAATTCTTACTCGACTTGCTTCATTTCGTGCTTCGTGATGTTGTAATGATTTAGTAGCACGTGAGTGTGACATATGAAATCTATTTTGTTCATTTCATTCTGCTCTTTCTTCTTCGGTTTCATTTTGTCTTTCATCCGGAATTCCCTTGGCAATATTAATGCGACGTTCGTTATTTTATCGTTTTCGTGGCTTTTTAAACAACAGCAAAATGCAATTCCAACAGCAATTCTACAAGCGTGTCAAAAAACTGTAAGACATAATTCCTAATTCAGCAAAATCATTTCAATTTTTACACAACACTGAAAAACTGAACATTACGGAACTTTACAACCTCACAATTTATAAGATTCATGATAATAAATCCAATTGGCAAATCAACAGCACTACGTATCACATTTAATTAAAACAGACCGAGTTCGGCAAAACAATGTTTATTAATATTTTACATAATTTATAATTGTTTTGTGTTTACATACCTGTAAATCGGTTTCTGTAGTCTTTGTCTTTTTACACTTAATAAACGTTCACTTGGAGCACTTTTCTCAGTTCTTATGGTTTGGCTTCGTGGAACGGTCGTTGTTGGTCAGGCCTATATGCCGGTAGTTGGTTTTCCTACACCACTGCTGCCTATAATAAAGATACAACGGCGAAGTTTGTATTTTCCTATCTTTACATCACTGAAATCAATTGTGTAGTTTTGGCGACCATAATGTATCAGTAGTTTTGCAATTATAACGATTCAGTATTTTTGCGACTATAGAGTATTAGCGTAGTTTTTGAGTCTATTGACTGGTAGCGCCTCTAAATCGAAATTTGAAAGAAGTGGGAAACGTGTATCTTACCGGGAGCCAGTCTGTGGTGACAGGAGTGAAAATGGACGCCACAAATTACTGAAATCTCCCCTTTTTGTGTTTAACTCCTGACGCCCATTATTTATACGCCCAATTTATATTCTCTAAACCCGCCCAGCATTAATACAAAGTGTGAAAGTTTCATCAAAATCGGTTCCGTTGTTGTCGTTTTTATCATTAACACATATACGAACATTCACTTTTATATACATAGATTGGTAACGCCGCTAGCCGCTGGGAGAGTTGCGTTAGGGGTGGGTCATGGTGTCATGGTCGGTTGATGACGGTTATTTCCGTGGCTAAGTTGCTATTTAACAAATTCTTTAAATTACTAAACATTTGTTTTTAAACTTTACCTTTACGTAATAACCAAACAGAGCAGTATTAAGACCACACCCTTAAATATATTCTTACTTATTTACATACCATTCACACATGGTGGTGGAGTATTCGATATTTCTCCAACACCATAATATTTAACTAACCTAATTAAGCGATGCAGTACTCAATATTCCATCTCACATCACACTAATAAATACAGTCACTCTCAATACACGCTAGGTTCACAAAAAAACTATCATTATTATATAAAAAAAGAAACTTTTTGCTCCAAAAACTGGAATAGGGGCCGTGCTCAAGCACGATTCTCATATCGGGTGGCATTCCTATATGCACTCTGTAAGGAGCCAAGTAATCGCATCCCTCAACCAAGAGGAACATATCGTGCAAGCTTTCTCTAAATATGCGGGCTTTGTCTCAAAAGTTAGGGCCCGTGTGTCAACCTCGCATGGCCTATCCTTAATCGGATGAGGACCCCTCTCCCACATTACGCCAATAAATACATTCACTTTCAACCCACTCTTGGGGCACAAAACTCTTATTAATATGTACAAAAAAAACTGTTTTATTCAAGGATCTTATATGGCACCGTTATACTCGCTGCCGTGTTCAAGAACAATTTTCCTATTTGGTGGCATTCTTAAACTGTCGGGGTGAGTTTTATTTTCTAACGGTTTCCCGTATATAGTTAACAAACACAAAGTATATTCTAGCGAAAGCCATGTCTCACAAACTAACAGTGTTCAATCATAGAAGTATCGACCACGTTTTCACTCACGAACACTCTTGATGAAGGTATGGTCTGGAAGAAAAAGCAAATTTAGTTGGCACTGCCAAGCTTTCGATCTATTTTAAGGTCATAACGGCAAAACAATCTCAAATATTATTTTGCCTTGATGGCCTTAAAATAGGTTGAAAGATTCGTAGTAACAATACAATTCGATTTTGCTGCAAAATGATTAACAATTGATTTTGATTTTTTCTTCAAGATCATACCTTGATACAGAGTGTTCGTGAAAAACAAGTTAATTTGAAAAGGTGGATTATGAGCAACAGTACAGACTTGATATCTCGATGTTCACCTCATCAGAAAGGACGTTTTTAATACTATTCCACTTTTTATTTTGCATGGAGTTACGATAAAATTGAAAACCGCAGAACGAAGTCTGATTCATACTGCGATCAAAATCAATTTTGGGGGAATAAAGGAAAAACTAGACACGCAACAACTTTGATTTCGAAAAGCTTTCTCAACAACGGATCAATCAATTCATAGAAAGAGCGAGGATGGCTTTTATTGACTACGAGAAAGCTTTTCATAGTTTCTCCCACCATTATCCACTCTCTGAAGAAGATGTGTCAGAAATTCAAAGCTGGAGTGAAGATGATAAAAGTGGTATGTTCCGATTCAGAGTTGTATCACAATGCAAAAACGCTTTCAAAAACTACGTACACTCCTTCAAAAACCAAATGGTTTTCGGATCTAACTCTAACATTAATATATGGAGTTCAAACTCACTTAATTTGTGCACCTAACTGAAAATAAAAAATAAACACTGAAAAACAAAGAAAAGGCAATACAAAGAAAGAACGATGGAAAGAAGTATATTGAAGGTGAACAGATTGCCAAAAGTTAAAATACTGGTCAAAAAACCAAAACAGAAGATATCGGAAATACTTCTCAATAGACGACATTATTAAGTAAGTGATAAGGAAATAGGGTAAGTCTAGGAGTTGCCCATCCTCAGTTCAGAAGATGAAACCTCTTGGGACAAAAGCGTAACACCTTTACGGTCACTTTTTGAAACTGACTTTCCCATTGTTGTGATGACGTTGACAAATACAGTTTAGTGAAAACAATCCTGTTACATAATCAAGCACGCTCTACATAAAAAAGGAAATACTAGATAAAGGTGAAGTTGGAAGATGGTTCATTAGTCGGAGTATATTTCGGGTGGGCGCCAACGGAGCAAACACGACGCGGACGTTGGATGATTGGCGTTTTCAATTAATAGAGGATTCAAAGCCCGCGGCATTGTCTACTTGTCATGTTTCCCGTAATGAGATTATGTTAATTTCTGGCTATTACAATTAGGCATTAATTAAAGTTTTCTGTCCTCCCAGGCGGTGGTGGGGGCCCGTCATGTAAAATTCATCAGAGGGAGTCTTAATACCCAATTATGATGCTGACAGTAGAATTATGAGAGTGGGCAATTAGAAAGAAGCCTCCGAATTAGCCCGGGCCTTGCCTTGTTAATATACTTTATTTATATACTAAGTCCGCCTCCCGCCAACATACCTGACCTTTAACATTCCACGGGTTTTCAAAATCTGCTCTTCACCTTTATCATATTAGCCTTTTTGTTCTTCCATTTTTTAAAGCTTTTTTTCTTCTAAACTGCAATGGATTCAGCACTATAAAATGGACAAAGCATGGGCCAAGAATCTCTTGTAAATAGCGTAAAATAGATCTAGTCGATGAATTAAAAAAGCAAAAAGTGTAATATAACAAATGAGAAAAAGATTGCTAAATTATTTACCAACTCACCTCAAGAATTTAATCAAATTGACTACAAAATTACGAGACGGATGTAATATTGCAGTTTTAATTATGAAATACAAGCCTATTTTATTATATGTCTTTTCTGACTTGGAGATCATCTCCGTCGTGCTTCTTGCTTAGTGCTTCATGAAAGTCCAAATCGAACAGCATTACACTCCGTACCAGGGTTGTTTATTGTTTGTGTATAGATTGAAGAGTAAAAAAAGTAAAGTTTATAAGTTTTTATTAATAAGCCAAGGGCTATGCCTTCCAGCCTAGATAGTTTCTCTGTGAACATATTTATGGATATTTTTATTTTTCCTCGCTAATTTAATAACCTGTGAATAATAACTCTCTGAAGGTTACAATGCCTCGTTGCCTTTCGTACTCTAATAAATAATAAAGGTGTACACTCGATGTAATGTATAATTAAGTTAATAAAGCATTTCCAACATTAATCACAAACGGATAGAGGCACGGAACTAGGGTCCTCGGGATGAATCCGTAGACCGAACTGACTTTAAACGTAGGTAAATACGCTACAGTTTTCCAGTCTGAAATCATATCAATTAAACAGTGCAACTGAGGAATAAAAAGGGTAGAAACACAGCTATTTTTTTCCCAAAAGTTAGGCGGCATAAGGCCTTAGTTACTTGAAAGGTTAAGGGGAAAAGGGCATGGAATTATATGGAATCCCTGGCAGAAGTCAGTGGCCCCAATGACCTGACCCTGGCATGGGTCCCTGGGCAATGAGAGGGCGGATATGTTGGCCAAAAAAGGAGTCAATATGAATTATTTAGCCCTCAAGTTGTATTGTGGCCTACCATCTTGAAAAAAGGTTACATTCAAAAATAGATCCTTAATGAGTTCAAAACCTGGTGGAACAATACCCCTGGCGTGAGGCACGCGAAGATATTCATAGAAGGGCGCTCATAGAAGCCCAAACCACTGCTGCCATCACCTCGAGTCCCCCACTAGGTGGCCAATAAACGAACCAATATGAACCCTCTAAGCCCTGAACCCTACTGTGACCTAGCATCTTGCCTCAAAAAGGATGCATCTAAAATGGATCCTTAATGAATCCAAAATCTGGTTGAGTACATCCCAGGTATGAGGCACGCGGAGTGATTCATAGAAGGGTCATCCAGAAGACTTACAAAGGAACTACTGGATAGTAACCGCAACTGAACCTGAATTCTGGTTGGACTCCTGACAGGGCACTGCTGACTAAGGAAGGCCAGGATAGGAGTACACTGTGCAAATACTGCTAGGACGAAGAGGAGACGGCAGAACACCTTTTATGTTGTTGTGAAGGTCTAGATTCTTGCAACCAGGAGAGGAAAAGCCCCAAGCAAGATACAGGAGCCACTGGCAAGTATCTGGAGGTTATTAACAAACTATACACAAAATTAGAGAAGCAAAATAGCTCAGGTCGGGGTGAAGTAGATTCGTGGCAACTTCTTTTATCCCTACCTCAACACTAAACCTAAACTTGTTCGAAGTTAATAAGCAAATTCACAGTTTATAATGTAAAAATTCTAAGCCGAACCGATGACCGACGTGAGACCTTACGAGTTTTTTATACAGCAGGAAGCTTCAAAAATTACAAGATGATGAATTACACGTCTCCCGCTTTTAATTGTGCCGGGCTTACTTTTAACATAAATAACATAATAAATCGTTGTTAATAAATAACTATTTTATTATAGAGTTAAGTACTATTATTACAAAGCATTAAATATTCATATATGCAAGAGTACACAGTTTATACATGAACTGAAGGAGTTACGTGCTTAACCGCCTCGCGTTTCTAGTTACGTCGATTATTTTTATAATTAGTTCATTATGGGCGGGGTCGAAAAGGTTCAAACGACATAATCTGACGAGGAAAAACACAGCTCAGCATCTAAACTAATAAATCATAGCAATTTAAACGCGACTTTTGCGATCTCGAACACGTTTACCCTATCGGTTTGTAAGTTGCGACTTGATTTGAATTGATTGATCAGTTAATTAGGCCGCATTCCTTCCGAGAGGAACAAGTCCAACGGCTTCCTCTTTGTATATACCTGTTATGTTATTACACTTTTCACGCCCTGCTATGCCAAATAAAAATATTTATAAACCGCCAGAGCCTGAGCTACTGTCGTTTAATCTTCAAAACTGTTCGTACAATGAAATAAATATTTTTTTATTATAATCTTAAATTAATTATCTCTAACATTTAATATTTTATCAAAAAATTAGAAAAAGGTTTCATTTGATCTTATGTTAGTAGCAAGCAAGATTATTTTATGATATACCACAAATTTCTTAGTTATTCCATAAAACATATACCAAGCCAGAACCATATTTAACCTGGCTAAAAATGTTAAATTAAAAATGTAAAAATATTTGAAGTAACAGAAATAAATACTAAGTAGTATTGTAGCACAATAAAACACTACGATTGCTCAAAAATATTTTGAACAATATTTCAGGCCTACATGAACCGTTTTTCATGGTACAAAAAGTACTAAAACACGAAGACCTGTCCAAAAATTAGGTTTCTTTCAAGGCGTTTCATAAAATATAAAAGGTCAATTACGAGTAAATGCCTTAACACAAAGTTGGTCTCAAAGAACGCAGGTATTACACACGAAGATGAATGATGAAACCCCTAAGGCAAACACGTCAGAGCTGGTTTTCAAAATGTCCTGTTTGAATTTTAAAGTTCAGAAATATCGTGAAACAATATCTGTGGAAAAGAATATATATAGAGTCTAGCCGTATATTTATAATAATAATAATATGTGAAACCGTGCACGTCCACCTTGCGGACTGAGGAGGGTTAGTCCATGCCAGGTTATGGACCCGACCTCTCGTAGTACTTTTGTTGGAGACTGGAGCGTCTCGGCAAAAGTGGTTGTTGCCTGGGTGACTGGATACGTAGGTATGGAGGGACGTCCCAACCACCGGACTTAAACTTCGCGATCAGGCACTCTCACGTTAAAAATGCAATTAAAAAATATGATTCAAAGAAGGTGGCAGCGTCGGTGGGCCGGGTCGGTAGAGAAGCTCTCACGGATCACCTGAAACATCTGACTCGTAGAAGGGTTCTCACCCGATTAAGGATAGGCCATGCGAGGTTGACACACGGGCCCTAACTTTTGGGACAAAGCCCGCGTATTTAGATAAAGCTTGCACGATACTTGCTTGAGGGATGCGATTCCTTGGCTCCATATAGAGGGCATGTAGGAATGCCATCCGATAGGAGAATCGTGCTTGAGCACGGCAGCGAGTCTACTATTCCAGTTTTTGGAGCAAACAGTTTCTTTTTTTATATAAAATAATGATAGTTTTTTTGTGTACCTAGCGTGTGTTGAGAGTGAATGTATTTATTAGTGTAATGTAAGATGGAATATTGACTACTCCATCGCTTAATTAGGTTAGTTAAATATTATGGTGTTGGAGAAATATCGACTACTCTACCACCATGTGTGAACGGTATGTAAATAAGTAAGAATATATTTAAGGGTGTGGTCTTAATACTGCTCTGTTTGGTTATTACGTAAAGGTAAAGTTTAAAAACAAATGTTTAGTAATTTAAAGAATTTGTTAAATAGCAACTTAGCCACGGAAATAACCGTCATCACGACCGACCAATGACACCATGACCCACCCCTAACGCAACTCTCCCAGCGGCAAGCGACGTTACCAATCTATGTATATAAAAGTGAATGTTCGTATATGTGCTAATGATAAAAACGACAACAACGGAACCGATTTTGATGAAACTTTCACACTTTGTATTAATGCTGGGCGGGTTTAGAGAATATAAATTGGGCGTATAAATAATGTGCGTCAGGAGTTAAACACAAAAAGGGGAGATTTCAGTAATTTGTGGCGTCCATTTTCACTCCTGTCACCACAGACTGGCTCCCGGTAAAATGCACGTTTCCCAGTTCTTTCAAATTTCGATATAGAGGCGCTAACAGTCAATAGACTCAAAAACTACGCTAATACTCTATAGTCGCAAAAATTACTGAATCGTTATAATTGCAAAACGAGATATATTGATATAGATATAATTGCAAATTGAGATGGAATGTTGAGTACCTCATCGACCTCAGTTAGGTTAGTTATATATTGGGTTGTCCGGAAAATAATGCAGGATTTTAAGTTTTCATTAAAAAAAATCTATATAAAATATTCTGTTTACGTTGACAGGATTACTCATTTGTATGAATGTCAACACTTATTAATCCTCTTCCAAATGATATTGTTTGTTTACCTCTGTAGCATTCCGCTACTTGGAAATAATTCAGTCATCCTTATAATGTCAAAGCGAGAATTTCGTACGATTTTCTTTTACGAGTTTAAACTCGGCCGAAGCGGAGCCCAAACGGCTAGAAACATTAACCAAGTCTGGGGCGAGGGTTGTGTTAATGAGTGCACTGTGCAAAGGTGGTTTAAAAAATTTCGGGAGGGAGATTTCAGCCTTGAAGATGAAGAAGGTCGTGGAAGGCCTTCCTCTCTTAATGATGATGTTCTGCGATCAGTGGTGGAAGAAAACCCCAAAACAACTGTTCGAGAACTTGCTGACCACCTCAAGGCGATTGGAAAAGTGAAAAAACTCGAAAATTGGGTTCCACACTCATTAAACGATCGCCAAAAAAATCAGCGCTTTGATGTTTGTGCATCACTTCTTTGTCGAAACAAAAATGACCCATTTCTGGCCAGAATTGTTACATGTGACGAAAAGTGGATTCTCTACGATAACACTAGACGTTCTGGACAGTGGCTCGACAAAGGAGAAGCTCCAATACATTTTCCAAAGCCCCCAACTCATCAAAAAAAGGTAATGGTTACGGTATGGTGGGCTTCATTTGGTTTAATACACTACAGCTTCTTAAATCCTGGCGAAACCATCAATGCTGAATCATACTGTAACCAAATTAATACCATGCATCAGAAATTGGCAGTAATGAAGCCCTCTTTGGTCAATCGGAAAGGGCCCATTTTGTTGCATGACAACGCTCGACCACATGTGTCACGTGTAACGTCACAAAAATTATTGGAGCTTGGCTATGAAACTTTGCCTCACCCACCCTACTCTCCGGACCTCTCGCCTACTGACTACCATTTTTTTAGACACCTGGACCACTACTTAGAACACATAATATTCAAAAATCAAACGGAACTGGAAAATGCATTTATTGACTTTATCAATTCTAAAAATTCTGAATTCTACTCAGACGGAATTAATAAGTTACCAACACGTTGGGAGAAATGTATTGAGAGTATGGGAAATTATTTTGATTAAAGAACATTGCTTTAAAGTAACTAGTTTCTTTTTTTTTGTTTAATACCAAAATCCTGCATTATTTTCCGGACAACCCAATATTATGTATGTGTAAAGGGTGATGGAGGAATATGGAGTATTCCACCACCCTAATTGATTAAATGGATTGTAAATTAGGATAGAACTAAAACATAACTAACTAATGAATTTAAGAGTGTATGTGAACCATCAATATAGTTTACGTTTTATTATATATTTCTACTGGATCGTCATGAAGTTTATACAGTAAAAACACAATCAGCAAAGTCTATTTCAACTGGTTAATTCATGTAGTTGTGCTGAATATTTTTATTTGTTGGTTTTACCGCAGTATACACTTTTATTATGGAATTTTAAATATTTTTTCTTCATTGCCAACCTTTCTAGAGTTAATATCTTAATGTTTATATCTTAATTGTAGATTTTTATTAGTAGATAAGCATTAAATCAAGCAAAAGTAATAATGCATTGTTCTGCAGTCAATGTCGTTTTTACTAACGACTGTTTTGATTAGTTGTTTTTATTGGCCATGCAAATATGGTTAATACAAAATAGATTGCAATCTAAAAGAGAAGGTATGAACAATTCAAGTTGCGTTAGTCATTTCGTTTTATAAGAAATATAAATTCTTATTTAAAAAAAAAATACAACTCGGAAATTTTGGAGCTATTTTCAGAAGATTCATTTTAGTCTGTCCTTGCTGTTTTGTCTATCGCACGTCAACTCTCTTCCCGCCATCTTCAACGGTGCATCTGTGTGATTTCTGTTTAAACTTTTAGAAGTTTGTTAAAGGTAGAAATTCTCACAATTCCATAAAATGAACATAACCACATAAAATTGTTCTCACGTCAACAGACTTCACAAACAACATAAGGCGTGTACAAACTGTTGTAACATTGTCGGTTGTTAGTCGGGGTTTTTCATACGGCACCAGCGCCAGAGTAAAATTTATGTCCCTGCCGTAAATGGACGTCTCAATCATTATTCCCACTTGATTTACACACACCCCCGTCGTCCGAAAATTTAATGCGTGTTATATTAAATTGATTTTCATATTTATTCTATCCCTGTTCCCCCGGGACTGTGTTGCTTTTTTTCAGTTTTACGAGGTGATTCAGCACAGCGGGGATCCTTGTTTTTACCTGTTCTCTTCCCCTGTCAATTAAAAGCTTAGACTCCCCGACCTTCTCTGATTAATTAGTTATCATAATTTTTGTAACATGTGCTTATAGTGTAAGTTCTGTGATTATTCCTTGTTACTGAACCTGTTGTTGTATTATCGATTAACTCTGCTGAAATAATAAAAACCTTGGTGTTAAATTCGGCTCATAAAAACAGATTGTCACTGTTGCACCACTGGGATCACCAGTTTATAAAAGAAATTCGTTGTTAAATATTGATGTAGAAACAAGGAACATAGGAATAATTAAAACTGAAGTACTGTTGTCTAATTTTTATAATTTACTTGGTCAATTCCGTCTTTAAAAGCAATTTCTATTTTAATTTTTAAAGGATTATAATGTGAACTTCTTTATGATCCCAGACGTTTTACCACGGGGCTCTTCAAACTGTGGTCCTTGGACTTCTTTGCATGGGAAGAGCATCACAACTTTCGAAGGTAATGACATAGTTCACGCCTTCAAAATAAAAATCCAGTTTTGGGTTCAATCTGGTGAGAGGGAAGAGGTGGAGTTTTTTCCTGTGTTATATGATGTTTTAAAAGAAAACAAACTGGAGCATGCGAATGACACGTCAATTGATGACAAATGTGGACATCGAAGTTGGGGGATGTCCTTTCAACACTATTTCACAATAGATCGCCATACAGTGCTACAAGACCATGGTTGGTCAAACCGTCTCCAATTTGGACAAATTCAATCAGCATATCTTCAAGTAAATACGAATGTTTGATAGATGTCACTTCAGTCTCCACCTTGAAATCTAATTTCGAGTCTGCTACTCACCCCATTTTTTACTTCGTCTGGAAATCAGAAAAACCAAAACGAGTTCTTCTTCCATTTGCCACAACTTATCTATGCGAATCCGGATTTTCTATTTATACAGCCATCAAAACTGAATACTTAAGTGGTCTGGATGCTGAACCCGACATCCGTCTCCAGCTACCAAAAATTAAGCCCAACATATACAATTGTGCAGGCAGAAATAACCTCACTTTTCCCATTATTTCATTAAACATAAATGTTAATACTTTTGAAAATGGCTCGAGTTTTACATATCTGTTGATTCCGTTCTGTCCAAATTGATTTTTGTGTTTCGGATTTTGTAGTACGTCAATCTAATGTTTGCTTTCATAGTGAAATCCTCTCCAATTAGAAATGGATTGGCAAATGCTAATGCATACCACTTTAATTTACTACATACTATAAGTATCTAATTTGAAATACTTGAATGTAAATGGTCCGCCCTGGATTTTGTTCTGTGAAAGGGGTCCGCTGGCTAAAAAAGTTGGGAAGCCCTGCTAAATACCCTCCATCAAACCAAACTTCGGTTTACTTAGACAGCAGATTTACATGGAACGCACACATAAAACAAAAAAACTAACCCGAATATACGGACAAGTCACACTAAGTATATGTAATTTTGTCGTTATATTAATATAACAATATTGACATTCTTATTTTAATATAAACTAAATTAAACGAGATCAAAAATTCATGAGTTTTTATAAAAATTTTTAAAAAATTTTTAAAAAAAAAGACTATTTGGGCCTAAATCTACAATGAGTTCACACAAGAACTAACAGTATACAAGATACTTGACGGATTTGGACGGAGCCGAAATGTGGTGTTCAGCCAAGCCATCCAACATCCAAAGAATCCAATCCTTTTTAATCAAAAGTCCTTCGTCACATCCTCAACGCTCCTTTCTAAGTCAATAACCAAACCACCTAAAAAGACTTAGACATCCCATTCGTGGCGTGCATGATTCAAAAATGATTCCAAAACTTCCAGTTCAAGCTATCTTTCCACACCAATCCACTAGCTCGAGGCCACTCTTCAACATCCCCCCTAAAAATCCCCCACGTTGCCTAAAATGCAAACCCGGGAACACACTTACCTGCTGCAACGCTATGCGACGCTACCCAATGCTACTCGACGCCTTGCCACGTTTCGGTAGGGTGTGCACATCTATGCGACGTCAAGCGCACGCCACGTACAGTCACTCAGCGTGCATCACAAATCATTATCACAATCACAACGCCTCTTTTGTTCTTAATGCATTATTTTGAGCAAAACTATGTAATAAATTGTTAGTTAAATTTTAATGAGCTCAACCATGTAAAAAATTGTTAGTTAATTTTAATTGTTTTAAATAATGTTATTCCGGTGATTTGATAAAATTTTTGCCTAGCCATCATAATTGAATAATTTTTATAAAAACTCATGAATTTTTCATCTCGTTTAATTTAGTTTATATTAAAATAAGAATGTCAATATTGTTATATTAATATAACGACAAAATTACATATACTTAGTGTGAAATAGACGACAAAAAATATGAATGCCTGTTCTGACGCTACTCCACGAAAATGGTGTAATTGTATGAGCAAAACCATGAAATAAATTGTTAGTTAAATTTTATGAGCAAAACCGTGTAATAAATTGTTATTTAAATTTTAATGAGCTCAACCATGTAATAAATTGTTAGTTAAATTAGGTATTTAATTGTTTTAAATAAAGTTATTCCGGTGATTTGATAAATTTCTTGCCTAGCCATAATTAACTAATTTTTATAAAAACACACGAATTTTTGATCTCGTTTAATTTGATTTATATTAAAATAAGAAAGTTGTAATCAATATAACGACAAAATTAATTATACTTAATGTGAAATAAACAAATAAAAATATGAATGCCTGTTCTGACGCTACTCGACGAAAATTATGTCATTGTATGAGCAAAACCATGAAATAAATTGTTAGTTAAATTTTATGAGCAAAACCGTGTAATAAATTGTTATTTAAATTTTGATGAGCTCAACCCTGTAATAAATAGTTAGTTAAATTTAATTGTTTTAAATAAAGTTGTTCCGTTGTTTTGATAAATTTTCTGCCTCACGGTCATAATTAAATAATTTTGATAAAAACTCATGAATTTCTGAATTTGTTTTGGTTGATATTAAAATAAGAATGTTGGAATTAATATAACGACAAAATTACATACACAAAGTTTGAAATAAACTATAAAAAGTATGAGCGTCCTGTTCTGACGCTACTCGACGAAAATGGTGTAATTACATGAGCAAAACCATGAAATACATTCTTAGTTAAATTGTATGAGCAAAACCATGAAATAAATTGTTAGTTAAATTTTATGAGCAAAACCGTGTAATAAATTGTTATTTAAATTTTGATGAGCTCAACCATGTAATAAATAGTTACATTTAATTGTTTTAAATAAAGTTATTCCGTTGTTTTGATAAATTTTCTGCCTAACGGTCATAATTAAATAATTTTGATAAAAACTCATGAATTTCTGAATTTGTTTTGGTTTATATTAAAATAAGAATGTTGGAATTAATATAACGACAAAATTACATTCACATAGTTTGAAATAAACTATAAAAAGTATGAGTGCCCTGTTCTGACGATACTCGACGAAAATAGTGTAATTGTATGAGCAAAACCATGCCATCAATTATTAGTTAAATTTCATGAACAAAACCGTTTAATAAATTGTTAGTTAAATTCATTATATCAAAAAATGGTATTTTGTTGTTTTGATCAATTTTCTACCAAACCATTAATTTTTTTTAAAATAAAAACTAATACATTTTTATCTAGATTGATTTGGTTTATATTAAAATAAGTATGTTGTACTTAATATAACGACAATAAGACATGTAGTTTGGGTAAAAATATGAGTGTCTGGTTTTTTTGTTTTCGACTGCACTCGATGCTACCCGACGAAAATCTGGCAAATCGGGGATCGGAGAACGTAGAGTAGGTAGCGTGGTATAGCATCGGGTAGATGCAACTTTATGAAAAATGGGAGTTTGGATTTGCGTCGTGTAGCATCGGGTAGTGTAGCATGGCGTACATCGGGTAAGTGTGTTTTCGGCTTAAGACCTAACGCTACACTACTGACTATCTTAAACACTGTGAGTTCCAGCGATGGCCGACTCCTCTTCCCCATCTCCGTCTCACAGTTCCCTGACATATCTTTTATCAATCACTACACACAAAAAAACATTATACATTACAACAACAGAACAATTAATTTTAAAAAAAATTAAGCTGTAAATCACGGGATCGAAACTGGCTCAGCCAAAAAATAGTATGTTACTGATTTTGGGGAAAATTATGTATTGAGAACAAGAACGTTGTTTGCTAATGTAATTGGATGTTGGTATTCGGAATCGAATCTCACCATGAGCTACTCCAATTATGGACGAGCCGAGCAGCCTACAAGTCCATTAGAGCAGCCCATAAATTCCGCGCTCCTTTCCAATAATCACGTTACTATTCCACTTTGAGGATGCTGGAGTAAATGACAACGGCTCGTGCAGAAACGAATCGGAACGGCTTAAGATAGAAATTGCGATTGGTCGTTTTTTTTACGGGCTCTGAGTAATAGAGGAGGCAATAAAATGGATCGACCGTTCGCGAAATCATGAGAATGATTACGTCCCTAACACTACGGGGTCTCCCGTTTCCCTATTTAATTTAACGACTACAAACAGAATCATAGGAGGTCTCGAGCGTTTTGTATTTATGCTAATGACTTACAAAATAGAAGCGAAACAATTTAAATCTGTAGCCCGACAATAAAATCAAGCCCATTTTCATTCCAGAGCCGAGCTTTTTTCAAAACAATCCTATTGTAAATAATCCGGAAGAACATTTTCATGTTGCCGGTGGTCGGAAAGAGAAATTGCCAGAACGAAACGAGTTCTTTTACATTACTGCTTCCTTTTATCCATAATTTTTATGTTTGTGTTATATAAGCAAACAATGAAACTAGTGGAAAATAGAAGTGTTTCTCTCATTTTTTCTGAATCGATGTAAACCATTGAATTTTAATAGACTCTTTTTTAAAAAGTTCGCACTGCACACAAAAAACGATGCATATATTAAGTACTACTAATATTGGGAATACTGGTGGAAGAGCCGTTTTCAAACACCGAGACAAAGCATGAAATTCTCAATTGGAGGTGTTCTATGATTTATGTTTCTCCTCTTTAATCACTCACATCCGTTGTTTAAGTGAAACATCCTTCTATTTGTACTATTGTTATAATTTCTCGGATTCAAAGCAGTTTAACAGCCAGTATTTGCCAGTAGTAAATGCCGCATAAATCTAGATATGGACTGATGGAGAACATTAACGCACCTCCCTTAATATTATTGTATTTAGGTTTATTCATATTTTACATACCAAAAATCGGTTTGGTTGTAAAGATAAAACATTTAAAAATAAAATGTTTAATATCTAATACTTAAAACAACAATATTATTGAGTAAAGAACAAAAAAACAGAAAATTCAAAAACAAATAAAAATGTAAAAACTGCGGTCTCCTTTAACACCGAGTATTTTCAATTCTGGCACGAATCACGTCCGTTAAACGCTTAAAAGTGTTAGATAATCAATAAGAATGTAATAATAACGTAATACATAAGATAATCCAAAAACATAATTCTTAATTTTAAAAGTTGCTCCAGTAATAATGCTTGACATACGTTCCCTCTTTCGATGTATTTAATTATTAAGTTCATTGAAAACTAAAGTCAACTAAGAATAAGAGGAATTGACAAAAACTATGGAATATGCAATATATGCATGTAGTCTATCGGAGTCCAACGTGGAAACCCTCCAATAATTTTTTTTGGCACCAGCTGGTGCCAGAGCCACTTGCAACATCATATAGTAATGTAAAATTTATTCAAAATTTTTTATAGTAATTCAAAATATCAATTAAAAACAATAATAACAAATAAATAAATAAATTAATACAATTGTTACTTTTATTTTAATATAGTCATAATCTTTTGTTTATATTCTTCAAGAGATAGTCCTCTACCGCAGAGATCACCTCAATAGAACAGGAGCTTATTATAGCACTTAGCATCTTCCTACGTTTCTCTTCGTAGAGTGGATACATCATGATTATATGTTCCAATGTATCTATGCTGCCACAAGTGCACATTTCGTCTTATACCTGGTGTATCTTTTTTAAGTAATATTTACACACACCGTGATTGGACCTAAGCCTCACCATCATCCTGCTCGCCGCTTTTTTTAAGATTGAGCATTGAAAACCAGGGTGGTGTCGAAATGGCGGGAAACCCAATGTTTTGCATGTAGCTTAGTAAAATTGGATTTAGTCATGTTTCCCCAAATGGGAGCACCACAAGTTATTAATGAACTTATTAATGGAATATTTAAAACACCTAGTTACTGATAATTCTCTGCAGAATCAAACCCTAAAGGAGGCCCTTATAAAGGCAGAAAAGAGAGCCAGTTCAGCTGTAGTTTTTAGCTTGCAAAGGTCATTTATTAAGACGTTAAATAAGGTTGGCCCAAGAACAGACCCTTTGGGGCCCCAGCTTTTATGCTTTTTAAAACTAATCTTTATCATCAACCTGTAAGGATTTCCTCTATTTGTAATGTAAATGTATTTGTATATGAATTGCTTGACTAATAAATTTTTAAAAAACGATTTTATGAATTGCACTATAGCAAAGCTGAACGAACGAATTGAACGTAACGAATGTTTTAAAACTAATTAGAATATCATTGTAGGAACAATGCAAATTAAAATTAACAACCAATTTAAAGAATTATGTTAATTAATTACTAATTTAGTATAGGCATTGTAATTGCAGAGATTATTTGTGCATTCAACACAGCGAAAGTTCATTTGCTTTATTATAGTTAATAGTGTGTATAATTAGAGTTTGGGTACAACAATCGAACGAATTCTGATTGAGCCAGAGTTATGTTCGTAGTAATGACTTTGTTGAAGGTTTTTTCTTCGTTATTGTTATAATTTTCTTAGTATTCGTGTAATAATAAAGGAGAAAAGAAGAATTAAAAAACAAATGTTCTCATAAAATGTAAAAATGTAGTGTTGGCAGTGTTGGGACTAAGTCGATCTTCGAAGTAATTTGAAAACCATCTATTAAAAACTTACTCATGCCACCTTGCAGGCATCTTAACGTTTTGCGGTGATGATGATCTTAAAACAAGCACATAGAAAACTTGGCAGATAACAATTAAATTTATTTTTCATCCTGATCCTACCGAGATTCAGTTTACTCGTGATATACAAATAAACTGTTAAATCTTCTTAAAAAGTTTAATGTTTAAGACGCACAAAAATGAATTCTATGTGTTTTCAGGAATTTTGGTCAAACAGGTTTGTTGAATCCTGTGAAAGACTTGTTTGAGATGCTAACACTATTTGACACTGCATTAAATGNTTAAGGTTAATCCTTATTCTATTGTTTTTAGAAGCTAAAAGATGTACATCTTTTTTTTCTTCGATTCTCCGTTCATTTAAACCTGTTGCATTTTAGATAACATTTTTTACGAGGGTTCACAACAACAGAAGTTATATCAACCCTCGGGGTGCCGGTGTTTTTGAAAAACAGCCCATTTGTAAGTATGTCGGGCTCGAATGCAGGGCAACTGGATTCGAACCCGGCACCTTTACTTTACTGTTATGAGCGCCGTGACAACGCCTCAACCGTTGCGGCCACCGACGCCCCAAAAATTCATCAATATTAAAATTCCTTTTATTGGAGGTTTTTTCCAAATTTCGCCTATTAACAGGTCTAATCCTGGAGTTTCGTTAGAATTTTGATTGTTTTTTCCTCAACTATTTCCTTCGGGGTTGTTTACTAACATATGTTGGTTTTTCGCAGGTAAAGGCCCCGGGTTCGAATCCAGCGGCCCTGCATTCGAACCCGGGACCTTTACCTTACAGTGATGAGCGCCGTGTCAACGCCTGAACCACCGACGCCCCCCGGGAATATATTATTACATTTGAATTTATTAGATTTTTTTTATTTATTTATACATTACTTATTATCTTTATATTAATATAGGCGTCTCCATAAACTATGTTTATGTTGGATTTCATCAAGATCGATGACTGAAGTGATGAAAACATATGAATTTTTTTAAATATTTCGGCATAACAGTTAATTCATTGTTTGGTGGCCACAACAGACCATATTAATTATTGCAATGAATTATTCTTTTCATCTAAGGATTTTGGCTGAGATGAAAAATTAGTGGCACGAGTCAAATTCATTAATTTGTGAAAAGGAAAAAAGTCATTACAAAGCAATTGTCAATAGTTACTGAAATAAACTATTTTTAACATTATTCCCATTTAAAAATAATCGTTTTGAGGTTATAAATTGATAATTATACTAAATGATAACGAATGCAGTATTTTATGTTAAAATACTTTGTAGTTTTTCGTTTTTATTTCTTCCCTTGCTTTCCGAAACAAATAAAAGAATATTTTCTTAATTACAAGTAGGATTTTGATTACATTTGGCAGATGAAGTATGCGTATATGTATTTCCGTTTAATAAAGCACAAAAGAGGCATTTATTATAAAAATACGACAATACGAAAAATCTGCTATAATTTCATCAGAAATAAACTGGACAAAAAAAATTAAGTCTGGGTATTAATGATTATCAATTTTAGGATTATATAGCAGATATTGTACATAACTACAAGGTGTTGGTGTAATATTTGTTAGGTACGACATGGAATGATTGTGTTAGGATAGTATGAAGAATTTTATATGAGATGACCGACTCCCAAATAGCTGTCGTCCGGTTTGGAAGTCCCACGCCGTGCCTTGTGAGCTACAGGGGGGCTCTTGTAATTTTGAACTTAAGCACCGATAAAAATCCGTTTAGTTGTATGTTACGGTGAAGGGGACTCCGTCCTCTTTCTTTTGCGTGGCAATCCTGAAGAAATTCTCTCTTCGATGAAAATCTGGATCGATAACAAATCGTTGTCTCACGGATAACACCGGTATTTAAAACCCATAATACAAGAATGTAGTGAAATTCATATTATTTATTTCTAATAATTCGTTTTACTGTTTGCCAATGGATAATTTATTTTCAGTGTTTAACAAATAACTATATAATTATGATTCCTAATAAAATAGTTTCTAATAAATAAATAGATTTTTATATATAAATAATTCAATTAATTAAGGTTTTTAGTTGAGATAAAAAAGTCAGTGTCACGAGCGGGATTCTAACCCACGATCTTCCGCTAAATACGCCGCTACTCTACCACTTGAGCTATCGTGAATTCGATCCATTAGGGCCACGGGGAAATTCAAAAAGGTGGGGTTGAGATGGGAAGTTAGTGCCCCAGTGGATCGAAGTCACGACAGGTGAAATGGTAGAGTAGCGGTCGTGGGTTCGAATCCCGCTCGTGACACTGACTTTTTTATCTCAACTCAAAACCTTAATTAATTGAATGATATTAATTGGTCAAGCGGACCACGAAAAATAGTGTATATAAATAATATTCTTCTATATTTTCACCATCTTTTAACAGACGGAAAGTTTAAGAAAATGTTTTAGATAAAAAAAGTTCTTGAGAAAATAAAATCTTGCACTAATCCCCTGTTCCGATTTTTGGAAAAAACATGGTTGTTTTATTGTATATAGCTAGTTTTGTGTAGTGAGGTGTTGAGAAAGAATGTATTTATTGGCGTGAATGTTAGTGTAAAAGGGCTGATGGTAAAATATTGAATATTCCATCGAACCTCAATTAGGTTAGTTATATAATTAGGTACATATATATATAAAGGATGATGAAGGAATATCGTGCACTCCACCACCCTAATGGAGTTAATAGTATATAAATAGGAAAGGGTGCATTTAACAATGGGTTTGGGTCTAGGAACTGCATGGTTGGGAGCTGAAATGATCTAGCTATTGGTAGCCCTTTAAGCCCAACCTAGGTGGCTGGACAAATAAGACCGAGGTCTAACGCCGGACTGCCATCTCCTGAGGTAGATGATTCCCGAGGCTTACCGGTAATTTATTGTAAATTACAACAGCTGGAATCGCCGATGGACTGCGAAAAATAATAGACTATCTCGTACATGTGTGTATAATATATAGATATTCATGTGCAGATTTGAGCTTACATAAATCCAGTCCAATCCAAATTCCTATACTAAGTTGTTTTTTTACCATGACTCAACATTAATTTTGTTAAAATAATCACGGTGTTTTCCATGGAGTCATGAGTAGATGTAATAAAGTAATTCCAGTCATACAGGAGCGCTTAACGCCCAACCTATTGGGTATCGCGGTCGAGGGGTCATACCATTTTACAATACATTTTTAATACTATTTTCGATTAAACCATAGGCGACGCCGAGATTCGAACCCAGGACCGCTAGTACGTGAGTTTGAGTTCGACGCCCTAACCGTTCAACCACCGCAGTTCCCTTGTAGATAAGTTAGTGTTGTAGGCAGCAGTCTCTGATTTTCTTTTGTTCCGTACTGAAACGTAAAGTGTAATCTCTTTAAAATTCAACCAAAATCATCATTATTCCAAGCTTTTTACTGTTTAACAAAACGGGAGGAACTAAAAATTTAACATTTTGCATTTAATTGTTGTACTGACTGGCTAATATATTTATTTACAATATAGGGTTTGTACAATTTTTCTTAAATTTGAAAATAATTTTAGAAACTATCTTTTATTTACCGTTCTTGCAACTCAATGTAAAAAACTTGAAATTTTGGAAATCTTACTGCATAATTAAACGCGTTCTCCCAGAATTTGGCTAGATATGTTATCAAGCCTGAAGTGGTTTCACCCCGAAGTGTTGTCACTGACAGATAAACTGACCCCAGGTTAAAATCACACGGGATTTGACCTAACCCGTTTTGCGGCTGGGTCGCTCGTATCCCCTCAAGCAAGATGCCCAAGAAATCGTCGCTTCCCATCCAACGGGGGCTTTCGACATATATGCCATTTTAGCCCCCAAGGCATGTCATGTAATCACCTACTAACTTTCTATAATACAGTCACACAAATAAATGCATTCACACCTGTGTACATTTACTCGTTCTGATTAGTTGGTGGAGTACTCGATATTCCTCCATCGACCTACACAGTGTATTAGCAATCTAATCTAAATTTGGGTACATGGAGTACTTTCATAAATATTCCGTCATCGACCCTAACCTAAACACACTCACTGCCGGAGGGCGATCGTGACTCTACATTTCAACATTCATACTAATAAATACGTACTCAAATGAAGCACATAACCACAAAATACATAAAACAGATCTATACATATTTTTAAAAAAATCATGCCCGTCAAAAAGCAGAACAGGGAATCCAGAAACCCGCCACTGTGCCCAAGAACCATTCTTAAATATGGCGGCATACCTTCATAAAGTCTTATTGTTCGATAGGCAATTTCCTAGTGAGTATTCTTTCTTCCCTGTGTAGTGCGCATTGTAAATTCAACAGAAACACGATAATTTTTTGTTTGTTTGGATGAAGAGCGGTGCTGCGTTCTTCGAAAGGTGCGCGTTCCCAGTCACACAGTGAGACGTAGATATTGGAATACGGGCGGAAACTGTCTTTTGTCTTTGTATGCTCTTCAAACCGACCGTATTTCATCTCAAAACGGCCAACCGTCAGGGGCCAGTAATGTAATTATGAATTTTGTTAAAACATCAGGGAGGCCGTGTAATAAATATTTGCTCAGAATCAGGCGTCATCCAATTAGGCGCGGCCACGCCCAGGGGCTTCCTCGATTTCAACCGAGCAGTAAATTACCAGTCTCATCCTTGCTCGGGACAGAACAAAAAACGGGGAAGAAATAATGTTCGGTCCGCACAGAAATCCACCTATACACCTGTCGATCCCAGGGCACAAAAACGCTGCCCGGAGCGCTTCCTTAATCTATACCGGAAATTAGTACATTGACGAAACTACGCTAATAAATTAATATCAATGGTAAGAGAGAATGATCGGCCGTCAAATGAAATTAAATTAATTTTTTAGATCGTCATTGGTGATGACTTTTTTATCGAACTGCCGTCAGTTGGCCGTCAAGAAGTAGGGCAAACACCTGATCTTTGGTTGAACCATCACCCTGCCACGAATTTGGTCGAATCCCTTTCAAAAATGCTTAGACGATCATAACTGTTACCAATTTCTGTTTGAAATGTGAAACCAATGTTCAATAAATGCTCGTTTCGAAACTGTACAGCGGCCCTAAATAAAAAATAAGTCAACCTCGATCAGCATCAATTCAAAAGAGCAAATGTTTTCTCATAACTAAAGTTAAACGCTATTTAATTTCTATTGTATAAATCAAAGTTACTGACCCGTTTATATATTTAAAATTTAAATATATTACTCGTATTAATTCAGTGGATAGGAAATTGAGTGGGTCGTGGCGGTGATTAATACAGATGTGTCACTTATTGATCAATTTACAAGGTCTGAGATATCTCCAATCTAAAAGGGCTTGTGAGAATGCGCTAACTATATTACTGTTATAGAGACTTTTAACTCATAATAGGATCTTAAGAGTTATGTATATTGGCGAGGCCGTCGAGGTGGGGCAAAGAGAGAGAAAGAGTGAGTGAGAGAGAGGATAAATAAATTAGTTTTTAATTACTATTAGGTACGAAGTGAGCTAGAGATTTGTTATTGGTAATTAATAGAAATACTAATTAATAGCCGGTGAATCGGATTTATTTAAGATGCGGCGTGAAGACGGAGGTTTGTACGTCGGTTGTTAACCCCCGGCGGTGGGTTGCGACGACACCCTTCATTTCCTTCTCACCCTTTTCTAACAATCTAATGACATCAAACATAATCAACCAATCGCCCAAATAACTTGGCAACCGTTAGAGCTCGACATTTATGTAATTACAACATTATCAAACGCATAAGTGGGCTTTCTTTATGTCTTAGCCTTATTTATGAGTTCAACTGTTTGAGAACGAGATCGTTAAACTTGCAGAGGATCAAGGAATCAAAGGAAACAAAGATAACGTACATATCTAGGATCGATTTTAACTGGATTGTCATTATTTTGTAAGGTTCATTCCTGCAATCGTGTAGCGATTACTAAGTCCACCCCCACACTCCAATAGTACTTAAAGGTGGTCAAAATAATTTCGTAAAGACGCGACTTCAACAAGGAAAGTATTACAGAAAAACCTCTATGCAAAAAAAATCTGTATGAATGCTGAATAATGCTGTGCAATGATAAAAGGTCTTGAATAGCACTTCGATCAAGCAGTTGGTGGATTAGTAGAGAATTACAACTCCAAAACTACATTGCGTCTAATAATTTTGCTGTTAAATTCTTTACTTTGTTATTCTTTCTTTTTTAATCTTGATTGGAGTTACAAAACTGTTTTATCAATCTTGTTCAGATAAGTTATGTACACTATTTCACTTTTTATTTTTTTAGTTCGTCGCTTTTCTCTATTTTCGTGCTATTTACAAGGGATATGGCCAATGTCGTTTCAACCTACAGGTACAGGGATTTTTAATTGAGATGAAGGAAGAGGTCAAAGAATTATAGTGAACGAAGCTTGCTGCGGAACTTTTGATATTGGAATTGGACTATTTTACTAAAAGAATATCAAGGTTATTGTGTAGATTCACTTTTTTCGTGGTCCGCTTGACCAATTAATATCATTCAATTAATTAAGGTTTTTAGTTGAGATAAAAAAGTCAGTGTAACGAGCGGGATTCGAACCCACGACCTTCGGCTTGATACGCCGCTACTCTACCACTTGAGCTATGGTGACTTCGATCCACTAGGGCCTCGGGAAAATTCAAAAGGTTCAAAAAAAGGTTCGAAAGGTCGGTTGAGATGGGAAGTTAGTGTCCGAGTGGATCGAAGTCACGACTGGTGAGATGGTAGAGTAGCGGCGTATCTAGCCGAAGATCGTGGGTTCGAATCCCGCTCGTGACACTGACTTTTTTATCTCAACTTAAAACCTTAAAATTGAATGTTATTGTGTAGTTATGGTTTGGTCGTTACCGATTGTTTTGATCTGCCTATCTTCGTTGACATCAGAATCTTTTGCATTCTGCACTTTAGCATACACGAAATGACCGGTAACAACCGGAGTTCTGCACCTAGCCACCACATGGAGAAATGTCACGATTTTTATAAGTGTTTAATAAGAAGCTTCGAAAGGGGAAGAGGACAAGATGCGCGGATCTTTGTTTTGAGGTTTTCTGGATTCTGATTTAATTTATCGATAAGTTTATTTTACGACAATTTTTTTTCCTAAGTCCATTGTCTTTATCGAAGTCCCAGTCGTCTGTTTTGTTCTCTTGAATAGTGATGTCATTGTGCGAAAAGTAGGAACAACTAGATGGAATTTTAAAAAATTAAGAGACGAGAGAATGAAAGAGGAACTAAAAAAATATTCTGTGTAAGGTGAGCGAGAAAATAGTAAAGTTTGGACGTGCAAAGAAGAACAAAGAATCGCCGAGGAGATGCGCACTTGCGAGGTCGAATGAGGAAGTGGCAGTCCAAATGATGGTTGAAAACAGCACAGGAACACAGAAATCGAGGGATGCAAAGAATGATTTTGGTTGAGGTTCACCTCAGTTTTGGTAAAAACTCCTAAAACCTTGACGGCGTCTGGTGTAATGATCAGTATTGAAATTGTCCAAATGAACGCTGACTACGTATAAATTTAGCTTTATGAGAGACGGTTTAATTACCAACCAACTCAACATGCACCTCTTTGGTAATCGAAACATAATTGGCTTTGTTTGTTCCGATCCAGTTTTTGAAGATAACCGTTTCATTTTACTTTAAGAAAATATGTTGGACGCGGTGAAAACAGGCGTGGTCGATTATTCCGAAAGTGATTTTCTAAATTTGAGGGTTAGGAAGGAGATTTTAAATCATTGTTATAAAAAGGTGGTTTAATAATAATTACTATGAAAGTAATAGATTCATCCGGTGATAATGGGTTATGAGTGGGCGTGGGTGGAAAATATGGCGTAGCGTCGATGATGAGAAGTGCTTATCAGATGTAACGGGTGTGTATTTATAGTCGGGATTAAGCCGGTGGCTATTTGTTGTTAATTGGCGAGAAGTGGCACCCCGCTTGGCTGCCCCACGGTGATATATGCCGACAGGGGACGGAATCACCCGCTCTCTATTTACATAACAAGACTCTAAAAGTCAGGCATAAAATTTGAAACAAATCATAACAATGCGGGACCGTGGATCCAGCGCCCCTGTCCACCCTACGCCACTAACGAATGTGCCACTTAATACAGTTATTTACGACGAACAAAGATGGGACAAAGGTAATTCAATTATTTGATCGCTGTATCAACTCTTCCTCGGAGTCGAGCTCATCTTTACAAATGGTACCGCATAAAAATGGGCTCTATCAAGAACGAGTTTATTGGGTCGGCCGAGACAAAAGGCGACATTAACCTAGCTCTCTCCTGGAAAAATATTATCGACTCCCTGACTTTTAAAAACCTGAAATACTACCGATTCGAAAGAACTGGAATTGAGGGAGGCGCTTACATTTCTAATTTTATTGCCTATGAAATTAAAATTATGCAATCATTTACATCGTCATCTCGTAAAATACAATTGGTAATAAGGAGACATTTGCATTTTCTCGTACCCGCAATTTATTCACATGTTTAAATTGTTTTCCTAGTTATGATTTTAAATATGACAAGAATGTAGTGAACAACATTAGTCAACAAATGCATCTAAAATCTCCAAACACTGGGGAAACACAACAACCTAATGATACGAAAAAGTAAACATACTGGTCAGAGGAGGATAAGAAAGACCATACATAGTCCATATAACCTTTTCTTGGGATAACAAAAACAAACACCTCCATCACTGCATAGGCATCCTAAAAAGACAAAAGGAGAAGCGGACAAACTATAAAGGTGTTAGACACAGTAAGTCTATGTTAGAACAATCCTCACCAAGAACTCTCTACTACAATTATAGAGAGTTAACTCAGAAGAGTGATAAGACTATTTACCGGTCTCTGGCATCTTAGAAAACATCTGCACAATCTGGGCATAATTAATGATGATCCCATTTGTATGTTGTTGCAATGAGGAAGACGAAACAGGCACATCATCAATGGGAAGCAACTGCTCAATGAAGGATAACCGGGACACAAAGAAAACGCAGAGAATGGAATTGTAACAACGACAGACCTAGTCAATGACAATCAATGCTAACTTCCTATATTACATAAACAGGGTATCCCAAAGAAAGTGCGAAAAAAGGTTTTGAATGATAGTACATCCTATTTGCAATAACTTCCAACGTAGGGTCCCTACACCTACACCCATCAAGTGAGTGCCTAGTTGAATCAGCATATCCCACGTGGATTGGTCGAAGAGGATTCATCCCGTGGCCATCTCGTTCCCCCGATATTTATGACATGAAATTCTACGTTTGGGGATTCCTTAAGGAGAAGGTGTACAGTTCAGTAGTAAATCCAGTGGTGTTTGAATCCAAAACAGTGGTAGATGTTTGTGTTATTCTCAAGTAAGGTAAGGTTTCAATGGAAAAACTAACAAAACATCATGTTGTTTAAGCATGTGATATCACACTACTACTACTGACTAATGTTCAACGGGAATTCTATGACAGATTGGGCTAGCGCATTGCGAGGATAAGTTGATCCTCATTACTTGATAATTCATGATCATCACTGAAGAATTTTAACTGCGAGGTTATATGATTCACCGGGGTGCCGATGTTTTTGAAAAAAATCCAATTTGTAAGTATGTTAGGTTCGAACTGGAGGGCCGCTGTATTCGAACCAGGGACCTTTACCTTACAGTGATGAGTGTAACAATAACACCAACCACCCCAACGCCCCGATGTCTTTTTACACCTCATTTAACTTCATTCGTCATAATAACAATAAACATTTTGTTCAGACTTTACAAATATTTCTTATTTTATTTTTAATCCAGAAATGTATCCCATTCGATTTAATTTCGCATCAGCGAATTTTGTATCATTATTTAATTATTTATGTACAGAATGGTTTTATGTTAGATGGAATTTAATTATTAACAAACTAACATTGAAAAATTGGAATTAGATTTTTTCAGGTTTATCAAGAACTTTTTTTAATTAAAAAATTGTACCAGAGCAGGTTTTCCTACAGTGTGACAAAAAAATTCTTAATATAAAAGAATCTCGAACTACTAGATAATAAAATTTTAAATTTCAATTCAAATCGACAAGATACGCTAGAATTATGTATGTCACCTCACACCTGCTTGTCAGATTATCCTGAAATCAAAACAAACGGAAAAACAAAAAATTACTCTAAATTTAATATCAATCAAATTCTCGATCTTCTGTCGATAGCAGAATGCAATTACTCATTATTGATGACTATCACAAGAATCTCAGCAAAATATATTCACACTTCCTACAAAATCTCGTAAAATACGAAATATTGAAAGTACAATTTACAAATTTACAAGCCAGGTCTTTAATGTTATATACAGCTTAAAATGAAAGCTTACAATTTTTGAAGAATAGAATTGGCATATACTTCTCGTAAGAAGTTTTTTTCATCTTTGTATTGAAACTTGTACTCCTGTTAGGTTCAACAACCAGTCATTTGTAGTTGTTTATTGCTTGTTTATAAATATGTAAAAAATAATAGTATCAAAAGATAATTTGCTTCCTTTTAGCCATGTACCTTTTCTTACTCCAACGATAGCACTCTTGCTCGACATACTTTTCTTTTGCATCTCCGCCAGTCGTGTTATTGTATATTGTTGAATATTTTATATATTTGTATATCATTCGTTAATACAATATTTTACATATTGCCCATGAATATGCAACAAATAATAGTACCAAATGATAATTTGTTCCATAATTTGCTCCCTTCTAGCCACCTTTTTTTACTCCTAGGTTACTCGACATTATTTTCTACCCATTACAGTTCGTGATCCGATTGACGAATTAACATTTTTCAATTAAATTAATTAAGGTTTTTAGTTGAGATAAAAAAGTCCGTGTCACAAGCGGGATTCGAACCCACGACCTTCGGCTAGATACGCCGCTGCTCTACCACTTGAGCTATCGTGACTTCGATCCGCTCGGATGTTAACTTCCCATCTCAACCTCACCTCTCGAATTTTCCCTCCTTTTTGCCATTTTTCGAGATGGAGTCAAAAAGGAGGACAAATTGGAGAGGTGAGGTTGAGATGGGAAGTTAGTGTCCAAGGGGATCGAAGTCACGATAGCTCAAGTGGTAGAGCAGCGGTGTATTTAGCCGAAGATCGTAGGTTCGAATCCCGCTTGTGACGCTGACTTTTTTATCGCGACCAATACCTTTCATAAATATTAATTAATTGTAAATTTTTATGTTACATCTTCAATAGTACAGTTGAAAATATAGAAACAATTGTTTTTTCATGTAGGTTTACTTTAACGTATATTATTTCCAAATTCGTTAAGCGTGGTATTCCAAATCGAAGTTTATTATAAAGTTGCTGTGTAACTTGATACTCTTGTTCTCGACGTTTTGTCAAAAATCGATTTGAGATGGCAAATCGATTTTAATTAAAATTCGACTAGAAACAATAAAAGCCCGTTGCTAAAGTAAGAAAACGAACGCTGCATGGAAATTAGACGAAATTACTAGCCTAGTTCACCCGTCCAGATTTGGACGCATCGGTGATGTAGAGTTTGCCTTCTAATTTCCAATAACCTTATAACTGTTATTTGCCTTTTAATCAGCCTTTTTCCTTTTATTCTGCCAAATAAGGAGTCGGAACGTAATTTTCCGGCAACAAAGTCTCGATTTAATCGCAACACGGAAAGTGGGCAACGTTAGAGGCAAAGTAATTGTCAAGCACGCGACACTGCTACTGCCAATTGCCCCAATCTCAACAAATTGTTTCTGTTTCAACAGTTAAAAAAGCGGGATTAATCGAAAATCGATACCTGTCACTACATTGTGCACTACAAAAGAAATTTTCCAATTAAATTTAAATTCTGCCACCGTGCGAGTAAGCAAACATCACTGAGTTTAAATATAAATTTATAATTTGATGCAACAATCACGAAATCGTAAAAATGCACCTGACAAAATTTTTTTAAACACGACAAGCGGATTATTTTGTATAAACATAAATATCCTTAACATAGGCGGAGATTGTACTATAGCATACCACGGTAAAATGGGGAATTAGGATATACCGAGGAAATAAAACCCTTTCAGAAAAAAATATTAATCATATTTTTTTGTAAATGAGACCCATATTATCCTGATCCAAAAGCGTCCAAACTCTCAAATCTGACGATTTGTTCAACTTTCGTGTTTCACCCTCTGATTTAAGCAGTCATGCATTATTCTAGCAAATTTTTTATTTTGCTGAAGAACAATTTCCTTTCAAAAAGTGAGCCTTATGTCGTTTACACTGATGAAAACATTGAATCACGTTTGGTTGACTATTATGTACCATAATATTATGATCCCGATTATTGTAAAGTTTAATGATTATTCGGAAATCGTGAGATGTAGGTTTCAGAAAAACATTTTCTTTATCGTGCCAACGTTTCGATCTTTATTGCGATCATCTTCAGTGCCTGGGATTTATAAACATTGTTTAAATTTTACAAATACATGTAGGATGTGGAAAAAAGTGAATTTATAAGTATTTCTACTTACTCAACGTGTTTGTTTTCTGTGTAATTGTGCCATTCTTGCGTGTCTTTATACATTATACATTACATGTGTGTTTTTATACAAAAATGTCTTTCTATATCGAATTCCTTCCCGACCCCTTCAAAATCCGACGTATATAAACATAAAACAGCAATATAATACGCAAGAATGACACAATTACGCAGAAAACGATGCGAATATAATACGATACACACTTTGAGTGAGTAGAAATACTTTGATTAAATATAAAAAATATGTTTGCATTGTATAAATTCACTTTTTTCCACATCCTACATGTATTTGTAAAATTTAAACAATGTTTATAAATCCCAGGCACTGAAGATGATCTCAATAAAGATCGAAACGTTGGCACGATAAAGAAAATGTTTTTCTGAAACCTACAGCACACCAGACCGCATCTCACGATTTCCGAATTATCATCGACTAACGGTCACTAATCACCACAAATTTCTACACCTAAAGTTTAATGTATTTAACTCTGTGTCTCGAGCGATTCTTTGCTATGGGTGGGGCTTTCAGAAATTCGAAGCTGTGAAAAAGGTCCAGCGATTTTTCATAAGAAAACTTTTTCCCTTCCAAGTGGCACACCAAATTTCCTCATCTATTTGGAAACTGCCACTGATCGTTTGTGTTCACTCTCAAGCAGCATTTTTCTTTATCTTGAAGACGCTTCTCCAGACTCAAGACTCTCAAAAATTACCTCACTTCAAATAGTTCGATCAAAGATTTCTTGGTTCTCAGTCTGGAAAGCACTGTTCGCGAAACATGAAAAACTTCTTCCTGTCATTGGAAAATCTCGCTAACTGGAGCACCCAATTTTCGGCTCTCTTAATTAATTCCCAACACCGCAGTGAATGTGCGGATTGGGCCATGAGCTCGGTGCACCTTTTATTATATAAACAGTTAAGCGGTCATTCAGCTGAACTCGGCCGTGTGGAATAGGGGTAAGCAGGGCTTCTGTCCGCTTTGCAATTCGCATGCCCTCGAAACTGTTTTTCATTTCTTGGAAGTGTTCATTTCTGGGTGAGATTCGCTTGTTTCACCTAGGTTGCTTCACTCTGCCAAGGAGTGAAATTCTGGGTTTCTTGGAGGGTTCAAGATCTAGGCCTTTGATTAGGTTTGTGAGGCAGGATTACTGAACTAATATATANATATATACATTTTTGTCTCTTTTATTTTTTAAATATGTACATACTGAAGTTTCATTGTTTTAGCACGGCAACCTACGGCAGACGGATTTTTCGATTCATTGTCTATTTACTGTTATGTTATTCTTCTCTATTGTACTTTGGTTTATGTTGTAAATAAAACGGTTTTTCATTCATTCATTCATTCACTGATGAAAGCAAACAAGAGAAAAAGTCGGTTTTGATTTTGTAGCTTATCACAACGACGTTAGGATAGTAGATGGAAAATATCGTCTAGATGGTGTAAACTCCAATTAATTCACTCTCCTAAGCTAACTTAATTTGTTCGACAGGTCTGTTGTACTCGATAATCTACACAGACCGTTCTCGCAAATAAATACATTCACACAATTGGGACGTTACCAGAGTTTTTGATATTACGCCAGTGACTACCCTCGTATCACACTGCAAATATGCGATATTCCAGCACAAACTCATCCAAACATACTGTAACGTTCACGCTAATAAATAAATTCATTCAAATTAAGGATATTATTTTGACCTAGATGTGAAATTACGTATCTGCTTCAGGTACAGTACCTTAGGTGTTGTTGAAAATCTGCAGGCAGGGCACACCTCATTCTTTGCGCGCTAATTTCTCGCATTCTACTATGTGCTTTACTGATACCTACGCGCAGCATTAAAGGGCATCTATGTGGTATGTGTATGGCGGAGGAGAAGCCCAAGTGCCAGACGGACACACATTTAATTTTACAATTAAAATCTTGAAACTGATTTAATTTAAGGGTCGTGATGTTGAGATATTTTTTGTTTTTTCCTTTCTTCGGGACTTTCGACTTTAAATGTTTGATGAATGAAATATTTGGAATGAATAATGAGTACAGGGTGTACCACGGACGATGTCCACCTCCCTAATTTCCTTATATTGGTCCGTTTTTGGTAATTATTTTTTAAATTTTCCGAACGACGCCCAGTTTTTTGATGTTTCATCGGTTCATGAAATAACTGCATTTATGCTTGTCTCTTCGAAATTTTAATGCGTTCTCTAGAGCGAGCATTTGCTAAACAATTCTCCCAATGTAGCGCATTGAGAAAGAAAAAAAATGACATTAAATAAAAAAAATTAAAAAAAAAAAATTAACAGAACAAATAAATGAGTCCTCCAAGAAGATATGTTATCTTATGTCAGGTTTTAAAGTTTTTTTTAAGTCAGCCAAGATCGGACTTCCGGCAAGCACATGCCAATGAGTACTTACTATGAGATTTTGCTGTTACTACCTCACCTGCTGTAACCCTACAAAATTTTTCTTTTGTGGCAGTCCATTGATACATATTCAATGCATGATTACATATTCAAAATTGATCTTAACTTAAGTATAAATGAAAAGTATTTCTAAAGCAGTTTTCCCATATAGTGTCTAATCTGGAGTCGGAGTAGGGAATGCGAACAGCTTACTAATAAAATATCTTTGCACTTTTTCCAATGTCTTTAACGGTTGAAAGCCCTAAGTCAGATACCCTAACACAATCTAGCCTTACAAACCAAGTTAAAAATTATAAACTTCGTTTTAAGGGGGATTATATCGCTGGAATCTGAGAAAACATCTACACAACGGGCATATACAACGATGATCCCATCTGCAGATAATGTAAGGAGGAGGAGGAAACAGCCACCCACATCATCTTCGAATGCGATGCAACAGCTCAATGGAGATTTAACCTAACATAAGCAAAAAACTTACGGAATCAAATTGTAGCAGCGACAGTCAATGAGCTGATACTTCTAAGGAGGTATTGAGTCTGTTGCACTGAACTAAGGAAGTAGGAAAGTACAATAAGCACAAACCCCGCTTCCTAGGATCCTTATTACCATACCAAGGGGGACTATATTTTGTGAAATCAGGCGAGACCAGACTTTGTTTAAAACCTATTTTAGCAATGGAAGCTTTTGATTTTATGTGTGGAAACTATGATAAATAGGAGTGAATATATTACCAAATACTTATATTCAGTTATTGTCTCTACCCTTTCTCCCCTAAAAAACAATTTTTCTAAAAAACGGGTTTTACTTCCTTTTTTGAAGATCATTATTTTAGGCTTTTTAGATTGACCGAAGGGTTCCACTTTTCACAGTATTCTTCCAGAAGATTTATTACTGGCATAAAATATTAAACTTGAATATTAAGCGTAAAAAAAGACATATTTAAAGAACCATTTTACATAGAAAGTACTTGTTTGCTGTGAAAATAAACGTGAGTGTTGTTGAAAAATCGTCTAATCAACAATTTGATAATTGATGGGTGCACATTTATTCCGGCCGTGATTGTAAGTCGCATGAACGAGTTTTCCAAGGCGGACGTTGTCGGCTCATTCTTCGTCCGTTCGTATTTCGGAACTAGTAAGATGTCGAAGGAGCCGGTAAGTCGTGGCTCAAGAGAAATCACTCATCTTGCCCAATTCCCGGCATTAACATTTAGATTAACATAATAACGAGAGGGTGCACTATTAGGTACGAGCGGGCAGACAGAGGGTCCGCCGGTAAATGAAATATGGAAATCGGTTTGAGATTGATTGATGCCTCGGTGGCAAGAGCGGCTACTGGCTATTAGCCTCGACGCATTTACATATTGCTAAGTAATAACTGTGATTCATTATGGACAGATGTCGTCCAATTAGGAAGGTTTGACGTGTACAAATACCCCGTTCCGTAATAAAATAGGTCTCTGCCAGTAAAAGAACAATAGAGGATCTGATTACGGCCAAATCACGTACCCGTGGCCATCGTTAATGAATCGACTTCTTTATTGTGCACCTATACAAAAGCGACAAGCCATTAATTGTTATTATAGTTCATGAAATATCGGCCAGTCCGTCCCTCGCACAAGCTACAATTTCAGGGCAAGAGAGATATCGGGCGACGAAGTAAGCCGGGAACACACCAGATGCAACGCTATGCGACGCTACCCAATGCTTCCCGACGCATTGCCACGTTTTGGTAGGGTGTGCACATCTGTGCGACATCAAGCGCACGCCACGTACCGTCACACAGCGTGTATCACAATCAATCAGTATCACAATCGCAACGCCTCTTTTGTTCTTAATGCATTTTTTTGAGCACAACCATGTAATAAATAGTTAAATTTAATTGTTTTAAATAAAGTTATTCCGGGGTTTGATAAATTTTCTGCCTAACCATCACAATTAAATAATCGATTAACGGTCACTAATCACCACACATAATTAAATAATTTTGATAAACACTCATGAATTTTGGATTTACTTTATTTTGGTTTATATTAAAATAAGAGTGTTGCAATTAATATAACGACAAAATTACATACACATAGTTTGAAATAAACTATAAAAAATATGAGCATTGGTATGAGCAAAACCATGAAATAAATTGTTAGTTTAATTTTATGAGCAAAACCGTTTAATAAATTATTAGTTAAATTTTAATGAGCTCAACCATGTAATAAATAGTTAGTTAAATTTAATTGTTTTCAATAAAGTTATTCCGGTGTTTTGATAAATTTTCTGCCTAACCATCATAATTAAATAATTTTGATAAAAACTTGTGAATTTTTGATCTCGTTTAATTTGGCTTACATTAAAAAAAGAATGTTGTAATTAATATAATGACAAAATTACATAAACTTAGTTTGAAATAAACTATAAAAAATATGAATGTCCTGTTCTGACGCTACTCGACGAAAATGGTGTAATTTTATGAGCAAAACCATGAAATAAATTGTTAGTTAATTTGCATGAGCACAACCATGTAACAAATTGATAGTTAAATTCATTATATCAAAAAATGTTATTCCGTTCTTTTGATCAATTTTCTACCAAACCATTAAAATTAATTTTTTAAAATAAAAACTAATGAATTTTTGAACTCGGTTAATTTGCTTTATATTAAAAATACTTTGTTGTAATTAATATAACGACAAAATTACATACACATAGTTTGAAATAAACTACAAAAAATATGAGTGTCCTGTTTTAACGCTACTCGACGAAATGGTGTAATCGCATGAGCAAAACCATGAAATATATTGTTAGTTAAATCTTATGAGGAAAACAGTGTAATAAATTGTTTGTTAAATTCATTATACCAAAAAATGGTATTCCTGTGTCATGATTCATTTTCTATAAAAACTAACGAATTTTTGAGCTCGGTTAATTTGATTTATGTTAATATAAGTTTGTCGTGATTAATAATCAAAGCACACGCCTTCAAAATCCAACGATTATAAATATAAGACGTAAAAACGTATAAACATAAAACATAAAACTCTCAACACAACACACAATAATCGTACATCTACACAGAAAACAAACTCTTCCATTGAGTGCAAATACTTTGATTGAGTCCAAAATTTCTAGCATGTTATAAATTCATTTTTTCACATCTTACATGTATTTCTATAATTTAAATAATGTTTATAAATCCCAGGCCCTGAAGATGATCTCAATAAAGATCGAAACGTTGGCACGATAAAGAAAATGTTTTTCTAAACCTACGTCCCACCAGACCGCATCTCACCATCTCCAATAATCATTTTATTAAAAGCATACCTTCTATGGTATGTATTCTCTCAGGCGAGAGGATTGTTTTCTCCATTTATTCTTATTTTGTATTAAATTTCTAATTTATTCATATCCACATTGTATTTTAAAAGACGTGACCACTTGGTATCAATAATTTTAATTAATTTACGTATATGTTTGTATTATTTCTAAGTAATATTTTAAAAAGAAAAACTTACTTACCAACAGGCCTGATGGCTTTTTTATATTAAAATTAAATTCATTACTTAAATTATTTTCTGTAAAACAAGCTGCTCTGGTGTACTCCACATAAAGTCCTTTATCGACAATACACTGAAGAAATAGTTTGGGTTGAAGGAGTTATACAATGAGAGAGTATTTTTCATGTAATTCTTAGCAAGTGAGAGTTAAACCTGAAGTTGTTGAAGAACTTGGGAACCCTGATCATTTCGGCGATCCTGATGATTTTGGTACGATGTTCCACCAAATTGTTTCAGTTCACAACTTTTATTGCTTTTAAATCGATCATCTTTTTATTGCTCTTGTAACCTGTTATTAATTACATATTACATATTGAACAAATGTTCTGCCTTGTGGGTGCGTCGTGGCTTGCTTTGTTTCGACTGGAAACAACTGTCGACCTCAGGAAACCGTCCGTTATTCCTTGCTTAGAATATCTGAATGAAATTGCCTTACAAATTAATTATCATTCTTATTACCAGCATCGATCAATTACAGTATTAGAAAAATATGTGCTTTATAATTTTATTAATTATTCTTGCGTATCGCATAATTAATGTATTCTCTCAGGCGAATCAGGCTGGCGCCAATTTTTAAATTGACGGTAGCATAATTATCATCAAACATTAACAAAAATTGCTAATTTGATTTTTTTATGAGTAAGTGAGAGAGGGTGCGAGTGTAGCGAGTGAGTGGAGTAAGTGATTGAGCGAATCAGTGAATGGAGTAAGTGTGAGGAGTGAAGTGAATGAGTGAATGAGAGAAGTGTGCGAGTGTAGTGAGTGAATGGAGTAAGTGATTGAATGAAGTGAGCGAATGAATCAGTGAATGGAGTAAGTGAGAGGTGTGAGTGAGTGAAATGAATGAGTGAGTGGAGTGAGTGAGAGAAGTTTCCAGCAACTTATTCTCTTGTTCTTTAACAATGTCTTTCAAAACGGAATTATCAGACTTTTAAAAATTTTCTATTAGGAACCATTTTAATTCCTGAAATTCAATTCGTGATTGCACTTTCAGCCGAACATTGTGACACATGTGAAAACTAGAGAAAATTGGAAAGGAACAACACAAAGATTAACTAGAACAAATAAAAGTATATTATATAAAATTAATACAAAATACATAAGTCATGTAATTGGACGGAATGTTTAACCCACATAATCGACATATATATGTATATAACTTTTTATAGATTACTATCACAAAAAATTGTAAATCTATTGCATATTTATATTTTGCATTGTTGTTGAAATTGCACAAGTTGAAACTACTTAATAAATATAGTGAAATAAGCTATGAAGGCATATCATTTGTTGTAATTAATATTTATTTACAAGAAGAAAGACACCAATTTGTCTTGAAGAAATATCTTCGACGATAGCAATATATAAATAATATTTCTCTTTAAAAGAGAGTAGAGGGCTTTGTAAGCCACCAATATGTCAAATTTCTCAGTTAAGGCTGATTTACAAGCGCTTTTTTGTATATACACCGTGTCCTATGTTAGAAACAAAACTACAAAACTTTCATCTTTTAAAGCATACAAACATTCAACTCGAAACATAAATTATTCCCAGTAGAAGAAATATCAGCAATATTTCCAGCAGTGCTTAGTTATATTGAAAAGGATTGTAAATATGATGTTTTCAAACTATCGATTTTGAATGTTACGTTATTAGGTGATAGTCCATTCTTTTCGGTCTCGAAATTTGGCTGGAACTGGGCAAACGGTTACCACTTCGGTAAGTGAAGTTCCAGTGAAGATCGCATTAGTTAAACAAAAAGTAGAACCGACTATCGTGTAAAAATGGCAGATTTGTAAATCAGCCTTAAGCAGTAAATTTGTCAATTTTTCTTGAGTAAAGGCACTATTAAAAGCGTTGTTTGTCTTAACACTATAATTTAAAAGGACGGATATGTTAACGACCGAAGGAGATATTTCGTCTTACTGTCTCTCAGGCACCGCTATTTACAATTTATATAGAATCTCGTTTATTTATATAGGTATTTATAAGTTGGATATGTACAGGTTAACTGACGAGATCGGAAGCGCCTAAAAGCTCCATGTGTTCCCTGGCTTTGAGCCTGAGGGCGGCGATGGAGTGGGTGCGCATGTCGACCTCGGGTGGCGGATCCATTTCCATCTTGGGCCTCGGTATCAACAGGTTTGGAAAAGGAGGTCCGGGGAAAATCGGAAGGAGCGGCGGCCGATGGAGGAACATGGGCGGTCTCCAGTCGATCGGCTTCCGCAGGCCCATGAAAGGGTTGGGGAGCGAGGGGGCCATCGCTGGGGCACCGACGTAAGGGCTGTAAGGGTGGGCTTGAGGGCCGACCTTCTCTTGTTTTCGCCATTTCGCCCTCCTGTTCTGGAACCAAACCTGAAACGAAACGGAAAACATTAGACAAACTCAGAAAAAAAAGCCTGATGATGGATGAAGCCGTCTGTGTCTTACAGCAAACATACGCGCGTAACAGTATTATGAATGAGATTTCTTTTCATTTATTAAATCTGTTCGTCATCTACACTACCAGATTAAACGGAAAAAATAACATCGCTCGTTTTCGTTATGATTATCCTCGCAGTTATGATCTGTCGGTCCGACTTTCACCACATGCAGTGTTTTAATTGTTTTTCCATAATTGTTGTACATTCACTCCCTAAAGAACTCGAGGTCTTGCTTCACCTTGCTTACAATCCTCAATCAATACTCCTCGGAGCGGAATTAAGCAAACCTTTCCTTTCACGCTAATAAATTACATTCATTCGAATAAGTTGAAATAAAAAGAACAGCCAAACAAACATAGAATTCGAACCACATGCACTCCCCAGATTACTTTATATTCCTTGGGGCGGGGTTGAGTAACCCCTTCATTTTACGACAATAAATTGGAGTCCATCTAATAAAACAATAATAATCACAACAGCTGATGCAAACATAAAAGTTTGGTCACATGCCCATGATAGTCTGTTTGGCATCCCAGAGTAGTCGATATGAATGAATGAATGAATAAAGGCTTTATTTACACATGTATTTACATTAACTTTACATTTCCAAAGAAAAAGCTAAATTGACAATGGCCTTAGCCGTCTGTCGAGTTGCTTTATCAATTTTTGAATCTTGAATGAATCCCTATTTTTGTATCTTTAGAATGAACTTTGATTTTAAAAACTGAATTGGTCAACCAGGTATTTTCGGTACCGCAGGGCGTGAGTGAGGTACAACACAAGCTTCCTCCAGTTATCCCTTCCGTGGAGGATTGCAATGACTTCTTCTACATCCAGCTTCAGTTTCCCAAAGTACTTTTGGCGGAACTCTCTCAGAACGGGGCACACTCCCATGAAGGAGAGTGTCCTCCGGAACGTTGAGGTTACATAAGAAGCAAATGATGGGGCGGTCCTGCCTCCACGGTTGGCAGTTCAGCTTCGCCCTCAAGACCAGAGACACCTCATAGGCTGTCATATCAGAGCACTCCATGTAGGTTCGCCCTAAGTGAAAATCCAGTCTTGCGTACAAGTTGTGATGTAGGCTGTTTCTCGCGCGGGTTACCAGGTCTTTCCTTTTGCTCTCCTCCCATTTTTTTTTATCAGGTCCGTGGTATTAGAGGACTTCAGTTCTTCCCTACTTACTCCTACACCGTACAGCCTACCTAACTCTGACAGCTGCTTGTGCCATAATATGTCTTTATTTATTACTACGCCGGCCAAAAACTGCGTAGTCGATATTCTTCGGGGTAATTATAGGATATGTCCCTCCATTCACGCTTATAAATTACAAATCACGTACCAGATTCGTTAACACTATCCCAGAGTACTCAATATTCCTGGGGCAGGGGGTAAGCAACCCCTTCCTTTCACGCTAATAAATTCCATTCATTCCAATAAATTAATAAGCACAACAGCTGATACAAACATAGAAGTCTGGTCACATTCCTCCCTAGAATATTCGAGCTTCACCTTCACCTCACTCCTGAAGCCGAAACGCATTTGACAGACCAAAATGATGGAAAAAGACCAAACTACATATCCATACTCAACAAAGACACGGGTCTGTCCATTTACAAACCCTTAACCATGTGGTATAACAAACCAAATTGTTAATCAGTTTTTTTCACCTTGATAAGCTGTCAGAAAACAATAGTAAAGGTATGAAATAATATAGTCAGTTAACAACAGATTATTGTGATTGTCTCTATTATGCCACCCATTACTGATCACGGTCAACAAGACAACAAGGTTTAAATCAGAATGAAAAGGTTTGTTGCAATTAGTAAGTAATTTATGTATTATGGCTGTGTTTGTTACATTGCCGAAACCGGCATGAAATAGAAATGTCTCAAAAAGCCATGTCTCTCGGGTACGAAAAGGAAATGAAAGCGTTTAAAAATCATTTTTTTCAGTCCCTTGACCAATTTGAGAGTTGCACAATGGTGTAATTCATTCTTTAATAGATTTCCCTATCAAAAATTACTTTAATTGTCCTTCCAGAGAGATAAGCCTCTCCGATTATGATGTTTCATCAAACCCAACCTCCTCCACAATAGTAATTGCCCTTCTTCATGGGATTCCTTCTCTAATGCCTGTAAATCACATACATTTACCTAATGTTCTTTTTCATTTTTCATCATTTTTCCTCTTTTTCAATTTGCAATTAAATCTACTAAATGATGCAAACGGGAAACCCGCTTGCCGACATTCTAGATCGTATCTTCCAATTAAACCCTGAAATGATCATCCATCATCACACAGCTAACGATTAGCGATTCACAAATTAGAAAGACCCAATTACTGTTAAAACCCGGTTACTGTCGTTATTGGTATTTAAGATTAAATCATTTTAGTTACGATTATGTCCTTTTCCTGCCGTTAAACGGTTTATTTATAAGATATCGCCGACATAAGCATCATTTTTTTTTGGGGGGGGGGCAAAATTTCAAAATGTTCAGTACGTTTAAAATTGTAAACTTATTCGATTAGTTTCGTTAATATATCGTACATCCAAGCCTTACAAAATCAACCCTCAAGCAGTTATCTAAAATTATTTTCAGAGCTGTATAAAGACCGACAATAATGAGTACATACAGATCAATTTTAAATTTCTGACCTCGATAATTATTACACAGAGAATAACTGTGAAACGAAGTACAAACAAGGAGGTAAGTACGGCCCTACCGACATTAGGGCAGGGTTCCCGAACTGATTAGTCAGAGAGGAAAGATGGTAATTAAACTATCGTTTGTTTTGCATCATGCTAATGCGATTAATTAACAAGTTGATTTATTCGCTTGCTTTTTCTAATTCGCGTAATTATTCACTACCGGGATTAGATCAGAAGCAGATAGAGAAAACACACGGACCGTCGTTGCCGGATTTGGAGCTTGGAGTTTCAAACACTAGGAACGGAATATTTTGCGAAAGTTTCTACTATACACGCTATTTGTTTGGGAAAAACTTCCAGTCGGCACGGTGTCACATTCCAAAAACACTAGCCGTTGGATTTCATGGAATGAAAGGGAAAAAAGGATAATTTCTGTGACAGATGCTGCACGTGAAGTTCCAAGTTGTGTTCCTATTAAACAAAATTTCCTTTTCATAGCCAGCAGTACATTTCAATAATAAAAAAAAGCATCGATTTACAAAAGGTGCTTAAAATATTAATAATTATAATAAATGTGGGAAATTTTGGGGTCGACAAACAGTTGAGGACATCGGTGTTAAACCACTCCTTCCATGGAAATGATAAATGATGGAGTGAGTGTGGTGTTCAATCCTTTTTAAAAAGATAGTTCCTACCCACAGTTAGTTGTTTGACAATGATCCGGATTTCGAGCCTTTTAGCTCATCATCAGGTTGTGGAAGTCCTTCAATCTGATGATGAGCTAAAAGGCTCGAAATCTGGATCGTTGCAAAATAACTTACTGTGAGTAGGAACTATCTTTTTAAAAAGGATTAACCACTCCTTCCTTTCACGCTAATAAATTACATTCGTTCAATAAACTAGCCAAAACACAACGCACGATACAAACAAAGAAGTCTGGTCACATTTACTACCCTGAAAACTCGATATTCCACGGGACGGGGTTAAACCACTCCTTTCTTTCACGCTAATAAATTACATTCATTCCAATAAACTAGCAAAAACACAACAAACCATACAAACAAAGAAGTCTGGTCACATTTACTCTCCAGAATATTCGACATTCTTCGAGCGGGGTTAAATGTTTCTTTGACGCTAAAAAATTACATTCATTCTAATAAATTAACATAAACACTATATTTACAAATCCCTACAACCCTGAGGTACCGGAAGCCATCTGTGCCTACCTTACATATTCTGTATAAATACCTCACAAATTAATGTTGTATCTCAAAATTGACAAAATATTGATCAAATATATAGAAAAATTAACAAAACTTCGAGATATTTACTGTGATGTGGGCAAATTATAAATGGGGATACCCTACCAATGCTGTAAGAATTTGTATAAAAATGTGAAGCCGGAGAATTACAGATGAAACGACTGCACGTGCAATCATAAATATTGTAGGTGAGTGATGACCGAATCCTATAGCGTTTTAAATATTTCCGTTCTAATGATGATCATCGTTTAGTTAAGTGGTAATACATGAAAACACAGTTAGTGGTTACATGAGGCAATTATTGGAAAGGTAAAAAATCTTATAATGACAGTCAATTTTGGAGTTAAAAACTCAATTTCTATGCTACAATTTTATGCAGACCAGTTGAGAGATGGAAATAAGTGAAGTTGAAAAGTATTGTTGTGATAAAGTATTGCTTAAGATTGTATGTAAGTAGATTTTTTAAAGACAAAAAGTCATTTCAAGAGTTTTATTTACGAGCAAATAGTTACATCTGTTTGTTGACGAATCACTTAATGGAAAATGGCCATGCTTGGAGCCATGAATATTTTAACTGTCTCATCTGCCGTCCCGTCATCGGTACAAGCGGTTAATAAGGGTACCTGGTCGTGTGGGTGGCAGCAGGAAGTGGTGATTACGCCCGGGTGGACCGGGAGGAGCGGCACCCTTGGTTTGCACCTCTTCCCGTCTAATTCCATCCTAATGCCCATGTTCCTCTCATTACCGTGGGGCGACGTTGCCCAACTCCTTCGAGGAAGTCGGCAAACAACTGTAATATTAATAAATTGCCTCGCTTGCCTCTTCTCCGGGAGTAAAATTGGCCTTTGATTTTGTTTTTAGATTTGTTGGGAATGAAAAACGACGGACGTCACGACCTTTCAGATATGGTATTCCATCGAACCTCACGACCGGCAATGTCATGTTCTCGGTTTTACACGTTATTTCAGCCGGAAGTATTGCATCTCACTCCACCGCTTGGAAAATAGTTTACATAACAAAAATACGACAACATTTGGAAATGCATACACTTTTTCGTTTCACCGGGATAACCAGTTTTTAATGATTCTACCAGTGCATACTAAACCTAGGTTACAAATCACCGTAAAAGAATAACAACAATTATCACTGAAGATGGTGAAATATCGAAATTTTAAAAGACGTCTTTTCAAATTGGTGCAGTCATACTTGGTGGAATGCCAATTATATTCGCAGATGATTTAAATAAATAAATAATTGGACAAAATCATAATAATCAAATCAAAATAATAATTACTATACAGTTAAAGAAAACGGAGATAGCAGGAAAAGATGTTTGATGTGTCCCATATAATTGGAGGGTGCTACATCTTGGCTCAATATACACGGTGTCCTTTTTAGATGGACCGGCTGAATTTCTCTTCAACCAATGACGCTATCAAAAAACAAAAAATACGTATTTAATATTTTTAATGTACTTTCAAATGTTTACTTTTTTTTTAATATGCAGGGTACCTCAGGCCCAATTCAGCTTCAAAATTTCAAATACGACCCTATACATCCTGACAGATCATTTTAAAGGAATTTTTATTAAGTTTGAACAAACGCATTTCGTTTGTTTCGTTGTTAATTCCAAATAATTTGCTTCTTCACTTAAGTAAACATTAATTGCCTTTATGGTTTACATTCTGTCATTGTTTGTCATATTTGCATTACGAGAGCAAATCTTTATTCCTGGAAGTAAATAAATGTTACAATGGTACAAGTAATACAATAGTAGCTGTATATAGTAGTAGTAGTAGTAGTATTCCATTCAAAATGAACCGAAGAGCACATTTTTCTGATCAACAACGAGATAGTAGTGGTATTGCTCGTCGTGCAGTCGACTTGTTCGCCCAGAAATTTCCTGATCAGCCCAGAGTAAACCACAAAACGTTTATTCGAGTTGTTCGCAATATGAGGGGATACGGATCAGTTGCTGTTCCATCACCAAGAAACCGGCAGCGTAATTTCGACGTGGAGTAATTTCACGGCATGTACGCGAAAATCCGAATTCCTCTCTCCAAAATGGAAGGGTTTTTGGTTTTTCAAAAAATAAGATTGGAGATGTACTCCGGACTTACAATTTTAAGCCGTATCGCTCTCATCCTGTCTAGGGACTTCCGAACTTTGATTATGACAGGCGTCTAACGTTCCTTGCACAAATGTAGATTTGGGCGGCTGAAGAAAACGTTCTTCCGTACACCCTATGGAATGATGAACTCATGTTCACCTCTGATGGTGATGCCCCGCACACAATTTTCTGCAGGAGAGACGTTATTTGAATCGTTACTTCCGTGATAGTTAGATAGGACCTCATGGCCCGATCTGTTGGCATCCTCGGTCACTCGATTTAACTTTACTTGACTATTTTCAGCGGGGTCATTAAAAAACAGTGTATGCCAATCAAACCCAGGTCACTTGAAGAATTGCGGCAAAGGATAGAAAATGCTTGTCAATCCATCTTCCTTGGCTCTGTCACTCTGAGCACCAGTGAAAGAGTGGTTAAAAAGAGCAAATTTTTACGCATGACAGGCGAACATGAAATATGATTAATAAATAGATTTTACTGCTTAAGCCTAGTACGCACTGGGATTCTTTGAGTTTTCATTCATGTTGCGGGGCAGAGTCGGGCCTGCGTAGATTCATTGTCGCGACGCAGCCCCGACTCTGCTCCGCGACAAAGAATCGTGTCCAGACCAAGATCCAGTTCACATTCATCAGTGCCTGCGAAAATGACAGAGGAACAAGCTCTTAAAGGTATTTCCCTTGCTCTTTTTTGAATTCTACGTAGTGAATCCAATCAGAGGTGCATTAAAAAACGCCCAAAAAGATGGTGGGTTGGACAAATATTTGAATCAGCACGGGAAAAATCTTTTGGACACGTTGCGATTAAATTCAGAAATTTTTTGAGTATGTCCCCGACCGATTTCGAAACAATTTTAATGAAAGTTGGTGGTCAAATTTCCAGGAAAGATACCCACTTTCGGGATTCTATCTCTCCGGCCAACAGATTAGCTGCCACTCTCTGGTTACGTGGAGACTCGAATACTAGCCTCATGTACGTACACCTTCAGGATTTCAAAACAATCAATATCAGATTTCGTTTCAGAAGTGTGCGAAGCCATCATTAATCGTCTTTTGGGTCAAACCGTTCAATGCTTGGCTTTTCAATTCCCGATTTCTGTATGCCGTAAATGATACATCCCAGAAACACCGATGGGAATGCATGTCTTCCAAAAAACTGTAATGTCAACTCGGTACTCCACAACATACCTTTATACAAGATATTGTCAAAATCTTCAAGAAAACACTACAACGTCAACTAAATAAATGAAGCAAGAGCGCTTTTCCGATTCACGACCACTCTGGCAAATGTTGCGCAACATTGAGTCACAGAATCCCATATCGGGGACTTCAATCTTCAAACTCTTTTGTATCCCATCCGATATGGGATTCAAAAGAGTCCGAAAATGCTAGCCCGCAACACACCAGATTCATCGCAACAATGAGTCGGGGCAGCCCGGACTCACGTTAGACGCAGCCGAGACTCTCCGGAGATTCAAAGAGTCGACTCAAAAAATCCCAGTGCGTACTAGGCCTTAAATTCAAATGTGTTGAATTTTGTTTGTTTTTAATCAAACTTTTTGCCATTACTTTGTCATTTTTTGACCAATTTAAAATTCGGTTGGACCGTTGTTTTCAGCCTAAAAATCCTTTGAAATGATGTGTCAGGATGTATTAGTTAGTTTAGGTATATAATAGATGTGGTGGAGGAATATCGAGTACACCACCAACTTGAGTAAATATGTAAAATGGAATTAATGTATTTAAGAGTTCTTGAAAGTGTGAATGAGATTGGATTTATGAACTGATTTTGCAGAGTCTGAAAGCATTCCCAGCTGTTGACATCACCCTGAGCCCAACCTCGGTTGGCTGGACGATAAGAACGAGATTTGAGCCAGGACTGCCAACACCCGGGGTTGGGTGATTCTCAAGGCCTGCCAGTGATTTATTGTAAATTACCAAAGCTGGAAGAATCGGTGGACTACGAGAAGTGAAAGACTCAACTCTTAGATGTCAAAACTTGACAGTACCATCTACCTTTGATATATGTACCTACTTTAACGGGAGATGTAAAACAGACAACAATATTTTTCCCTCCATCCTTGTTTCGGGTAACACTGTAGGCAACACTGACTCCGGGAAGTCAATTTGTTGAGCTTAAAGCTAAGGTAAAAGCTGAGTTTATATATAGAAACGAAGAACGCCCACAATTGGATCGGAAGAATTAAATTAATACTGACCTGAAGCTGAAATGAAATTACTCGCCAAAGCAAAATTGCAAACGTCCAATGAAACAAGTACATACACAAAATATCATATTTGGTTTGAGGGTGAGGGCCAGCTGGTGATCGATACCTCTGATAAATGAGGACCGGGCAAAACACGGTGGAATGCCATTAGCCAAGAAGAAGAAGAAGCTAAATTTTTCATTGTTCAAAGATGGGGCGCCGCCAGGCTACTTGTTGCTTTCGTCATGACGTGCTGTTACCGTAAATGGCCTAATTGTACGAGTTTAACAAATAGTGAACAGCATGAGGCAATAATGAATATTGATGATCCGCGTCGTTCATCATCCTAAATGGAACCGAGGACAAGGTCCGGAGCTATCAATCTGCTCAGCAGCCATTGTTACATCCTGCTACCTGCTTCGTTAATAACTGGTTTTACGCCATGTGCTGATACATTTTATATTAGTTTTTAATCGAGAATGTGCATAGTTTCGAAACTTCGAGGTTTTAAATCAAAGATAACAATGGCCTTAAAAGTAGAGATAATTTTGCGTACGTATAATTACGCGTATAACGTAAATGGTACATCGAGAACGTCATTATGAATACGTCCAGCGAGAGGAACCAGGGATCATAAATTGGGCAATATCAACTATTTCAGTTTTATTAAAACATTTTCTGTAGAATTTTGAATTATGAATGGAGTTTAAATTTACGCCGGTCTGAAAACCAAATTATGGGGTTAAGCCCTTGTATTTGAATTGGTCGTGTAATTCGGTAGCCGGTTCATCACGCAGGGGGTTTTGTGAGCCTCTGTGTGTATGAGTGTTTTTTCGTTAATTTCCAGGGCAGGTGTTCAGCGAGGTCTCATTATTCCGCCACTTTATGTGGTTATTTTTGGACTTAATAGAGGGATGAGTGGGATAAGTGTAATTGCATTTTTACCTATTCACTGTACTACTATTACTAATTCACTACAAATTAGGGGCAGTTTTTTTTCTTCAGATAATTGAATTCAGGATTTGTTAATGGGGCGGTTTGCCGGCAGACCGGGGTTTTTACTTTTCCAATTTTTTCCCTAAAACTTGCATAAATAATTCATTATTACAGGAAGAAACGTCTCCGGCAAACATGAACAAATCTTCCGTATGATACGTTTCTCAATTATACGCCAGAAGACCATTAAATTATCTCGAAATCTATTTTTTTACGAGGGTTCGCAACAGAGGTCATATCAATCCTAGGGGGTTTTGAAAAGTCCATTTCTAGTATGCTGGGTTCAAATGCGGGACCGCTGGGTTCGAACCACGGTTCATCACGCATCATTAAATATTTTAATGATTAACCTTGTGATTATTAGATAAATAATAGTGTTTTATTTACAGAATGAAAACAAATAAATTTCCTTCTGTTTATAACTCTTAAGGCGGGGGTTCCTCAGGGAAGCATACTTGGCCCATTTCTATTTTCAATATACACTGCAGATATTCCTATACACGTTAATATTTGAACATATCTTGATTCAACGATTCTTGCGCGTTATTTTAACCCATCTATAAAAACTCGAACACTTACAGTGACACCTGAATTGAAGGTTGATAATGGAGAATGAAAATAAACCTAACGAAAAGCGTACAGATAAATTTTGTGTTGGGAAAATGGATGTCCTCCAATGAGTATAAATGGAACTCGTTTACCACCGGCCTTGTGCGTTATCTTGGACTTTTCATGGAAAAACGACTGACTTAGACAAGAAACAAACTAACAAAATTATTAAAGACTACATGACTCTCGATCAAACTTATAATTAGACATTGAAAATAAACTTTTAATTAACAAGACCTCTCTGGGGGTATGGTTGTGATGGGTGGGGCTCAACCAAGGATTCAAATTCCCAAGGTGTCCAATCCAGCCGAAAATTCTTCGTCAAACCATAAATGCTCCTTTTTATGTTTCAAATCATAGTATTCATTACGACCTTACGAAAGATGACCTTATAAAAACCCGCTATAAAAAATTTCCTCAATCACTGAACACTCAAAATACCCTAGCTAGTACAACAGTAATCACTTTCAACCCTACCCGAAAATCCTCCAAGATGATTGAAGCGAAAGTGGCCTCGAGAGCTTATTGAGTGAAGATTGACTAGGTTTCAATGTGAGTGTATTGTTAGTGCCGACACTGGGCAACTTCTCTTACAAGTGACTCAAACGCCATTCAGCACATACTGAATACTATATTTGCAGTTGTAAATATCAAATAAATTAAGTTAAAAAAAAATAATATAACACATACAGCATGAACGTTTTGCTCGTCTGCTAGGCCTCACGCTGAAGCATAAATAATAAAAAAAAATAGTAAACAAAAACCTAGGAGACATAAAATTAATCGACCAGTTCGTTTCTGTAACCAACTGTATGCCTCTGTTAGAAAATATATCACAGCACGGTTTCAAATTCAGGTTTAAAAACTTGCAGCGAGTTTTAAAAGTTAAACTTTCAGAAAACTGGTTTGTTTTGTCATCATTTGGGTACGGGCTGTCACCTCTCTGTTTTAGTTATTTATAGAGGGTATGGCATTTGGATTCTCTGGTTTTTGTTCTACAAAAGAATGTTTCACAACTTCCTCAATGCTTTGTACTATCTAGTCAACGTTTTGATCATTTATTTCTCTAGTTTTCCAAAAAGTTCTTTAAATCACCCAGAAAAAGCTTTTATTCTAAAGACTCTTTTGCCAGTACGTTTGGGAACCGAGCTTAAGTATTTTCACATGTACAGAAGTTGCATTTTTGTTGAGTATCAAAATAAAATGCTTCTACTAGTTTCGAGAGTGAGAAAAGCATTTTTGCCTAAGGTTTTTATGACAATCTGCAATTTCTGATTCAACTATCAATTATTTGATAATAAATAGATATATTTACAACTATTCACATATCTGCCGTGGGAGGCCCAAATAATGAGGTCGCGGGGCCGTTTCCTCTTGAGACACCGTATTGGATTGTAGCGATGCTTTTTACAGGAAAGGATGCAAGACTATTGGGGTGATGGGAGTGTTTATGGTGGACCTGATAAGTTTTTGCGCAATTTTAAGGCCGTTGTGGGAATAGCATCATAATACAGAGCATTTATAATGGATCTGAGGACTTTAGATTGAAAAAGTTGGAGATGTTGGACGTTGGATTAATAGAGGTTCCCATAATTTTATTCCTTTTGCCCACATCGGTTATAGTAGTTTTATAGACTGTAAGTTTCTTTTTCGTCGATAGCTTGAATTGTCGTCTTATAAATTTGAAGAGTATCCCGAGGAGTGCGTGTCTTGTCGATTCAGTAGTACGAGCTGGTTCGGTTTTAAGTGTGAGTGAGTGTAGATGGAACTCATGGTAACGAACGCAGTCCGATTTTGAGGATGGGAACATTGTTGTAGTAGATTGTGAGAGGTGATTTGTTTTCATTTATCTTCATTTTTCGTTCTCTACACAAATCTGCTAGACATGTGATATGTCTCTGCAGATCTTCCTAAGCAACCGCAGGGTAGTACAGCTCTGTCATCAGCAAAATATACAAGGCGGGTAGTAGTTATAGTGGGAACATTTGCTGAGTAGTGGTCAGAGACACTGCCCTGCGGCGCTCCCTTTCTAAAGCCGGGAACACAATTACCCGATGCAACGCGACCCTACTCGACGCCTTGTTGCGTTTTGGTAGGGTGTGCACATCTATGCGACGTCAAGCGCACGCCACGTACAGTCACCCAGCGTGTATCACAAATCAGTATCACAATCGGAACGCCTCTTTTGTTCTTAATGCATTATTTTGAGCACAACCATGTAATAAGCAGTTAGTTAAATTTCATTGTTTTAAATAAAGTTACTCCGGTGTTTTGATAAATTTTCTGCCTAACCATCATAATTAAATAATTTTTATAAAAACTTGTGAATTTTTGATCTCGTTTAATTTGCTTTATATTAAAAATACTTTGTTGTAATTAATATAACGACAAAATTACATACAGAAAGTTTGAAATAAACTATAAAAAATATGAATGTCCTGTTATGAAGATACTCGACGAAAATTGTATAATTTTATGAGCAAAACCATGAAATAAATTGTTAGTTAAATTTTATGAGCAAAACCATGAAATACATTGTTAGTTAAATTTTATGAGCAAAACCATGAAATAAATTGTTAGTTAAATTTTATGAGCACAACCATGTAACAAATTGATAGTTAAATTTTATGAGCAAAACCATGTAATAAATAGTTAGTTAAATTTAATTATTTTAAATAAAGTTACTCCGGTGTTTTGATCAATTTTCTGCCTAACCATCATAATTAAATAATTTTGATAAAACCTCTTGAATTTGGATCTCTTATAAATTGGCTTACATTAAAATAGGAATGTTGTAATTGATGTAATGACAAAATTACATAAACTTAGTTTGAAATAAACTACAAATAATATGAGTGTCCTGTTCTGAAGCTACTCTACGAAAATGGTCTAATTTTATGAGCAAAACCATGAAATAAATTGTTAGTTAAATTTTATGAGCAAAACGTCTAATAAATAGTTAGTTAAATTCATTATATCAAAAAATGGTATTCTGATGTTTTGATCAATTTTCTTCCAAACCATTAATTTTTTTTTTTTTTTTTTTTTATAAAAACTAATGCATTACTCATCTCGGTTAATTTGGTTTATATAAAAATAAGTATGTTGTAATTAATATAACAACAATAATACATGTATTTTTAAAAAAAATGAGTGTCCCGTTCTTTTGTCTTTGACTGTACTCGATGCTACCCGACGTAAATCTATACAGTGGGGGTCGCAGAACGTAGAGGATGGTAGCGTTGCATGGCATCGGGGGTAATGCAACCTTATGGAAAATCGGAGTTTGGATTTGCGTCGGGTAGCATCGGGTAGATGTGCACGGGGGTAATGCAACCGTATGGACCAAATCGGAGTTTGGATTTGCGTCGGGTAGCATCGGGTAGCGTCCCATAACGTTGTATCGGGTAAGTGTGTTCCCAGCTTAAGGAAGAAGTACTGCGCTTTTTCTGTCTACTCATTTTCATTTCTTTCCCACACCTGGCTAGAGTAACATAAAATCGTTGTCAAAGACCATATATTTAAATTTAAGAGATTTTTTAAATATAAGCTTCAAGTTGTGTTGATAGCGGACTTCATAGTGGACAATTTCTATGTACAATGGTATTTGAAACTTAATTATGGAGAAAGCCAAACTTCTAAATATTTGTATCTATTTGTGATTTTAATTTTTCCCCCATTCAAATTGTCGTTTTTCCTAAATTTCCCTCATTCATGAACCACCATGATTTTGGACTTGTGTTATTGCAAGGCTCATTTTCTACAATGATCACTAGATCATCCGTGTACAGTAGCCATTACTTTGTTACAAAACATCCTGCTCTCTAAACACTCAATTGAGCCATTGATAAAGAGACTGAATAGTAACGGGCTTAAGGTTCACCCTTGCCTCACGCTCATTCCAGTTGCAATTTTATTTAAGAGAGGCTTGATGTCTCGTACTTGCCAAAGTTAATAATTTAGAGGAGGTACCAACGCAGTTCAGCTTATATAGCACAAGTGACTGGTCCATACTGTCAAAAGCGAATTTTAGATCGACAAATAAGCAATTTAATTTCCCCTTTTGTCGTCTCGTCTACAATTTAATCATACTAACCAGATGTTAAAAATGTTTCATTGTTAATTAACAACAGTTAATTGTTGTTTTAAAAATTGTTTAGTGGCCTTTTCCGAATCCGCCTTGCGCCTCTAATAGAATCCGTTTTATTCCTTCCCGTTTGATAGTCTAAATTTTAAAACCCCCGAGGATATTTTCGTCACTGTATTGAAGATAGACATTCTAGAAGGAAATTCAGACGAAGAATCTGTCAGAGTATTTCCTTTCTTTCAAATTCCCCTTATCTCTGATTTTTTCTTTCAAAATTTTCATAATGTTACAGATATCCTCAGCGCATGTGAACGTGTGTGTTTTAGATAATTCATCCGTATAAATTCATGTAAAGACAGCGCCTGAAGGCACAAAGTCTGTTGATTACATGTTCTTCCTTATACGAATCTAACTGATTGCTCATTCATAAATAAATAATCCTATTGACCGGTGATTGTGGCATTGTACACGTACCTGGATCCTGGCTTCCGTTAATCCTATCTTCATCGCCAGCTCCTCCCTGCAACACATGTTCCGTCATTAGATCAGTATTCATTAACCATCATCAGATTCAAGGGGTAAACATATGGCCGATTATTTCCAAGAACATTTCGATAGCCAGTTATCGAGTCTTTAATTATGTACATAATTAGGTATTAGTTTTGGTCTATTATCCAATCACCTATTATATAGAGAACAAGACTGTTTCTTGACAAGAAATCAACATATCTAAGTACAACAAATACTTTACAAACAGACCATAAGAAATTTTTGACGTATTACCAACGACTTAATAAATAAAATAAAAGTGACAATAGTTATTTGTTTAGTTTTTTTTAACTCCGAAACGCAGGTCTGATAAACCCATTCAATGATGACTTAAGTATTATAGTAATAAAATAATATAAAATGGTTAACTTAGATTTAAATCAAACATTTTAAAAATTATAACATTTCACAAAGTGTGATAAGCGGAAATTTTCATTAATAAAAACTTAAACAAATATTGAAGAAAGGAAAGAAGGGTAATAGTTATCTTAACAAGGCTCAGGATAAGCCAGACTCGTCTCACACATGGCTATCTAGCGAGCGTTTGACAACAAAAGACCCCCAATGTAAATGAGCCGGTGACAGTCCGCTTAGATGGACTGTGGTGTTTTAAAAATCCATATAGAACGACGTCAGATTAAAAAAAGTCATTGAGGTGAATTTCGGGACAAAACTAATCTGGAATTTACTAACGTTTGGCCAAAATATTTCCTCGAGGCTCGTAGGTCTCATTCATAAGCTCTAAAAATAGTGTCTTTGTCAAATCTATTTAGCATAAGCTTCGGTTCGAGACAGTGACAAGTGGATTTGGAAAGACTCCAAGACAGCGACTTTGTTCCGATAGTAAAATTCAATTTTACTATCAGCGTCTCCTCCCACCGATTTTCTAGACCCTACAAGGTTTTACAACAAGGTTCGCCGTTATACCAATAATAAATTCTAATAGTGCGGATTTTACTTCTCACCATAAAACGTCAAACGGAAAAGAGGCACAATGTATTTGAGATTAATGCTAATTCCAGGGCTCGTGGCAAAACCGACTGTTTGGAAATCCAAACGATTTTCTAAAAATATTATTGTTATTAAGTGTGTTCGGTTATGACAGGACATCCAGGCAAAATGTTTACATATTTCGATAACTAAATTTTATTTTAATTCTGGGTAGCACGAATCATAGGGGACCATCGATAAATTTCAATATTGATCAATATGTGTGGTGATTAGTGACCGTTAGTCGATGATTATTCAGAAATCGTGAGATGCGGTCTGGTGTGATGTAGGTTTCAGAAAAACATTTTCTTTATCGTGCCAACGTTTCGATCTTTATTGAGATCATCTTCAGGGCCTGGGATTTATAAACACTGTTTAAATTTAACAAAAACATGTAGGATGTGGAAAAAAGTGAATTTATACAATGCAAAAATTGAAACAGTGACGAAAACCACTCACTTAAAAGAAATTAAAACTTTAAGGCTTTCCTCAATTCTAAATTCAATTAATCGACACGTCAAGCGATCGTAAATCATAAAATTTAATAATATAAAAACGCGTTGTTTGATAAATTCCTGAAGCTAAATGGAAACGTTCATTTGCAATATATATGCATATCATTTTCTCTTGTCTTAATTTATTCCAAGTCGATCACAATTTTTTTCATTTGCATGGAAATTTATGCGTCAACAGACAATTGATTTTTTTTTCTTCGGACATAAAATATTTATAGCTTGTTCGTCGCGGATCGCTTTGACAGACAAAAGCAGCGAGACTAGGCTGACCGGGGTGACGGAGTAGATCACGCTACTGGCCCATCACTCCCAGACTTCGCTAGAACGTTTCACACAGTACATGATCTATGGAATTTTTTGTAAAATTGTTACACTAAAAGAAAGTATAGAACAATAATGATTCTAAAGTGCAAAATAATAGAAAATCATTCTTTTAGTTGGTATGATGAAGTACTTTATTTCTCACTTTTTATTCACTTTCTAACAAACAATTTTTACTTTGATAATGTTATAGCTTGGAAAGTGGTAAGTGATAATGTATGTGGAGTTTCAATCTTCATGGAGGTCATTAGACAGGTGAAGAAAGGAAAAGACTAATTGTTGGGTTCACCAAGCTTTCGGCAACGTATAGTCATCATCAGGGCTTTCCCAAGAGTGCAGAAAACGATTAACATGGTAAAACTATTGTAAAAACGTCTTGGGTTTAAGGTTATGAAGCACATGGCCAGCAAATTACATTTAACATGGTGAAAACAGTCATCTCGCTAATAAACAAACAATTTTGTTCTGACTAGCAATTTCTTGTAGGTAACATTTATGATCACAGAGTATTTTGACTAGAATTATAGCTATTTATAAAGACTATGTTCATAGGATTAAAATTAATGAGAGAGAGACAGAAAGAGAAAGAGAAAGAGAAAGAGAGAGAGAGAGAGAGAGAGAGAGAGAGAGAGAGAGAGAGAGAGAAATGGCAGAAAGTGGCGAGATGGAAAATAGAGAGATAGAGAAAGAGAGAGAAAAAGAGAGAGAAATGACAGAAAGTGGCGAGATGGAAAATAGAGAGATAGAGAGAGAGAGAGAGAGAGAGAGAGAGAGAGAGAGAGAGAGAGACAGACAGACAGACAGACAGAGAGAGAGAGAGAGCGACAAACACCGTCGCCTCAGGTTGGACTGTTATGACATAGCATACAATAAATAGTTTTACCATGTTAATCGTTTTCTGCACTCTTGGGAAAGCCCTGATGATGGCACTATAAGTTGCCGAAAGTTTGGTGAACCTAACAATAGTCTTTTCCTTTCTTCACCTATCTAATGACCTCCATGAAGATTGAAACTCCACATAGATTAACAAACATCATAAGTGTTAATGGTTAATATTTAAAAAAAAAGCCAAATGGGATCTATCAGTTTTACAGAGGCAAATTAGTAATAAATAAACTTTAGTCCCCTCATTAGTGTTATAGTTTATCTATTTGAGTTCACCTCATAATTTTTTCCAGAACTAATTCATATGGCTTTGTCTCTTCAATCGTCTTACCATGCGCTGACTACGATATAATAATAATCAATAGAGGACTGTCTAAGAGATAATTGAAAATATTAACAACGGTAGGCACATTTTTGCCTCTCAATATACGTTACATTTTAGGACAATTGGTTTAAGACGATTTTCTATTTGTGAAATTTACAAACGGTAGGTTGTTTTAACCTTCCAAGACTTTTGTCCAATCACCGATGCTGTTAACTGCCACTAGTGTCGGTCCGTGTACTCATGGATATATTTCTCGACTGAGAGTGCAGGTGTGCTCGGCAAATGTTGCGACGGCTGTGTTCCATCTGTGGTAGGTAACTTATTCAGGAATTACAGCACTGGACCTAGGATGCTACCTTGTGGTGCATGAGCCTGATTTCGAACAAAGCAGAGTATTCGCCTTCTTGTTTAACTTGGAACAGTCCTTCCTTCGGTAGGAGGTCAAAAGTTCAACATATTATTTTTCGAAATATTAGTAGCTTATTGTATTCAACCTTCGTTCCAAACCTTGTCAAATGCAATACGTCTGACGCCACGCTAGCAGTAAAGAACATGATAAAAGAAAGATGGCAGCGTCAGTGGGCCGGGTTGTCCGAGAGGCTTTTGCGCGTCAAGAGCACGATTCGTATGTGGCACCCCGAGAACCTGAGCCGGAAACAAGGAATCGTCCTTACGCGATTAAGAATAGGCCATACGCGGTTGACATACGGGCACCTGCTCTTGGGCTAACGCCCTCGCAGGTGCCCCTTATGCAGAGAAAGGTTGCTCGATGTGTCTCACATACTGGAAACATGTCATGTTTTGCCTGGGTGCATGTATTTATTAGCGTTAATGGAGAGGGGTGCGGGTGAAATATAACGTCATCATCGCCCCTCGGACGTTGAGAGCGTATGAGTGTTCGGGGTCGATGGCGGAATATTTATAAAAGTACCCCACCGACCTCAATCTAGATTAGTTTAAGTATAGGTCGGTGGAGGAATATCAAGTACTCCACCGGCCAAACGGAATGAGTGTACTGTATGGATGTATTTATGTGTATGAATGTATTTATTTGTATGAATGTTTGAAAGGGTAAATAGAATATAGACTTAGTTGGGGGCTGATATGACCTAGATGTCGGAAGCCCCAGTCAAAAAAAAAGTCTAGGAATAAATCTGAACATATTTTATATCAATAATTAATGTGGTCAATTATGGCCGTTAAACATATATGCATTAATATATTTTGATCTTTTAGAGCTTTTCCTTTAATATCAGGGATTCTTTGTATCTGATATAAGGTTGAGTGCTTGGCTCTGAATCTAAACCGGTGGCTTGGTATTATGTTCACTTTTTCAATGAAGGGAGTCAGCCTTTTTAGCAAAACTTTTTGAAAAACTTTTGATGTAACTGGAAGCATTGATATGGGCTGGCATTGAGATGGATGTGGTGGTTTACATGGTTTCTCTATAACGATTATCAAAGCGATTTTCAAGAAAATAGGGATATACCTAAGTCTTATTGCTGCGTTAAATAAATTCATCAATATTATTATTTTTGGGTGATGATTATTATTTTTATTTTTTTTACGAGGGTTCGCAACAGCAGAGGTTATATCAACCCTCGGGGTGCCGGTGTTTTTGAAAAACAGCCCATTTGTAAGTATGTCGGGCTCGAATGCAGGGCAGCTGGATTCGAACCCGGAACCTTTACTTTAATGTTATGAGCGCCGTGACAACGCCTCAACCGTTGCGGCCACCGACGCCCCAAAAATTCATCAATATTAAAATTCCTTTTATTGGAGGTTTTTTCCAAATTTCTCCTATTAACAGGTCTAATCCAGCTTCGTTAGAATTTTGATTTTTTTTACCTCAACTATTTCCTTCGGGATTGTTTACTAACATATGTTGCTTTTTCGCAGGGAGACGATTTTAGCATACCTCATTTGGTTTAAACAACTCTGGCCAAATGAAGTGCAAATGAGAACTTAATTTTAATTATCCCTTGCTCATGAGATGATGGATACATAATTACAAAATAAAGCTACCCGGTAATAAAAATTTACTAATTTTCATATGGAGGCTTTGCAATAATTACTTAATTGCGGTAAAGTATGAAAAACAGTTTCGTTTTCTGTTACTTTTATGAACATTTTTGTCTGCCTATCTTCTCGTGACAGAGCAAACCAGCGAGGATATTTAGACTATAAATGAACGACCAAATTCATCACTCTGTAGAAAACGTAGAAATATCTAAAAAAAATCAGTTTCAGTACTGAAAGGAAGCTTTAATAGAACGAAGATAAATGACGGCCGTCGACATGTCCAGACTGGCCATTGTGAAATTACAGCCGTCCGCTTTATTGTATTATTATGGAAAACATAAATGTGAATAGAAAAAGCAGTTTCCTGCCGATGGGAAGAGAATGCATGTTGATTTTCCTTTAGCTAGGGAAAAGATTTCTATTTTCATATCACATACGCCATGCGATTCTTCATGCCTTATGCCATAAAAATTAACTTGACATATATATAAAATGATCTTAAACATAGGTACATTTATAATATAAAGATTCTGTATTTACGGTTTTTGTACTATTTAATGATAATAGTGATACTACTAAAATGATGTGTGAAAATATAAAAACAAATAACATGCGGGAAAAAAGGCGATAAATGTTATGTGACCTTTATACACTTTGCTGAAAATTTTTCGTGTCGTAACAAGGACGCAATTCTTCGTCAATACTCCAAGAATAAAATATTGGTCGGACGTTGAAAAAGTGACTATTTTTCATTATTTGGTTAAACATGATTAATTATTTTATGGTAAACCGGGATAACATTTTTTACCAAAACGCACATTCGACACGCAACCTTTAACACGCTGGGCCGAAGTAACGGTTAAGTAAAAGCAACATGACTTAAATAATTAATTTTACATAATTAACATTGTTTTGCGTTCATAATAAAAATGAATCTTCCAAATTTATCTTTGTACACATTTTAAACAATTCTAGTATGAAATCCATTACAGTTCGTAGTCCGATTGACTATTTAACTTTTTTCAATTAATTAATACTTATGAAAGGAATTGGTTGAGACAAAAAAGCAATGTCACGAGCGGGATTCGAACCCACGACCTTCGGCTAAATACGCCGCTGCTCTATAGCTTGAGTTATCATGGATCCACTCGGACACTAACTTCCCATCTCAAACTCACCTCTCGAATTTCCCCTCCTTTTTGCCATTTTTCAAATGTCATGTAACCTATTTGATTCTTGGTAATAAATAAAGCCGAAGGTCGTGGGTTCGAATCCCACTCGTGACACTGACTTTTTTATCTCAACCAATACCTTTCATAAATATTATCTAATATGAAATTTATTTTTGAACCTTCCAATTTAAAAAAAAAAAAAAAAAAAAAAACCACGCTGAATCATCAAATAATGGTCGAACACTGTAAACACAAATACAGAACACATGGTGAAAGTTAAGTTGTTAAGTTCCTATAAAGGTCATCGAAGCAATATCCATTCACATAAACTTAACTGCTTGGCAATTCATGCTGAACCGGTCACATATTGGTTCCGTCTTCAGACGGGTTTATTGAATTACTCAAACATTTGAGTTCAACAAAATGCAACAATCCATTTCTGAATAACTGCCCAATAAGTGACCCTATGGTCAGTTCAGTATGAGTTCACCGACTCGCATCAATTTTCATCAACTCATCATACGTTTATTATTTGTTACTGGTATATGGTATGAATGAGGAGTGACATTGGAAGAATATTGAGTACCCAGATGACGACCTATCTTTTCAATTGTAATTAGCTTAGTATGCATATATTAGTGCGAAAGGTTGATGAATAACTGCATTTATCTCCGAGATCGATAATTTACGAATGCTTGATTTTTAGGGTATAGGTTTTCGGGTGACTGATAATCGGTTACCATCGGATTATAGAGTACCATTGTAGCCCACCCTGTAGTATGCTTTTTTTTGTGTATGAATGATGCCAATACTTCAAGATAACAAGAAGGTTATAATAATGTATTTTTTGAAATAATACGAGCTGAACAAGCCCAAAAGAGCAATAATAAAATACCTTGTGAATACGTCTGGATAATGAGTTCGGGAGAAGGCTTTTTCCAGTTCTTCCAGCTGGAACGAGGTGAACGTCGTCCGATAGCGCCTCTGTTTCCTTTTGGGCGCCGAGTCTTCCTGGTCGCTGCTCGGCGACTCCCGTCCGACCCCGGACATTCCGCCTTCCATCCCCCTTTCCGCCACTTCAGGGTCGCACTCTACTTCAGGACTGCTAGCAGACGAATCTGGGACAAAAATAAAAATAAAATTAATCTCCATTGGATTTGCACGAGTATCACTGATTATGTTATGTAAGTACTACTTTCAATCACATTTCTCTCCTAACTTTGGCTCCTTTGTTTTCCCTTTTCTATAAACACAACTCTGATGATTTATCGACCGAGAGAAAGCCTATAAATCATCCTAATAGATTATTTTTTCTTCTCCGTTGAGGTGCCATTGGCATGCGGCAAATACAGACAAGACTTCCATATTTTTCTATTTCAAGTTCACGTACTAATTATTTGATATTTACAATTATTCAAAGAGTTGAAATATTAAGGGTAAAAGTTTGAAATTAATCTGACATATCCCCACAATTTTGTTGGACTCATGGTTGCTTAGTAGTGCTGAATCCGAATACGGTTAGTTGTTGGTCCGGAACGAGGTTTTTGGGCCTGGGCTGAGGAGGTGGCGAACGGTGCCTAAGTATCAATAACTAGGGATGATTGATTGGTTAGTTAAGGGGCTATCAGTTGATTGATCAGTGAGACGGTAGCCTGTTAATTTGCTTCTACAACAGGGGAACCTCGACTCTCTCGCTCTCGCACTGATCAATCTAAACAAGTTACAACCACATTACACAGCCTCTCGCGGCACCGCCCATCCTCGGCCCCGACTTAATTTATTAAATTAATAACCGAGCCAGATAGAAAGTTGAAGAAGGAAGGCCTCTGCTAATAGCGTATCTCGGAGATCATTTAATGTTTTAATATCTTATAAAGCAACACCCACGCGCCCGGTATTAATTCCTTTTAATGTATTTCGTGTCCGGACGAACGTGATGGCGACTTAGGAACGGAATTTAAATAATTATTAGTCCGCCGAGTAATTGGAAATTACAACTGTTCCTCCCGCCAGCGTCGTAAGAAACAATAAATCCTACTTTCCCACAGAAACGTATTATGTTATGATGATACGAACTAATATTTTAAAAAAAGTACAGTTTTATTGTAACACAATCTGTAGTTTGATCGTTCCGACCGTCCTCTGCATCACCATCAGATGGATGGATTAAATAGATTTGCCCCCTGGCAAATGTCGAAAATCAGTATTGAAATATATTTTTGTCACGGCTAAAGCAAATATAAAATATAATTGACGAAAATATTTAGGGCCCGTTGTACTAGTCACGACTAAATCCGGGTTCACAGAAACGTCGGTCATAATTTGAACCTAGTTCAGAAAAGAGAGCGTTGCACCATCCATAGGGGACCACCTACTGATCCTAGTTCAACCATAAAGACAAAGACAAAAATGAATTTATTTGCCGCACCTGAATGCATTATTATGAAAAAAGTAAAATTAACAGCCTGTTCTCAGTAAGTAAAACTTGTGCTTGAATAGTGAGCTCACAAGTTTTATACATTACAAAAATTAACAAAAAACAGATTTAGACAATTAGTGGTAGCAGTATACATTACATTTAGTCGATGGTTATTCAGAAATCGTGAGCTGCGGTCGGGTGTGATGTAGGTTTCAGAAAAAAATTTTCTTTGTCGTGCCAACGTTTCGAACTTTATTGAGATCATTTTCAGGGCTCAAAGTGTTTATTTTCTGGGTAATTGTGCCATTCTTGCGTGTTGTCGGCACTCTCAACACAACATACAAGTCCTGAAGATGATCTCAATAAAGATCGAAACGTTGGTACGATAAAGAAAACATTTTTCTGAAACCTACATCACACCAGACCGCATCTCACGATTTCTGAATAATCATTTAATTTATTTGACTATTGTCATTTTATGTATTTTTTAAATAATTAATTTATTAATGTATTACTTTTAAAAATATCTTTTTTAATAATAAATGTTTACAAAAAATCAATAATAATTATTATTGTTTGACTTTTAACACTTTAAAATCAATGGAGAATTGTTTTGCTTTGTACCTTTTATATTTATTTATATTTTTATTATGTGCCATAATTATTGAAAAATTGTAGAATGTGTGGTACCACACCAAACTAGCCACATTTTTTATCAAGGAATGTGCTAATACGAAATAAACATACCTCATTAAATCTGGCTGAAGAATATTTCTTAAAATTTTAAATTTATATAATTATTTTCTAAACTTTTTACCAAAGCATCAATATGAAACTTAAAGTTAAATTTATTATCAAAAATTATACCTAAATATTTAGTATACAAATAAAATATATATTAATATATAAATAAAAATTTAATTGTTTAGAAAAGGGTATAATCGGGAAATACAGGGACAGTTAAATGTATTTACACAATATCGTAATATTTGTTTTGATTTGTGAGACTAAATTTAATGATTTATTATTTATATAATATTAGTTATTTATTTATTGGTTTGTGTCTTCAAATCTTTGGTTTTGTCAATGTTATTTGGTAGGTCTGCACTTTTATTTGTTCATTGTTGTTTGTCCTTATTTATCCTTTGTTGTTGTTTTCGTACCGAATTTTTGATTTTTAGTACTTATTGTGGTTGACCAATATTTATTGTTCTCGTTACTTGTTATTTATTTATTGCTTTATGCTTCCGAATTTCTAGTCATGTAAAAAATTGGAATTTGATATTTCATAGGTCCGTAGTCTTGCTGAATGTTCCAAAACAAAGCAAAAAAAAATATATTAAAAAAAAATTTAATGATTTGGTAAGCATCACATACGTTGGTCGAATATGTCGGAGAAATTTTTGTCGCCATTCTAAGTCTACTAAAAAACCCATCTATGTCTCATTTATGAAAATGGTCTTGTCAGGTTCTAAAAACCCTTCGTTAATTTCCTACGAATCCAAGGAGATCTTCGTCGCCTGTGTTCATCTACTTTATCTGTAAAAATTCACCCATTTAGATAGGTACCTTCCAAATGAAATTTCATTTGCTTTTGCCTTGAATTACCGGCAATTCTATTAATCGTCTTTGGTATAAAAGGAGTTCCCATTTATGATGACTGCAGCTAAAAATAACTAATTAAAGAAGGAATCTCGGTAGTATATAGTTAATAAGAAAGGCCTAAGGATGCTACCCTGAGAAGCACCCACTAATTTGTTATGATGATAGGCGAGACTATACATTGCGAATCACCAGCACCTCGGATCCAATCAGGCTGTAGTTGAACTTCAGACTTCTTTGTATGGGCGGAGAGAGATGTCTGCCACAATTCCGTAGCATAATAAAAAAGGATTAAAACCTGTTGTACGTAATAGATATATGACCTGGGATTTATAAAAATGTGTAACATGTAAAAAAGATTTTAAACGGACGTCCATTAAGAGACAATTAATGTTGGGCGCATGTGTGAACAAATTCTGAAACTTTTTGAAATTTAATTGACTTATAAACTGATAATTTAGTAGAGGGAAAGTCGCATGAAGTAAAAATAATCCTTTGAAACAAGTAATCCTTTGATAGACTTATGGGGGTACGAGGTATAGTATCCATAAAAAATGTAAAATTAAGGTTTACTATGTTTCAGGTGCTATTCGACTTAGTCCTTCTAATTTTTTATTAAATTTACTTGACACATGTCGGCCTAGAGTGTGAGTTTACCTATGGAATAATAGTCTAACCGCCAGACTCATCATTACAGGCTCATTGATTTTCATGCAAAATTATGTAGAAGTATGGTTCTGTATAGATGAATTGTATTGTCCGATGGTTCAAGTTGTTTGCCCATCCTCGTAGTTTCCGGCTGTCAGAAACGTTTCGCCATTTCACATGACATACAGACCCGCCTGAATGAAAATCACAGACCTAGGCTGAAGATTGTGAAACGGTTCTTTTTGTCCATCACTCAGCAGAGATCAAGGAGACATCTCACAATTATTTGATTATGAGTTTATAATAATTATTATAATAATAATTATTATTATTTTCATTTGAGTTGATTATTATACTTTACACGTTACATGAATGCGGAAAGCCGAGTTATAGTACAAAGAACAAAACTTTGACTCAAACATTAACCTGCTGAATTTTCTTTTTTCCTTAATCCCAAACAGGTCAAAGTAAAAGGATAAAGTTACACATTTGTTAAGTGTAATCTTCGATAACAATTAGTAAGACGGTCCGTGGAATTCGGGTCGGCATGAGCGTCATCTCGGAAGGAGTCACTCCCCAGACGACTCATGTTAATTAGTGTGACTCATAAACTGGAGGTAATCTCGGATTCCTCGGCGGGCACTTCTCGTGTGTGCCTAGCAGCGTAATAGAGCTCAAGATCTCATAAGCTGGGCCCATTAGGTAAGAGATTATTGTTAAGTCTGTTAATAAATCATGGCGCGATAAAGGCTAATGGGGGAGGCTCCAGTGCCCGAGTCTGTCTACGCCTTCAAATATCATGTTATACACCATCTTTCCTGAGCAAACCTGACAGTGGGTACAAAACATTACCCTTTTTTTTAAAAGAGTATTAGTCCGAAAGACTGTTGTTCTATTATATCAGGGTTTTACTTATTTCTGGGCAGGAGGGTGTCGACTTTTTTAATTTTTTTTTGCTATATGGAATACTTTAGAATTTTAAAATAATTTAATTGTTTAAACCGTCGATTTAAAGACTTCAATTGTTCAGTGTTTGCTGGAGGAGCAAAAATTTAATTTTTTTTAAATTAATTTTTTACAATTTAATATTTCACATCTGTATCTCATGAGTGATGTTCGTATCGTTGTTAGTAGCTAAAAACGTCTAACAGTAGCTAGTTGGCAAAAATGTATTGAAAAAATGGTAAATATTTTGAATAAAACATTGCATTTTTTATTTACTTTAACTTTACTTAAACAGAGAGTTAATGTTTAGAGACCATAGCACAAATGCCGCCTGGATTGGTTTTTGAAAAAAAAAAAAAAGTAAGTCGGATACATTTTCTGGTTGATAAAAATAATTTGTCCAAGTCGTTTACCTCTTATCTGACCGCAAAGTTCACCCCACATGCCACCACCATAGACCATACTTATTTCACAACTTATCAAAGCATATTTACATTCCCCGATTGCATTACCCCTCTCCATCCAGGTTTGTACATTATTACCCAAAATATTCTCCAACACCTTCCCAAAGAGGCTATCATATTTTCGTACAACCTACTTCCTTATAGCTTGAAAACACTCGTATATCCTATGTTCCATTAAAAAAAAAAATAAATAAGAAAACAACCCATTTTGGGTAAAATTTATAAAAGCTCCTATCGAAAATAACTTCCAATCCTAAATTCTCAAAATATAATCCCCGATCATCAATTTCATCGCATACTAGTATCCTATATATCCTCATTCCTCGAGATAAGGCAGTTCTGTTCTGAAACCTTCCTTGACGAAAACCAAGCTTTTGATGGAGTTTAGCAGCCGGGCTTACTGTTCAAGCTCAAGGACATTCTTCACTCCACCCATTATCTCATACTCCAGTTATTTCACTGTCTGGTCTTTCCAAGTCATCGAATGCAATTCCCTCTCTGTCCATGCTGGTGTTCCTCAGGGTAGCGTTCTGCCCCCACAATATACTAGGTGTACACAGCTCACATTCCATTACATCCTCAAACCAACACACTCACTTTTACAGGCTATACAGCAATTCTCTCTACTCCGATCCTGCCGTTTCCATTCGAAACCTCCGTCAACACTTTACTAGTGTTGGTGTAAAAGAAAAGAATAAAATCTAACTCAGACAAATCCACCCATATTACCTTTACTCTCCGTAAAAAGATCGCCCCTCCAGTCTACATAAATAATATTCTCCTCCCAACTGCAGACAAGGTGCGGTAACCTCGCAGTGGAGTGAAGAATGTCCTTGAGCTTGAACAGTAACCGTACATCTAGAATCTTCACACACGCCTGAAATGCCAAGTTATGATAGGATGCAGGCGCGGCTTATTGACAAACGTTCTGATTTACCTCTAAAAAATGGCTGCTTTACAACACCATAGTTAAGCCGATATGAACTTACGGGCTGGAAGTGTGGGTTCAGACAAACATTCCCTCAGCCGCATTCAAACTGCCCTATTTTCCATCTTACGAAAAATCCTTCATGCTGCATTTTATGCAACAAACAAAACTACACAAACATACATAAATATTCCTTCCGTTCAAGACGAAATCCTTTCCCATAACTGCAAATTTAACAAAACCTTCCCAACCACCGTAAATCAGCACATCCAAAAATTAGCATCCCATGAATCCCCTCCCCCCGATGAATCCCACGAACCCTGCTCGCCGACTAAAGAAACGATGGTCGAGAGATAGTCAAAACAGTAACAGTAAAAATGGTATTGGCTTGAGTATTAATTAAACAGACAACATTTTACCATGATTGGAATACTACCAATGGGTATATAAAAAAAGTAATAAAAAAAGTTGTTGAAGAATTTTATTTTCGTATTCAATTAATGTATTCAAATAATCGTATCAATGCGTCTTTTTTACGTACAACGAATCCAACTTGATTGTGAATTAATTGTAACAGTTTACATGACAAAAATAAATACACAAAAGTTTAACCCATTGAAATTATAACGAAAACAAACTAACAAATGACAAAAAGAAACTATTTTAGTCGTGCACAGAAAATAATTTTCACGGCTGTTAAGACCTCAACAACTCACAATAAAGAACATGTTCTTTAAATCGCAGCCGTGTCGTACTGAAATAAATTTCGCGGCGGCAAAATAATCACTACAAACAAACTGTTATTTACAACCCGAAAATTAATGTTATTAGTAAATTTTATAGCCCGGTTCTCATGCTTAATTGCAAATCGTTCTCGTCGCGGACTTACGATGATGGAAACCTCGCGTGTCCCACGATCCGTACGTTGAATCTAATTCTGACCATTATGTAACAAGCAATATCCTACTTATTATGTTGTATTTCTGGATAAGATTTTTTTTCTGACCTAATCTGTAAATTATTAAATAGATGGAGTACTATTATTTAATTTACTAAATTAACAATCCTTGAATCAATAAAAGTGATCATATTTTAAAGTTTTTAAAGTATAAGCATAATGAATTTTATATAATGCAAATGCGCGAATATGCTAGTAAATCGATATAAAGCCGAATGTGAGCTAAATTTGGATTTGGATTTATATAAGCTTAGATCTACGCGTGTAGTTTACCCTATCACTTCTCGCGGTCCACCGGCATTTCGAACTTTTAATTTACAATAAATTTTCGGCAGGCTTTAACAATCACCCATTCCGGGTGTTGGCAGTCGGGGGTCAGAACTTATCCGTGCAGCAGGCAAAGTTGGGCTCCAGGGGCTGACATATGTCCTTAGGTCATTACAGCCCTTAACGCAATCAGTCCCATTCTCCTTATTTCTATACTATTCTCTGAATTTGGGAGTGGAGTCGCTATACCTCAATCACCCTCCGTATCTATTATACAACTAACCTAATTGGGGTAGATGGGGTAGTCAATATTCCCCCAACGACCATCTCACACTACATGTTCACGCTAATAAATACGTTCACTCAACACACGTCAGGGACACAAAACTATCACTACTATTTACAATAAAAACAACCCTTTCTCCAACAGGAAACAAGACTCCCTACCGCGCTTCTATTCTGGGTAGCTACGAGCTCCCTATATAGAGCCTAGGAATTTTTCTATTTCATATTTGCTTTTATATAAAAAATACATTGATTGATTGATTGAACTCTTGCTATACTGCACAAGTAGCTACCTTAACGGAAACAATCTGTAATGGAAGAATAATAAATTATTTTTATAATTAAGTGCTAAATACATTTTCTCCTAGTAACATACCATTCCCTAAATTACGGTTGTTGAGTACTCGATATCCCTTCATCGCCCTCTACACTTATTACATTGAGGGTTGATGGGGGTACTCAATATACCACTGGTCCTCTCCCACTATATATAGACGCTAATAAATACATTCACTCTCGACACACGCTAGGGACATAAAACTATATCAGTACTATATACAAAAAAGGAGCCCTGTTTCCTCGAACAGGGATATCGGATGGCACTCCTACTTGCTCTTTATATGAAGCCAAGGAATTGCACCCCTCAAGTATGTGGAACACATCAACCAAACTCTCTCTGTATGCTGTACACGGTTTTGGTCCAAAATAAGTGTACGTGTATCAACCTCGCATGGACTATTTCTGATCGGGTATGGCACGCCCTTTCTTCAACGTGTCAGTTCCTCAAGGGCCACCTATCGACAGTGCACTTGATACGTGAGAGCTTCTCTCCCGATGCGGTTCACCGACGCGTCACTTTCTTTTAATGAGTTTTTATTGCATTTTTCGCATCAGAGGACCTGTTCGTGGTGGTTTTTTATACCTTTGTGTCAGGGTACGCAGACAAAAACCTCCATTTTTCGTAGATGCTCCAGTTCGTGTTATTTCTTCAACAAGAGCAAAACGATGGTCGGCAGAGAACCTGTCACGGGTAGTAGTAACCGCGCTGTGGGAGTCGGGCCAAATTATATGTGCTCAACAAAATTTATTACTTATATTATCAAAAGACGTAAAAGCCGAGGCTAAAATATTCCGAGCCAGTGTATTTAGTTTCGATTTCCATTATTTGACTGGCCGGCTATCGAGATGTTTTCTTTGAGACCGGAAGATGGAAACGTGTTGCTATGTTCACCCTGTCAAAGCGGTATGCAACATTTTGTTTTATTAATCGCTTTTTCTAATTTACATTCAATTAAAAACTCGTTTTTAAATTAAAAACGTTTTAATAGGCCCGGCGGTTCGGTTCAATTCGATTAAGAATCGGCTAATTTACAAAATTGACATCTCCTGTAAATAACAATTTCGCTTATTTGCATTCCAGTAGCAAATAAAAAATAATAAAACGAATTGAAATGGGATTAAACTAAAGATTCGACTTACTTCCTCACGAGAGGAAGATATTTTCGTTTTCTCGCCATGATGGATAAAGATTTTACACATTCAGAGTGACAAGAGTTATTAACAAAAGATTTATTTTCTCCAAAAAGTTATGGTTTTATAAATGCGCGTTTAGTTTTTTAATAAAGTATTAAATATTAAGAACTATTTAACTGCTAAATTAGATATACATGGTGTAGAAAATTAATTTCACGATCTAACAATTTGACATCCGACTCTTGAATACATTTAGATATTAATAGGAGATAGAGTCAAAACCAATTATATGAATTATCATAACTAATAAATATAAAGAGAAATCTTAATTTAACTCGAATACCATTTTCCATAAGCTGTAATGCTTGTGAAGGCCGGAATACGTGCTTTTAAATTTAGGAAATATAACCCCAGCCACTAAAATTTGCGTAAAATAATTGTTTGTTGTAGGTAAGATGTCATTGGTCCCAGTTCGTTGGGCACAGGGGCTTTAAACAAAACATTATTATGTCGGAAAAGTGATGGCGAAGATTGTTAACAGGAAATCATAAAACTGGCCGCTGTGGAAAAATCAAGACAATTCACACCGTGAAAAATATCTGCCATCTATGGAGTTTATAAGCCCGGTGAAAAGTTTAGAGGGGAAATTACTTTTTAATCTTGTACAACAGGTTTATTACTGTTGACAGGCATCTAATTTTTGTTCGCGTACGGTCTATAAACCCTTATCGGCGGAGGATTGTTCCGGCATCTGACAGTTAAAAGCACTGATTATGTGAAAAATATGCCTACCTCGAAATGGTGAAGATTATTACGAAACATTATCTTCTTTATTTTCCTATTGTCTTAGTTTTCTCACTGCTAGCAACAGTTCATCGTTTTTGGATTCATCCCTTGAGACGAGCCCTCTTCCAATACCAACGTTGAGAAATACTGCCGGGCCGACAACAACATTGATCATCGCTAACCTTAATTGTGGATAAAATAACACAAATAACAAACCCAAATACAGAAAAACACAGAAATAAGATAAAATTGTGATAGTCTGATTGGCATCCCAGAGTAGTCGATGTTCTTCGGGGTAATTAGGGGAGTCCCTCCATTCACGCTTATAAATTACATTCACACACCAGATTCGTTAACATTACGCCAGAGTACTCGATATTCCTGGGACAAGGGTAAGCAACCTCTTCCTTTCACGCTAATACATTACATTCATTCCAACAAATTAACATAAAGACCACACCCAATACAAAGATAGAAGTCTGGCCAGTCACTCCACAGAGTTCGCAATATTCCTTCGAGTAATTGTGGGATACACCCCGCCATTCACGCAAATAAATACATGATGGTATATAGATCCATATCCAATTAAAAATATTTAGGACCCTGACATATTGATTCAGCGATCGTGATCGTGCCTCAACGCTGCGGATAAGTCATTCGGTCTGTCGTATTTCCCTTTGCAGTCTGTTATTATGTGACCTACCGTGATAACGTCTCAACACAACGGACACATACGAGGTTTCACCACCAATCCGTGTATGATCTTAGTATGATCTGCGCACAACCTGGTTAATGTGAACTGTTCCCTTCTTGGCCCAACCTCGGCAGTCCAGGAACCCATGACTTTTTTACATTTACATAATTTAGATGGTGTTATATCTGAAACTGCCCTATCATATGGCATTAACATGGGAAAAATATTACACTTTAAATTGAATGTAAATTATAATTTTTACGGGTCAGTTTTCATATCAGTATAAAAGGATGTTGTACATCGAAGGTTCAATGGTCAATTACTTAACTCAGAGGAATTATGTGTAAAAAAAATGTTGACCAATTTTGAGTTTAAAAAGGTAAATCTTAAAAACGATTTAAGAGAATACAGATAAAGCGTTTTATGTGACAGTTTTCAGGAGGGGAGTGATTAACCAGCATGGAAACGATGTCCGGTCAATTGCCAAGCATAATGATAACATTGCTCGAAACAATACTAAAGAAGGCCAAACAAACTAGTTATTTTATTTTTAAACGTTAAATATAAACTAGATTTAGCTTGCTAAAATGGTAGCGTGAAACATTTATGTTGAGGATCTATTGATTCACTGCCTTCGGTAAATATATCCAAAAAATAACAGTGGTGTAATCACGGAAAACCTCGGTTCATTTAATTCATACAACAGGGTACGTAATAATATATTTATTTATCCGGGTTATGCATAGTTTGCCAACAAGCAATATGATTTAACATGATAATGAACAACTTAGGACTCCAAGACTAGTTCCTCATAACGCACAACCTCAAGAAAAGCGATGTAAGACAACAAAAGAACATTTTACAGGACAGACATATGGAAGTTTACATCTTTTTTTAAATTAATAAATAATTCCATAAATCAAAATACATTGTAACAGAGCAATAGGGGCATCGGTAGCCGCAACGGTTTAGGCGTTGACACGGCGCTCATCACTGTAAGGTAAAGGTCCCGGGTTCGAATCCAGCGTCCCTGCATTCGAACTCGACATACTTACAAATGGGCTTTTTTTCAAAAACACCGGCACCCCGAGGGTGTACTGTTGCGAACCCTCGTTAAAAAAAATCAATTAAAAAAAAACAGTGCAATAACTGGTTTCAATTGATTTATATGCATAAAACTCTCTAAATTTATTTATTTTTCTTATATTATTTTAAAAATCCTTTCATTTATCCTGCTACGATTAAATGAATAACTGGGCTTGACAGCAAGGAGTTCTTCAGCCAAAATAAATAATGAAAATTATACAAAATCTTTAAACAAAATAAAACAAAAATAAAATATTCTAACACAACAAAATACAATATAATACAATAAAATAACACAAAATGTTTTAGAAATTAAGTTTTTAAATTTCAGAAAATTGGTACAATTATAATTAATTCTTATTTTAAGATTATACAAAAATCTAAGGGCAACATGTAATCAGTAATTATAATAATTCTAGGTATTAACTCTAAATAAAAATACATTGAAAAAACATGTATTGAAGGTGACTTCAAAGGTATGATTTGGTGTTTAAAACTATACAAACAAGAAAATTTAATGAACATCTGATTTGAATTCATAACATTAAATTTTGTATATAAAAGTTTAGTCCTAAGTCTGGGATATTCCTTTAAAATTACTGTAATAAGTGTATTCTATATGGTTTGAGGTAACATCGTAGTTCCACTTATTAAGCGATAATTCCATAAAACAAAATAGATTGTTTCAGTCGAAGAATAAACTATTTCAATTGGTTTATAAAAATAAAATTTCTCAAAATCGAAATTTACGAAAAAGTTTGCGGATTCTACGAACAATTAAATCAATATGGAATTTAAAATTAAATTAGAATAAAAAACCACACCCAAATATTTTATTTTATTAGTAAATACCAATAAGTCATGTGAGTTGATGGAGTCTGTAAAAGTATAAAAATCAAATTTTATATTCTTGGTGGTCTCATCAGCATAACTATACACTTTACCACATAAATCAAGTTTTAACTAATTATGTACGTAAATAAGAAATAGAATTGATCCTAATATTGACCCTTGTGGTATACCCGAAAAATATTTACATGGAACACTAACAGAAAAAGCGACTCCAGTAACCTGAGTTTTATTAGGAAAAGTTTCAATCCAACATCTTTTGCAACTTATGATCAACTGAGTCGAATGCTTCACTGAAGTCTGAAATGACCCCGAAAACATAATTATTTATTAACTTGACAACTTATGTACTAAGTACGGTTGCTGGCTGTTATGATCCATCAGCATAATCGTTTGTCCAAGACTTAAGTGAAAATTCAAAAGTTAAATCCAGCTGTGCTACCCCTAAAAACTTTTTGACTTATGCCACTTTTCTTGCATAAATTGACCCAGTAATTTAAGTTAGGTCGTGTGCTCTATTAATAAGTGTGTACAACACAGATACCTAACATACAAGCATAGATAGTTTTACTACATCTAAAATAGTTTTACATCTAATAATAGTTTTACTATGATTTTGTTGGCTCAAACTGATGTACTTCCCTCCTGGCATCAAGATTAATTAATTATTTAAAAAACAAAATTTTGTTAAGTCGTGAAAAAATATTTGTTAAGAATTAATTGTCAACAATCCTGCCTTTTGGTTTGCCCAATTTGGGATTAACGTACCCTCAATAAAGCGCACAAAATAGAGAATTTCCAAAACAATGGCCATTTATTGTGTGCCAGTTTATACAATGCAACTATCTCCTCAAGTATCTATAAATTCAAAGCTTATTCAGGTTTTTTTAGAAATTGATTTACATACCTCTTAGACAGGATTTTTTTAACCAACCATAGCAAATGTAAACGGATAATTTTGTTTTTCAAAATATCAAATCTACAGGCTTTTCACCGTCCTTAGATTTACAGAATATGTATAAAATTTCATTTGCATTGTATTTAATATTTAGTTCTCTTTCAAACTCAAGAATATCGTACAACAAGAAGGCAATTTTTTAATTTAAATACAATGTCCATTTAGGTTCTATACATGAATTCTTATAGTTTTGAATGAAATAAAATTCGGACCTTTTTTCTAAATGTGTGTCGTTCACTGGATCAGCGTTTTAAAAAACACAATCAATTACCATTAGCTTACAACGCAAAGTATACAATGTATATGAATGTTTAATAAATAAATAAAAGATAATTTAGTCATTTATATAGAATGAGAAAAAGAAGCCCATTTGATTAATAACGGCAAGAAATAAAGGTTAATTCGATACTTTCACCTCCATCCAGTTTATTTATGCATGTAAATTATTATTATACCTCCTCTCTTGTTCAAAAAGAAAAGAAAAAAATTATTATCGTATTCCTAAACATTTAGACGAAACCTGAGAATACACAACATTTATAAATGATAAATGATTATAATATTGTTGTATAATGGCAGGCAACATAAGATTTTATTAGTCTAAAAGCGGACTCTTAGGCCAATAACTCCATTCTGTCGTCGGAATCATGGAACGATATGAAAACGAGGGAAAACGGATTGTGAATAGCAAGTCGATAGCAAGCAAAATGTAAAATTGCTAGTCGTTCACGACGGGTTTGTTTCCTCATGGCGTTATGGATCATTTTGGAATCCCATAGCTCATCACAGGTATAGATCAGTGAGTACAACATGATATCTGGAGGGGGTTTTAATGAGGGCTTAAAACAAAAATTAACTTTGAAAGCTTTGACGATAGTGTGTCGATGACCTGGCGGTTCTCCTTCTGAAGAATGGAAAATTTCAGTTATCTCTTCTGCTGGAAGTTTGTTAAATCTATGTACATCCATCGGTACAATATTAACAAAACGCAAGTTCAAGCTGAAATTTTCGTCTTGTATTGGTTTCAGCTGCAGTTGCTTCAGCAAAAGGGTTTTTACCGAAAATGCAACCAGTGGCTGTCAAAATTGCACGGAGTAGTTTTGTATTTTCTTGCCGACCTGAACACTCGTCGGCAGCTTTGTCTATAAAATATAAATGACCGGATGGCGAGCAACCGATATGAATCAGTGAATCGGTCCTTTTATTTTAAACAGTACGTTCCAACTCCTGATATTTCTTTCCTTGTGGCAGAAAAAGAGGCAAATGCCACTGCCCCGTTATAATTCCGTATATCGTTCAAAAAACTTGGACAATAAATAGAATAGTTCCTTTAACTCCAAACTGATTTGTGAATCTGGGAATGAAATAAGGGGATTGTAGCAGATACAGTTACAGTACAGTGCAGTTACGGTCACTTTTCAGTACTAAAAGAAAGTAAAGACAGTTAAAAATATTAGTACTGAAAATTACTATGACAGTAACTGCAAGGCAGACAGACACACTGTCGAACCGATGACTTACGAAGTTTCAAATCCGGCGCCAGCCCCAACACTTCCCCACCCATTGTATTTTAATTACTTATGTATCGTCTCCACGATTAATAAGTCCTACATTTGATAATTTTCCGAATGAATTTGAGGTCAGGGCTTTCGTTTAAGCCATCGAAAACAATATCCGTGGAGCGGTTTGGCCATAATTTTCATGTAAAAATCCATACATGTATTTGGTAGACTTAATTGACTGTGATTTTACTTTAATTAATTACACTTTTAAACTAATGTTTTGGTTGAAATGAAAAAGCTTGTTTCACGATCGGGATTCGAACCCACTACCTTCAGCCCAAGACACCAAAATATGGCAAAAAAGGGGAAATCAGAAAGGTTGTGGGTTGATGCGGGCAGTTGATGTCTGATTGGAAGGAAGTCACGCTAGCTCATTTGGTGAGAGAAGCGGTGTATTGAGCCGAAGGACGTGGGTTCGAATCCAGCTCGTGGCACTTGATTTTTCACCTCCACCAAGACCTTAGATTAAATGTATTATCAATTAAAAGTAAATATTTTTACTATTTAAATTTATAAATATTTTCCGTGTAGATATGTCATTCTTGTCTGTCGCGAAGAGAGTCTGTGGCTAAGGGTAACTAAACACCACACATTGTTAATTTTAATTTTAATATTTTTTAACCTAGTTTCAAATTTTTATCCTTTTATGTGGAAAAATTACGCCTTAGGGCCGGGTCAACTTCAAAATTTCATCCTGATGCATCATTTTAAAACATTTATTAGGTGGAAAACAAAGGTCCAATCGGATTTGAAATTAATCAAAAATGACACTCTTGGTAGTGGTATTTGTTTGAGATTGCTAAAGACTTTTATTGGCCTCCATAAAATCTATAGTGCCTTCTCAGTTATATTTGTTGGATTTAGATTTTCTTTACCCATGTACATATTGTTTGCATGTATTACAGTTGTGTCAGCAATGTGCAGTTAACAGACGAGCAATGATCTGAAGCAAATAAGTTTAAGCGAGCCTGCTTTCGGCATCCAGCTAAAACTTAATTACAACTAGAACATGTCAATTTTAACACGTAAAACCGATCTGTTTATCGGCTATCAAAAATGTCAACCTCGCCTTTTTCAATGTGGGTGTAGCGATATCATTGATTATTTGAAAGTAATTATAGATTCATTGGACCGTAGCGAGCATCCGTTATCCAGTGTTGAGTGACTAATTGTTTACCATCTATTCTGGCGCCTTCAACGTCAGCAAGTATTTTGGGGATGTTTTCATACAATAATAAACGCCGATGGGAATTACATTTAAAAAAGCCCTGTTTTCGGCAACTGGCCGTTTGGTGTTGAAATATCCCAATATTAGGACAGAAACCGGAAAATGATTTTTAATTTAAAAATATTATCTTCACTGTTTATGTGCTTTTATATGCATAACGTGCGAATACTCCGATATAATCCTTCGAGGAGACGTAGGAAAAAAAATAATAACTTTATTTCAACATTTGAAAAAGCACAATTACATTTTTATACTTCAGAAGTAAAACCGGTTTTACAGCTCAATTAAATTTCGTTTTCCTCTACCCCGTAAAACACGGTGTTAGTATGCATAAGTTTTAAAAACAGGAAGCGCTCCGTCGTAAAGTCGGCCCGGAATTAAAATTTGTTATCTATTTTCATTTACGCCGGTTTATACTGCTCCTCGTCGGGGACTGAACTCTCGTTAAAAGAAAGGCTAATAACAGGCCGTCGTAATATCTCTCCGCGGGACCCTTATCTTTCATTTACATCGCTTACATAGTAACACACTTTGCTACATCTAAATACAGGCCTGGGATGGAGCGAGACAATGCGACATTTTACGGCCGGGCATCGAGGATAATTCTATGCCATTATCCGGACAGGAATTGGCCCGTTTTCTTTCGCTTAACACGCTTCGAAAGGAGAGCCGCGACGGCGCGAAGGCGTGCCACGAGTTAATATCAACTGTGCAAACGCTCATGAAAATATTTCATAACAATGGAACAGAGATGACGATTTATTTCAAAATTAATACTATAAAATGTCACAAATCATTTAAAAAAATGATCCACAATCAATTCTCCATTGGTAAGAGGTACAACAAGCTTTTTTTTACAATCATCGTTCCATTAACCATAAGTCGCATGACTGTAGTCCTCATAAAGACCTGGACAACCCGATGCTACCCGACGCCTTGTCACGTGGTACGGTGTGCACATATTGTATATGCGACGTCAAACGCACGCCACGTAGTCACACAGCGAGTATCACAAATCAGTATCACAATCGCAACGCCTCTTTTGTTTGCACTATTTTGAGAGCAACCTTGTAATAAATTGTTTGTTAAAATTAATTATTTTAAATAAAGTTATGCCGGTGTTTTGATCAATTTTCTGCCTAACCATCATAATTAAATAATTTTTATAAAAACTCTTGAATTTTTATCTCGTATAAATTGGTTTACATTAAAATAAGAATGGTGTAATTGATATAACGACAAAATTACATATACTAGTTTGAAATAAACAACAGGAAATATGAATGTTCTGTTCTGACGCTACCCGACGAAAATGGTGTAATTTTATGAGCAAAACTATGAAATAAATTGATAGTTAAATTTTATGAGCAAAACCGGGTAATAAATTGTTAGTTAAATTCATTATATCAAAAAATGGTATTCCGGTGTTTTGATCAATTTTCCACCAAACCATTAAAATTATTATTTTTTAAATAACACCTAATGAATTTTTGATCTGAAATTTGGTTTGTATTAAAATAAGTATGTTGTAATGATTATAGCGACAATAATACATGTAGTTTGAATAAAAATATGAGCGCCCAGTTCTCTTGCTTTCGACGAGTTCGAGTTTGGATTTGCGTCGGGTAGCATCGGGTAGCGTCCCATAACGTTTTATCGGCTAAGTCCCCGGCTTAAGGAAGAAGTACTGCGCTTTTTCTGTCTCCTCATTTTCATTTCTTTCCCACACCTGGCTAGCGTAACAAAAAATCGTTCTTAAAGACCCTACATTTAAATTAAAGAGATTTTTTTTTAAATATAAGCTTCAAGTTGTGTTGATAGCGAACTTCATAGTGGACAATTTCTATGTACAATGGTATTTGAAACTTAATAGTGGAGAAAGCCAAACTTCTAAATATTTGTATCTATTTGTGTTTGTAATTTTTCCCCCATTCAAATTGTCGCTTTTCCTAAATTTCCCTCATTCGTGAATCACCATGATTTAGGACTTGTGTTATTGCAAGGCTCATTTTCTACAATTATCACTAGATCATTCGCGTACAATAATCATTACTTTGTTACAAAACCCCTGCTCTCTAAACACTCAATTGAGCCATTGATAAAGAGACTGAATAGTAACGGGCTTAAAGTTCACCCTTGCCTCACGCTCATCCCAGCTGCAATTGTAAGAGAGGCTTGTTGTCTCGTTCCTGCCAAAGTTATGGGTATAAAATCGTTTTAATTGTTCAAAGAATTTAGAGGAGGTACAACGCAGCTCAGCTTATATAGCACACTGGACCATACGGTCAAAAGCATAGCTCTATACAAGTCAACCGTAAAATATTCGAATGGCGTGTATTTTTTGATGGTGAATTTAAATTACAATACATAATTCCATTGAATAAAAACAATAATGTAACACTCATTAAAGAAAAATTTCAACAATTGAAGTAATAACTATTAAAAGATGTTGATTGGTGTTTGATTGATCAGTTGATTGGTGACGGGAGCATTGGGGATACGGCAGAGAACTTTAGATTGAAAAGATCGTATTCGTTGGATATTGGATCATTTGGCCGTAAGTAAAAATCGGCCTAACGACTGTTTTGTAAGCGGTTAGTTTGTTGTGTATGCTTAATGCTGATTTTCGTCCCAGTAGATGTCTGAATAGTCTATATCTTTTAGTAAGTTCTTGTCTTTTTATTCTTGTTTGTAGGTTCCATGTAAATGTTCTGTCGAAGTAAAGCCAAAGGTAGTGGACGTACAGTGAAGTTATTACCTTTTTTATGTCCACTGGTGGGCAGGTCTGATGTCTGAGCGTAAACGTTACTTTTTGGCTTTATCGCTCGTTCGAACTGATCCGCCACCGAGTGCCACCAGGCTAGGATAGGATTGGAGTACGTAGATAGGATTGCGGTGTCGTCCGCATAGGTTGTGTTTGGGTGTGTAGGTATGGTGTAGAGAGAATTGGACCTACATTAATCCTGGTGGAAGCCAGCATTGATTTGCAGAATGGGTAGATGTGAGGGAAGAAACGTTTTTAGTTCAGTTGAGGCCGGAGTGTCCAAGTCGGTCGAATGCTTCCATAAAGCCCAGAGATGCGATTGAGTTTTTTTTTTCTTTCGACTACTCTGAAAGCCCTACTGAACAGTAGAATGGAGGGTTTGGAATCCAAATAAATGGTTAGGAATTAGATATTCAGAGGCGAATATGGGAATTACTCTTTTAAGGAGGAGAGGTTCGAAGATTTTAGATAAAATAGGAAGAAGACTTAGTTGGCCTACAAGAGCATATATTTGTGTGGTTTTGGTTTCGGGGTGATTACAGATAGTTTCCACTGAATAAGGAAATAGGTTGGGCGAAATATTACATTGTAAATAGTTGTAATATACATAATTGCTTTTTTGGTAGATTTCAAAGGATTTTAGGGGTAATAACATCATGGCCAAATTCCAAAATAAAGATAACATGTACAGATAAATGACTTGACAGCTCATAAAACAGGCGACTCTGTTCTATTCGAATTTGATCTTCCGTGTATCTGGAACAGTGGCCAGAAGATATACACGTGCTAGCCATAACAAAATGTCTTCAACTTATTATAAAATTCGATAAAAGCCCATTTGAATGTTTCCATCTGTAAAAAAATGCACTTATACCTATCGAAGAAGCCATTAGCGCTGGAGGTGGAAAAAGAGAGAAAAAAATCACACGGTCGTCTCATACATTACTTGTGACATGAGCTTTCCAGGTGGAGTCACGACTTCTTAAATTAGTCACCGATTCTCATTCTCCCTCCCGAAAATGATTGTCGACGAATCCGGCTTAGATTAGCGACCACTTAAAAGTCAATTTGCAAACAACATTCGTCACTGTGACACTTCAATCAATACATAAATATGAAATTTATTTCTCAGACAATCAGAAGAAATTGAGGCAATTACATAAAATTGAAATGTTTCTTCCTACGGACAGCGTTGTAACATCGTCATATATCAGTAAGCGATAAGAAGTCACTCTTTCACTGGACCATGGGCGTTTCGAAAAATGTCAGCACGAAATTATTCACTAAACTTCCACATTGATATCGGTTGGTAAAAATTGGAAAACTTAATTTCCAATATTAGAGAAATAGTATTCAGGCAGTTAATTTGTGGCCTTGATAACCAAAACTAGAGCAGAATTTAAAAAAAAACTAAAGCACAAATAAGACTAAAGATCAAAGATATTTAATAAACAAGTCTGCCAAGTGGGTGGGCAGTATAGCTTCCATATAGAATCATGGAATTCATAGATGATTCTCTAGAAAGCAAACAGCATGCCCTGAAAATTGCATAAGACTCGGACGAACGGTTTCAGAGATACGATTGCAATGAAATTCATAAGGAACTACCCGGAAACCCCCCTGAAAATTTCATCAAAATACGTGTAATGGTTTGCGAGATACAACTGTGTACGGGATTTTACGTTATATGTTAATCCGATTGGTATAAAATTTAGAGGATCTAGAAAGCAAACCGCATAATCCTGGAAATTTTCATCAAAATACGTGTAACGGTTTCGAAAATACAACTGTGTACGGGATTTTACGTTATATGCTAATTCGATTGGTATAAAATTTGAAGGATCTAGAGAGCAAACTACATAATCCTGGAAATTTTCATCAAAATACGTGTAATGGTCTGCGAGATACAACTGTGTACAGGATTTTACGTTATATTTAATCCGATTGGTATAAAATTTAGAGGATCTAGAAAGCAAACCGCATAACCCCTGAAAATTTCATAAGAATGAAATCGCTAAGAATTTTTAGCTTGCAATAATGATTTTTCAAATTATTCGATTAGAAATACTGTCAAAGAACTAGTCACGATAACCGAAAATGTCTTTTACTTACAAACAAAAGTTAAATAACATTACTGACTACTTTCCAGTAAACCAATGGATTTTCTTATTATCTATGTACGTACATGATTTTGTTTGGTTTTTCCTATTTTATCACCCAATAATGTGATTATTATTTTTTCCTAAGTTTATAAGCCTGTATAAAAAAATGTAACGTACACTGTAATAAATACATATTAGAATATGTTTCACATTACTAGTAAAATTTGTGTTAAATAATTTCTATATGGGTACGGAAAATATAGGATTAGGTTTTGTTTGTGTGTTTATTCAAATTTTTAAAATTATTTGCTCCGTCTATAGGAATTATGAACATGAAATTCATATCTGCATTCCCAAAATTTTAAAGTCAACTACCTAATATGAGATCTATCGGTTGTAAGAACCAAGTTCTTAAGCCCCTTGTATGTTCTTATAAGCGATTTCTACTGTATTCATTTTTCAAAAAAAAAAAAAAAATTCCTATGTCGTCAGTCAAGTATCAATTGATTTCATTTAGCTCTAGATAGCATGGAAATATTATTCATTTATATAAATCCTGTCAGATTTTAATACTATTGGAATTAAGGGGTAAATTTCCATTTTCAGAACTTTCGATTTTTCAGTTTATTGTGACAGCAAAATCGAAGAAAACCGGGTTAAAAAAACCAGTATTTTTTTTAAATAGCACAACCTATCAGTGGATTCTAATTGAATTTCGCAAATCTGGGCGTGTGATTTACAATCTTGCAGCCTCGTTCGTATTAAAATATATCGCGTTTTAAGTTGCAGATTACAGGTTGCCGGGCATCACTTTTTAGTGTATAAAAATGCCATAGATTTAAGCCAATAAGCCGGCTTTAATTAGACTTCCACCTGATTGTATAAGATACCTATTACTATGTAAATAGACAATGGCTCGGTTTCCATAATGTGAACGCTCGTCAAGGGATAAAAGGTTAGACAAATGAAAATTTTAACAGCGTTCATTTACATAATATGATTGAACCTCTTCATTATTTAGTTAAGTGTAATTTGTGTGACCATTAACCGGCAAATAAATCTGTCTAATATAATTAAGTATGTTAACATAGATTTTTTGTTCACCGGCCAACATCCTTGTTTTGTGTTGATTATTCATTTGTACATTGCATATTCATAAATGAACGTCGGAAGCTGATTTTGGAAACACTTTCGATTCAATGTTAAATTCAATTTTTCTTCAGGACGACGAGAAATAAAAATCCAAAACCACGTCATGTTTACTAGGAAGTGCTCAACATTAAATGGATAGTTTTATAATGGAGTAAGTCCTGCGAGACGTGACCTTTCGAGAAGCAGGTGTCTGGTTAAATTACAGGTGAAACATGTAACGCACCATCGGATTCGACTGATCAAATGACCGAACTGCGTTTTGTTCCACCGATCAGCGAACAATGGAAACGTTTTTACTTAACTTGATATGGATGAATTCGTCAATTAAAAAACATCTGCCTCATTGTTAGAAGGTTTATGACTTCCAGGGTCTTTTATACTTTAAATGTTTAACTACATATGCAAATAAGAAACTATATATTCCTCTCCCTCGAGAAAAGCTCGGGAAAAATATTAAAATTGCGATTAAATTATTATTTAATGTTTTTTTAAACATATATTATGATGTTTCGTTTGAAATCTTATATTATTATCATGTTTCCGACAATTCCGAGAGGAATGACTAATCAGTCACCTATAGAAACGTTTAAACGATAAACTCGAATAAAAGTGAAGCTTTTTACTGTATAGTACGAACTTTATGTATAGTGTCAAAAAGCTACTGTGGTCGAGCATACTTGGAACTTATATATAAAGGTAATTTTATCGTAAATAAAAAACAAAAATACCACAGTTTCCGTAATTATTAGAATCGGTCCACTGTATTAAGCAGTATACAACGAAGTACAATAGAATTTTATAAATTAAACAGACCCCTTTTAATTTCGCCCTATTTACAATTTAAAAGAAAAAACATTATAAACAAAATTCACTAATTTCGTGGTCCACTTGACCAATTAATATATTATAATTAATTAAGGTTTTTAGTTGAGATAAAAAAGTCAATGGCACGAGCGGCCAAAAAAGGAGGAAAAATTCGAGAGGTGAGGTTGAGATGGGAAGTTAGTATCCGAGTGGATCGAGGTCACGATATTCAAGTGGTAGAGCAGCGGTGTATCTAGCCGAAGATCGTGGGTTCGAATCCCGCTCGTGCCACTGACTTTTTTATCTCAACTGAAAACCATCATTCCACGATCTTCTTTGTCTTCAAATAATTAAGGTTTTTAGTTGAGATAAAAAAGTCAGTGTCACGAGCGGGATACGAACCCACGACAGCTAGATATTTGTCGCCGAGAATCAAATAGATTACACGACATTGAAAAATGGCAAAAAGGAGGGAAAATTCAAAAGGTGGGGTTGAGATGGGAAGTTAGTGTCCGAGTGGATCGAGGTCACGATAGCTCAAGTGGTAGAGCAGCGGTGTATCTAGCCGAAGATCGTGGGTTCAAATCCCGCTCGTGCCACTGACTTTTTTATCTCAACTGAAAACCTTAATTAATTGTAAGATATTAATTGGTCAAGCGGTCCACGAAATTAGTGAATTTAATGATTTAAAATTAAGTATGCTTCACTAAAGCTCTCCGTGGCCATTTCATTTGTCGTCGAGAATCCAATCCGATTACACGACATTTGAAAACTGGCAAAAAGGAGGGAAAATTCAAAAGGTGCGGTTGGGATGGGAGGTCGGTCTCCCAGTGGATCGAGGTCACAGCTCAAGTGGTAGGGCAGCGGCGTATCAAGCCGAAGATCGTGGGTTCGAATCCCGCTCGTGCCATTGACTTTTTTATCTCAACTAAAAACCTTAATTATAAACAAAGCTACTTCCCAGATAAAAATAAAAGCAAAAAAGCCTAGGTTTGTAGTTTAAAAGCAGGCCCCAACCAGTTTAAAAAGCCAACCAAGCTCGAAAAAATTTAAGTCGTTAATTTTTTCGATCTTTTTGTCGTTAATATTTCCTATCTAGCTTTGTACAAAATGAAATATTCAGAAACAGAAACATGTTGCAGAACTTTTTGGATCTTTGGAGCTTTTATTTTGTCAGGCAGGCCAATCAACTGGTAAATGGAAAACGGCGGACATTGAGTTTTAACTCGAAAAACACTAAAATTGTAATTAAATTATTGTTTAATTTTTTTTTAAACATTATGATTTTTCGTTTGAAATTTTATGTCACTATCATGTTTCCGAGAATTCCGAGAGGAATGAATAATCGGTCACCTATAGAAACGTTTAAAACATTAACTCGATTTTTCCTGTATAGTACGAACTTTATGTATAGTGTCAAAAAGCTACTGTATATTATACAATTTAGTACAACTGAATTTTATAAATTAAACAGACCCCATTTAATTTCGCCCTATTTACAATTTAAAAAAACATTATAAATAAAGCTATTTCACAGATAAAAATAAAACAGCAAAAAAGTCAAGTCATCAAGTGCCACACCAGTTTAAAAAGCCAACGAAGTTCAAAAAAATTTAGGTTGTTAATTTTTTCGATCTTTTGGTATTTAATATTTCCTATGAACGCTTTATACAAAACGAATTGGTCAGAATAAGAAACTTGTTGAAGAGCTTTTTGGATCTTTAAAGCTTTTATTTTGTCGGGCTGATCAACTTTTATTCCCAAGATGCAAGTTCTGCTTAAATGGAAAACGGCTGACATTGCGTTTCAACTCAAATTACTTGGCAGGAGGCGAGAAAAAATCATAGAAAGGCGTTACAATTTTTACAAGCCAAGTGGTTTTCATTAGCATAAATTGGAAAGAAGCTGCCTCCCCAGGGAAAAGTCTTGTGACCAATTATTGCGTCGTTGGCCAATTCGGGATGTGAAGTTTTCGAAATAAGAGATGAAATGATTTAATTGCTGCTGCTGTATTTTTCCACCGCGGTTCTTCCGGGCCCTCGCCCCCTTTCAATCTCTCTTTTTCTCTTTCTCGAATTATCGGACAACCTGTGCGGTCCCATCAAAAAGACATTACGCCAACCGCTCCTCTTTGTAATTAAATTACGTCAATCCGCAGGTCAGGTAGCCGGCTCATTTGTTCACTGGGTAGCTCCAAACTCCATTTGTCCGTTGGCTAACAAGTCGTACACATTAGTGGGCCCAGCCGTCTAATTAACGATCCTGTAAATCTCTTTAGTGCCTTTTTGATATGAATGAACTGAGAGCAAGTACAACATCGTTAGCATAATAATATCAGCGGCTGAAGTCCTCATACTCCATTCTTTATATGATGACCTGAGAGTGGACCCTCCAAATTATATTCGCGAAATCTCTTTCTATAATGTTATAATTAAATATTTTTAATATGATACTTTTCTCTAATTAAATATACGGACCTCAATACAAAAATATAACCTATTTGGTGGTGATTATATAATTGTGCAACGGCACTCTCCACACGACACGCAAGAATGGCACAATTAAGCAGAAAACAAACACTTTGAACCCTGAAGATGTTCTCAATGAAGATCGAAACGTTGGCACGATAACGAAAATGTTTTTCTATAACCTACGCCACATCAGACCGTATTTCACGATTTCCGAATAATAATAAAACCTATGTAAGATAACTTAAAATTACTTATCGCGAGGTTGGTCCCCTCTGGCTCTCAGGTTGTCATATATAATAATCAAACATCATACAACAGAACATCCGTTTGAAATATACACTGAGAGGCAAAAAATGTGGCCACACTCGATTTTTATTAAATACCTGCAATCGTTATAATTTTTATTTTTTGTTGTTTACTGGATATTTTAAAGAAAATATAAGATGTAGCTAAATAAAAAAATTAGACTGAATGAAACAATTTTAGACAAAATGTTGCTGAAAAACAACTAAGAACATAGACAATTCAGTAGCGTGTTTTCCTCCTCTCGCGTTGATCACCCTCTTCATTTGACGTGACCAACTGATGTGATTTCTTGCTGAACTTAACCAAGCCGTTCTGTGCTGAAGTTCTGGACTAGTGGCAGGCTTTCTCGCACGTAAACCAGCTTCTGAAAGTCGCCTTACAACCCGTAAACTGATATTTACATTAGTTGTTGAAGTCGTTGCTTGATTAGTATAGCGGTAGAATGTCGATTACGGAGCACATTCGAAAAAAACTATCATCTCTGAGATGTGAAACGATGACGACCTGATCCATGCCTTCTTGTGTAAGGTTTTTTTTGGTCGTCCTGTATTTTGGTAGATGGAAGACCGTTCGTACAGTTGTTCTGGTTATGTTAAACAGCCTGGCCACACACTCTTGACCTCTTCCATTTTCCAACAATGCGGAATCCATTTTTTTCTAGCGGAATATTCCCTTAAAACCTTCACTCAAACGAATTTGAAAGTTAAAAATTAAACAACATGAAAAATCAAACCGCCGGAACGTTAGAAAGAAGCTTTACTGAAAAACCAACACAGAAGAGAGTGACTGTTCAAAGATTTATTTACAAAATCCAATTGTAAACACAAGTGGATTGTTGTTTTTTTGCCTCTAATCCTTTAAAAAGGACCAGATATTGTTGTAAGATAATCAAAGCAGGATTGTCTAAGAGATAATTAAAATATTAAGGGTCGCCATTGTTTTATCTCCCAGTGTACTTATGATACTAGTAATAAAGAGCTACAATTATTATAATTAACTAGTTTTCGTGGTCCGCTTGACCAATTAATATCTTTCAATTAATTAAGGTTTTTAGTTGAGATAAAAAAGTCAATGTCACGAGCAGGATTCGAACCCACGATCTTCGGCTAGATACGCCGCTACACTACCACCTGAGCTATCGTGACTTCATATATAGCTCAGGTGGTACAGTAGCGGCATATCTAGCCGAAGGTCGTGGGTTCGTATCCCGCTCGTGACATTGACCTTTTTATCTCAACTAAAAACCTTAATTAATTGAAAATTATTATAATGAAAGATGTGAATTTATTGTTGTTAGCAACAAGAAAGTTAAAATTAGGAATAAACCATCAGGTCGAACATTCTACTACAGTTTTTTTTAACCGTAATGCTGAGCACGTTTAGTTAAATAACTGCTCAATCTGGCGTATGTCATGAATCATAGGTCGAGTATAGAGGAGCAGAAAGGTGTCATCCATAATAGTCAAAACTTGACTTATTCAATTAATATAAAGAAAGTCGACTTGTTCGGTTTCGTACCGAGCGAATATTTCAAGATTAAATTGGTTCAAAAATATGATTTCTCCTAGGAGCTCCGTCACAAGTTAGACTTAAACCGAAATAGAAAACAACCGTTTTAAACGGATCCAGGGATTTTTCGGAGGTTTTGCCCTATTTATTTGCCTAACTGCATGCCGACAAAGGCCCGGATTCAAATGAGGCGGGTAAAGTGGCCGCAACGGAAGCCCTGTCGAATAACTGAAATGCCGATTAAAAAAGTTAGTTGAGAATTGTTCGTCCTGAAAGGCATTCAAAGTAAGCGTGCATTAAGCCGGTTCGGACCAAATTTAAGTTGGGTGTCGACAGAGGCCAAAGTGCCGAAACCTTTTACGAGCGCCATTCCCAATAAAATCCAAATTGAATAAACACCCAAAACCGACCTCGATAAGGATTTTATTGCTCCAATCGAATTAGCCCTAAATTCTTTTTCACCTCGTCTTCTTTTAAATCAGGAGGATAAATAAAGGGCTTACAATCTTACAAGAATCCCGGGGTTTTCTTTATTTCCTTCTGATCTTGAACAAAATGACATAAATTAATTTAATGAAACTTAAAATTTTATTTTTATTTAAACGATAAATTTTAAATCAAATAAACCACACATGTACTAGTATGAAACTAACATTTGTGTATAACAGCCTAACAAAGTTTTAGGGAAAATGAAAACAACTAACACCTCTAAAGGATTGTTCAAAAAGGTAACTACTTCATAGAATTCAAAAAGAAAATAGGAGAAAAACGGTAAAAAACGGTTTCAGATTTTTTAAAATATATATTTCTTTGTACCCTTTAATGTATTATACAGGGTATCCTTTTTAGATCTCTCGGGTGAAATTCTCTTGAACCAATAACGCTATAAAAAAATAAATAAAAAACATGTTTAATATTTTATAGTTTAGTTTCAAATTTTTACCTTTTTTGTAGAAAAATTATACAGGGTACCTTACGGCCAGTTCAACTTCAAAATTTCAAATACGATTCTATACATCCTGACAAATCATTTTAAAGGATTTTTTACTCTGAAAACAATGGTGCAATCTGATTTCAAATTGGTCAAAAAATGACAAAGTTATGGCAAAAAGAAACCGGCAGCGACATTTCGACGAGGAGCTGAACATTTTAAGAAAATGTTGGAATGGTTTTAAGCTTTTCAAAAAATAAAATTATAGATGTACTTCGGACATACAATTTCAAGCGGTATCGTTCTTATCTTGTCCAGGGACTTCGGGACTCTGATTATGACAAGCGTCTACCGTTCCTTGCATAAATGACGATTTGGGGGGCTGAAGAAAACGTTCTTCCTTACATCCTATGGACTGATGAATGGGCAGGGCCTACGCCAATATAGCCCTGCAACTTCAGTTGAAGAACTGCGGCAAAGGATAGAAAATGATTGTCATGTATCTCTATCTCATCTCCCCTGATTTTATCGCTCTGAGCGCGGGTGATGAATGGTTAAAAAGAGCAAATCGTTGCATCTTTACGCAAGGTAGCCAGTTCGGACAAGAAATGTGATTAATAAATAACAAACCAAATGACTGTTTTTTTTCAAACTTTTTGCCATGACTTTGTCATTTTTTGACCAATTTAAAATCCGACTGCACCATTGTTTTCAGTAATTATTCAGAAATTGTGAGATGCGGTCTGGTGTGATGTAGGTTGGTTATCGTGAGGGCACTCTCAACACGACACGCAAGAATGGCACAATTATGCAGAAAACAAACACTGAGCCCTGAAGATGATTTCAATAAAGATCGAAACGTTGGCACGATAAAGAAAATGTTTTTCTGAAACCTACATCACACCAGACCGCATCTCACGATTTCTGAATAATTATCGCGACTAACGGTCACTACTCACCACACATTGTTTTCAGTGTAACAACTCTTTAAAATGATGTGTCAGGATGTATAGGGTGGTATTTGATATTTTGAAGTTGAACTGAAACCTAATATTTCTCCAAACGCGAAAAAAATTGAAACAAGGCTAAAAAATATTAAAAACCTTTTTAAAAACATAGCGTCTAGCGTCATTGGTTCAAGAGAAATTCAGCCGGGCCATTTAAAAAGGAGACACCCTGTATACATTGCAAATTGTTCTTATTGCTATAAAATGCTGGGAAAACAATAACCTTACGGTCAGTACTGCACCCGGAGTGTTATGAAAAGCCAGCCAATGTTGGCTCTTCGTTTCTTATCGGGTTAAGGCGAGCAAGTTTCGGGGCCATCAGGGCTTACCAGTCTACCTTAAGTACCTTCCCTAGAGTAGGAAGAGTTGACAAATTGTAAAGAGGAATTTGCTTAAGGGCTTTGTGGATAGTGAGACTGGAGATACATAAAGGAGTTTGGAGAATTAATCTTAGGACTTTTGATTGTAATTCTTGGATTCGTTGGATATGTGGTGGTACCTCATAATTGCGCTATGTATGTCCAAGTAAGTGGAAGTAATGTTTTGTAAAGAGTTGTTCTTTACCGTCACGATTTCGATCCTATAAGCCTTAGTAGTTGTCCAAATCGTCTATTAGTTCTTTTCGCATGAGTCTTGTACAAGAATTCCACGTCAATGTACTGCCTAAGTATTTTAATTGTGAAGATGTCGGTAATTCTTTAGTTAATGTATGGACGAAGCAATTAATTAAGGTTTTTAGTTGAGATGAAAAAAAGTTAATGGCACGAGAGGGATTCGAACCCACGACCTTCGGCTAGATACGCCGCGGCTCTACCACCTGAGCTATCGTGACCTCGATCCACTCGAACATCAACTCCCCGTCTCAACCCCACCTTATGAGTTTCCCTCCTTTTGCCATTTAGAGTATAGACGAAGGCTCAAGATGCTCCTGGATATGGAGGTGGCTTGGGTAGAATTGGAGCTAGGAGATAAAATTGCCAAGAATGCCCACTCGTGGAACGCCGTCCTTGATTGATATGACTTCCGAAAACTCTTTGCCACATCTCACTCTGAAGCAGTTAGATAAAATTTTAGTATTTTGGTAATAGAAAGTGGTTATGAACTGCTTTAGTTTGATGAGAACCCCGGGTGCCAGACCCGGACAAACCTTGGAAACATTTAAGAATACACCCGAGCAGTACTCTTCTCTAAATCAGAGGAATAGTATCAACAACTCTGACAATTTTTGAATCATGGAATGAATAGAAAATATTAATGTCATATTCAGGATCATCGCATGACACCCGTCGAAAACGTAGTTCACTGCACCAAATCTGCCAGCAATTCGTGTCTAGGAGGATTTCAGTGTTAGGGATAAGAAAATCCCAGTCTGGTGTAAAGCTAAATTATGCCGTTTATCACTGACATTCTGTAATTTGTACAAATGATATTGGAAATATTTAAACTGCAACTTATAATTGCATTAGAACGGTCCACTGGATAAATGACAACATCCAAACTTGGTTTTCATATAATTGGATAAAGATTTCTCGTGAGCATAAATTAAATCGAGGCCCATGTTTCACCTCAGATTGTGGTCAAAACGTTCTGTTATCGGTCTACTTTAGTTACTAGGCCTGGTTTGAGGGTTCGGAAGTCTCTCTCGGCTCATTTGTGTCGTGACCAATTTCACACATGGCTGGTCGACTCGGGTGCAGGTGTCGATTGATTCTTCTGAAGATAGGAAACCGATCTTTTGAAACGGATGAATCCAAACCTGCCGCTTTCGAGTAATTGCGTGCCGCCCCCATTACATTTCACACCAGAAGAACAACACATGGCCGCTACTGAGCTCGCATTGTTTCGCCATTCAAACGCTCTTATGGAAAAGAAAACTTAATTGAAAGTCTCAGGATTCAAGACAAACATCAATTTATTAACCAACTTCACGAAGAAATTCACAAGAAGTCATTAAACAGAACACATTAAACAACAGAATGAGAAAAACTAATATAAATTTACTAAAATCAATTTGCTTAGGGAAAACAAACAAATTAACAAACTGCCCGAAACAATTTATTTACGGGTGATCGCTCTTTCCTGGCTAATTTCCATTTACGTAGGAGGCTAAACCTTGAATCTAGAAAAAAATCTAACACCAGGGAACTGCACTATCGTTTTAATAATAAACAGCTAACGCATTAAATGAGTCATTCCGAGCCGATGACGCCCACTGATGTCTCGACTTCTTTGTAACGGACCGGTTGATCGGCTTTTATTACAAGAATTTTCTTTAATTCCAACAATTATTGCTTCCGTTCGGTTATCACGGTGAAAATCAACTTAAGAACCGTTCGAATTTCCAAATGACAAGCCACTACAACTCTTTAGATAGAGTAAAGTAAAGCACAACATCTACCGTTTGGGGTCGTGAACTTGGGCTCTTACCACATTATTATACTTTTTTCTCAATCATTTTCATATAAAATTCCAAGTATATTATAGTATTTATGCTCAACTCATAAATTTATAAAAAATTTAAAAAAAACTAAACATTTTGTTCAAGGGAGTCACGTGATGAGCGTGAACAATTGGAGATGTTGGCTAACAATGGGTAAGCAAAAAGTAACCAAAACTGTTTCCCAAGTATCTTTCCCACATCAAAATCTTATTATTTCTGTTTGTTCTGTTTTTGCCTTACGGTACACTGATTTTACAAGCAAAATTAAGTGTGGACTGGAAAAATTGTGAAGCTTTAAATTTATTATAAGATTAAGATTACTTAATTATATTTCCGTTCTAATGAAATCTTTAAATGGCTTGAAGAACTGAACGCTAGGTTCAATTTTTCACAATGTCAATACTGCAATCTCAATTTCAAAAATTGATTGATTGTAATGAGACCTAAAGCACTAACAAAGTAATATCTGTCAAGCAGGAGTAAGAATCGTCCAACAATCCATTCGTTGACGTGAACGAGGGGGTCAAACAGGTTTACAACATTTTCTCAATTAAAAAGCCATGGGCTATGCCGGGTTCGAACCTATCAGTGCTAGTGTAACAAATGTAAGTAGGACGCCCAACCACTGGTCCATATTTAATTGTTATTTTTCTGTGACTACGATTTCCAGTAAAAATAAATTATCGGACTTTACGCCATTCCAGAATGGTCTGCTATTGATCTTCCTTAATGAGGTTCTCTAAATACCAAGCGATATTTACGTTTGCTTAGATAATAAATTAAACTTAACAGATCCGAATTTAAGGAAACAGGCTAATACAAATTTAAACTATAAATTAAAATGGAATTTGAATTGATACATGCAATAGGGATAAAACTTAAATGGGGACATAACAAAGCCTAACGAAGGAATGTCCGATACTCATGGCCCCAAGAGACGGCATAAACAGGATATTTGATTTCAAGCAAAATTTAAGTACCAGAAAGAATGGGAAAGAGGGAAAGCAACTCGCTGAGAACGGTACTATTTGTTGGTACACTGATGGATTTAGAACTCAGGAGGATATGGGGGCAGGAAGATTTGTTACTGAAACCAAATTCTCAGAACCCTTGAGAAAATACACCAATATCTTCCAGGCTGAATTTCAACTTGAACAAAGGGTACAAAAACAAGAATATAGCTATCATGGTAGACACGCAAGGAGCCATCAAAGCATTAATTTCACACATCATTACCTCAAAGATGGTGCTGAATTGCAAAACTAAACTAAATAGATTAGGTATGCAAAGTCACCCTCTGCTGGGTCCCAGGATATGTAGGAAGAAGAGGGCCCTTGAAGGTATTGGTATACTGTTAATAGGTCCTGACGCTTTCTGCGGCATAGGGATCACACAATTAATGAGTAATTCAGAAAAAAGAACCAAATTGAAAATTAGGGAACAGTGCCTTCAATCAATGGACATAAACAATCCAAGAACATTCAAGCAATGAAAGAAAAAAACTTTAAAAAAAAAATGCATAAAAAGAAGCAGGCAAAACTTCGAATCCTGACAGGACATTGCAAACTATATTCTGAAGAAGTTTGGTATAACCCAACACGGCACGTGCAGATTTGGCCAAGAAGTAGGAGACACCAGCCACCTACTAGCAAACTGTGGCACCACATTTGCCCGCAGGAAGTGTTTTGGGATGTACAACCTAGCCGTAGAAGAAATTCCACCACTGAAACCGGGCCTGGTATTAAGTTTTTTGATGAACTGGGACTCACCGGTGAGCTTTAAGTACAGAACGGGGCATACAATAGCCCTCAAAGTGCGCAGAATATTATGCACACCGAACCTTACACTCCATCTGCATTATTTATTCATAAAATCTGTTGGAGATACCACATGTAATTTGTGTTGTTGGATATTTCACCTGTTTCTGTAAGCGTTCTATATGTTATGTAGCAATGTTTTTGCAGCCAAACGTCGAAAGTGTTTTTCTGGAATGCCTAATTTCGCAACATTACCTTTAAATGTGTGGTGATTAGTGACCGTTAATCAATGATTATTCAAAGATCGTAAGATGCGGTCTGGTGTGATGTAGGTTTCAGAAAAACATTTTCTTTATCGTGACAACGTTTTGATCTTTATTGAGATCATCATCAGGGCCTGGGATTTACAAACATTTTCACCTCAAAGAAGCCGACGCATTATACAAAAATGTCTTTTCTATACCGACTTCCTTCCCCACTCCTTGAAAATCCAACGTATATAAACATAAAACTGCAATATCTCACTGGCACTTTCAACACGACACGCAAGAATGGCACAATTACGCTGAAAACAAATACTTTGAGTTAGTAGAAATACTTTGATTGAATATAAAAAATATATTTTGCAATGTATAAATTCACGTTTTTCCACATCCTACATGTATTTCTTAAATGTAAACAATGTTTGTAAATCCCAGGCCCTGATGATGATCTCAATAAAGATCGAAACGTTGGCACGATAAAGAAAATGTTTTTCTGAAACCTACGTCACACCAGACCGCATCTCACGATCTCTGAATAATCATTACCTTTAAAAATGACAAACAACTTTACTGTCAACTGTTTAAGAGGAGCAGGTCGAAATAAAATGTAACAATGCAAAATAACCCTCAGATTTAATTTAATAACATTTGTTTATTTTCCCATTGAAAATCCAATTGGCGAATAAGCCCTTCAAAGTCCCGAAGCCGATATTTTACGCGGCTAAGTAATTGCCCCTTAGCAATCACAGTGAGTTTATCCCGGATTGAACACGTATCGAGCCCTAACGGTATACCGCCGTAGATCAAACAGACCTGCATTAATATTTATTTTAAATTAGTTTCGCTTAAAGTGAATTTATTTATGGGCGAGAGGCAAATAGAAAATCGTGCTCGCCTTGTTTCCTCTCAGAAGAACGTCTGCACTTTGCAGATAACAAAGACGAACTTTTACCGGCTCCGGACTACTTCAAATAGAATTAGCCTTGTCAACAGAATTTATGGTTATGAACCCTTAATGAAATATGTAACTTAATGCTTCTCAACTTGTCACAATTAAATGTATTTTCTATCTCCGCGACTAGTTTGTACGTATGACCGTATAAACACGTAAAGGTTTCGTATTATAATTTATTCGAGGAAATAATTTGGAGCCCGATGTTCCTGACGATTAATAATAAACCTGATATTACTACTCGACCATTAAGTAATTATTTACATAACAATTTAAACAATATATAATTAAAGTAAATCGGAGGTGTCTTCATTATGTGAAATGACCATAATGATGTATAAAATTAAAGTTGTGGCTGTACCCAATGTCCCTGAAGAGTGAGCTTTCATTTGAAGATTACCATATTTTGTTTACATATATTGGGCCAATAATATTATTATAAACTAATACGAAACTGCTATTATTTCTTGAAACTTAAAAATTTATTAAATCCATTATACTTAGTGGTCGGATTGACTAAATTACTTCTTTTTATTAATTAATCTTTTTATGTAAGGTTTTGGTTGAAATGAAAAAGCCAGAGCCACGAGCGGGATTCGAACCCACGACCTTCGGCTAACTAAGCCGCTGCTCTCGGGACCTGCTAGTGAAGTTACACTTCGTTTTACTTATTAAATCCATTACATTTAGTGGTCCGATTGACCAAATTACTTCTTTCAATTAATTAATCTTTTTATGTAAGGTTTTTCATAACATAAAAAGACTAATTATTTAAAAAGTTATGTTGAAAAGGTATGTTGTAGGTATGTATGTTGCGTGTAATCTTATTAAAAAAATACCTTTTTAGATTTCCTATATCTATAGGTTTTTGCCCATCCAAGGGCGGAAAGGGACTGGGAAAGGGGCGATATATGACAAGGTGGAACCGCCGGTTCAATCAGGAACAATTTGTCACCGAACCACCGAAAATTGCCCCGACGTAGGGCGGCCGCCCTTCCTGTTCGTGCCCTAATCTCAGGAGCATTTCTCCCCATTGAAGAAGACAAAAAAAACCGGGCTGAGGGGAAAATGGAAGGAATCAACCGGCAATTACTATAGTTCAGTTTTGTCTCCGGGGGTGGGAATGGTTTCCGCCCGCCCAGAAGAAAAGAGTTGGGCACAGGTACTCTATGTTATGAATAGCCATTAGGAATGGGAAATTGCCGGTGAAGCCCTTTCGGACGTTTTATTCAGTTAAAGGAGAAAATGAGGCCGAGATAATTTTTTGTTTCCAGGCGTAGGACCTGAAAAATTACTTTATACTAATTCATGCTGAGCCATCATAGTCACTTATTGGGTACGTCTTTACTTGGTTTATTGAATCACTCAAACGCGCCGCCGTGCCGAAATTCTATGCAGGTTCAACATAAGCTCACCGAATCGCAGACCAACAACCATCATCAACTCTTGTACTTGAATGATAATGGTTTTTTTTTTTTTTTTTTTTTTTTTAATAACTTGATTTGGTCACATAAAGAGACTGATTTGCATCAAACGATGACACTGAAATGAAAGTCAAGAACATTCTGAATTTGAGATTATGAATTATTGTTTTAACTTGCTTTACTGATAAAACAAAAATTTCTTTTAATGATCTGCGGGGTAATGAATCTTGGTCGTTTCCACTCAGTTTGATATGCTTAGTGCAGGGCATTTCACCTCTTCGCCTCTTCAGGAATTTTTCTCTTGCCTTTGCTTATAACCCTGAAGTAGCACTGAAAATGACGAGAAGCCAGAATTTCTACGATAAACAGACCAGAATGATCGGAAACGACCGAACTACAGGTCCATCACCCCGCAGACCACATGGAGAAATTTCTAAATTTAAACAAATAAATAGTAGTTTAGTAGGGCTGATGCAGTTACTACTGTTTTAATTGAATTCGAGCACTAACAACCAAAACGGCCGATAATTGGACTAGTTGTTCACCATGTCGCAAGAGAATTGCATGCCAACTTAAGAAATTTATGTTATAATATCTCTTTTAATTGCACATAAACAATCCCGCGTCACTCAAACAAACACCCTCAGGTTTTTTCCAACAGTAATTATTTCCTCGCGACGCGTGGTATATCATTATTGTGACCAGTGTTTATGAAATTATGTGCAAACAGTAAAAAACTCACAAATAATCAGACTGCAATAAGTTCTTGTCATTACGCTATTTTTCTTGAAGCCTACTGTAATTTATTCAATGACTAATGCTCAGCTATATTTGAATGAGTCGGTTCAGAAAATCGTCAAGAAAACAAACTTTCGGGGAAAAAATTTCATTTTCAGCCTGTACTTTTTTTCTGCGCCTTGCTTGGGTTGTGCTTTGAATTGGGTATGCTTATAGATGTTTTTTTAACAGATCAGAAGTGCCCTAAATATTAAATTCAATTTGAACACGGCGGGTTCTTGTTGGAAAGACACCAGAAATATACTGAAAAAAAATATTCTAAATAAATTGCATATTGTAAAAGCAGTAACATATTCTTCAACTGTGATTGATCAAAAATGGTGTACAATATTACTTTTTGATACATAACCCGACTTACACATCAACATATCTACATCTACATTACTTTTTAAACTTTATTTTGGAGTTCCAATAAAATATATTTAACCTTTATCAACTAACGGTTAAAGGTTAACTAAAAAACTTCTACTGCCTCCTCAGTTTTTCCAGAACAGCTCAACACTTGGTTGCTGACAAGTAGTTTTTTATCTTTCGAAAATCGATCAACTTTTTAATGTTGATTGGTATTCTTAGGTTTTGGTACGCTGGTTCATATTTGTTGAAGCTGATTTGAGTAGGAGGGGCTTTGTATACGTCAAAGGTTGACTTGCCTTCAATGAAAGGCAAAGCTCAATTACCCTTTTGTTTTGTGAAGAGTAGGGAAATTCCATCTATTTGGAGAGCTGAATTTTTTTGCCTTTAAATGTTTTGGCAACTGGTCCTAATTTTGATTATATATATATANTATATATATATATATATATTTGTTTACTCGGACGCAATTCACATCCTTATACCAGTTCACATAAAAGTTACTCACTTCTGGCTCTCAGTACAATAAAGCTACCTTAACTTTTCCACGTTACATATCATAAATCAGTAAACACTGTTGGGGCTAATTCAATGGTAGCTTTCACAAAAAATTTTGTGTAAAGTATTGGTTGAAAAGAAAAAGCTAGGGTCACGAGCGGGATTCGAACCCACGATCTTCGACTAGATACGCCGCTGCTCTTCCACTTGAAATATCGTGCTTCGATCTATTCGGACACTAACCTCCCATCTCAACATACATTTCGAATTTTCCCTCCTTTTTGCCATTTTTCAAATGTGTAATCAGGATTTGATTCTCGACGACAAATGAAATACCACGGAGAGCTTTAGTGAAGATATACTCCGTTTTACTTATTAAATCCATTATATTTCTTAATAATATCTTCACTAAAACTTGGCCAATTCAAATCAGTTGGGTGGCCACCATATTATCAAAAAATATATTCACCGAATAAATTATTATTATACTTTCGAAACTGTCCGCCTTTCGAGCGGACTTGGCCTCCTCCTTTGTACCAAGTTTGATTTTGAACGTTGACTCACTCATTCCTGACAGCGCCCAGTGAATATCAAACGCAGGGTATTTACGAAGGGCGTGCCAGAACAATTGAGACCGAAGAAAGAAGATCTAATGAGGGACAGGCGCCGAATTATACGAGGCTTCCATTAAAGTCATATTTACTGGCGACAGCCCTTTCGATATCATTATCATTCTTCCATTAGAACCGGCCTGATACGTTTGCGCTCCAAATGATGTATTAGCGTTAAACGGTCCCTTATGATAATCCGTAATTATGACCGCCATTAATGCGACAAACTAACAAGTGCATAGTTATTAATGTTCATATACATATATACACACACAATCACATACGCAAACTTTTAATATTAACGATCATCAAATTAATGAAATCATTTTAAAAGTTGAAATTTTGAATAAAAAATATCTACAATTCCATGCGGTCCTACAATAACGAACTAAAGGTAACTTTTCTAAAGAGATAAGAAATGTCAAAAGTTCCTCTCGGTAAAGAATACTCTTATGAAAGAACCTTACCCTGAACTCCTTAAAACAGGGGCACAATGATTGATATACATTTTCTATCTCTGAGAAATTGCAAAGGCAGCATAAATGCCTTGACCAACGAACTTTATTCCTTGGTATGTCTTTATATCTTTAAGTTAAAATTCAATTGTTTATAAATCCTGCCGAAGGAAGAATTTAAGTCTCTTGAAATACACTTTTCCCGAAAGAATTCTGTTATTTTACATTGTATACTTTTTAAATTAGAATGATAATTTTTGACCGTGTTTAGCACAAGGGATTTCTGTACAAAGCGTGCCCTTCCAAATACCCTCTACTTAACCCTCCTCTCTTATCTAACAGAGCGGTTTTTTCGACTCCGTGAAGGATCAGATTAAATTTTTGATGGTGTCCATCCTGATTTTGTGGAATTCCATAATAAGTCGATGGTTAAGAAATAAATTGTCTTTTCCACAACAGGCATTCGTCAGACACGTATCGGTTTAATCTAGACCATCATCAGTGTCTTTTTTATGTAAAGTGGTTTGACGGTTTCTTACATTGTTGTAAGTTCAAAAGAGGTTGTCTGAACGACCATGGACTTGGCAGGTAGTCTGGCACGAATTCGTCTGGCGGAATAAATGGCTATTGTCGAAAAGATAATTTATTTCCTAATCGTCATCTTAAGGATCACATTACTCCGAATACTGCTCTCTGGACGCGGAAGTACCGCAGGGCAGTGTGCTCGAACCAATTCTCTATAACCTTTATACTGCAGATGTTCCCACTAAACCTACCATCTTTTGCCGATGATACACTGTTCTATCCTCTAACCCCGATCTTGCGATCGCTTCGGAAGATATCATATGCATAGCAAATTGGTGTACAAAATGAAGATAAATGAAAGTAAGTGTGTCCTTGATACATTTACACTCCGAAGCAAGCCTCCTCTCCCAATGTACAAAAACGTTCCTATCCCCAAATTCGACTGCGTTCGATACCTAGGGTTCCATCTAGACTCACGCTTAACGTGGAATCAGCACGTACGACTGAAACGACAAAACATAAACGGGCACTAGGTCTAATCTACAAACATAAATTATGACAATCTAAGCTATCGACGAAAAACAGACAATTTACAAAACGCTACTACAACCGACATACGGTATAAAGCTGTGGGGAACCTCTAATCCCTTCCAATATCTAACGTCTCCAATCCTTTCAGTCTCAAGTGCTCAGATCAGTTATAATGCTCTGTATTGTCTCCAATACTACCTTCCACGACGACCTTCAAATCCCATTTATCCAAAATATAATAACACAATTATCTCTCCCAATGCTTGTCCAACAGAAATCATTCCTACAATCCCATAGGCGACTCAGGAGGAAATGGCCCCGCGACCTCCTTTCTGAGGAGTAAGCAGCTAATTTCATTTAGTGAAGTGAAGCAAGAGAATAATATTGATTATTTACAACCCTCAATGTAAATGTGTAAATAGCTGTAAATATATTTATGAGTCATAAAATTACGTTGTAATCAAAATTTACAGATTGTATTCAAATATTGAAGTATAGAAAAAAAATTTAATCAAGGTATTCGTACGCACATAAATTGAAGTGTTATCACTCTATCACTGATTGTGACAGGGACACATTTATGGAATTTTATTCACTTTTGAGAATAGAATTCTCCCTACGGAGAAAAGTTGAGCAATAAGCGCATAATTCTTTTATAAACAATACCAAAAGTTGTCATTGAAAATTAAAAAGAATCCAAACAATAATCCTTTTCAAGTGATGAAGGTTAAGACACAGCTAAATTTAGTAACACGTGTTAGATGTAAGTTAAGTGGTACAAATAGATTTTTTTTAAAATTTATTAACCCCCAAACATACACCATGAAATACCATTGAATAGGTCATAACTTGATAAATTATAGCAATTATGACATCGCATTTTCGAATTATTACAACTACCAGTCAAATGAACACAGATTGGTACAAGGACTCGCATTGCATAGAAAATCTGGCCTCCAAGGGCATATTATTACACCGCTACCTAAAAGGTGGATCTAGGCTGGAAAGCACATTAATAAACTGTATAATAAAATATACGGATATGCGGAGTGCTAATAAACAGCAAAAGAATAATTGAACGAAAGTCAGATTATATTTCCCCCCCATTTTTGAGTAGAACCACGTTATCGGGTTGTTTGCTTTCTGAATAGAATCTTTGAAGGGGCAAATTATTGCGCTCCACGGCGTTTCTGAAAGAATTGCGGTCCTAATAATAACATTTATGATAGGGATGGCAAACAACGTGCGAGTCTACGCCCCACTGTGGATTACGAATAAACCTAAAGCGATGAAATTATACACAAATACCAAAGGGTGAAGGGTAAAGAAAACGAAAAAGAAAGGTAGAAGGGTTTTGAAACAAAGGGGCAACCATTGCTCAATATGAATTTCTTCTGACCAAAATGTGATAAAATAACTTCATTTATTACAGGTTGCATATTGAGTTGCAGTGATGAAGAATAATGCAGGTATTCATGTTTTCTTTCAATTTCCCCTCTATATAATAAACTGTTAACATTTGATGCATTATTCTTTTGTACGAATGTCAACACTTTTTAAACCTTTTCCAAACAAAATTATTAGTTGCATTTCGTTACTTGGGAATAATTCAGTCTTTACTAAGAGTTTAAACTCAGTCGGAACGGTGCCCAAACTGCCAGAAACATTAAGGAAGTCTGGGGCGATAGTAGTGTGAGTGACAGCACTGACAGGGATGATTTAAAGAATTTCGAGAGGGAGACTTTGGCATTGACGACAAAGAAGGTCGTGGAAGATTTTCTACCCTGGATTATGATGTACTGCGAGCATTGGCCCAAGGAAATCCGAGAACAACTAACTATTCGAGAACTTGCAGAGATTTTCTCAGTTAGCAAATCGACCGTCGCTAACCACCTTAAGGCAATTGGAAATGTGAAAAACTCCAAAGTTGGGTTCCTCATGCATAAAACGACTGCTAAAAAAAATCATTGCTATGAAGTTTGCGCAACGTTTCTTTGCCAAAACGCCAACCTTTTCTAGATAAAATTGTTACTTGTGATGAAAAATGGATTCTCCGCAACAACAGCAGACGTTCTGACAGTGGCTCGACAAAGGAGTTTATGTTTCAAAAGTCCCCAGAAACATAAAAAAAGGTGATGGTACCTCTTTGGTGGTCTTCATTTGTGCTGGTTTAATCCCTACCCAACCCGCAATACACCAGAGAATAGCATTATTGAAGACATCTTTGGTCAATCAGAACAGACAGAATCCGTTAAATGACAACGCTCGGCCCCATGTCCATGTGACAACACGAAAAATGTTGGATCTTGGTTATGAAGTTCTGCCACACCCTCCCTACTCACAGACCTCTCCCCTACCGACTACCATTTTGACAGACACTTGGACAACATTTTACAACATAAAAAATTTATTGATCAAAAGTCGTTAGAAATGCGTTTACGGAATAAAGACTAACAATTCTATTCAGACAGTATAGAGAATTCGCCATCAGTTGGTTGAAGTGATGCCTCCATTAAAGGGTATTTTAATATATAAAAAAAGGTTTAAAATCATTTATTTATTTAGTACCAAATTTGAAAAATCCCAAATTCTCCGTGGATGAAACATTTTATTTAATTTTGTCTATTACATGAATGTTTCGGGCTTACGGTCCATCATCAGCGCCAAAACATGGAAAGCCTCATTGTACAAAAGCCATCCGAAGGTACATACATGAGTAACTTACAATTTTTTTAATAAAAATAAATATATCTGGACTATGCCATATATAAGTAATATATTTCCATCCCATTTTGAGGGTGATGTCAAAACGGCTTTAAAAACTGTAATAATAACAATAATTTTTATTTTAGTCCGCTCATGGTTACAACACGTGCTAATGAGATTCTTTTTATATGTACCCTGTGCCGCTATCCTATTTTTATAAAAACAATTGTAAATTACTTTTGTGTATATATTCGGATGGCTATTGTATCATGAGGTTTTCCATGTTTAGGTCCTGATGATGAGCCGTAAGCCCGAAAAGACCATGTAACAGACAAAATTAAATTAAATATTTCAACCACGGAGAACTTGGGATTTTTCAACCTTTTGGTAATAATTGCTACGAACCGTGGATTTTAAGAATAAGTTTATTTAATTGTTTTTATTTTATAACCATAGACCTGCATTATTTTCCAGACAACCCGGTTCCTTAACTAGATAATTTACGCATTTGAATATTTATCTCTACAAATAAATACTACAATACTACAATACTACAATAAATACTATCTATCCTTTTTTTAAACTTTATTACCAAATCAATTTTTCTTGAATTATCGGATTGTCGATTTGCTTAGAAAGGATAAAAAAAAAGACTATTTCTTCTATTTACATGAATTTGAAATTATAATTAATTTTACATTTAAATTATAAAGCCTATTATATTGGTGGATTTAATATTTCCTCTTCAGGGGCATTGTTGTGTCGAACACTACGGGCAGCTTCTTCGTTGTTCTGTAAAGATTCAAAGATGCTTTTTGAAAGCTGACGCATGCGTTAAGGAAACGCTACGTCGAGGCTCGAAGAACAAAGCGGAAAAATAAGGAACCCGAAGAAATCTCATGCCCGAGGGCATTTCAGTGTTCAGAGAGGTAAACGGCGAGTGATGGCCTCACCGGAGAGTCGCAGACTGCTTGCAATTACGCTCCAAGGTCCGCTCCTTAATTGAAAATCCGTCTCATAATTTGATTGCGCAAAACGGAGCCCGGCCGGCGAACAATTATCCTCCTCCGGTCCGCTTCCAAAGACGATCGTAGACCCGGACCGGCCTTCGTCTAGACCGGGGCTTATCTCCTGAGATAACGCCGACGCCTACATAACGGCTCTGGCCGGGCTTCGGTACAGAAAAAAACAACACACCGATAGAATATAAAAACCCTTACTTTTCGGCCAGAATACTATCGCGAGAGTCTCAACAAAGCAAATAGTAAGAAATTAAAAGTCGGTAAAACCAGAAAAAAACTTCATTACACAGCGGAAAAGGTGTACATCCAGGGTAGTCACTGTTCCTCGCATCAATATAAGCTTGTAGCATATATAAAATCTATGTAAAAAGTTTATGTATACTATTGTACAAAGAAGAAAGTAAACTACTTCAGAACTAATATGTAACGAGAGGAATTGTACAAAGAATCTAATTAGCGTTAATAAAAAAAATATGAGCCAAAATTCACCCAAATTACAGAGCAACTATATTGTTAAATAAACTATTCTCTAACCTATATGATCTGAAAAATGTAAATTGAAGTATCTTTATAAAAAGAATTACCAAAATGATAAGAAAAATCAATTATGAACTGTTTAAATATGATTTGATTGATTTAATTTCTTAACTACTTACACACACACACACACACACACACACACACACACACACGCACACCTCTATAATAGTAAAATTAATGTATATAATAAAATAACAAATCCAAACTCCTGGATTAATTAAATATTTAACAATATAGACAGACCGTTAAGTATAGACTTTGAATACAATTTTTATTTGCATTACCACAAAAATTAATAAAAGTATATTTAAAAAATAATCACTTGACACACTAAAGAAACTACTCAGACAGATTATCACTCACTTTCAAATCATCATTTTTTTCCCATTTTTAAAGAATCTATTAAGTAGTCTTAGTCCTTCTGACACGGATGATCGGAAATACTTAAAAAATAAACAATTATAAATACCCACATTCTAACAATATTTTAAAAGAATTGTGGTACAATATTAAAGTATAAATAAAATTAAAGATAATATAAACGCTAATAGTTCTTAAAGAAAAATATTACAGTTCAGACTCAGGCTAAAAATAGGAGAAAAAGAAATAAAATGATATTAAAAATATCACAGAAATGAATAAAAATATATTTAAAAAATAAAAAATCACTTGGCACACTAAAGAAACCTACACAGGCAGATTATTATTTTATTATTATTTTTCCCCCAAAAAGGAATCAAATGAATAGACTTATTCTTTCTCACTCAGATTATTGAAAATACTGCAAAGTAGACATTTTTAAATACTCACATTCTAGCGATATAATAAAAGAATTGTTGTGTAATATCAAAATATAAATAAAATGAAAAATACTTTTAAAAAACTAATAATTCTTTTTAAAAAATATTACAGTTCAGATTCAGGCTACAAATAGGAAAACAACAAAATGAAATCAATGTAACTTATAATAACAACAGGTCAGAAAAATAGTAAAACTTTTAAAACATATGGTGTTGATTACATAAAATTTGGTTAACCTCAAATTAAAACAAATAATAATTAATTGAAAGAAGTAATTTGGTCAGTAGACCACTAATGGATTTAACATAAATAGTTTATAACCCCCCCCCAAAAAAAAAAGATGGATAACCGGTCAAAGAACCACAGCAATGGGATAAAATATAAAAAAATAACAGCCGTTTCTCAACTATAAATTGCTCAAAACACACCTAATTAAAAAAAATTGCATTTCGAACAACCCCTTCTAAAAGACAAATTTTAGAATGTATATGTATTATAAAATGTACTGAAAAAACAATAAATAAAAAACTTATTAGAACCAAATATCGTATTATATTCCTATATTAAAAAAATCATATAAATATATCAATCATAATCAAAAATATCAAAATAACTTTTTTAATTTATTTAAAAAACTAATTCAAAAATATATAAATAAAAATAATAAAATTATCCAATATTTTAAATCTTGGCAAGTAAAATAATATTAAGATTGAAAAAACTTCCTTAATGTAATATAAAACTTAAAAAAGTTAATTAGATAATTAAAATTACCTTGAAAAAATAGCTAAGATAAGAATAGTAAAAATACAACAACAAAATTTACATAATTAAAAATAACATTAAAATTCCTCATTTAAAAAATAAACCTTCTTCCATCTTGGCCATGCGGCTTGTCGGCAAGTAATGGTTTTTTATTACTTAGAAATCATACAAAAATGAATTAAAATAAACTTATATTTACGATGCAAGATGGTCGTACATTTGAAAATTTATTATGGATAATAATGAGTATAAATTAAATAAAATATAAGGTAAGTTTTTAATAAAGTGTTGTAAAATATGAATATCAATGTTATAACTGTCTTTTTGTAAGAAATATAGATGCTGATGATGGGTTTAAATTCCCGTAACGTCAAAATAAATGAAAATGTAAGCAACGTATTTACGATTTTATTTTAAAAAACCTCATGGAAGTGTTTTCTAGCATAAACCAAAAAATTTAAAAATATAAATATGTCCATATACTGTAAAATTAAAACGTTCTAAAAAATGAAGAATAATAAATAAATCTTTCCACCCTCTTGCTTCAAACGCCGTTCCTCAACATTCGAGCACGTGTGACACGTCCTTGCACAACGGTTCAACTGTGTCACAGTCCCGGCAAATAGACCATCTCCCGCGTTTGAGCTCGATTTTGACAAGGGCAAATATTTATTCAAACCGTGAAATTTTCAACCACTGGCTATTCTACCGAAGGGAATCGTTGAAGTAAAAAAGTTTTACAGTTGAAAGCGTCTTGGTGTGCTCCAATTACTTCTTTAATCAAAATAGCTTTAGTTGTTTCATTTTTTACTACGTCATAAAAAAACTATTCCATTTCACGGTTTGGACTGGAGGAACTAAAATAGCGGACTTTCTTACAGAATTAAGGAAAATTAAAATTTTCTCTTTTTGAACAGAGGGCAATCGTTTCCGAAGGGAAATGAATAATAAAAAAGAAACCTATTAAACTTTCTAAACAGGAAACGCAAATACGCAACAAAGTTCGGCGAAAATCGTTGCCGAGAAATCATTGAGAAAACAAATGGAAAACCCATATTAAAAATTACATGTGCAACATCCACGCGACGTGCGTCCTACTCTACATTCAATTACGCGAAAATAATAGTTTCGACGATTCCGGTTATCAGCGCAGCCGGTTCGAAAACGCTTTTAAACACTAATTTGCGGTAAATGAAGAAACTGCATATAGGAAATTACACAGGGAGTTGCAGTTGCTCAATCTAATATACGGGGCTAATTGTGGAAAGTGTATACCGAACGTGGGTAAGCCGAAGCACGGCCAAGGGCAGGCTTAATGTAAATGTCATTGTTCAAAAGGGAGAAAAAACAATCAGAAAACACGATGCGAAACCTAGACGATTCTGTAGAGAAATCCGCCGACTCGAAACGAAAGCCCGGGAGAAAAACAAACCCCGTCCGAGTCTTTAAGACTTAATCCAGTAATTGCCCGTGTACGGACTGCATCTTTAATTGATTGTCGGACGTGTACCATTATCAGGACAAGTTTTTTTTCTACAACGCGCTCAGGGAACGAGTTTAATTTATTCTATACGATTTTGAATTTAAAATAATTTTGTTTACATGCAATTAGGAACGGACTCGGCGATCCGCTTCATTTCCATATTCACGCGATTCGAGGGGCTAATAGACCCAGTTATTAGATAAATAAAATAACCATTCATCCGAAGTAAGGCAACGATAATGAAATTATGGAGATGGTTGAGGAGTAAATGATCATTTTTCATACTCCGATCGCATCACTGACTTTTTCTAAATATTAAGTTGGGTTGTCCGGAAAATAATGCATGTTTTCTATCATTACCCCTCTATATTCACTGTTTATGTGGATTATTCTTTTGTTCGAATGTCAGCACTTTTTTTGTAGCACCTTATCCCAGTAGCATTTTGTTACTTCGGAATAAATCAGTCTTTACTAAGATGTCAACGCGTGATTTTCAAGCAATTTCGGTTTGAGAGTTTAGCCTCAGTCATAACGGTGCCCAACCGGCCAGAAACATCATAAATGAAATCGGGGGCGATGGCAGTGAGAATCAGAGCGCCGTTCAGGGATGGTTAAAAAAATTTTAGACGAAGACTTTAGCTTTGAAGACAAATTCACTAGTTTTCGTGGTCCACTTGACCAATTAATATGTTTCAATTAATTAAGGTCTTTCGGAGATAAAAAAGTCAAGTGCCACGAGCGGGATTCGAACCCACAACCTTTGGCTAGATACGCCGCTGCTCTACCAATTGAGCTATCGTGACCTCGATCCACTCGGACACTAACTTCCCATCTCAACCCCACCTTTTGAATTTTCCCTCCTTTTTGCCATTTTTCAATGTCGTGTAATCTATTTGATTCTCGGCGACAAATATCTAGCTGTCGTGGGTTCGAATCCCGCTCGTGACACTGACTTTTTTATCTCAACTAAAAACCTTAATTATTTGAAGACAAAGAAGATCGTGGAATGATATCTTCCCTAGACGATGTTCTGCGTGTCTTGGTTGAAGAAAATCCCAGCATAACTGTCCGAGAATCTTTCAGAGTTAACAAATCGACCGTCGCTGACCACTTTAAGGCAATTGTAAAGGTGAAAAAGCTCGAATGTAGGTTCCTCGTGCATTAAACGAACCCCCCAAAATTATCGTTATAAAGCTTACGAAACACTTCTTTGCCGAAACAGAAATGAACCTTTTCTGTATAGAAATATGATGAAAAGTGTTTTCTCCACAACAGCAGACGTACTGAAGTGGCTCGACAATGGAGAAACACTACCATATTATTCAAAGCCCCAACTCATAAAAAAGTTGATGGTGACTTTTGGCTGATTTACTACAGCTTCTTGAATTTTGGCGAATAAAACAATGCCGAAATTGGCACATGAGATGATATGGGGGCTGTGTAGGTATTAGTGATGTTTGTCAGTGTGCTTGGTGGATTAAGTAAGGGGAACTTTTTGATTGTACTGGTCTTTTTGACCTTCGGTCCTTTTTCTTTTTAAATTGTGGAATGTTTTTAATATTGTAAATGATGTTTTTGAGTAATTGTTAATTTGCGTATTTATGAGTTTTTTTAGGATTGAATTGTAATCTGCGTAATTTCATCTTCCGCCGTTCTCCCTAAACAATTTTATATGTTCCTTGTATCTATCTTTTATTTTTCGTGCTATCTGTATCCGATGTGTCTCCTTATTCGCATGTTAGTGCGTATATTCTCTTTTTTTTCTAGTTGGTCCATCTTGTCTGTTTTTACGTCAAATCTCTTGAATAAGTTACTTTGTACGTTTGTTTCCCATTGTAAGTGAAATGTGACCAATTTTCTGTCCGTTTTGTGATGTTTCGTTTTTGTGGGCGTGTTTTGTTTATTATTTTGTTGATTGTGTGTATCTTATAGCTGTGTGCCTTATATAAGACATTAGCAGGCGATAATAGTGTCAAAAATATAAATTTCCATTTATCTAAAATATTGTTGATTTGGCTTTAGAGTAAAAGTAATTCAAAACCAGGAAGTTGATTGATCCATTTTCAATGCAAAATAAAAAAACGCCTTAAACTCCTGGCCCAACACAAACATATTTAACCAATTTACATAAGAATTTAAATTTAAGTCGATTTGGAAATATGTAGATAAATTCAATTGCGAAGGGCGTCCGTGCGGAAATTGGGCTGGAAATATTTATGGTACTCGAAGAAAGGAATAACTAATGGCCCTCATCCTAAACGTTTTAAATTCCGTTAAACCCACATGCGCGCAGTCGGTTTCCATCCCAATTAAAATGTAATCAAGTTTCAAAAGCCCCAACTCTCAACGGTTGAAAAAGGCTTCCACCTTCCTAAGACTCTTCTCTCTATAAAACGGTAAGAACTGGAATCTCACTACAGACGGGAAAATGACTGAATTAAAAAAAATAAATAAATAAATCTAAAAAAAAATATTTTGGTCATTTTGCAAACATTCATGCTATCATATAAATCTTGAACTGAACCTGAATAATCAAATGAATCAGGAGTGTTAACAGTCTGGTAATTTTGGGACAGAGTCCGTCTTAAAAGAAATTTGAAACCCATTATTAAAAACTTAATTATATCAATTTGTAGGCAGATTGCTTTCCCAGTATGATGATCTCAAAATAGTTCGAAAACTTGGCAGTAACAATTGAATTTGTTTTTTCATCCAGACTATACCTCATGTGACACAGAAATAAAACTTGTTACTCGAAATTTATTTATGATTCTTAAATAAAAATCCACGCTCACGAACACGTCATCTTTTTTGTTCGTTAGTCTTGCCTTTTTAACAGTTATGTTCAAAGAAAAATCGATTACCCCACATGGGCGATTACAGCAAACCTGACATATTTCGATTAATACCACCATTAAAATAGCCATTCATCATTATCAACTTTGACACGCCAACCAGTACTCATTCGACAAAATCATTATTATCTACCGAGTCCTAAGCAAGTCTGACATGAATACTTTGTCAAAAAAAATCTCTTAATCTAAATTACGTAAATGGTAAAGGGAATCGGAACGATGTTTTCATTGGGTAAATTGACAGTGCCCGATCGCGATAACAGTATGAAAATGATAACAGTTTTTCTAACGTAAAACACCAGAAAACGATCTGACCAGTTTCGACATTTAAAACGTGGCAAATCAACAGTATTTATTTCCAGACGAATCACACTTCAAGTAGACCAATTCAACAAAAGTTGAACAATTGAAACAATCCTCAAACAAATAACTAACTATAACATCAAACCGCTACATCCAGACTTGACTGGGAGTGCCTATACTGCCTACTCTGGGAAACTAAAACGAAATTCCTTGAAGTGGGTTCCAGAACATGAAGGCGTGGAAATTAACAGGCTGACCAACTAGCCAAAAAAGAGGCAACCCTCTCACCCAAGGGACCAGAACCACAACTAAGTATTCCGGAGTGCGTGCTTAAGTTGGAACTAGAAAAATTGGATTGAGAAAGAAAAACTCAAATATTGGACAAAAGTCCAGGTATGAGGCCAGCTAAAAGATTTATATACATCTAAAAGCGGAAGGGGAAGGAACTCTTTTCTCTTATGAGGTTAGCTCTATATCCTGTGAGCAATTTCTGGCTCCATTTTCCATAATGAACCGCAACAATCCATAGCCCTTTTGACAATAAGGCCTCCAATGAGATTGCATGTCAATAAATCAGCATGTGCAATTGCAACCTTTTGTGACCACCCTTTAAGCATACAATTCCAGGGTGTTGGGTTCGAGCTGGAATCTTTTCTGAACTAAAGAATTGAGTTCTCTAATACGTCTTCTGTTTTCTCCTACTGAGTTCTTTTTTAGAACGACAGGTGTCTCTTCCTCAGAGACGGCCATAATCACATTCGACTTCGACTGTTACCTCCCTACTCTCAAAGAAATTAACAATTCAAAAAATAAGAAATCCCCTGGCCCAGACAATATACAAAACAATTTGCTCACCAAAGCCTTAGTATAAACTTCTAGAGATTTTTATACTGAAGCCTACTGAATTACTCAGTGATCCAAACAGCTACAGGCCGATTAGTCTGCTCACAGCTATTTAAAGTGTTGAAAGAATACTGTTAGCTAGGATCAATCGTCATTTGGATGTCCACTAGAATATCCGATATGAGCAATTTGGGTTCCGGTCAGGACTTATTCCATCACCGCGCAATTATCCAGTGTTGTTGATGACATAACTAGGGTATTTAACCAACGAAAGCAACTGTCTTGGTTTTGATAGGCGTTTGACACAGTTTGCATGCTGAAATAATAAGCAGGCTGACAGACTACAGCTCCCCATAGCACATCAGAATCATTCACTCATATTTATCTAATGGGAAATGTGGAATCTTTCTCAACTCAAACTTAATTCAAAGTTTGACGCTTCTGCTTCTGTCCCATATGGAACTATAATAGGACCTGTCCTTTTTCTTATATTTGTCCATACAATGCCAAGTTCTAATGATTTCAGGCTGGCCTTGTACGCTGTAGACATTGCCATCTACAATTCGTCCTGGAGAGTGGATACAATGACCAGCAGTTACAAAGGTCACGTCATGTATTGGAGGTTATGTTACAAATGTAAGATTAAAATGAATCCCACAAAAACGGAGGCTATCCTCTTTACTGAGCGCAGGGCGGTATGGTAAAACGCGCCACAAACAATTTATATGAAAGCTGTGAAGCTAACCAGTAACCAGTCAGTTCGACAAATTGGGAACACTGACATGGACTTTCCTTACAGGAATAGAAGAGTGAAAAATTCTCTAGTTTAAACTTCGCTTAGGGTTTTTCTTACATGTGTTAGCCATAAATTAATTTTTGTTTTGTTTTATTGATCTCTAAAAAAAAAATTTGTTGGAGCAGGAGGTTATAGTATAAACTGGCACTCACTGTTGTAAATATTTTGAATAAAGATTCTATTCTATCGTAATTTCTTGTTGCCACAATAATAATTTCAGTTCTGTTAAAAGCTATCTGCACTTCGACTCCTGAATAGCCTACCTCTGCCAGTTCTTTGGCGAGTAATTCTTTCACTTCATTCTTCGGAATACTCCATCCTATACAAACTTCTTCTAACAGATGTGAACAATTTAAAAGCCATTTTCGAAGTAAATAGTTACGACCGAGGTAAATCCGAAGGGAAAGGAAGCGAACGAGACGATCACACCAATAAGGCATAGAATCATAGAAGGAAGTCATATTCTGTGAATATCCCTAACCATCCCTACTCATTTTTTTAAGCACTTATTAAATACAAATGCAATAACATTTCATCTTCCTTATATTTATATTTCTACGACTAGAATGTCCAACAAGTTAAGACTTTTTGGAAAAAGAGCCAAGTGTGATTGTAGTAAATGAATGGGATTCCAAGACCCCTCCGAGTCTTTTCAAAACTTCAACTACGCATTGTGTAATTGACTATATTAATTGCAAGTCACCTGGGAGTCGTAGGAGTGACTTACCGGATACAAGTCTAAGCGGTAGTTCCGGCGGTTAATAGGCTTTAAGGGGGTTTCCTTGTTCCTGGGGCACGTGGTGCAGGTGTCCGGGCCAATTACTCGCGGTAGCCCCTTCTACCCGCGACTCCGTCTCTTCAGGTGTGTGTGGGAAGAATTTAACTCACCATCAGATAATCCCATCGGTTCTCATCGTTTATATGCAAGTGTCTTATCCTGAGGAAGGGTCGTCGAATTTTTACAAGAGCACTTTTTTTTTTTTTTTTGAGTTTCCATTTTTACCTTTTTAAAAGCTGAAAACCGAAGGTATACAACAGTTGAAAGCAGGTTTAACGGGTATTTAGGAGGCTAATAATTATGATATTAACAGGGGTGTAATTAACGTAGTAAACCTTGGTATTACTGGATATACAATATTAATTGACTCATGCATAAGCAGCGGGTTAAAAAGGTCCACCGACTCCTAATGATTGTTATCAAATTTCAATTTTTCAACGATTAAAGGAAGAAATGAACGAGAAAACAAATAATTTAAAAACATAAATATAAATAAAGAAAACTCACCTCGCATTTGGCTCGGGTAACACGATGTACTGTTGACTCCATCTGAAACAGAAAATATAACCAATCACCAAAATGCTTGCTAAGAAAAGGTTGTCGAATTATTTATTTTATCGATAATATAATTTTTTGCTCAGCACAGTAAACCCTGTACTGAGAGTTTAATTTACATTTGCTACTTATGATTACAGACGTCTTTAAACTTTTTTTTTTTTTTGCCGACATCTAGGTAATTTCAGCCCCCAACTAAGTCTATATTCTATTTACCCTTCAAACACTACATTCATACAAATAAATACATACAAATACATAAATACATCCATACAGTACACTCATTCCGTTTGGCCGGTGGAGTACTTGATATTCCTCCACCGACCTATACTCAAACTAATCTAGATCGGGGTCGATGGAGTGCTTTTATAAATATTCCGCCATCGACCCCGAACACACATTCATACGCTCTCAACGTTCGAGGGGCAATGATGACGTTATATTTCACCCTCGCCCCTCGCCATTCACGCTAATAAATAAATGCCCTCAGACAAAACATATAGACACTCAACACATAAGACTATATACAATTTAAAAAAAGCAATTTCCCCTAGAAAGCAGAACAGGGGACCCAGAAACCCGCTACAGTGCTCGAGTACGATTTTCAGATTGGATGGCATGCCTACACGCTCCCTGTAGGGGGCCAGAGCATGACGTTTCGAAGTGGGACACATCGAGCAACCTTTCTCTGCATAAGGGGCACCTGCGCGGGCTTTGGCCCAAGAGCAGGTGCCCGTTTATAAAAAATTAATAATTTAAGTTTTAGCATAATGTATTATTGAACTCAATATTTACTGTGGGAATGATAGTGATTTAAATAAGATCGGTGGATTTAGTGAGTTAAAAGAAATTGTTAGCTATTGTTTTCATATTTATAATTTTTCAAAAATCCATTGTTAGTGAAATTTGTCTGTACTAGGCAGTAAGTTGTTGGCCGGGTTGTAGTGCGATTGCCTTTCCATTTTCAATTTCTCAACTTTAAAATGTGCATATATTACGTGCTCCCAAGTTTGTAGCCCATGAGTACTGCATATGCATGTCTCTCTGTGATGTGGATTCGTGTTAGGAATAGAGCAGGTTTTCCGTTTTCAGTTAGCACCTGTGTATTCTTCCATGTGAAGTGATGACAACAATATTTTATTGTTGGAAAAATTTGTCGGTTTTTCATCAGTAGTCTCCGTATACATGACCTCCCATCCTTCCAATTGGTACCCTGAATTGCTTCCGAAAAATGGGAAATATTGGGTTCGGTCCAAATAACATTATTGGGGGTCCCCACCAACTCATAATATCAACTACTTTTAGTAAAATTACTGTCTCAGGGAGATATTCCTGTGGGCAGTAATGCTTTTATTTTGTTAGATGGATGATGCCCTTCATTAGCTTTCAACGGTCATTCCATTTCTGTGTTACTCTTTTTCTGTTCACATATTCCATTAAATTTCTTTTTTCATTTTGATTAACAATGTTGCATGGAAAGAGATATTCCAGTATCCTTTCATCATCCTAGGTAGTAGTTTCCTTTGTCTTAGGGACTACGTTCGCCTTTCCTCATAGCTTTAGCCCAAACCAGTGCTGCCATCACCTCGAGTGCCCCACTAGGTGGCCAATAAACGAACCAAAATGAACCCTCTAAGCCCTGAACCCAACTGTGACACAGCATCTTGCCACAAAAAAAGGATGCATCTAAAAATGGATCCTTATTGAGTCCAAAACCTGGTTGAGCACACCCCAGGTATGAGGCACGCGGAGTGATTCATAGAAGGGCCATCCGGAAGATTTACCATGGAATTACTGGAGGGCAACCGCGACAGAACCAGGATTCTGGTTGGACTCCTAACAGAGCACTGCCGCTTAAGAAGATACATGCACCGGATAGGAGGACAGACAGAAGAAACACTGTGCACATACTGCCAGGAAGAAGAGGGTCCCGATACCCCAATAGACTTTAGCTCTTCGCAACATCCTATTGATCAGCTCTTGTGCCTTTTTACTGATAAAATTAATGTGGACTTTCCATTAGAGCTTTTTGTCCTCCAGTACATCCAGATACATTAGAGTTTTAAACTCTTCTAGTAGTTTGCCTGATGTAATATGGTATTCCTAAGGTTTCGCTTTCTGGTTATAGAAGGACTTAGCTCTTCTCAGGTCTGAAGGACAGATATACTCCCAGTCCCATTTTTCCAACAGATAAAGATTTTCGTTTGACGTTGATTGTGCTTCATTTTAGGATTTGCCTGATGCCACAAATTACAGATTGCCTGCAAAAGCTATCACTTTAGTATCCGATGGGCACCGGACCCTACAGGTTACAACCGGGTCGTACATTGTTGACTAAAATCCCGGTCGGCAGAAAGATTCCTTTGGGCAACTTATTTCTTGCTTTTTGTGACCTTCGTCGTTGACGTGCGTAGAATACTGTTCTTTGAAGTATGCTTTGGCTAGATTGTATATGTCTTTGGAGCATTTTTTCTTCTTGCAATTGCTTGAGGATTGTGGGCTACCAAGGCCAAATCAAAGGCCCTTTTCACGTCCAGTGATGCCAGAAGGATAAATTCCTTAGTTAGCTTTCATTCTTCTGGTAACACGTTCGTTAATATTGTAATGCGTCAACAGACGATAAGTAAGTCCAAAAAAGGAAAGAGTGGCAATTTATACTTTTAAGTAGAACTGTAACAGACATATACTTTGAAATGTTTATGGAGTCAGGGGCCCTTTAGTATATTTAATGCTCAGTGTGTTATTATGTTTTATTCTAGAAAAAAATGTTATTTTGGACAAAAAAATAACTGAAACTTTAAAACATAAAAATGATCCTACATCTACATCCAAATGAATTGCTTCCGATTGCACAAATTTATTTATCGAGTCTTTGAAAAGCTGTTTTATTCCACAACGGTCCCTCTGTAGGTTTAATTGTTAATTATCTATAATTGAAAGGAATAAACAAAATTTTATTGGCTACAAAAATCGGAACACAGAAGAAGGTAGATAAGTGAACACTTGCACTTAACAAGGACAAGAGTGATCATGGCTACTTTTAAGTGCAACCTTCGTTGCTACCGGGCGCTCCTAGATTTCCGGAGGCACTTCAGGGTCCGTTTAATGGTGATCATTAATGATGTTTAAAGAGTGAATATTATTCAATTGTCCGGAGGCGACTAACCGGACCTCGGAAGTCGAAAATTACAAAGTCAGAACAAACATTCCGATTGTTAATAACCATTATTGTTAATCGCTTGATGCCTCGTCTCAAAGAAAAAAGAATTAATTTTCACACTAGCGCTTTTATTTGTGTAGTTGTTCAACTAGGTTTTGAGCACAAATGACCGCTTTAGAAGAAAAATCATAAAGCCTTTAAACCATTAGGGGTATTTATGATTTATGTTTGATGTTAATGTTTGTAAAGTCTAAAGTATTCAATAAGATTGTGAAAGCCCCATTTCTTATTTCGATAATAACATGTTAGTTCTTCACCGTAGTGCTGCCCGTTGTGATTAGTAGAACAAAAACTGTTATCGAAAGTAAAGCAGTTCTCGAAGATATGTTAAGGTTAGTAAAGCTTTCGTTTTCAGTTGAAAATGAAGAGTTTTTTCAAAATATCAAACGTCAGTCGGAAGAAAGTCTTTGAATCAAAATCCATCATTGATTTGTGTAAAAAATTGTACGGTGAAATGGAAGAAGTGCTGGTTGAATGTTTACAAGAATGACATTTTAAACTAACTTTAACTATTAAAATAAGCAAAGACAAATATCCGAAGTGATCAGGTTAAGAAGAAGATAGAATACCGGCATCGTGAATCGAGTAATGAACCTTACTGCAAAGGATAACCTAAATACACAACAATACAGTTGAAAAGTTGAAAGATCTCATGCCTCCACTATAAAGCTACGATGCTAGGTCGGAAATAAACAAAATAAATGTATTGGTCGAATTTAATTATTAAAAAATATAAAAATACATAACAACTAATAACCAGCTGTTCAATTCATGCCGACCATGTTTGTTAGCTGAGTCCTAACGGCTAATAGTCTGACTACACTGCTAGTCGATTCGACTTAACAGCTGACACGGGTCAACCCCCTTAGATGGAGCAAATGGAGCAATATTAAATAGCATAATTTTTCTCGATTTAACACGACCAAACACAATGATCGTGAAAACGAAATCGTTGGCTTCATCAACGTTCCAATAACTTGATATGGACAATGAAAACTGTAGAAAGACCAGGCATATTGAATATCATATAAGTAGTAGTTTTTGCTATTTTTTTAAGTAATAAGTAAACCACAGTTGACAGATGCAATTTAACAGGTTACGACTTATGATACAGTTGGCTTCACCAATTGTCTCCTCTCTGTACATTTGCTAAACCGTGGGGTGATTTTTTTAGAGGGGGGGTTTCATGAATACATCTTACTTCCATTTTGAAGTTCAAATTAATTTTTTTTAGAAAGAGAAAAGAAAATTTCGTATATTTACAGTGGAGGTTTAATGTGGTCATTACTTGCATAATTGTAGGTTGTGCCCGTGTATTGTGGGACTGTAGGAATGACAAGAGCTGGTTAATTTACATTAGTTATTACACGGACTCCCGGTACGACGAGCTGCTGTCATTAAGAATTACCCGGCTTCCGGTGGAGTCATCGGTGAAAACAAAAAAGAAAAACCCGAATTAAATAGTCGTAATATCCCTGAACCTTGGAACAGTGGAAATAACATGGTTTCGTTTCATTATCTGTCTAATGTATCGCACCGGGTACTAATTCAAACTGGCATGCAATAATATAATTTACTGTCCCACATATCTCTTCTGCGCCCAGAGTGTTCAATTATCAAAGGTAATTATACACAGGAGTTGGCATGTCGACGTTGTTACATCACCGGCAAACGGCGTGTTTCCAATCCACAGATCGATGATGGAATTTCAAACGCAAACCAGAATGTCACAAGGTTCCAAAGCAAAACAAAACATTCAAAAATAAATTATTTAAATTATCCCATAGCAAAAACATTAGCATTCTGATCCTTTTCAATAAACAGAACCGCTTTCATATACATCTAAAATAACATCCATTTGTACAAATGAACAAGTATTAATAATTTTTTCAATTACTGCTACCTCCGCCTGACTAATATTTTCTTTTGGTTATTTTATTGCAATAAATTACCTATGTCTTTTATTTATTCATCATCACTTATTATTTTTATCAACTATAATTATACCACCCGAAAGCATAGAGAATACCGCTTTGCTCTCTCCCAAAAGCTTTTTATCCTTCAGAAATCCCGTAATATTATAATCTTTGAAATCCTTCATTCACTCCATAAAAAAATCAAACCTCTTCCTAACATACCTTTATATGCTGTCCTAAGAGCTACTCATTCCTTTACAGAGGAAGCTTACCATTATAAAAAGCCATAAACCTAACCATTTGCCTCAATCCAATCACCGGATAAGCGAGAAAAGAATATCCAATTAGCTATTATATTAGCTCCAGTTTGGCCGCTGTAAAAACACTCCACAATCCCGCAATGTCAACATGTTGTAGACACTCTCTTCCTCTCTGGAGCTGAAACAGTACAGCTCGGATGCTTTCATTGATGTGGATCAAGCCTTTCATAGGGTCTGAGATCCGCATGTGCTCTGAAAGCTCAAGAGCTTCCCTTCACCTATTTCGGCATGGCTGACTGACCGCTTCTTTCAGGACAGTCAGGGAATACCTTTCTCTGACTACTATCCTGTTAAGCTGGAGTCCAGGGTAGTATCCTTGGTCCGATCTTTTATTCGACGTGTACTACTGACCTCCCAAAACATCCTGACACATCTATTCACACCTTGGCGGAATATACTGCTATCCTATCCTCCGATGAAAATCCCTTCCTTTCAAATCGCCTAAAAATAATGTAGATAAAAGAAAACACATAACTTTTACCCCTCCCCCCGACGTGGAATGATGCCGCCACTATACCTACATCATACATATGACTTGGAATCCACAGACAAGACGGAAAAACAGGAAACGACTAGAAGCTACAAAATAACCTCACGACTTCTTGATAAAAGATTAAAACAGACCCTAATTGCATTTGGACATACAGTACTAAACTTTGGGGTCCAACCAAACTATCCAACTATCATCGCATCCATACGGCCCAATCCAATGACCTTAACATTCCTTTTGTGAAAGATGTCGTGTGATGAAATGTGTACATAAAATTCCAAAACTCCCTTTAATAAACCCTAATCTCTTAGTTTTAATCCTAACAACTATCCCTAATAATCCCTCAAAGAGATTAAAGCGGCTGTGGTCCCAACAGGTCGCGAGACAGCTCCTCGACCCTACTAGAAGTGTTAGTGGGTGATTCTTTGCACTCTAAGGTTGTAAAAAAATAATGTTAACTATATTAGAATTATTTTCTTAAATACTCGTGTCTACACTACGCGACTGCTCGGTCATAAACTGTTAACTTATTTTGCTTCTCATTTTGGGCTACAAATGGTATTCTGTCTGTCATATTGAAGAAAAAAATGGAATACAGATCAGGTTAAAACTATTATTTTCCTTTGACTGTTTTTATCATTTCTCATTTAAAAACACTGTTTAGTTAAGTAGCTATGAAGTTATTTGTCACAGGGAATTCACCATTGAAGAGGGGAAGTCAGAAGTGAGTGTTTGTAAAATGAGCAAAGAAGAATATAGTTATTTGTAATGACACCTCGTGCGATGTGTTGAAAATAATAATTTGCAAGTCAAAATCTTCGTTGCCTAAATAGTGTTATTCTCTCAACTCCAATTAATGTCCCCCTATCATTTCTCATATATAATTACTAATTACTGTGGACTAACATCATTATTGGAGAAAATTGATGCGAGAAGCATATTTTTCCAGAAAATTTCTTTTACTAGGAACGTTTGAGTGTTTAGAGACGAGTCGCTAATAAATTGTTTAAAACTATTTTCAAAATTGTCACATTAAAAGTATGCCTAGGTAGTTATTTGCAGATATACAATCGAATGTTATTATGCTGTACGTATTGTAGTGGTAGAACATGAAAATTGATTTTTCCAGTTTTAGAATTTGTGAGAAGGGAAAGCGCGTGTGAGTCTCTTATTCACCAAAGGCTCATTTCGAGCATAAAATTGGTCATTTCGAGTCTGAAAATAAAAATGTTGCGAAGTGGCCGCAGTGGGGATGAGAAAATGGTGGTGGACTTAACAAGTGTTTCGGTGTCGAATAGATTGTCACGCCTTGCGTCATCGCTTTTATACAATTATGTGAAAAGTGTTGCCGGGTGGGTCGGGTAGCACGTAGCCAAAGCTGTAAAGAGCTATAGACCTTATTAAGATAATCCCCAATATTATTAATACCCCGCTAATGACAGACTGGAGCGGAATGGATGCGCGGAGGCGGTCGCCCATGAAAATTATTATCAAATTACGGATAGCTCACTTATAAAATTAGAAACGATTATGTAAAACAAATTTAGTTGAATTAGCCGGGATCGAGCGAGTGTCCCGGCCGGGCGAGGTAATTTGTTAGGTAAAGTGTAGGCCACGGCTGCAATTACCCGCAATCATAAGGTAATTGGATCCGGAAATGAGGTAGCAAATGACCTAAGTCGAAGTAGAGGGAGTCTTAATTAAAGCTACTCGTTCGCCCTCGTCGGGGCAAAAGAAGCGACACTCACCATGGTATGAAAGCTCGTCTAAAACAACGGTCGAAGTCTATACTAAAAACCCCAATAAACAAAAGATGGCATATTCAAAAAAGAAGACAAGAACGCCAGAAGACCAAATCCAAACCTACAAGACAGTAGCAACCAATGAAAATTGATGAATGCAGTACGTGAACGATGCCTAACTACTTTGATTAACAATTTTTGCCGGGGTTCGCTATTGCAAAGGTTAAATCATCCCCCGTAGTTTTCTCTTAAAAATAACACATATGACCAAGGATTGTAATGTATTAGTTTCTTTGTGGTTCGACCTTTTCGCACAGCCCATATGCAAAGTAGGTTTGCCGACCATGCTTTTTGTTTAACACGAGTCGTTTGTTGTTAGAAATCTACAGTGAATGGATAGACTATGGTCGGTTAAGGTGCATCGTGGCCGCAGCAAGACGTTATAATTGTGCAACGTTACAACTGGTAAGGTTAAGACAATAGTGGAGGAGCACGTGGTATTCTTACTCCATCCGGTCCCAGTTGGCACGTGTCTCTTCTGCTCCGTCTTCTCTAAACACACCCTTTCAATTCGGACTTTACTTACCGGCATCGCCGCGGTATCCGGTTCTTTCACAGGTCGACAAAAGCCACCCTCCACACGTGCTATCCCGTCGGACGGGCTAACCGCAAATATTGTGAGCTCAATCCTTTCAGAACAATTGGGGCCTGACGTTACAACTTCGAACATACCTGACCTCCGACCTATATTTCCTCCATAAGCTGTAGCTCTTCTACGTTTATACGGCCTTGGTTGTCCTTTTGAAAATTTTAATGTGATTTGAATTGTTACGTGTCTTTTCTAAATTGGCAATCCGGTAGCCGAGAAAAACACTGTTTCTTTAAATGATCCATGATGTGTCCTTGGTCATGATTACACGAGTATACTCCGAAACGCGGAAGAAAAAGCAAAATAACGAAAAACGTAAGCCTGCAAGATTATAATACCCAATCATCTAAAAGTACATACGTCAGTAAATCGTACAATAATAAGCACATCTGCTTTATTGATAATCAATTTGAACAAAACATCTCCCTAAGGACATTTTCTTTTTGTGGTGGTAAAATTGTAAATTAGTAGATATAATACTATTTAACTTTTAAACGAGTAGTTTTTGAAATTGTACTCAATTTAAAATAGCCGTTCGGATGTCGTGGAAGAGCAGTCATTGAAAAACCATGGGTTATGCCGGGGGATTCGAACCCAAAACCGCTAGCGTGGCAAATACGAGTCGGACGTCCTAACCATTCGGCTTCACAGAGGTCAATTAATTTACAAATTTATTATAATATAAATTTATATATCTATTACTGTATTATTGTGCCTAGTTCATTCGTTCGTTCATCGTTTTAGATTTTAGTTAAAATTACATATACTTTCTTAAACTATGTTTTTCTCTTTTAATTTTTCTTCTTGCATTTTCATTATTCCTTCCGATAAGGGTAGAAAGGGTTAAGGCATTTATATGTATATTTTAATAAACAAATTCTGCTATGTACTATCTATGATATTAACATACTAATATCACTTTCAAACCTCTGTTCCCTTTCCAACTATATTTTTTACTACAAAATTTTTCTGATAAACTAATGTGTTTAGCGGATTTTCAATAATTTTATTACCTATCAAGAGTTCGTCGATTCCAATCACCTTCCTCCTTCTATCCTTTGTATTAGTGGGTCACACGCTTTTCGGCTTTTCGCCCTTCAGTGATAGTCTGTGAGATAGGTATCGTAGGCAGACGAAAATGATCGGAAACAACCAAAGTAAGGGCTCGTCACCCCACAAACCTCACGGAAAACTGACAATATTAGTCATTTCTAATATGTATTGAATCTCAGACAGAAGGACAAAAAGAAAATGAAGGAACAATGGAATTCACTCATTGGACACAAACAATCCAAAAACCTAACAGATTTCGAAAGGAAAGTAGGAACAGAATGTACCAAAGGAAGCAAGAAAAAACTGCGAATCCGAGCAGGATTCTTAATAGGACACTGCAAACTAAAGGTACATTAAAAGAAGATTGGATTAATCCAGGAGGGCACATGCAGATTTTGCAAAGAGGCAGAGGAGACACCAACACACCTGTTAACAAACTGTGGTGCTACACTTGCCCGCAGAACGAAGTGATTTGGGATGTACAATGTGACTGAAGACGAGCTTCAACCACTGAAACCCGGCTTACTAATCATGTTTCTTGATGAAATAGGACTCGCCGGTGTGCTATAGGTACAGAACGAGGGGTACAATAGCTCTTAAAGGGCGCAGTGTATTACACCTCGACTAATACATCTATATCTACTATATTTTTTTTTTCTACCGTTATTCATATGGAACGGGTTCGTTTCTATAAGCAAGACACGTCCGTCGCCCCGTTTGAATTCCGCAACATTTATTCTCTTTGTTTTATTTATATGTATACTAATCTTAACTACTACTTAATCACTAACGACCATAGTAGTTTGGGCCGGTTGTAAAACAGGCTCCCGTCTCCAGAAGGGGTGGCGGAAAATGCTCATCACCATTAGGCAATTTACGAAATTGCTCATTTCGACGGTATCATTCCTAAACCGTGAGCGGAAGGTGGAAGTACCCACCCTCCGGTTAATGACTTAACGCCAGATGTCTTCTCCGGGCAGATTGTACAAGTAGCAAATACAGACGAGTCTTTAAATTTGTTCTTTTAATTGTGTTTTAAAACTTTAGTGAATAACTGTTAAGCTGATGTCAAATAATATTCGCCATCTCATCTGCAAGTGATTATTAAACTATTAGAATAAAAGGTCGTTGACTTGTAATAACAAAAGGCACAAAAAACACTAATTTTGATCATTCATTGTCAGAGCTTGTGTTGATGTTGGGTGCTTTTAAAACTCATCACCAAATATTATAGTATTATTAACGCTAATCTGAATGCCAGAGAAAAATGTTGCATTGTACTAAGTACAGTACATACCAAAATCAGGTAAGGAGTTGGTGTCCGAGTGGATCGAAGCCACAAGCTCAAGTAATTAGAGCAGTGAGGTATAATGAGCAGGTTTAATGAGCCAAAGGTCGTGGGTTCAAATCCCGCTCGTGACAATTGCGTTTTCATCTCCACCAAGACCTTAGATTAAATGTATTATTAAGTTAAGTAATTATACGGTCAATTATGACTACTAAAGACAAATATGGATTAATATAAAAACAATATAATATAACAGTAAATATGTATATATAATATTTTTGCCCCGGAATTTATGTGAATAACAAAACAAAACCATAAATCTTTCAATAGGGGTATTCACGATCTTTGTGTTAACTCTGTTAGGTCGTGGTAGATCAAGAGAATTGATGACGTAACTTGTAAGAATCGGCTAGTTAACATTGCTCGATCTAACAGGCCAGGGCTAATGTTAGATGTAAAGTCGAATCGAATAGTGGTCAAGTCAGATTGCTGGCCGTCAGGATGTAGGTAACAAACATGGCGGCCATGAATTTAACATCTGTTTTTTCGTTCATATTATTTTTATTTTTAAATACGCATTAATTAAATCAGGCCAATACATTTCTTTTATTAATTTCTACCTGTCCTATTACTGTCATTCATACATCCACGGATATGAAAATACATCCACCTATACTGTGAAGTCGTAGGCTGTTAGCCATTAGGGTACAAGTTAGGTATGTCGGCAAAATTGAAGCATGACATTTGTTATTTCTTTTCGAGTGCATAGATAGCGTTATAACTTTATTTTTGGTTCTACCAGTCGAGGAGCAATACGGAAAAATTAACATTTGCATGCTAAGAAAAAAGGGGGCGTTCACGATCTTACTGGATATTTCTCGATGCGAGTTAAAACGAGTTAACACCTAACAAACCCCTAGTATGTTGTGCGAATTACCGTAATATAACATAGAATATGCTATAAACCTGAGTGATGATTCAAAATATTTTATAATAATTACTAAATAAATCCATGGGGATAGGAACATTTAGAAAGAAAGATGTAAATATGAGAAATGAAGAGACTAGTGAGGGAATGGAAGAACAATGGGACAACTAACTTCTTTTTATAAAGTGACATTAAAAACTGAAGAAAATAGCTATTTTCATATTTGGTCGTTCCTCCAAGATTCCCGTTTTTCCCACAGCATTTCTTCCCCTTTTATAATTGAGAACACACGTAGGACGACATAATTACCCGTGCCGTCCGAGTGGGCCATATTGCCCCGGCCGGTGGTCCGGAGGTGCATTATCTCGATATTCCTACCGTCCGTCTGGATAATGGAACGGTGAAATCGAATTACGCTCCGTCTGTCCAACTGGTCATTACACAAATTGAGTTACACTAATAGCGCGCGACGGGCCAATTTATTCCAAAAACGAACCTCCACGCGGAGTCTTCGTAATTCCGTTAATGCCGAGGATTGTACCTTCCACACAAATATTTGTGGGCCGATGTTGTAAATAAGCCTCGCCCCAGATGAAATATTTTGGACGAGGAGTATCTCGATTGTTACAAGAAGTTCTAGTTTCTTTTATCGACTGCTGTACAACATAATTACGTGTTACAGATTTCACAAGATAGACAATGGCACTTTTTCTGTTATTACGATTTTTTAAGGCATGCATGAATTAAATCCAATTACTTAAAACAATTATTCTTTGAAAAAACTTTTACTCATTACAATCGGTATTAATGTGATATTAGATTTCTAACATTTTACAGTTTCACAATTTGCACAATAATTGCTTATGCGTGGTCATTTGTAGTAACAAAGATACAAAACGTAAACAGGTTGGAGCGAAAGTCTGACTCCTTTTGAACAAAGAGAACAAAAATATTTTATAATTTGTGCTTTTTTTAACTTGTTTTTGCCTTATATGTTATTTATGTTTTATAACTTATTTTTACATTAAACTTTTTGGACGTTTCGGGAATTTACACCCATCAGCTTAGGGATGGGATTTATATACATTGAAAAGTAAATAAGTAAATAAAACAAGTATAACAAAGGATATTAGTATTTTACGTTTTACTATAAAGCTTTCCATTTTTATATAATAAACTAGCGTTTTTCAAAAAAATAATGTAATTTACTCAATTGATTGTAATGAAGTAATGCAATTTAGATAGGGCAAACAGAAATGAACCGAGTTAAAAACGCAGCAATGTCATAAAAAATAAGAAACAAATCAGTCTTCACAACATATAAACGACTCAAAACATAATATACCTAACTTTTTTTAAAAATCACATTTTAAATTTTGAAATTAAATATAACAAAGGATATTAGTATTTTACATTTTATAATAAAGCTTACCATTTTTTTTTTTTTTAATTTTACCTCGATTGATAAAAATGAATGTAATACAATTTATCTAGGATAAACAAAAAACATGAACTATTTATAAACCGTAGCAATGATATAAACATAATACAAAAAAGATAACGGCCTTATCACAACATATAACCATCTCATTACATATGCCAAATTTAAAAAACGAAACTTTCGGAAAAAAACACATGTTTAATAAAGGATATTAGTAATTTTACAACAGAGCTTACCCTCTTTTTTATTTAATTTTTTCATTAAATACATAACCACTTTCCAATAGTTTTTGATGGTATGATCAATTAAAAATCAGGCCGGGATTCGAACGCAGAACCGCTAGAGTAGCAAATACAAAACAGACCCCTTACCACGGCGGTTCCCTTTTGGTTTATCCCAATGTTTAGCGATTATTATTATTATTCCATTCATTATAAACTGTTTTAAAAGGGGTGTTATCTCTAAAGAAATTTGAAACCATCTATTAAAACTTAAATTATGCCAATTTGTAGTCAATGTCGAAAGCAGATAAATGAATTTGTTTTTCACCCAGACCATACCGAGATTGGGATTATTGGTGAAAACACAAATTGCCAAACATAACCATTGTTTTTCTAAAATACATTTTTTCTTAGAGGACATCTCATAATAAATAATTATGATAATAATCTCTTGCTGTTGAGAGAATTGTTTTCTATGTTATTAATGAGCAAGCGGTTTTGTCGCCATTCGGTCGCGTTTTTAACTTGAGCGTACGTCATCAGGTGTTAAATTATATAAAGTGATGAGGAGAGAGATCCTAATTGAAGAAGGATGTAACAAGGAGGACAATTTGCACTAATGGCCCGTTGGGAGGCTTAAACGTCCTGTGATCAGTCCCCGGGGGGACACCTTCGCCACTCCTCCGGATAAGGACTAAGTGGCGATATCGTCCGAACAGGTGTCAAATCACCTCGGGGTTTTCTCGCTTTTTCACGATTATGAGATCCCTTATTAAGGGCGAGCCACTAATGGCGGAATTATCCATAATGAGCTAAAGGATTAATGAAGACGTAGCCTTTTTAAATATTTATCAGTGAGCCAGCCCTATCAAGTGTCATTAGTCAACAATGGATATTGGAGAGATGTAAATGGAGTGAACCAACAAGGTCGGGGTGGGGACGGATTTTTTATAACTAGTTATTACACAATGTTCTAAGTCATTTGGCGCTGACTTTAATTCCTTCACAAATCCCCCTTAGCAATTATATATCTCCGACTTAATCTAAATTGACTTATTTATCCCGGCCCCTCGGATATAATTAAAACAATATCCACCGAGATTGGAGGCAGGTGTGGATTAGGCAATTACCTCGAGGTATCCACCTTAGTGGGCCCCCTACCAATTTATACCTTAATTGCTGTCAAATTAACCTCTACTTTCCATGCCACCGTCTCCTCACCGGCTCACTCTCTCTCACTCACTCTCCCACTCTCTATCTCTCACTCTAGAGACGGTTAGGGATGGTTAGAGATCTACCTATATATCTCTCCCCTCTCTTGAGACGTCTTCTTCCAATTTGTAATTAGTCTTGATTTATATTTTCACACGGGTCGATAACAGGACTGAAATTGAAATTTTTTAAAATTCGATCCACGGTATAAGCGTCCCGGGACACAAAATAACAATCTACTCAAGATTCTTGTTATCCAGATAAAGAGGTGTATTCCGTCAGGTAATAACTTTGGAAAATTAAATTAACATGAATTAATTTTCATCTTTCACGGAAATCATCTTCACTGGGAGTTCAATTAATTGTCGATAATCATCAAAGAATTTCACACACCATATACTACACACGATCAATACCTTCTCTTCCGCCAAGCAGGTCGAACTAAAAATCCGGTCCTCTAAACCTATTTTCGTTTATGTTAATGTAAAGCATTCTCCTCGCCTCTCCAAAGTCCGCCGCGGAACAACGTGGCGAAATTATCGTTCTATAAATTTTTAATTTTTTATGTTAAAGTAGGCGACAATTACTGATCATCAGACAGAGAATTAAAGAATTCAAAGAACCAAAACCGATCACTGTCAAATGCAACAGGAATGGCGAAAAGAAAAGATGTATCCTCTCTTTAGGAAATTTATGAAATACACATAAATTGTTAATTTACATCCTTAGTTCACTAGCTTCCTAAGAGGTGTTCTACAATTCTATAACACAATTGATCGAGGACATATTGCATCAAAAAATTGTGAATGTATGACGAAAACCTTTTCGTTAAAAAGAATAATTGTGAAATGTGGTCTGTTGGTGATGACCCTGTAGCTCTAGAACCGTGTTGAAAACATGTCTGATGGACAAAACCAGCGACCAGTATGTTTGGGCACGATATATTCATTTTTACAAATATATTGTTAGTAAAAAAACAAACAATTAAGGTACAATTTTAAAGCTTCATTCGTTAAAAAAATATCAACGTATTTTTCCCCACAAAACAAACAAACGAGATAAATCCTGCCAAAGTCGTAAAATTTACCTTGAAACGATCCATTCGTTCCAACACAACTCGTATAAATATGTGCTCATGGGTTTCTTTCGAGGTCATCATAAGCGTTTACTTTTATACCCAATTGGCTCTTTCGTGAGGGACATTGTAACCAAAGGCTATATTCATTTACTATCCCCGACCGGGATCATAAAAGAGTTAAGAGGGACACCGATCGTCCAAGTGCCATTTAACCGCAGCGGTTCCAAACCAGGACCACAAACCCGTCTCCATCTCTTGGTCGGAATTTTAATACGGTTATCAAGCCGTGTCTCTCCGCTAATAATAACTCGGTAAATTATTTTGGAACGCCTATACGAGTCGTAATCGATCCAGCCACCTCCACCCAATTTATATTAGCAGGATAAACATAAATTATAATCTTTTATTTTATTATTGTTACTCTCGCTAAACCGTCTGATCGCATTCAACTAGAATAAAGTCGATTCAGTTCAGAAGGATATATTATTAATAAAAATTAATTGGCTTATCGAATAAGTCTTCATTATGGCTTATCATTTCTTCATCCAGCCCTTTCTGCATCCAGCCCTCCGATCCAATCATGATTTTTAATAATAAAGCGACCCGTTGAAAAGGTTTCGTTCAGAGACAGTTTAACATACATATAATGTTACATAATCATATTGATTACTTAACACGTGACTGTAATTAATTTCGCCATAAAGTCAGAAATATTCCTATCCTCATCATCCAGCTAGGTCTCGTAAGTTTTAGCTGTTCAAAACATCGCAGTAGGACGTAAAATACAGATAGAGATAAGCGAGAAATTGTAGTATCGATCCTTTTAATAAAATCGTCATAGTACGTGGGAAGGACCGTTAGACATACTTTGCCTTCGGATCAATCTATAAATGTCCGATGAATACGATCAATGGGCTCAATTCTTCGTTATATCTCAATTGTGTTTTACCTACGCTTTGATTATAATATTATATCAGTGATTATATAATAATAATGTTTATAAATAAAGCAATTTATAAAATAAAACAAAATATCTCAGCGAAAATATTTTTTTGCTTTTTGCCTCAGCAGAGTTGCAATACAATATTTTTACATTTATTTTTTATTACTATTGGGTTGTCCGGAAAATAATGCAGGATTTTGGTATTAAACAAAAAAAAAGAAACTAGTTACTTTAAAGCAATGTTCTTTAATCAAAATAATTTCCCATACTCTCAATACATTTCTCCCAACGTGTTGGTAACTTATTAATTCCGTCTGAGTAGAATTCAGAATTTTTAGAATTGATAAAGTCAATAAATGCATTTTCCAGTTCCGTTTGATTTTTGAATATTATGTGTTGTAAGTAGTGGTCCAGGTGTCTAAAAAAATGGTAGTCAGTAGGCGAGAGGTCCGGAGAGTAGGGTGGGTGAGGCAAAGTTTCATAGCCAAGCTCCAATAATTTTTGTGACGTTACACGTGACACATGTGGTCGAGCGTTGTCATGCAACAAAATGGGCCCTTTCCGATTGACCAAAGAGGGCTTCATTACTGCCAATTTCTGATGCATGGTATTAATTTGGTTACAGTATGATTCAGCATTGATGGTTTCGCCAGGATTTAAGAAGCTGTAGTGTATTAAACCAAATGAAGCCCACCATACCGTAACCATTACCTTTTTTTGATGAGTTGGGGGCTTTGGAAAATGTATTGGAGCTTCTCCTTTGTCGAGCCACTGTCCAGAACGTCTAGTGTTATCGTAGAGAATCCACTTTTCGTCACATGTAACAATTCTGGCCAGAAATGGGTCATTTTTGTTTCGACAAAGAAGTGATGCACAAACATCAAAGCGCTGATTTTTTTGGCGATCGTTTAATGAGTGTGGAACCCAATTTTCGAGTTTTTTCACTTTTCCAATCGCCTTGAGGTGGTCAGCGACGGTCGTTTTACTGACTTTGAGTTGCTCTGCAAGTTCTCGAACAGTTGTTTTGGGGTTTTCTTCCACCACTGATCGCAGAACATCATCATTAAGAGAGGAAGGCCTTCCACGACCTTCTTCATCTTCAAGGCTGAAATCTCCCTCCCGAAATTTTTTAAACCACCTTTGCACAGTGCACTCATTAACACAACCCTCGCCCCAGACTTGGTTAATGTTTCTAGCCGTTTGGGCTCCGCTTCGGCCGAGTTTAAACTCGTAAAAGAAAATCGTACGAAATTCTCGCTTTGACATTATAAGGATGACTGAATTATTTCCAAGTAGCGGAATGCTACAGAGGTAAACAAACAATATCATTTGGAAGAGGATTAATAAGTGTTGACATTCATACAAATGAGTAATCCTGTAAACGTAAACAGAATATTTTATATAGATTTTTTTTAATGAAAACTTAAAATCCTGCATTATTTTCCGGACAACCCAATACAATAATATATTATATGTATAATTTTTTTAATGAGGAAATAATCCTCATTTTAAAAAAATTGCAGAAACTTTATTCCAAAAAAGTGAAAAAGCGAAAAATATTCCAAAATTGTCGTGAAACAGACAGGATTTTGATCAGATTTCTTTCTTTGCATTCGTTGTTCGCGGCCAATTTTTTAGTTTTTATTTTTCCCTTTCAGCCCTAATTGTGGGAAAAGGACGGAAATAATATTTAAAAAGCATGAAATTTTCATTGTGATGCCGATATGGTTTTGTAATTTTTTCACGTTTTACCATCAACGATTTTACATTTACAAGTGATTTTTTCCAATTATTACGTAATTAAATTTATGATATTTGTGTTGTTTAGCGACCGGTGGTACAATATGTAGTTGAATTAGTGAGAGGCGGCCAGGTTTGATGTTACATTTACTTACTCCGAAGCAAATCTCTCCCAATGTGCAACAGCGATCCTATCCCCAAATCCTACTTCGATACCTTGGGTTCCACCTAGACTCACGCTTAACGTGAAATCAGCACGTACGACTGAAACGACGAATAAATCATTTATTTACTACAAACATAAATAAATGATGCTTATCGACGAAAAGCAAACAATTTACCAAACACTCCTATAACCGATTTCGGTATAAAACTGTGGGGAACCTCTAAGCTTTCCAATATCTAACGTCTCCAATCCTTTCAGTCTCAAGTCCTCAGATCAACTATAAATGTATTGTCTCCAATACGACCTTCAAATTCCATTTATCCAAAATATAATACCCCAAATTTCCACAATTATCTCTCCCAAGGCTTGTCCAACAGAACTCATTCCTACTATTCTATAAGTAGTAGGCAGCGAAGTTCATGTAGTCAAGTGAAGCGAGAGAATAATATTTATTATTATTATTTACAAATCTATGTATCATAAAATTACGTATTATAATCAAAATTTACAGCTTTTAATAAAATATTGAAATATAGAAAAAAATGTAATTAAGGTATTCGTACGCGCGTACATACAGTGTAGTGTTATCCCTGTATGTTAAGGTATTGTGAGATGTGAATTTGTATCCTTCTGTTTTTATATGATTGCGACAGGGATATTTTATTCACTTTCGAGAATAAAATTATCCTTATAAAAAAGGGTTGATTGAAATTGAAGCAATGTATGAACTTCATACATTGTAAGCAATAAGCAATGCATAATTCATTTATATATAAAAATTACCACAAGTTATAAGTGAACATTAAAAGAACCCAAACAATAGTCTTTTTAAAGTGATGAAGGTTAAACATCTACAGCTAAATTTAGTAACAAGTGTGGCACAAATAGAATATTTTGTAAATTTATAAAAGATGGCGAAGATGGCGACATACCGAAACGCGTCTGACAAGCCAAAACAGAGAAGTTGGACAGACCAAGAATAATTGGCAGGGTTTTTGTGTGCTACCGCAAAGGTGGAGGTTGTAAAGCGGTTGTTGACGTGATTCGCTGTCGGAGTGGCGACGGGTCTGTGACTGCAATTAGGAAAGGGTCCCCGATATAAAAGCCTAATGGAAGAGTGGAAGGCGATAAGCGACCGGATTTTCTCTCCGAAACGACGATTTCTGAGGACAAACCTCGTGACTTACTTTTAAAAGTCTGGCCCGGCTGGTCGCCGTTTAAGTTTCAACTGCGAAAACTTCTTTCTCATTCGTCCGAAGCACCTGCGCCTCGCCTGAGCGTAAACAAAGCAAATGCAAGTCACTCGAAACGCATTCCGGCAATCGCGGAGATACACTTTTCACAATAGAACAATGTAAATTGTTTCTTCTCACGGTGCGTGTTCCTCAAGAGGTGCCGAAAGTCGAAATCAGGCCTCCTCTGACTCACGTGAGCACTACTTTATCACCTATTTCATCACCTTCCTTTAACGTCTGTGAACTTGGAGTGTTACGAGTTACCTACGAACTAGCCAAGTACTTATATTAAATGACCTTTACTAATATTTTTTTTCTATTGCCCCTAGATATATAAAACTAAACTTTAATTATCTTCTAACAAACTCCATGTCTTGATTTTCAGTTTAGCCTGTGTTTGAACTGAATCTCTATATCTTTTCTTTGAACAACTTTGTAATGAAGTTTGTAGTTTTCCTTGAAGTTCTTTTATTAATGAAACAATTATTCAAATGTTCTGACCATTTCAAGAGAAAAGTAAAATTGTTTTAAATTTTATGCAACATGTGTTGTATTGTTACTTCTGATATTTTCTTGTTCTCATTTGGAATGGTATTACAATGAATAACTCTCTCGAATACTTTTGGGGCGAGTTGTCAAAGAGGTTAAAAAGTCGCTCAGTGGTACCATAAATTTGCAGGAATTAAGAGTGGCGAAGATGGAGGACAACGATAATATTCCATGATAACAAAAACGAGACTGCTAGTGGATAAAGTTAATATTTTGGTCGTTCCCTTTTTTTCGCAGCCCCACTTTGTTGAACGTAGAACAGAGATGAATGAAATAGTCTGGTTCATAAAACGAATTTCGTCTTTTTAAGTTTTAATCTGAGACGAGTGTTACACTTGAATTATCATTTTAATCGAGCAAAGTTCAAGAAAGTAGGACGAGGGTCTTCACGAGGCAGCTCTCGGCTCCGTCCTTGTCGGACTACGTCCGTTCCAAGGCCGAACGCCACCCGTGAACCGGATCGACTTCGAGTCCGCCACTACTGCATATACCGAATAACCATCAATAAAATGGCATTTATTATGTGGATCTAGAGTGAAACATGGATCGAGTAAACTGGAAATGAGAGCAGTCATCACGTGACGAAGTTTTCAACGCACGACAGTACTGGACATTAAAAATCGGCAAGACGAGTGGAAATTCCATGTGGAAAGGTCGATTTCGAAACAGATTCTGCGATTGGTTAAATAAAACAATTATCGTTTTGAAATTAGAAACGTTCCGGGTATTGCCGCCACCTCGAAACCAGTCGTGAGGAAAATTAATTGGACTGAAATCGCTTTTTCGCCCCGTTGATACAAACGGGCATATTTGTGAAAAAAGAGAAAACGTTCGGCGGACAAATTGGCGACTAAACCGACAATTATTTCGGCCTTTCGTGAATGCTTATCCGTGGACTTTTTTTCCACTTTGTACGCAAATGCCGATCAGGATAAGCGCTTTCCAAGGACTAGGAAGAAATAAAGATAAATAGACCTATAAAATTAGAAAGCTAATTAACTCGCTTAGACAGATAAAATTTTATCTGCAATCCTGTCCCAACTAGACCAAAAGCGAGGTTGGTCGAAGATTTGGCGTGACATGTGACTGTTTTAACTTTCTAAGCACAAAGCGTTTGTCAACTAATCCATAGAACTAACATTAAATCGATTTAATTGCGAGTAGATGTCGGCATAAAAAGAAAAGATAAAACCTAATGATATCAACAATTATGGCAATGAGGACAGTAAAATTCGTATTTGTTTTTATTTTGAATTTGGAAACGATCTTTGATCAATAAATTAGGTCAATAAACACGAAGTCATAATAATTCAGTCATTTTAACAACCGCAAATAAATATCGATATAGGGTATATTGTATATGATTTTACATAGTATATGGTTTATTGCTTGAAGTATGTGAATTACTATTTACTCCTTATAGAACGTAGATTAGTATAAAATAAAGAACGTCTTTTGACGAAAACTAGGAACGCACCCGGATACATCGAATCACGCAACTTCTTCTCCAAGCTCTTCCTCGTAAAGCCGTCTTACTCTAATCCAAATCTAGAAAAATGGCGTAATCAGAACCACCATAACAAATGGAAGCCTATGTACGCCTATGTAATGATGATTTAAAAAAAATAAAAAATAAAACAAGCAAAAGGACAGCCAGTTCATGTGAGAGGGCTCAAACCAATATGCAAAATTTTCTAAATCAAGTAAATACTTGGTGAACAACATTGCGCAGTCATGAACACCTTTAATTACACACTGGTACATTCACGTACAGAAAAAAATGCCTATAACATCAAGCTCTCTCAACAACATTAACATTCCTAGAACCGACCATGTGAGATACCACCTACTGAATGATCTTGGACTCTAAACTAACCCCGAGCACATCATGCCCTAGAACTGGTAACCTGATTACGCAGTGTAAGACAGGTAAAATTTCGACACGACGATCGATCAAAGTACAGCTTTCCTCTAAGCGTTTGCCATATGTAATGTTGCTTCGCTCCATACAATATGCAATATGCCTATGATGTAGGGATCATCGCCAAACACAGGTCTAAAGGATCACAATCCAAAATATAGAGCTTCGCCTAACTCAGTGGTACATTCATAGTTCAGTGCTGTACACTGCCCTGGATCTCCCAGAAGTAATTGAAATTATAGCAGACACTTAAAGGTGACTACAAACATCTATGTAACCATCCAAATCAATTGATCGGAGTGATACTAGATCTACCCCTAACAATGCCACTACCTGCCTTGTGTGTTATTTGCTCAAAAAAGGTGTAAAAATGGTTATGCCGTCGCAAAGTCGCCCTTATCTCTTCTTTCAACATAACAACCAGCCCATTTCCTTCTGCATTACTGTCACCTCCGTGCTACATGCGACCAAACCTTTTCCCGCATAATCCGACGTTGTACTGCATCCCTCATCCAAATCCGCTCTTTCTACACATCATCTTCTGATAAACTGCTTGTCTCCACCCGAATCTTTACCCGCTTCACGTTCATCTTGTGTCATTTATGGTGGAATTTCGTGGGTATGAAGCAGGATAATAAGATAAAAGATTTGATTAATTGTTGTCAGATTTATTTTCGCCCCCCCCCCGAATGTCCAGAGTCTCATCTGTTTTCAGACCTATCCTTTACTTTTACTTCCTTTACCAATCCATAAACACTCGTCGACCTCGCTATATTTTCCAGCTATTTCAATTCGAATTTTTCATCCACTCTCTTCACACCCGCTCGTTTCCTAACTTGCAATACAATCCCCACATTTTAGCGGTCCTTCCTAGCAGGACCCACAGTTATATGTAATATATTGCCAATCCGCGCAAAGCCTCCTCCTGACTCCTTTTAAATCCGTCCTGTATCAGCACCTCATCACCTTCGAAACAGAGACAACATAGTGCAACAATATTATTAGGTCCTTTTGCAGCATAAGAAAGCGTTCCTTTCCTTTTCTCAAGTTTTCAGTTCACCTTTTGTGATTATGTTCCCGCAAGAGAGGGAATTCTTTTATTTTTACTATTTTTCTCTAAATTTTTATGACTGTTACCTTATTTCCAATTTTTTTAAATATTTTGAAATTTTGCATTATGTGATTTGTTTCACTGTATGTTATTGACGTTAACATTACCTTCATTAATTCATTCATTCTATAAAATTTCTAGACATTTCTATGACCTATTGTTATTCTTAGAAGACCTAGTCCCAGAATAAAGTATTTCTCCTCTCTCTCTCCTTACACTCTCTCTCTCTCTCTCTCTCTCTCTCTCTCTCTCTCTCTCTCTCTCTCTCTCTCTCTCTCTTTCTTTCTCTCTTTTCCACAGGTCCAAGAGATCTATCCTTGCGTGGTCTTATCAATCAATCAATTTCTCTCTCTTTTTTCCTATCTCTCCATCTCTCTTACTTCCTCTTTCGAACTCTCCCTCTCTTTCTTTTTCTCTCTCTCTATCTATTTATCTATCTCTAATCTATCTATCTATCTATTTATCCATCTTTTATATATTTTTTAAATATTTTGTTACCACAACCATTCTTCATTTATCATTAGTGAGAAGAAACTGTCAAAAATTAGCTCATCCGTGAAAAAAGATGCACAAACGTGGATCGAACGGTCAGTCATTAAGTTGATAGAACGATGGCTATTCTGTCCGTCCAAATCGATTATGAAACGTGGGTAAAACTGCGGACACATCTGGAATAACAATATTTCAGACAAATGACAAATGGCCTGCTATTTTCCTGCTAATAAGATGTTCTGGTTCAGTGATCTTTACGCATAAGGTGGACTTAATTTCAGAAGAAACTTTTCACACAACCGGTTGCGAGATAATATTCCGGTCCCGGCGGTCTTTGATGGTGGCGCCTGTCATGAGGATAGGTCGTGGCCGGCTTCCGAAAAATCGTTTCCCGGGGCCGGAATGATTTGTAGCGGTTTAAAAAGGGCCCAAATGACGTTTCACAATTGTGTGACTAATTGTCGAGTGAAGAGCTCCCTTGTTACTCGGCCCGGTTCATTAGTCCAGAAATTATTTTTTTTTAAGCGTCTCTCCTCACCAATTACGCACAGGTTCAATGATTCCGCTCTTCTTTACAAATCGGCTCACCAAAACCATTAGCCCCGGGCTACGGCTTTACAGGGAGAAAATGGAAATACATTAAATATAAATCATCCAATCAGACCGGCTCTTATCCAACCAACCCGATCCACCCGGAGCAAAGACAAAAATCTCATTCCGATCCCTACCAACGCCATCTTTTCACATCGAGAAACCCAGCCAGAACATATATCAATCTGGGTGAAAATTTCTCCCTCACATGCTTCCTTAATCTACAAATAATCTAACTTTTTTTCAATTCTCTTAGAATATGCAATAAATTAACCTAGTTAGTCACACAACCCTAAACGTACTCTCCCCTCCACTATTTACCTAGAAAATACTAAAATTCTATCTTTCCGTTTTTTTCTTTCAGTTTTTTCGCTATGAAGTAAGGTGTTGAATTCGCGGGGCTTCAACTTGTAAAAGAGGGTCTACCTCAAGGTATTGTCCCATCCTCTATAATATTTTCCCCGCCGACATTCCTACCACCCCAGAAAACAATACCCCCACAACACCTAGTTAAACAGGGCGCTCATCCCACCAAGGTAAAAGTTCGAATCCAGCTGTCCTGTATTCGAACCCGACGTATTTACAAATGTTTTTTTTTTTTTTTTTTTCAACAACACCGGCACCGAGATATGACCTCTGCTGTTGTGAACCCTCGTAAAAAAATATTTAAAAAATTACCTAAACAACACTGAACCGTTCCATGACCTTCAATCCAACTCTGGCGAAGACGATCCTCCAAAGTTTATCCTCAAGAAGACCCTCCCTTCCCCCTCTAACCCTCAATAATGTCACTAATTGCGTATCGACGCAGTTCCGCTAACTCGGTTTCTACCTCGACAGCAAACCTGACTGAAATCATCTCACAGAAAACTAAAAAGATTAGAAGGAAATAGACGTCTGAGACTTCTATTCAATGCTTACAAAGTTAATTTATATTAGAAAATATAATGACCATTGACCAAAACCTTATGTGGCCCATCTGGATTTGAACTCGAAGCTGAATCAGCTGAACATTTCAGTTCCAAGTCCATCACCATTGCTTTTAACACTGCGTGCTCCGATTGCAGATATCCCGATTGCAATGATTCCCTAACGTATTGTTCACTACAATCCGTTGGCTTCCCCCCAAAGGGGAAATTTCAACCAAAAATCTCCTAGACCCGCCACAAATGTTGAAACGACAAAAAATATCTCTAGGAACTAACGCAACAATATGAAAAGACGATGAATTAAACAAGAAAAAAATATAAAATAGTGCACATAACATGCCAGAAAAGGGATTACAAAAACAATTTAACACTCCTTCCTATGCTAAGTGAGAGCGTGAGAACTTGAATTTGCTAACTGGATCATTTTTATCATTTAACAGCAGATGAAATGTATCCATTTAAATAAGATTTATTGAATGCTTACCTTAAAACATATAAGTAAACTTTATTAAACCATTAACACCTTAATATATAAATAATTGTCCAAATATTGAGGAGCGGCCGGATGTGGAGTATTTTAGAAAAACGCCTTTTTATTTTTATGTCGCCGTTTTGAGCTTAATTCGGGTCATGTTCAGGGCATAAAGTACTACTTACAACTAAATAAAGCTCCAAACATCGGCAAAAAAATAAGTATTTTTCTAAAATATTTCAATCTTGACCGCTCCTCGCTAATTCAGGAAATTATTGAACAACCAGTCACTAAATAACACACACTTAATGTAAATGTTGTACATATTTCATATTAAATAGGATTGAAAAGCATATTTTTATGTATGTTTATATAAGAATGTTTTTGGTTAAAAACAACTTAAATATGTGATCCATTAAATGAATTTTCTGGTACATTCGGTACGCTGAATTAAGAAATTTTGAAAGATCTAAAAAGCTCTATTTACAATTTTAGTGAGGTAAATACACGAAATATGGAGAATATGTGATAATTAGTTTGATAATCTTGCTGGTGACGGTAGTGGAATTACATTTTTGCACATTCGTTAATTAAAAACAGATGAGTGGCACCTTTAGAATATATAAAATAATATAACATCCTTGATCGAGATAGTCAAAACAATGAAAGAGGATAGCAAGTGTAACCAGCAATTCATGCTAAGTAACATTTCAGTACGTCGATGACTTGTCGATAACGAGCGAACGGCTTTATACAATGGCGTAAGGTAAGAGACACATTTTCGTTTTTCATAATTTCAAATAAAACTTCATGGTAAATTAAACAGTTTAGTTAAATTATGTTAATCATTAGCAAAAAGTGTTTTCTTCTGGGTATCTTCCCACTATAACAAACGTGTGGTGATTACTGACGGTTAGTTCTACACAATTTACTGAAATTTAATAAGCCTTTTAAGGCGTAGGTCATACATCAATTTCTTGAAATTCTTGTCGCGTACTCTCCACTATAGTTGGGAAAAAGGTGAAACAAAAAACTTTTTCTCTGTTGACAACCCCGTTCAGAGAATATTTTTCTCTATCAACAAGTCTACAATCGACGAAATGGATCACCTTAACATCATACTTATGATATTTTCTAGTTTTCACTGTACAATCAAATTTTGACATAACCTAGATGCTCTTTACATTTTTTCCAAATATTTCGAGAAATATTTTCGTTTTATCAGGATCTTTTTTTGAAACTCGAAATTTGAGGACATTTTAAACAATTTAAACATTCGTTGATTTTTACATTTCGCTATTTCATACAAACAAGAACTCTCCCTTTATTATTGTTGTGAAGGTAATATATATTTTCCATCGGGTCGAAATAATGGCTTGTTTCTCTCAAATGAATCCTTGGTGTTCGGTAGGTGCTTTCATTCTCGTACAAAATTTCCTTCCTCTTTGAGCGGAGGTAGCGTGGTTTGCATTTTCATGTACATTTTATACCCTCCGCTTTTTTCTTGAATATCAATCTCGTCTTGGCGTTGTATAACTTTGTTCCTGATGTTTCATTGTTTTTATATAAGGTTTTATTTTTTATGTTATTGGGAGAGATTACATTGTTTATTGTCCGTATATAGAGAATGCAGCAGAAAATCGGAAATTCTTTATTACTTGAAGATGCGTTTTGTCATTCACCAACAGTTTCTTGAGTCGTTTCGCTAGTAGCCTTCCTTATGGTATTGTGGTTTAAACAAGCAAGAAATTTTATGGTATTTAACTATTTTATATTCTGGTGAGAGAACAATTTGAATCATTTGGATTGGAGTCTGCACGAATCATGTCGTTTGGCTGATGAATATGTCAAATTCCTATTTTTGTCCCTTTATTTCAACTGTGGCGTCCAGCATCATTGCGAGGAGTTTTAAACCTTCTCTTGTTCCTTATCCATATGCAAAAAAGATCCACATAGCGATACGAGAATGTGATGTTCTTCAAAAGTGCATTTTTTTGAATAATTACAGATAAAATAAAATACCGGTATGTAAAAAAATTTATTCCACAGTGAAAATAGAAAAGATTGTACATATGAAGTGAAGGAGGTAAGGATGAAGTTAACATTTTGTTCATTGCAGGCCTTAAGATAGAGAAAATGCATGCTCTAAAACCAGTCGTCAAGAGAAAAAAGGTTTTTTTAATTCAGCTTTTTCCCAACTACAGAGAAGAGACCGGAACAAGAATTTCAAGAAGTTGATTTAATTCAATCCAAATCATCAGTTCAAAACCAATAACGTTACATATAGTAAATGGTAAGAAGATAATAAAAAAACCGGCAACCACATGTTTACGACTTTGCTTTTCGTTAGCAGTTCGGCTTTTATGAAGCAGCTTGAAATTTATAGCGTTTATACAAAATGTGTCGAAATTGACCTTTTTTCACCGTACCACGCCGATTTTCACCAACGAACTTTTATTTTAAAAAACACTATAAAACCAAATTAATCTATAATGCAATGCAATACAAGATCCCATTTGTCATACTAAACGATGCATACCAATTAAAAGCGAATTACTTATTTTATACACCCGACCAAAACAGCAGAACGTCTGCTCTTAATATATGAAAATATTCTTTATATACATAAACCTGGTAATTACACTGTTTGTCTAATTACTACTTAACATATATAAATAAGCATTTTTACAGATTATTCCGAGATAATGTGCTGGTAGATAATTGAATGCATTATCTGAACTTAATTTTTGAATACTTAAATTGTGCATGGATAATAGTTCCATTTGTCGGAACAATTATTTTAGTTTAACACAGTTTTTGGTGAGTATTCAAGGTCTTAAGATATCTGTACTTTATGTACACATAATAATAATAACATATTACATGTTACAACAACATATTAGTCATACATAAATGATAAGTATGGCTTTTTCGCGCATATTTGCAGGCTCTGTATTTTTTATTTATGATCTTTATATTCCCTACAATAGTGAAATAAGTCAAGCCACTTTCTGTAACTCATTCTATTTTCTTCCTGTTCCTATTTAAAACATCATGGTCTGTCAGCAAAGACGGAACAAAATCTAACACCAAAACCATCACCGCATGGGTTCCAGAAGACCCTATTGTCCCTGATTGTAGGACATCACCGAAATCACTCATCAAATAAACACTAGCGGCGGGTATTTAAGTGGGAGTAAATCCCATTGGCGACGATATCGCGGCTAATCCTCGACGATAAGCTCACTTAAAAAAAAAAAAAAACATCAGCGACCTCCTCAAAATGATGAAACATTGGTTCCGATAGTTCAAAACCCTGCAGACAAGTCACCCGCTACCAACTGAATGGAAGAGATAAAATTATATTATATGTGTTAATCATTGTATAAACGCAATCGATATAATGAAATGAAATATTTATTATATGGTATCCATTATACCTACATGAATGTGGAATTTTGGGATCAGCATCGAACTCTCAAATTAACAAAATTCCAAAGTTGCAGGATAAATTTCTCTACAAAATTGCTCCTTAGTACGCTATAAATACTACTGTCCACGTGGATATCGACTGCTTCAGAAAATAGTCCTATAGAGAGCTGCCTCCGACTTTTGATGGCCTGTTGTGAAGAATGTGATACTACTGACACAGGAATTAGTAGGAAATGGCATAATACAAACGGCGTTTGAAAAACCATAGTGGCAATGCAGACTTACTTATGAACTTATAATTTTTTTGTCAAAGTTTTGCTATTATTTTTGCTATCGAGTTGTTCTTGAATCATTACTACTAATTCATTAATACTATTCAGAATGATAGGCATGCCAATAGGATGTTGATACCTTGCCATATGATGTAATGTAGAAATGTTTTATTACCTTTCGACATAGTAATTTTCTTTTTATGGCCGAATAAAGTTGATAAAAGAATATAAAAATTTGAGCCTTGCACACTAGAAGAAAACTGAGAAAGATTGCATAGAAGGAAATTAATTGCGGCGACTATTTGGTACTGACAGAAAGTATTTTTGCCATCAAATCAAGACTAACCAGGTCGGTTTTACAAAGAACTTTCTAATTTGTTAAGAAATCTTCTTTCCTACGTTCGCAAGTTTTCGGTTCGTCCGGGGAAACCGTTTTGTCTTCTATCCCCATTTTTTAATTGCTGGCTCCATTGTTTAAAAGGGTTGATTGAAGGTTTAGGGCGAAACAGATGGATCCGTCCGTTTATCCGAAAAGAGGACACATGCTCACAGGCACATGTGTCGAACCCAGCTCCTCTAATTCCTTACGCAGGGTGTGTTTCGTTCTCAAAGACAATCACACAAATTAGTAATGTGCCGTAATTGTAACCATTGTTTGGGATCCCATTGTCTAAAACCGTCGCCATTGTACCAACCGCTAGGCTAACTCAATTAATAAATACTGAGGCTCTCTTCAAAGTCTCCTAACCCGGCATTATCCCCCCCCCCCGTTTCACCGTTTTACCGCTTGAAAACTCAGTATATCGAATTATACCCTGGTGATTCTACGTTATTCTTCCCTCGTTAACATGAAGGGTTAAATATTAAAGATATCCACCATCGTCGTTCCCATACGAAAGGACAGTTTCTGTCGAAAATGTGAACAAGTGTAATTAGGCAGTCGATCCCTGAACGGAGTTTATGTCGTCGGAATACATAGCCGGTTGAAGTACTTATGTCTGTAATAATTAAAATAGAACCGGGTCATTTGTGGTACTGAAAAACCGCCCATTATGTAGAAGCGAATTGTCATATTTCATATTTTAAACGGATTCGGTTATGTAATCGATACAACATTTTGTCCTTTTTAACCAACAAATTGTACCTTATTTTAACGTATTTTTAAAACTGATATTTGTACGAAAAATCACTTTTATTTCTGAAGCCTTAAACAATCCAGTATTTGATTAAATAATTGAAACGAGAACCATTACATCCACGAATTCCATTATCACTTTTATGAAGTGTCATAGTAGTAAGGAAAAATAACAGAAGACGGAGTAAAGAACAACACCCTGATGATCTGTCTTGGGGTTCCTGGCAGCCTATATTGCAGTATTACTGTTGTGGGAAAAAATCATTTTCATCGTCATCTCGTAAAATGAAAATTGCCAATAAGGAGGAGATAGTTACATTTTCTTATACTCGTGATTACATTCATACATTATGCTTTCCTAATTATGATATTAGTAGCATATGAATACAGTGAAGAGCATTAATCAGTGAACGTATCCAAAATCTTCAAACCCTAGGGAAACAGAATTATCTGATGATAACTCAGTTACTAGGAAACAAGGGAATTTCGGGTTACGAAAAAGCAGAGTCACTAGCCAGAAGAGGAACTGCAAGACCATATATAGACTCTGCTCTATTCTTAGGATAAGAAAACACATAGAATCCTCCATCACAGAATGGATCTAAAAAAGCCAAAAGAAGAATTGAATAAACTCTTGAGGTGCTACCTAACCCTCACCAAGAATGATAAACTTACTGATACAGTCAGATAGGGCTAAACGCAGAGGAGTAATAGGACAATAACAGGTCACTGGCATCTGAGAAAACATCTACATAACATTCAATCAGCCCCATAGGCAGGTTATGCAATGGGGAGGAAAAAACAGCTACCCATATCTTCGAATGCGAAGCAACCGCCCAATGGAGACATAACCTCGGGTATAAAGAAAACCCATGGTAAGGAATTGTAGCGACGACAGTCAATGGCCTAGCACTCCTTAGGATTGCACTGAACTAAGGAATTAGAAAAATACAATAAGCCAGAAAGCTGCAGTGCTTGAGAAACATAGGACCTACTTCCTAGTATCCATTAGTCATCACCCACATCATCATCAGGCAAAAGGACCCATCTTCTGAAATTTGAGACTAAAAAATAACACACTGCATGATGCACGCTGGCCATTGCTCAAAAAATAATATACAAAATACTGTTGCTTTAAATCCAGTAAGTAAAAGAAGTACAATGAATGTAGGGTTTTAAGGAAAGACCATAATCATTCTCATTTAATGTATTTCTAAAGTTTTACGGTCTTTCTTCGAATGTTAAGCGGTCTTGGTGTCTGGGACATAGAAACAATCTTTGAGGCATTTCTGGGCCCCAAAACTACGAGTATCTATTAAACTTTATTTACTTTTTCTTTGTAATAAAAGGTGTGATTAATTGAAAAGTTTTCAAATTTTTACACTTATAAAACAGTTCCTAATGAATGGAATAATTTATAATAATATCTAAACATGAGATAACCCTTTAAGGGATGAGAGGTTAGGGCCCGACTCGTGTTTGCTACTCTAGCGATCCTGGGTTCGAATCCTAGCATAGCCGATGAATTTTTAATTGATCATTACATGAAAAAATGTTGTATAGTGGTTTGGCCCCTGGTCTGTTACAAACACCAGATAGTTGGACCCCTCCGTTTGACAGGGGTACTTTCCTCTACTTTATAACTGTTAACCTTTTAAAAAAATTTTTACTAAAAAATTATTATTTTGAATGAACTATTTTTATGCTGATGTAAAAAATAGTTAAGAATGTTACAAACCTTTCCGGATTGTCTAACTGGTTATAACTTCTAAATATAAAACTATATACGTTAAATGGACCAGCTTTACAATAATGAGTAAGAACGATGATATCCTTTAAAACTTTTTTTTTCTCTCTTACAATTTTTGAGAATAAAACTGCAATATAACAACCAAAATTACAGTAAGGTCGAGGGTCTTTCCATCGCGTATTTCTTGGATATGAGATCGATTTTTCGGACAATGGGATAAAAGGTGGCCCAAGCGTTTTTGCCCCCTTCGCCGTGTGCTTTCTTTATCCCTGTAATCTCCCATCGTGGGCGTAAAGGAAAAACGGGCGGAGGAGCGTATCGGAGATGACCGGGGTGGTCGCATAGCCTCACACTCCAGGACAAAAAGCACAACAATGGCTCCTCTAGCTTAAATTATTCAATTCCACAGCACAATGGTCGCCCCTCCATGACGATCCGTCGTCCTCAGCGCAACGCTTTTAACTGAAAAATTTTCACTTTCGCCCTTGCGTAAAAGTTAAATCAATATTCGCCAGTTTAGCTATTACACCACAGTATCTTTGTTCATGATTTTGATTTTTTTTTTTAAATAAAACCCATATTGTAGAGAAAGGCACGAGACTAAAATCAATTAGCCCTACTCTATTCCTGCTTTTACGAATAATAGGTGATACATATGATCCTACTAACTGATACAATCTAAATCGAACTGTAGTTTGTCAACAAAATTTGGGTAGAATTGTCACAATGTAAGACTATTGATTTATACAGTCCAGTGGAAATTATGTTTAATTCTTTCAAGCCTGTATTTATTTGTGTGTACAACTGTGTACACAAAATTATGCAAGAACTGCTGCATGGTCTTTCGACCGACGGCGAAATCAGCTTCGATCATAAACACATCACAAGGAAAAACATATAAATTGAGAACAGAAATACAAAATAACGTGAATATTATAATAACCAGTTAAATTCGTGTTGATTTTATCTGATATACTTTGCAATAATTAATTAGTATGTTTGTTCAACTAAGATGTTGTAAAAATTCATCTGGGACAAGTTCGCGGAGGATCATTCTTTCGAGGATATCTCCATACTTAAGACAGACAGCAGCAAAATGGAAAATAAGGCATCATAAGGCCTATTACACAAGGGGCAAGGTACACAAACATTCTATTAAGTTTTGTTACGGTTGTTACCAATTGTTAAGTATTAAATAACTGCCCTCATTTTAAACAACCAACTTTTATCTTTTACCCAATACCATTACTTTTTTGCCGGCTTTTGCCAAGGTCACTGTCAACTCCTCACAAATTTTCCGTCTCATTTTTTTTACTTATTACTATTATAAGTGTTCTTATTTATGTATCTTCAACCCATCTACACGTGGCTATATGTTCCTAATTCAATGTTACATACATGACCACATTTACACATTCATATTGCCGTAAAAAATAGCCTAATTCTTCAAACTAATATAAAATTTGCACCATATTATTTACAAAATTATAATTGAGAAGCCGGCAGGATGTTCATAACGTCCACTCATCATTCACGCTAATAAATACATCCATACAGATTAGAATCTTTTAAGCCATATACACCAATAAAAAATGGTTAGCCGCCGTTGATTTAATATTACTCGTTGACACACCCGCTTTTCAGACTTCATTCATTCATATTCACTAACTACCTAAATCATCAGGTCCATGGGTACTCTATATTCCAACAGAACCAGTCCAAACACATACACATTTACGCCTATAAATATAAATACATTCACACATAGTTTATCGAGAGTTGGGTATTGTGCAATGGAGTGCTCTACCCCTCCTTTGCTATATGATATAATGCTACAAACTTATATTATCCTAGACTACTTTGACTAGTCTGTGAGGTACTCGATATTCCTTCCGTCTCGGACGCCACACACACGAGCGCGCGCATGTTTTTACTATGAAGTGACTCTTTACCCACATAGTGGGCATCGGTTCAGTCTTTTGTCGATAAGAAGGTGCCCATGAGTTATGGCCAATTCTCAGGCTGGCTCAACTCTATCCTTTTGTTTTAACATTATCCGTGGCCCACCCATATCCCAACTGATTCTTTTCATCTCTTCTTTTACGTCTGCAGGGCTAATTGGAAACTCTGGTTCATGTGGCTGAGTTGCAGCTCTAATGGCATTACTTTTTTTGCATTTTTACTCAAGTCAAAGGTATAAAGGATTTATTTCCATTTAATACAGTAATCCTTATATTAATGACGATTAATTTAATGCACCCCCTCGCATCTCTTTAAAAAAAAATGCAAATGTAATACCTCAGTAATAGATTGATGTTGATTTTATGGTTTGAGGTTATAAAATTATAAAATTTCACAAAATTGGAACAACGTATTTTAATCATTTTTAATCTTTATCCTATCCAAGCTGAGAAAGCCTAGCGACCTGCTTCCACCCCGTTCTGGCTTTCTCCCAGTAAAAACAACGCGCCGACCCGATAAAAAGTAGGAAACGCCCTGTAGGAAATCCATTGAAATTGGAAAAAAGAAAATATCCAATTTGGGAAACGAACTAGAGCAATTACGGTCCGAATGGTCGCCGGTCGAGACCGCAAATCATTAGACCAGATCCAGGCCGATGATCTCCCTCGGGAATCCGAGCAAGACAAATAAACTGAGAAAGGGTCCGCGGTATCACTGGCGACCGCAAACACGATCCAATCCGGGACGCCAATCATCCAGATCTGATACATTTACGACCGGTTAGAACAGATTAGCCCCACCACGGCTTGTTGTAACCAAACAAAGGAAGGAGCATGCCCATGATATTTTTTCGACATGCTGCAATAAAAATCATGCACCATAAGCACGCTTAACTAGCCCATTAAGACACAATCGATTTCAAATTGCCTTTTTGCGAAGTCGGCAGCACAAATTAACATCGCGGGGATATTTTTAGGAAAATGCTAATCATAAAACATAAAACGAAAAAGTTATAATGATTGCCATAGCTGGCTCAGAAAAAACAATGACCACTTAATTTCCGACTATTGTAATATCAAAGAACAAATATATCATCTAACTCCCCACCCTAAAAACCAAAAAACATCAAAAATTTTGTAAATCTATCTATACAACGATAATGACATTCGTCGCACCACAACGAATTTGTCTATTGAGCCGACATAATTTGTCATTTATCGTAGCCTTGTTATAAAAAAAAAGTGCTGTCACGCAAATGATATTAAACTAAGCCCCTACAATACTAACGTACTAAAGAAAAAAGTCGTTTGGCATCTAATTGTCGACAATAGTTAGGGTAGTTGATTCGAGGAAAATTGTTATCATGGAGGGGGTTGAGAGGTAAGTGGAAGAAAGGGTGTGGTATTGAAAGGAAATAGGAGGGACAATGAAAAACTTGTAACGGGTATCTAATTACGGTCGGCCATGTTTTGTAACAGAGGGGGTGAGACTAACAGGAAGGGAACAATAAAAGGAGAAATCCAATTGTCACGGCCGATCATGCCCTAATCCATGGCTAACAAGTTCCACCCGAAGCGTTTAGTCATATAAATGAGCTGTGAGCTACCTGTATTGTGTACAGTAATGTAATTTATCTTCAGAGGGAGGACAATGGCGGTGAAAGAAGGCCCGGTAGTAACAAATTAAAAAGGTGGCTCCTGAGAATATTAGGCCCCTGACAAGGCAAGTAATATTGTTTTGGAGGAAAGCGCAGACTCACTCGGACCTCATTACGGGACAAAAGGTCGGATATCGGAGCCGAGAATTTCTTTCTTCCTCTTGATTACATTTGCGGATCACACATCTGTCCGTTCGACAATCCGGCCAACGGTGAATTCCAGAAAACGAATCCTCATGACATGGCTGTAATCATGGCAACAAAACATCCGTAGGAAATGGAAAAGAATTGTGCCAGGCCTTAACCGAATCCGACAGCACTTTTCCGAATAGTCTCGAATCTTTCAGAAAAGAAGAATTACTAAAAAGAAGAAGGTGAGAATTTAAGAAGAATTATTTTAAGAAATAAGAATAAGAAAATACGTTAAAAATCCATTTATGTTTAGTAGCCCCTAATTGATCATGTCAATTATTTCAATTAATTATTCTTTTTGTGTAAGGTCATGGTTGAGATGAAAAGTTAGTGTAACGAGCGGGATTCGAACCTTCGGCTCAATACGACGCTGCTCTAATCACTTGAGCTACCATGTCTTCGATCCACAAGGACACCAACTACCCATCTCAACCTACAACCTTTCGAATTTTTCCTCGTTTTGCTATTTTTCAAGTAAGTCTTCAAGAGATACTAGCACATGAGGGTACATAAGGTACACTTGATGCCTATAGCCGCTCATAATATATTCACGAAAAAATGGATGCCCCGAGCGTCCTACGACCATTTCGTGAGCCGATGATTTGAATGCGAGCCGAGTAAATTCAGTACACAATTCAGTTAACAAAATGTCAGAACAAGAAATTGTTTACCGTAAAGGTAGTAAGTGTTTACTAACATATCAATGGCTACGTTAATTGCCAATTTATACAAAAAAAAGAAACGTCGTCGGTTTTGGCATAGTGATGTGTAAAAAAACGGAATGGACTAGAATGTATGTTGGATACGAACTTCCAAACCATTAGCGGACAGTATAAAATTTTTACAAGAATGCACCTACTAATTTGAAAATTTACTAACAGCAATAACTCCCAAAATTTCAAAACAGGAGACATTTTCTCATTTTTTCGGATCCCATAAGATAGAATATGAGATATAAGTTTCTTTAGTGTCAACACATCATCACAGGAGACATTTTCTCATTTTTTCGGATCCCATAAGATAGAATATGAGATATAAGTTTCTTTAGTGTCAACACATCATCATCCGACCATGCCGCCATGTTTGAGTTTCAGAACCTGCCTTTTGACGTTCACGCTGACACTAAGCATCCCTTTGTTCCCGTCGTAAGAATCGACTCTAGCCGGCTCACAGCGAGAAGTCGCAAGCGTATTCCCACCTAGTTGTAGCTCAACGAATGAAGGAAGATCTGCTTAAGTTGAGGATTCTGGATAATATGAGGACGACCAACTGCTTGTTTAGCTCTGTGTGTCTATTTGTGCACGAATAATTTTTTGGTATGTTTAGAGGGAATAGGTACGTAAGCCGTCGATAGCTTGTTATTCATTCCAATGAAACCGAGAGACCGAATTTGTCTATAAGAAAATTATTCCGAGATTGGACTGGCAAAGTGGCGTTTTGGTCCGTGAGTATCACCTTTTTTGTGACAAAACCGTTTTATAACATCCTTAATGGGCGGATGATTGAAGAAATTGCATCGGACCATCGGCTGAATTGGTTATAACTTAGGACGGGAGGATAATAGGAGCACGTAGGGACTAACGAGGATAATACCAATGGCAGTGAGCGGAGGAGCGGGGAAAAAATCAGAGCAAACAATATGACAACCGCAAAGCATGAGGGCGATTACGGGGCGAACGTGCTAGGGGAGAGATTCAATTGGGCACTAATGCTTTACTTCCTCCATATCCAAATTGCATCCTAAACTCTGTGTTTTGAGTAATATGAAAGCAAAACATAACGGTGGAAACCGGGAAGCTTACGTGGACAATTTTTCCCCTCGTTACGTTTATTTATCATAGCTATCCTCAGGAAGATTTGCTCACGACTCGCTCACATCTGTTTTCGAAGGTTGTTAAGGGCCCATTGTGTGCTTTTCTCCCCCTGACGGAAACGCGGACCGCAATTATCCTAGGAAACCACAGTTTGCTTTAGCATTTCGAAAAACGGAGCTCATGAACGATTCGGATATCGTTTCCAGGGAAAACGTGCCTTCGCCCCGGTGGATTCTGTTACATTTTCAACCGGCCAGAGCTAATTTCCTCCTCCTGATCTAACGACCGGTCTAAACATAGTCATTACTCTAACAAAAGCCCCGCTAAACAAGCCCCTTGTGCAAAATCAAACAGAAATTATCCGCCTTCCTCTATAAAAATAACGCTTTCACAAAATGCCTTCTTAAAAATTCACACATAAATCTACACCTTAGAGCAGGCACGCGACCTCCGTCCAGTTCAATGGTTCAACTGTGATATATCTAATTTTAAAAAATCTAGTTTTTAATTTGTTTCGTCTCTTAACTTGCACTAACTGTAGTGAAGGACAGTCAAACTGCGGCCAATGTCAAACTGCGGCCAATGTGGCAGGCAGATCATACATATAGTCCAACATGGCATATCACCGAAGAAAATAAGTCACCGACGAGCACTACCAGGTCTTTCAGAGAACCTATCTGACAAGTGACTTGAAGAAATATTTTAACATGAATACTGAATTTTTAGTTTGCCTTTTTGTTATTAACTTACACAGTTGGATGTATCAACCCTTTTTTACTTACAAATGATCTAGATCTCGGTATAATCTGGATGAAAAAACGAATTCAAGTGTTACTGAAAGCTTTCGACCTGTTTTAAGGTCGGTCATCACCAGGGCAAAACAATCTTGAAGATGTCTACAAATTGGCAGAATTAAGTTTTTAATAGATGATTTCAAGTTTTTTTTTTTTTTAAACCGACTCAGTCCCAATATTGCCAAGGAATGAACTTTATCTTATTAGCATAACCCAAAAAGATTAACCCTTAATATTTCTTCTTCGGAAAATTTTTGAAAAAGTAAAATGAATTGGCGCGATTTACACAATGGTATATAGAATATTTCCGAGGTGGTTGGTCCGAGACGATCAGCATTTAGTGTAGCACTGTCAAAGGACAATAGTCCAAGCTTAAACTTCAATTGGTACATTCTAGTCTGCCTAACTTCGTTGACAGAATATATCAGTTATACCGTCAATCCCATTTAACTTAATTGGTATTAGTTTGTGTCTTATGGCATCAAAATATTGGGTTGTCCGGAAAATAATGCAGGATTTTAAGTTTTCATTAAAAAAAATCTATATAAAATATTCTGTTTACGTTTACAGGATTACTCATTTGTATGAATGTCAACACTTATTAATCCTCTTCCAAATGATATTGTTTGTTTACCTCTGTAGCATTCCGCTACTTGGAAATAATTCAGTCATCCTTATAATGTCAAAGCGAGAATTTCGTACGATTTTCTTTTACGAGTTTAAACTCGGCCGAAGCGGAGCCCAAACGGCTAGAAACATTAACCAAGTCTGGGGCGAGGGTTGTGTTAATGAGTGCACTGTGCAAAGGTGGTTTAAAAAATTTCGGGAGGGAGATTTCAGCCTTGAAGATGAAGAAGGTCGTGGAAGGCCTTCCTCTCTTAATGATGATGTTCTGCGATCAGTGGTGGAAGAAAACCCCAAAACAACTGTTCGAGAACTTGCAGAGCAACTCAAAGTCAGTAAAACGACCGTCGCTGACCACCTCAAGGCGATTGGAAAAGTGAAAAAACTCGAAAATTGGGTTCCACACTCATTAAACGATCGCCAAAAAAATCAGCGCTTTGATGTTTGTGCATCACTTCTTTGTCGAAACAAAAATGACCCATTTCTGGCCAGAATTGTTACATGTGACGAAAAGTGGATTCTCTACGATAACACTAGACGTTCTGGACAGTGGCTCGACAAAGGAGAAGCTCCAATACATTTTCCAAAGCCCCCAACTCATCAAAAAAAGGTAATGGTTACGGTATGGTGGGCTTCATTTGGTTTAATACACTACAGCTTCTTAAATCCTGGCGAAACCATCAATGCTGAATCATACTGTAACCAAATTAATACCATGCATCAGAAATTGGCAGTAATGAAGCCCTCTTTGGTCAATCGGAAAGGGCCCATTTTGTTGCATGACAACGCTCGACCACATGTGTCACGTGTAACGTCACAAAAATTATTGGAGCTTGGCTATGAAACTTTGCCTCACCCACCCTACTCTCCGGACCTCTCGCCTACTGACTACCATTTTTTTAGACACCTGGACCACTACTTACAACACATAATATTCAAAAATCAAACGGAACTGGAAAATGCATTTATTGACTTTATCAATTCTAAAAATTCTGAATTCTACTCAGACGGAATTAATAAGTTACCAACACGTTGGGAGAAATGTATTGAGAGTATGGGAAATTATTTTGATTAAAGAACATTGCTTTAAAGTAACTAGTTTCTTTTTTTTTGTTTAATACCAAAATCCTGCATTATTTTCCGGACAACCCAATACCTAATCACAAAATCTTACTTATCGCCATCTGTCGACTTTTTATCATGTCTAAAGTAAGATAAATTAAGTGTTATTTCCTAAATAACTTTAAAATAATTCCTGATGGAATTAACAAATTGGCAGTTGTACAGAGGATGAAGGGCGCGAATTGTGGAGTCGGAAGACAAATGGTTAATGTCGCGTATTTCCGGTTGCAGACGGTAATACAATTTGATTCAATACAGGCCAAGAGGTAATGATGTGTTCCGACTCTTCGCTCGTTTCCTGGACGTGTTTAATTTTCGGGCTCAATTAGCTCGTAATGACACGTTGATTTTTAATAGGTACGTCAAATATCATTCGGTCAAAATTTCAGATTTTCTATTTTGTTTCAAGTAATCTCTAAAGCTTAGCGAACAATGTACCGCGACTTTGTCCCTTGACAGTTCCAATACTAGTGCCGAGAATGTCGCTAGACAGTAGAGAGATTTTGCATAACGTTAGCGTGAACGGTAACGTTAAATTGATTGGGCGGCGCACGCGCACAATTAATGGAACGTTATCGGAGAAATCGTGCCCTACGTTATTTGTCTTAGGATAGCGTGCTTGTTAACGGAATACTGTAAAGTCAACCAAGTAGTTTTTGTTGAAGATACTGGCCAATTTAAAAAAATAATAATAATATATACATTGAAATATAATAAAATTGTTTATTTTATAGTTAACATTTTACAATATGTACAAGTTTTCACGACTCGCGATTCTTAAAAATGTATGTATATTTGGTGTTCCAACATTTACATATAAACAGAAATAACACTAATTAGAAATACAGCAACCTTATACATATTTTCTTCAATAATGCACTGCAAAACAGGCCCTTTAACTGAAACGCCCAATTTTTTTAAAAGCTGAAATTCTAAGACAGGAGTATAGAATGTCATTATGAGTATGTACACAGTGAAATAATTGCACTGTAAAATTTAGTTTTTCCTGAAATTGCTAAGGTAAACTAAAAGCGTTTTTTCTTAAGAGTTTTTGACACTGGTCGTCCTCGATTCCATTTAAACTGAATTTGTCCCTAATCGCCCGGTAATTGATGTTTATTTAGTATATTAGATCTTCAACAACTTATATACAAATTATAATATAACTATATTCAGAATTTGTCAAACTATCGTCAGCAATCAAGAGGAAATGCATAACATCCGTGAACGATGCCATTGTTTACAAAATTGCAAGATACTATACATTCCAAGAGGTAAAATCCATCATGCAAAAGTCTTTAAATAGAGTCAACTTTATTTGAAAGACGTTAAGTATAACGGTAGCCTTGCAATAGCGGAAACGTTATGCAAATTTTCTCTAATGTCGCGTGTACACTCTACGAAGACAGTTGGGCTACAGAAATCGGGACGGAATGTCAAGGGAAATAGCACTTTGCGCTTTTAATTTGTATTGGCAAAATTTAACGCTATTAAAGAAAAGGTGTAAACTAAATTGTACCAGAGAAGAAATTTTTATCCTGAGTTGATATTGTATGTTTTCGTGGTTTTCATGACGGACAACAGCTATAAACTGATACAAAAGCTCCGGAACACGTAAAGATTAGACAAGTGCGCAACATTGTATCAGTTTCCATTTTCGATGGGCACTTAAGACAAAAATATTCCAGAACTCGCCGTTTATTTTCCGATACCCGCAACAAATGTCGCTAAGTGTGTACTAATCTTAACCTCCCAATTTTAAACAGTCCTTGTACATACTTTTCGCAAACTACCAACTCGATACATAACTAGCTGAAATGAAATCTGAGTAAGCTTATGATCTTAAAATGATTATGGTGATAACGCAAAAGTCAAGTAGCAAACTGGCCAAAGAAGAGTCTTCACTATAATAATTAACTAATGACTTGACGGAGTCTGGCATTGTTTTTAACGCAATTTACGTTTTGAAGATTGATGTTTTGGATATCATGCTTTTTCTACATATTTTCATTGACGTACAACAATGGACTTCAGTAGTTTTGAAATGGTCTCAGTCTTTCAAGATAATTCAATTTTACATTTTCCAACGTAGTATAATGCATTTGTTCAAGGCATTAACCACAACGGAAGCATATAATATACACAATGACCATTAATCGAATGATGTAAAAAAATATTAAATCTCATTATCCACGCATTATAGAATGACGGCACTGTATGAAACATGCATCCGTTCTGAAGAAATGTCGCTGGACAGAAACCAGTACATTACGGATTCTGCAGATTCTGTGGTGCAATTAATAATTTTATATAAATATATAACATAACATAATGGCATATATAACCATTGAAACTATTTTATGCACCATGGAACTTAAGGCTCGAGGAATGATGACACTATTTTTGTAGTTTAAACGATAGCAGTGGCTTCATAATTTGCAGACGAGACACCAAAATGTATACACACTGCATAAGGAAGTGATTTAAAGCCCATTAAAAACAAAGGTTCACTTTACACACTTAGATCAATAATGCTTTAAAACCGAAATGAATTTATTTTCCCTCTCCTCGACCTCTGCAATGTCTACCGTCTTTCATAGAAAGACGCCGTAATTCCGATAACCTGTATTTTTAAGTATTGAAGGCGTGATTGATAACCTCTTCTTAAAACGACTTCAAACTGAAATATTACAGTTATTAGCGTTTGATTCTTCTGGTGAACAGGCCGTGTCAGGTTTTAGAGTCAACACCTCGAGGTGATTCGAACTTTTATTTCAATTAAACTCCTCGGGTACAAATCAAGGCCTTTCTCCAAACAGTAGGGACGCTAAACGATTCCCGGGCCGGTAACATTGCCGAAAATTAGAAACAGTCGGCACTTTCCAAAATCCTCATTACTCCCATCGGACGATAATTGAGGGTTGGATGAAAATCCGGCCCCCCGAGGCCCTGTTCCCGTGGCAAGCACCAACAAGTCTTTAATAAGTTAACAACCGACCCGGGCGAACATTAAACACTCCGAGCCAAATTAAGTAGGTGCTCCGAGATGCATTAAATCTAAACACTAGCTGGATACCAGCTGGCGAAGAGCCTCGTTTAACCCTGGTTCTGCAGATATTCAAATTGCGGGATCAATCAAGTACAATCTTCAGACATCATCAAAGCCGCCGACTTTTATATCATTATCAGAGGCCCAGGCTCTTTAACAGAGAAACCATCGTATTACAGAGTGAATAATGTAGTCGTATTTAAATAATTATTTATTGCTGAAACCGTTTTGTTGACATTTTACACCGACACCAAGGTCAAATCTGTGTTAGGATCATAGGATTTCCAACCACCTCTTGACAGGTCATTAAATTCTATTTGAATGTCGCGTAATCCACACGATTTCAGTTCATTGTTTATATTCTCTCTTTTGAAAAGTTGTGAAATAATGCGTGCCATCCATGTAATTCTACAACTTTGAATAATTTACTTTAACCTGAAGATATACTAATGCGGCCGAGAATATACATACATTGTGCCCCTTAGGTCTTCAATACATACACTTACCTGCTATTGATGGGGAAACTAGTATTAAAAAATTAACAGATTTTTAGATTTTTCTTGGGAAAGAAAACAAATGTTTAAGTTTCACCATGGGCGCCACGTGCTTTTTTTATATCTCGAGACAATCGGCCAAACAATCCATTTGTACACAATCAAAATCACAACTATATATAAAATTTTAAGTATATCTTGTTGTAAAATGCCATATGTAATTGCATATTGGTTTAGAGAAATCCAATCGAGAATGGGGGAAGAACTTCATGTTGATGGCAAAGCATTGAATATAAATAATGTAGAGAAACAGGACTTATGGGTTACAAACATTTCAGGCGAAACATAAAATTAAATTCCAGACACCTGGACGTCGGTGGCCGCAACACGCGTTGACACGGCGCTCATCACTGTAAGGTAAAGGTCCCGGGTTCGAATCCAGTGGCCCTGCATTCGAGCCCGACATACTTACAAATGGGCTTTTTTTCAAAAATACCGGCACTCTGAGGGTTGATATAACCTCTGCTGTTGCGAACCCTCGTTTAAAAAAATAAATAAATAAATTCCAGACTCCATCTAGGAAGCAATGGATACATGGGAGCAATATAGATATTAAAAATATAAGATGGATTCTAAAAATTAGAGATGTAAAGTTAAATTGTAATCGCTTTAAACCCACTGAAGAGCCCATGGTGATTATGTGGAATGAATGAAATTGAATACTTTATTCACTTTATGGAAATTTGTAATAATGGTTAGGGCTAATACGCTGAATGTAGTGAAGGCACTTCGGTATGTGAACGCGTCAAATTGGATCATTTTTATCAATTATTTTAAGGAAGCGTGTGAGTTAAAATCCGGAATTGTATATATGTATATATTGTGTACATAATATTATAAGTAGGCAAGCCTCCCGTCGCAAGCGGTGTTTCCGGCAGTAGTAGGAAGTGTAAAAATCGTTGAGTTTGTGTTTTCTTGCCATTTTAATAGTAATTTGACAGCCTGAGGTAACTTCGAGAAGTTAACAAGAAAACAGGAGAGAGTCGGTGACAAAAATTCACGCAAGAAAAAAAAAACGAAGAATTTTCCGAACTCAGAGGGCCGGCAAGACATGTATACAGTTCCTATAATCTCTCTTATCGTCGCAGAAACATCTCAGACGAGTTGTAGCAAAATATTGTACTTGAAAAATTTAACTCTTATTTGATTAAGCTCTTTTTTTAACTGAAAATATTACAGCTTTTGATAATTATAGCCCGTCAGATCCACATGTGAGATCTGCCCCTCCTTCAGACGTATTATTGCACAGCTGAACCCATGCGAATTGTATGTACATAAAAAAAAACATGGGTCGAAATCCTTTTTTGACTTTGAAACCGAGTTTAACCGACAGGACAAAAATCGAAATTTTAAAATTAATTTCAATATCGTGGTCGTGGGAAAAGTGATAAAGTGAAACAGCGCCCAGGTATGATTGGGTTCCAGGTATAAAATTGTACAGTTGTCTGTTTGCTATCGTGACCCTGTTCCAGCCACGTATGACACGACCAACACAAAACTACAGATAATGACAAGTTTAGGCCGAGTAATCTCACCCTAACTCAAACCCATTACAGCCACCCTCCCCTAATGAAGTCTGGCCCCTAGACAAAACCACAACCCGATATCGGACCGAGTTCTTCCACGTAGCAAATGAATACTTCATTTCGGGGAAGCCGGCTCGAAACGCTTCCTCCCAATTTGTGGCCGTCCTTTCAATTTCCCTGCTCCTCACGTCTCCCTGACAGAAAGAGACGACGAATTGTGAAATTATCATTAATCGTATTCAATTAGGGAGCTTAGTAAAGTGTCGTGTGTCCCACACTTTCGAGGCTGAAACGACCGCCCATTGCGAACGGTGGGTGCAATCGAAATAATAGCCTGAGCACATTCGTAATTTTAAAGAAACTCTTCCCCTCATAAATTCGATCGGTGGGTACTCAAAAATTACATCCCGCTAAATGAGAAAATTACTGTGGTTTAAAAACACAGAAAACTAGTGGATCTGTTCAACTAGTTAGACAAATAAAAGAATAAGCGACTTCCCGCAGTACTTAATTTTTTACGACTGTCACAAATCGCCGGATAAGCACAATTATTGACGCGTTTTTTATTAATGCCCCCTCAATTCCGGGGAAAAAACCCACTTGCACAACTTCACGTACAACGTGTCAAAAATTCAACAATCGGATTCCACTCACTTTTTTATCTTAAAACGTTATCTAACAAGAAAAAACAATTTAATAAACAACCTAGGGCGGAAAGCTTGAGTGATATTTTTAATTGGTTCACAGCTGTAATTAAGCACTTCTCAGAAACGGCGACCATAGGGTCGATAGTTCCTACTATGTACGATCGCATAATTATTTGTCTATTGTTTTTCTCGTTAAATCGGCGGGTTTTAGAAAATAACAGTCACCCAAACCAACAAATGATTAATTGTTAATTAATATTTTGAGAAAGGTTTTATATCCATAACTTTGTACAAGAATATTTTTTTGACAGTAACCTTTTTTTTACAGATTGTAACATTAATAAAATGTTGATATATGTCTGGAATCTACCATAGATGGTGTATCTAGTTTTATTGTTTAGTGATGGCTTTTTTCAAGTGCCACTTTGTCGGTTGAAAAATGTTCTATCGGGTTGTCCGGAAAATAATGCAGGATTTTAAGTTTTCATTAAAAAAAATCTATATAAAATATTCTGTTTACGTTTACAGGATTACTCATTTGTATGAATGTCAACACTTATTAATCCTCTTCCAAATGATATTGTTTGTTTACCTCTGTAGCATTCCGCTACTTGGAAATAATTCAGTCATCCTTATAATGTCAAAGCGAGAATTTCGTACGATTTTCTTTTACGAGTTTAAACTCGGCCGAAGCGGAGCCCAAACGGCTAGAAACATTAACCAAGTCTGGGGCGAGGGTTGTGTTAATGAGTGCACTGTGCAAAGGTGGTTTAAAAAATTTCGGGAGGGAGATTTCAGCCTTGAAGATGAAGAAGGTCGTGGAAGGCCTTCCTCTCTTAATGATGATGTTCTGCGATCAGTGGTGGAAGAAAACCCCAAAACAACTGTTCGAGAACTTGCAGAGCAACTCAAAGTCAGTAAAACGACCGTCGCTGACCACCTCAAGGCGATTGGAAAAGTGAAAAAACTCGAAAATTGGGTTCCACACTCATTAAACGATCGCCAAAAAATCAGCGCTTTGATGTTTGTGCATCACTTCTTTGTCGAAACAAAAATGACCCATTTCTGGCCAGAATTGTTACATGTGACGAAAAGTGGATTCTCTACGATAACACTAGACGTTCTGGACAGTGGCTCGACAAAGGAGAAGCTCCAAAGCCCCCAACTCATCAAAAAAAGGTAATGGTTACGGTATGGTGGGCTTCATTTGGTTTAATACACTACAGCTTCTTAAATCCTGGCGAAACCATCAATGCTGAATCATACTGTAACCAAATTAATACCATGCATCAGAAATTGGCAGTAATGAAGCCCTCTTTGGTCAATCGGAAAGGGCCCATTTTGTTGCATGACAACGCTCGACCACATGTGTCACGTGTAACGTCACAAAAATTATTGGAGCTTGGCTATGAAACTTTGCCTCACCCACCCTACTCTCCGGACCTCTCGCCTACTGACTACCATTTTTTTAGACACCTGGACCACTACTTACAACACATAATATTCAAAAATCAAACGGAACTGGAAAATGCATTTATTGACTTTATCAATTCTAAAAATTCTGAATTCTACTCAGACGGAATTAATAAGTTACCAACACGTTGGGAGAAATGTATTGAGAGTATGGGAAATTATTTTGATTAAAGAACATTGCTTTAAAGTAACTAGTTTCTTTTTTTTTGTTTAATACCAAAATCCTGCATTATTTTCCGGACAACCCAATATTTTCTTATTCCAGTTCCGCCCATCACTGTAAGTAAAGGTCCCGAGTTCGAATCCAGCTGCCCTGCATACTTAACAAGTTATAGTTTTTTTCCCCCTCCTAAAACAGCGACACACCTAGAGTTGGTATGACCTCTGCTGTTGCGAACCCTCGTAAAAAAAATATTTAAAAAATATATAAACTATTTTATGATCTTGGCTTTCAGTTTGGATCGCACTTTACATTATGTGACTCACAAGGAAGACTTTAAAATTATGAAATATTTTAATTCAGATCGTTTTATTGAAGATACGAATAGTAAGTATTATATTATTTAAGTGAATACATAATTCGATATTAAGTGAATACATTAACAGTTTTATTATATTTTATGCAAAGTATGGTTGAGTTGAAAAATTAGTTTCATAAGGGGAACTCGAACCGTCGACCTCCGGATCAGTATCCCGACGATCTACCACTGATCTGTCATGTCTTATGGTCAGAAGTGGTAGAAGCGCTGGGGAACTGGGTCCGGAGGTCGTGAGTTCTACTCCCGCTCGTGACACTAATTTTTTCAACTAAACCACGCATTGCATAAAAAATAAAAAATCGATTGTATTTCATTTAAAATTCACAATTAAAGTGAAATTAAACGTTCACAATTCAAAGTTCTTGAATCATTTCCTTTGGAATCGCATTTGAAAATTAGTGTTAATTAATACATACAATGGCAACTTGTAATATATCATTTTAATTAATCATGTGCGTAAAACGTTCTCGTGAAAAGATATCACATTTCTGGTTGTAGATGATAATTATGGTGATGATGATGATGAAGGATACTAGGAGGTGGCGGGTTTTGTTCCCCAAGCACTACTAGCTTATTGTACTTTCCTAGTTCCTTAGTAGAGCGCAATCGACTCGATCCTTCTTCTAAGATCTAAGAAGTACTAGTTCATTGATTGTCGTTGCTACAATTCCATTCCATGTGTTTTATATGTATCCCACGTTGTCTCAATTGAGCTGTTGCTTCGCTTTCGAGAATGATAAGGATGACTGTTTCCTCATCCTCATTGCATAACCTACGGATGAGCTGATTATTGAATATGCTGCCTATGCTGGGTAGATGTTTTTTCAGATATCAGTGAATGTTAAGTCCTATCACTACTTTGAGTTTAGCCCTATCTAACTGTAGCAATGAGTTTGCCTTTCTATGTGAGGTTTGTTTTAACATAAGCTTACAGTATCTGGCACCCCTACAGCCCCTTCTCCTTTGTCCTTTTTTTTTGTTGTTATACGGTCAATTTGTTAAACTTGTTTTAATCATTGTTTTAAATTGTACGCTTTATTTTCGGCTTCCCAAGGAAGTACTATGTGACTGATATGTACTTGGCTTGAAGTGGTTGGTTATATCTCTCTCCCACCGCAGATTATACTTCCTTGGTTCCGTCCTTTACTACCAAACAGAATCTTCCCATTCTCCTTTTTGTATACATGACCTCGTAACCTTTAGGTCTTCCGTTCACTACCGTCATACTCGTTCTATATATCTACCCTCGTAAACACAGAACTACTTTCAGTCGTTCCTTCCTCATCCGTTCATTCAAACTCAGGAATTCCCATCCACTCTATCCGTGAGATATGTAGTTTTGTTATTCAAGGGTGATTTAAGTCCCACAATAAAGTTTATTTTCTTCTTCTTTTTGGAACCTTCTGTATTTGTCTTTGTTCTCATGATAATCCTTGTTGCGATTCGTAACCCCGCCCTGTTCCTTGTGTACCTTTTCTGCAAGGTGCTTCCTTGAGCGCACGGACAAGATTTTCCACCTCGTTCAATTCATAATTGACACACTGGAGATCTTTCGTAGACCAGCCAAAATTGATGAATCAGAACGATCCGCCTCTTTTTCGCAAGGTCGATGGCATCCTCCCAAGCGGAATCAGACAATTTCCTGTACAAGCTGCTAAATCCGTCACGGTTTTTATCGTGGTTCGCAATATTTTATTGGTAAATGAAAACAAAGTGTGTTCGAAAGAAGCCTTACAGATATGGAGAGTCTTCCAGAGTATTTGGAATAGCAAAAAGATTTGTTTTCACGCTGCGCTGTGCCGTAAATGAAACTCGTGCTGTCATAACAGTATTCTCCGTATACAAAACTATAAAAGTCTAAGGAAGCTTAATGGTAAATTCTTCATGGCTTTTGGAGAGTTCAGACTTGAACTGAGTTAGGTCGTTAATTTTTGAAGAAGAAACCGAGATTATCACAAATGCGAGTGGAAGAATGCTGATTCCCGGTTTTCTTTGGAAGAGAATAGGTTTTTTCCGGTATGCAGGACGGAAACGGTATAATATCGGACGTGAACTTGAATGTCTTTTCAATTCTGGATGGTGAGGATGATAATAAGGAATGAAGGACTGACTGTTTGTCTTGGGGCCTTGCGGTCAAATTGAACCAGGCCGATTACGATCAATTAGACTCGTTCATAATTGTTATTAGCGATTATTTCAGAAGTATCCCGCAGTCAGTCATTACAGCCTTGTCGGCTGTTCGCGTTTAATTCAATTTGACGCAACATTGACGCATGTCGAAATTATCCAGCCCTTTCTCCGAGGATGGCGTGCCTCTCAGGCATTACTTACCAGATAACGAAATTAACCTTTTCTCCTCCTCTCCGAGAGATTAATTTCAGGGGGTCGCAATTATTTGCATAAGCGGTGGAAGGAAAACGGCCTACGACGGACTCCGGGATTCGGGAGATCGTAATCGAAACTACGCCACCGGTTAATAACCGACTCGTTATACAATCATTTTACGTAAGGTACGTACAGTTTTCTCTATTCTTAACATTTCTAAAATGTCATTTTCCAACTTTAGTCAAGGTAAAAACACACATCCTTTCGACCATCAAACCTCGCCACTTTCTTTTTTCCAATCGCGAGTTCTAAATAACAGTTCAAAGTTCAAACAAATTATTCTAATTAAAAAAACAATTTCGTCATTTTTTGGGGGGAGGGATGATTTTGAAAAAAAGCTCATTTGTAAGTATGTCGGGTACGAATTCGCACCGCTAGATTCGAACCTGGGACCTATACCTCATACTTATGAGCGTCGCGTCAATGCCTTACGGCTACCGCCGACACCCCTGCAGTTTGGCTATTTCCAATCATTTTACGTTCAGTGTTGCGCGTCCATAAGTACTTGATTAAGAACCACGGTAACAATGAGCGGTAGATCGTGTTGAGGGTTGGGTGTATCCTGCAAAGGTGATCTTGGCTCTCGGGATGTCCTTTTCTCTCAATAGTGGGTCGGTGCTCCAAGGAGACTCCAGGAGACCCTTCCCAACCCTTGGTTGCAAGGAGGGTTTCCAGGCACAAAAATATGAGAACGTGACACACTCTCTAATGCACAAGCTGTATTCGTGTTTCCTCGCGTGCTTGATCTCTTTAAGCATAGAATGCCTATAGAAAATAGGACGAAGGAAGCGTACAGCATGCGAAGATTCAAAGACTACGCCTTCCCAGTACCTCGAAATGCGTTAAGGGAGTTGTTAGCTACGTGTTGGGGTACCAGATCCTGTCTGCTTAGACGGGGGAGGGTGCATAACCATTTAAACTACGGGCCAGCGAAAATTTCAAGTCCAGTCCAGCTGTATGGGAAAATTAGTGGTGCGGCTCCTGGCGAGAACTTAGAGAAGAACCTGTTGTTCATGGTGCCCTTATGGGCTTCCTTTACGGAAGGCAGATTCCTCTAGATAGTACTTAGTAGTACTCTAGCTGGCGAGGTCTCTACAATGTCATCTAGGGAGAGCGTTGGGAGACTGGCTGATGCATTTCAACCTATCGGGTATTCTTTTACGGGCGGCACACGGTTAAGCGCAAAATGTTAACCCATCTCTTCGGAAGAGAAAAAATGGAGAAATCGGCATCTCTACACGATTAGTCTGTGGATGTGGTGGGGTCTACACCTCACCTCACGGTGTTCATACTGTGCGCGGAGCTCTTCGCTCCTAACTTGAGGATCTAACCGTGTGATAAGGCCTATGTGCCAGGTGCACACGTTAAAGAACCTCATTGTCTAATGACATTGCGATCCCAATGAGAAAATAGATGTCCGTAAGTACTGGTCACTCTTCTGGGTCCTTCTTTTCTCGCTGGTTTTTAAATTGCTCATACATCTTCCGACTTAAGTGAGGCTTTCACCCACATAAAAAACCTCCCCTTTTCTTCACCCTCGTAGTAAATATAAACACAAACACTACGATTAAATATTTCCGAACCTCGTCGTCATTAGAGGGAGGGGGTTCATTTTGACACGCCGGCCGCGCTAATGCGGGCTCACCTAATGGTTATTAGAGGCCGAAACCGTTTAATAGGGTTCACCGGGGCCAATTTATATAATTATAGTATCACGTTCCCTCGTCGTGCTCCCTTCGGTAGAATAAAAAAGCCCTCCGCCCAGAAGAAATGGAAAGCGGATAACTTTTCCGATAAATCGGTCGTATTTAATAGTTAATTGCGTTGGAAATAATTGATCGGGTTAATGGCTGGAGGGGCTTGGAGAGGGGAAGACTGGAGTGGGGAAGGGCGAAAGTTATAAATCGCAATCAAGTTAATAGTCCGCCATTGCTCCGCCGAGCACGGCTAATTGCACATCAAACAATCAACCCCTCCACCTTCACCTCCACCTCAGCAGCCGCCACCGACGCCACCCCCGCACACTTTTTTCAGAAGGATTCTCACAAATTGACCAAAACTTATTAACAATGATGAAATATACGATGTATAATGGATAAGAACTGGATTAACAAGAATCAATATATAGCTGTTATCGTCAAACCAATTTAAGTCCTTAGTAAACTTTCGTTAATCTTGCCGAATTTTAAACAAAATTTGATGCTAAAATTGCACGTGTTACCTTCTTATATTATCAGTGAAACTGCCTAAATGTGTTTTACTTCTATTGATGACCACAAACTAATGGAAGTCATGTTATGTATTTACATATATCCAGACAGGTTGATGACAGTTTGTTTCACCTCGAAGGGATTTTACTCCCCGCTAGCCCTAGAGTACCTCAAGGAAGTTCACCTGTCCATTAAGCGGCTGAGTCGCTTGTATCCCCCTTAAGCCAAATGACAAGGATCACGATCACGAAGGCTTTCGATAGCTATGGCATTTCAGCCCCAAAGCAAAATATAATCTTGCCTAAAACTAACTTCTATAATACAGTTACACAAATAAATACATTTAAGCGTAACGAAAGAAACATGCACACTGGCCAGAATAGAATCTGCAAGATATAAGGGTGGCCCAGAGAAAGTGTGAAAAAATGTTGGATGATAGTACTCCCGACATGCAACAACGTCCAACGTTCAGTCACTACGGTTTTGTGTTACTTGAACAACGTTACCTTACTTGAGAAAAACACAAATCATCAGGGTTACCATAGTTTTGGATTCAAATACCACTGGAATTACTACTCAACTATACACCTTCTCTTTAAGGAATCCCCATATTTAGAAATCCATGGGCGTAAATTAGGGGAAATGAGATTGCCACGGGATGACTCCTCCTCTACCAATCCACGTGGGCTATTCTGCTGGTCCAACCAGGCACGAACTTGTTGGGCGTAGGTGTACAGTTCAGTAGTGAACAGTGCTGAAGATTTAACGATTAATATCCTCTAAGCATCTGTCAAACTTAGAACCAACTTATCCACACGAATAACTGGAGGTAGGTGCCATGAACTTGAAAACCAAACAGTTCTTTTTATCATCATGACCTGAGCAGTGATCGTTCATCTCATGTACGTTTTTCAACAATTGATTCGCAACTAGTCTACCACAATCAGGAGGGGTTATGTTCTTATACCTTTTGAAAGTTTAATAAATAATAAACTTTTCGTGAAGTTTGACAATCTCTAGGACTAAACCTGCAAGGGCATAACCTAATTATACATTATTTCTTAAAAACCACACTTTGTGGTATTTTTCAAATTTGAGCATTTATTAAAGTTTTTAATTGAAAATTATTTCTCACGAAAATAGTATAAAGAAAATTTAATGCTGTATGCAAAACTGTGGTAGCCCTGATGTTTGAGTTATTCTCCAGTAAGGTAATGTTTTGATGTAAAAACTAACAAAAAATCGTAATTCGTCAAGGTCTTAAGATAGGTGTAGATTCTATACGTTGGACGTAGTGGCAAATAGAGTATATTATCACCCAAAATGTTTTTTCCCGCTTTCTCTTGTATAGGTACCTGTATAGGTCCCGAACCTATTCTTGGGCTAATAAAATGTCATTGCATATATTAACTAACACTAATTTTCAATTGCAATTCAAAGATATCTTTAGTCAGTTGCGATGCCAAAGGAATTCAAGAACTTTGATTTGAGAACGTTTGATTTGAAATCACACATTCACTTTGATTGTGATTTTTAAATAAAATATAACTGTTTTTTTTGTTATGCAAAGTATGTATGGTTTAGTTGATGAATAGTGTCAAGTGCAGGACGAGCCCACGATATATTTGAGCTATCGTTATTTCTGTCCTCGAGAACTGATAGGACTATTAACCGGTCATTGGCATTTGAGAAAACATCTACATAATATTGGGGTAATCATTGAGTACCCCCATTTGTAGATTATGTAATGAGGAGGAAGAAAGAGTCACAGATATCATCTTCGAATGCGAAGTAATCGCTCAATGGAGAATAACTTGAAATAGGAAGAAAACCCAGGGAAAGGAATTGTAGCAACAACAGTCAACCTAGCACTCCTTAGGAGAAAGGATTGAGTGGACTACACGTAACTAAGAGTCTAGAAAAGTACAACTAGCCGAAAAGCTGCAGTGTTTGAGGAAAAAAATCCCCGACTTCCTTCGTATCCACCATCATCTTCATAAGAGTTGTTAAATTGTTTAATGAAGAAAATGAAAGATGGCATATTGAAAATATGTTTTCGTTGTTAGCATATTATAAAGTTTGAGATTATTTCTCCAGTTAAATCTAGCAAAATGCGTCCTAATTTGTCTAGATCGATTAAACAGTCATTTTATTCTTTGTAGCAATGAAATTTATTAGAAGGGCTTTAAGTAACTAATAACTATTTGAGAATACTTAATTAACACATCAATTAATTAAATTATGTACTTTATTATTTGTTTAAAGTTATTTTCGTAGTTCTTAATGTATTTTTATTTGTATATTCTCATGTTATTTAATTTGTTTAGTTTAAATATCCTCTCTAATGTATTAAGATGTATTGCTGCTTGTGTGTGAGAGAGTAATTAGGTTGTGCAATGTTTCATTAAGTATTCCCTGGAATATGATCGATAGTAAAATTAAATGATTTCAACGTTAAAATTCAGGAGTACAAAGATAAATCTATTAAAGGGAAGAGTAAATTGGAAATAGTAATTAAATGGAAACGTTAAAAAAGTTTATAATTGTTTTCTGAAGTAGTCAGCGGTAGCTCTGAAATAATTATAAAATGCTAAACAAAATTAACCTTCCATAGGATCGTTTTACGAGGCCCTTAAGGGCTTATTAAAACACGGAGGCCATTCATATTGCTGTCGTAAAAATATAGGGGCAATAAGGAGGAAGGGCTGATGATATACACTTTAATAACCTTGAAGAAACAATGGATAACAGCCGACGAATCTGGTGTTTAAAAAACATTTTTATTATCTCCGATGAGGACATTTATGCAAAATAAAATTAATTATATATATTATACCATGACGTGTAGTATAGTTTTAGAGTTGAAACATCTTTTCGCTTTTATTTTTAAAACGCTTTGTATGTAGCAATGACAGTTTTGTGTCGTTTGTGTGTTGAAGGTGATGTATTTATTAGCGCAAAGGTATACTGTCAGAAGGTCGAAGGCAGAATATTGGCTAACCTATTGACCCTCAACTAGGTTAGTTATATAAAATGTGTAGAGGGTGGTGAAGAAGGATCGAGTTGAGATTCACCCTGAGTGAATGGTATGTAAATACGAAGGAAAGTATTTAAGAATGAATGAAAGTGTGAATGGCTTTGGATCTACGAACTGCATGCGATTGGTGTTGAAATGACCCTGTGGCTAAACAGATAAGACCGAGGTCCGACGGACTGCCATCACCCCAGATGTGTGATTCTCGAACCTGTCGTTAATTTATTGTAAATTACAAAAGCTGGAATTGCCGGTGGATGGCAAGAAGTTACAGGCTCAACTTTGAATATTTGTGTGCTTATGTAGAAACATGTATCATATAAATCCAAATCTTAATGCAATGACGTACGATCAAATGTCATTAAGGACTAAATCGTAATTAAATTAAATTTTTAAAAAAATTGTAATGGTTTACGTAAGGTTACGTTTAAGAAACCTGAATTATTTGTATACAAATGTAAAACTTAAAAAACAAATTAAGATTTACAGATCAGTGAAACCCTTTCGGTGTTCCATCCCGTGTCGTAAACATGTCGTAAAAGAAGAGTGGTTGGTTGGGCTCGATCCATGTAAATATAGTCCTTAATTACTTGAGCAAATAAGGGCGAGTTAGATAGCCCGGGGTTTCTGGATAGAGTTATAAGAGGTAAACTGGGGGGCGGTGGAGGTCCCAGATTGATTGTAATGCCCGGATGGCGTGCACCCTATCTAACCCTCGGCTGATTGCCTGAGCCCAGTCACACAACCGCCCCCTAAACCACCCCCAAACGGGAATATTTCAATAAATCCGGCCCCTTAACAATACCAAACCTTCAAATGGCCCTATTCCGCTCTGAGATTCAATATACACGAAAAAACGATGTCACAATTGCCCGCCCCCGATGCTCGTTCAGCCCATGGATCACAATAAATTTCTTTTCTTTTTTTCTTTTTTTTTGTTCCGAATCACGGCACGAAGCTTGTTATAAAAATGAGTTTTGCGTTCATATTTCTATTTGTGGTTTCCTGATGCTTAGCAGGAAACGTTACGAAGCTTAACTTTTAATATGGCCGTTTCTGATCATTTTGGTCTTTCTTTCCTTGCTATTTTATTCTGTCAAATGCGTTTCGCTTTCTCGCCATCTTCAGTGATGATCTCAGTCCAATACAGATGGAATAACACACCGACAAAAGACAAAACTACAGCCTTCGATGTCTGCCTGTTTTAATGTCACACACCCACCTACCAGGGTATCGTCTACCTACAATAATATTGCATTCTAAGAAAATGGCACAAATAAAAAAATTATCCACTGCTAAAGGTTTGGCATGTATTGCTTGTCTGTAACGCAAAGGGGTTAAAAAAGTTTTAAAGATGGTCTACCCATTCAACTGGTTTTATTGCGAAGCTTTCCAACTTTCTTTTATTTTCAAGCGTGTTTTCAAACGTCCTAAATCCTCTCGAGCCCCTAATATTAATTGTTAATAAATTACTTTTAATAATATCGTAAAATGTCTTCCAGAATTTACGACGTTTTATATTTCTAAATTAAATAAACATTTTAAGTGGGTATACAGTATTTCAAAAAGACACTCATTTTAATTTTATGGAGCAATTAAACTTAGATCCTCTTGAACGATAAATAAGACGGATTAAAAATATCACACGGTGTGAGGTTGTAAAAACTATTATCATTATCGACAACAAATACATCATTTTTGTGGTTATCTTTTTATCACTTTATAAACACACATGTGGTTGTTGACAAAAAAAACACGGGAAGCCCTTACAGCAACAAAATTTTCATATATGTATATAGACTATCATATTTATAATCATGACACATGGATCATAATATTTATACAGTACGTATAATGCGAAAATTTGAGGTTACATAAAATATGTAGAAGAAGCATTTTAATGGTTACGAGCTACCTCCCCGATGACACTGCAGCAGATGAAAAGCGAGTAGAAGGTTTTCAAGTATCGAATTTTCCTAGCTTTCCACATCAGCGGGCAAATAAATAAAATAAGAAAAGTGTATATTGCACAAACTAATTGCAAAGCATTTTTATCGTACTTTAATCAGCCAAAACTATTTCGAGATGAAAATCTGTTTTTACATTCCAATATCCCCCCATCCAATACCCAGTACCCTAGGACCAATCCTCTATGCAGTCGACACCGTTGACATACCTATAAACCCTAACACCCACATAACGACCTTCGCGGACGACACAGCAAACAATCTAATCAGTCCTCCGTCGCATCCTCAACGCTCCCTTCTATACACTAGACATCCTATGGCGGGCATGATCCAAAAACTATTCCACAACTTCCACTCCAAGTTATCCTTCCACACTAATCCACTAGCTCAAGCACTCACCGTCCCACCCTAACAATCCTCCCCGCCTCCTAAAAAGACAGACAAAACCCTAACCCCAACCAACAATCCTAAACACTTGAGTTACGGCAATGGCCGGCTCCTCTCCCCATCCCCGTCGTCTGACAGGTTCCTGCCACATCTTTTATTGATCGGTACCAATAAATTGTTAAATGTGAATTTTTCGCACAGAAAACAATAATAATAATTTTAATACAATTTTCAATATAGCCCGTCACGTGAAAACTTAGATTTTAAGATTGATGGCGAAAAAGAGATGAGATCAATCAAACAAGAAGCCTGTTCAAACAACCTTTTCAGAGTTCGAGTAATAGAAAAAGGTTTAACGACTCCTAAACATCTTTCAAAGTCTCAATTATTTCATATCCACCTACTTAAACCTGAACGATGACTAAGGGTCCGCAGATGGTAGCGCAAAAAAGGACCACAAATATTTTTGAGCGAGGGTTTTCTACCAGATTTATCCAAGATGATTTACATGTTCTCACGTTAGCCGTATGTAAATCTGGACGGGGATTACGAAGAACAAGGTAATTATGCATCCCTACGATAGTTTGTTAGGCTCGTCTTCTCCTGAAGGAGTGCAAAAACACCCCGGTCGTTATACCTGACGGGTGATGAACAACTTTTTATATGAGGGTACAAATTTTAACACAACACCCGTTGTAATTATGTTCATCACTTTAAATGGGGCTGTACAATTATTTAAATGTAAAAAGGTGTTTAATTTAGCAGCGATCAATATAAAAAATGGTATAAAAGCAGCATTAATCGATATTAAGGGATAATTTCATCATAAAGAAGGGGGGGGGGGCCTTTGAGCTATTAGTTCAAAAAGGTATAAAGCGTTATTTGAAACCAAAACTAGCAACGTCCGGTTCAAAAATTTTAATAAATCATTACCATCATAACATTGAAGTATAAAAGTGTTTACATGATAATCTCTGCATGAATGAAAAAGGATAGTATTTGAATAACATAACAATTAAGTTTAACGAAAATAAGATTCAAAACAAGCTTTTTTTTCAAACTTATTGTTTTTAATATTTGAACATTTAGTCAAACCTAATTATGAAAACCTGAATTTTAATGGTATATTATAAACATATATTCACGTTAAAATATGCATAATATTATAAAACTAATTATTTCCTCGGCATCCGGTTTAATAATTCAGTGCTGCCCAAAAGTACTGTAATTGTATTCCAAATCCACGCGCGTAAGTCTCACGTCCTGTTAGTCGACTTGTGCGTGTATTTGCTCGTTTGTTTGTGCATGTGTGTGTGTGTGTGTGTGTGTGTTGGTATAAATATTAATTTACTTTTCTTCCAGTGATAGCCGGGAACGACTTCATTAAAAAGGGGTGATTTAGAGAAGGATCGGGTGACCCTCCGGGGCAGCTGCTCCCCCAAATTTGCATTCAGCCCTCAGGCGCCTTGAATAAAGGAGTGATGAAAGATTTCTTCTCGTCCTGCGCTTGATTTATCGACTCCGGAAGAAGGCAACGGAAAGGACGAAAAAGGATTTATCTATGTCCTTTAACGGAAATCTACACTTCACCAAGGACCTAGTTAAGGCAACTAAATATGGAAAATATCGAAAAAGATGAAATCATGGGCATTAAGATCAGGGGAAATAGTATAATCGGTATCAGTATTACCAGTATAATAATAATAATAATAATATACTAATTAGTATAATTGAACGGTGATGAACAATTGTTCCTGTCAATAATTGAAATTTGCTAATTTAAAAAAAAGGTATAACTAACTGTTATAGGTCTTGTCATTTCATTATTGTGGAAACAAATAAACCCTATATGCAGTGATCGCATCCTCACAGGAATCTTGACAGAACACTGCAGACTGAATGGACATCTCAAGAAGATTGATATAACCCAACGCCGCTCGTGCAGATTCTGCAAAGAAGCTGGGGAGACACCAACACACTTCTAACAAACTGTAGATCTATGGACGTTAAGCCCTCCTGCATGACAGGAATTATTTTACTTACTTATTCAATTTAATTTTTAATTAGTTAATTTTATTAATATGTTTTACTTGGTCTTAGCTGACAAAAGAGCAATTATTTAAAGTGTTTAATAACACTTCCTAACTTTTTACATAAAAATTATAAATAATTTAGTTAAATTTAAATTAAGTATGATTAATTGATTTTTATGACTTCCTTGAAGAATTTTTGATCATTTAAAATATTATAAAAAATGGAACCCATTGGTCACTATTTTTAAAGATTTTTTTTCCGGAAAAGTATGTCTAAAGATTATATTTTTGGGGGGCGTCGGTGGCTGGCAGGCAACGGTTTAGGCATTGACACGGCGCTCACACTGTAAGGTAAAGGTCCCGGGCCCTGCATTCGAACCCGACTTACTTACAAATGGGCTTTTTTTCAAAAACACCGGCGCCCTGAGGGTTTATATGACCTGTTGCGAATTTAAAAAAAAATTGCATTGGCCATATTCGATCTGGTTCAAAGTATGAATAAATGATCTGTTAACCTTTTAAATTATTAATTAATGTTGGAAAGTCCTGATGCAGGGTTTACATTCATTGTAAGCTCGACGAAATAACTGAGTGGTTTGTAATTGGCCTCATCCCTGATTCTTTTTTAATTTATATGTAATTATAATAGAAGGCTGATCACTAATTATTAAAAACATGTGTAAGCAGAGGTTTGTGATTCGGGCCACGTTTTTCTTCTCCTGAGAACACTATTGGCGATAAACCTGTTGGGCTTTCTAAACTACATTAAAAATTAGCAATATGTGTTTTGAAATTTAGGTTTTTTCACTAATTCCTCATTGTGGATCGATCTGAGAGGCAGAAGGATGCTGGGAGGGTCGTTAGACGGCCGGATAGAAATTCAATCATCGTATTGATTTATAAAAATAACTTATTTCTATTGAATTACGGTCTGTATCGTGAAATGGGCGAGACGCGGCGAGCAAACGGAACAAATCTTCTTTTATATAACGATAAACTTTATCAAATCTTTAAGGCGTGTCTTTTCAAATCGTGGCCAATTAAAGTGGGATCGCCTTTCACTATAAAATAGGAAGAGGGTTATAAAAAATCGACTAATGCGCCGATCTTTGTCACCGGGTTTTACGGGTGATCGGCCCTGTGTAATTGCTTAGTGTAAACTGGCAACCCCGGCTACGTGATCTTCCGTTCAGGGAGACTTATCGGATGCAGAGTGCAACTAGAACTGACTGCGGTCTGAGCACGTGACATTCCGCCTCTTTGTCCTCAGGCACGCACCGTCTCTTCTCCGCTTCACTTCACCCCTAACAACCTAAATGGGCTAGATTTTTGTTTCCCTTTTTTAGAAGCGCTTGCCCGCCTCCGTGTCTCTTTCCGATCTTGTTAACGAACCGACTTCCGGAGAAGAAAAAGATCGTTAGCGTCCGACTTATGAGTCCCGACTTTCCGCTTGGGGGAATTAACAAATAACAAAATGGTTCCCCACGGTACGTTTTACACTCTGCCTGTTCTGTGAACTGTACAAATTGGGCCTTTTTCTACTCCTTTGTTTATTACTTCATTCGTGAAATAAATCTTCTGATAACATATGGGAATGGTCACGATTTATAGTGAACACCAGTTCCGGTGTACATTGTGCTTACGATTACTCTTTGATATCTGTTTTATCAACGCTTTACGCACCCGTGCAGTTGTTTATGGATTGTAGGCCTTCTCACAGCAACATGCACCATCCTTTTTAGCGAAATAGAACAATACTTTAATTGTACAAATTTACGTTTCCTCGCAATGAAATTCGACCTTTCCGAACCGATAAGGTCAACTGGCTGTACTGTATGTCCACTTAATTAATGTGCTTTCTAACTCGTATTTGCCACCTAGCAGTTCTGGGGTCTATCCCATGGTTTTTGATGTATTATATTGAAAAATGTATTGTAAAGTGGTTTGACCCCTCGACCGCGATGTTTAATGTCTTTGTTTACTTTCTAAGAGTAAGCACAACAAATTTGTTTACGTCTTCAATAAAGTTATGATTATTCCTATAAGTATGGAATATTTAAGATGATTGCGACTTGTAAAATGAATTTTCATCACGATTCGCTAAAGGTTTTTTTAAATAAATTGAAATCATGATTAATTTTCAATTTTGACCTAAGTACTTGACGACTCACTTGCATCGCCGTTCGATGGTGTTGAGTGAGCTCTTCCATTTGCTCGTCCCGTTTTACGCCGGAAACAACCAGTCAACGAGTAAAAGGTTGATGTCCGCCCATTTTCACGATGTTCTGTGTACAAGAAACAAGGGGGCGAGTTTGTGTTTGCCTTCGCTTTCAATTTTGAGGGTTGTTGTGAGGGTGGGAAGAGGGTGTTCCCTTAGCAACAAGACACAGGCAATGGCCGACACCACGTCGTTTCCCATGGGCCGCCGTTTTTAATTCGATGTTCTAACAAACGCATTTTCAATTTCTTCTCTCTAGTTTGGAGATTACAACTCAAATATTGGGTTGTCCGGAAAATAATGCAGGATTTTGGTATTAAACAAAAAAAAAGAAACTAGTTACTTTAAAGCAATGTTCTTTAATCAAANTTGACATTCATACAAATGAGTAATCCTGTAAACGTAAACAGAATATTTTATATAGATTTTTTTTAATGAAAACTTAAAATCCTGCATTATTTTCCGGACAACCCGATATAAAGATTTCTTTTGCGTCGCGTGCGGGCCTCGACACGGTAGAAGAAAAGGATGACGCCGTCCAATTCCAAAAAGTGTAGCAGTTCGGGTTTCGAAACCAGGCATAGCCATTGAAATTTTATTTGAAAATAAATTGAAAAAATGAAATTTAAATTATAAAGTTGTTCTGACCACTCGTCCTCAACACCCAAAGGGTAAAGAGGGGAACACCCTTACCCGATGCAACGCTTGTCACCTTTGAGTAGTGCCCATCTGTGCGACGTCAAGCGCACGCACGTACATTCACACAGCGTGTATCACAATAATACACTCTATCACAATCGCAACGTCTCTTTTGTTCTTAATGCACTATTTTGAGCAAAACCTTGAAATAAATTGTTAGTTAAAATTTAAGAACACAACCATATAATTGTTTGTCAAACTTGTTTTAAATAATGTTATTCCGGTTTTTTGATTAATTTTCTTCTTAACCATCATCATTAAATAATTTTTATAAAAGCTCATCAATTTTTGCTCTCGTTTAATTTGGTTTACATTAAAATAAGAATGTGGTAATTAATATAACGACAAAATTACATATACATAGTTTGAAATAAACTACAAAAAATATGAGTGAATGGTATTAGGTTGTTTTGATCAATTTTCTACCAAACCATTATTTTTTTTTTTTTTTAATCAAAACATGAATTTTTGATCTCGGTTAATTTGGTTTAAATTAAAATAAGTATGATGTAATTAATATAACAACTATAATACATGAAGTTTGAATAAAAATATGAGTCTCCGGTTCTTTTGTCTTCGACTGTACTCGATGCTACCCGAAGAAAATCTGGACAGTGGGGAACGCGTAGCGTAGGGTAGGGTAGCGTTGGGTGGCATCGGGCAGATGTGCACGAGGGTAGTACAATCTTATGGAAAATTAGACTTTGGATTTGCGTCGGGTAGGGTTGCAGCGGGTAAGTGCGTTCCCCGCTTAAATTGTGAGATTTCCTCTTGTAGTCTGCGAGGTCATAAACCTATTGTTTGATAGCTATCTTTCATCATCACTTCACCTATCCTCGCAGATTTTTGTTAATTCAGACGCGATTCGTCATCTCGCCATCTTTTTTATTTTTTGGGTGATTTCTGAGGTGTGAAGATCGTGGATGGTGAGGAGAGCTGTGTAGATATTAGTGTTGTTACTATATGATGGATTAAGTCAAGGTCTTTTTGATTGTTCTAGTCGGTCTTTTCGATCTTCGCTCCAATTTCTTTGTAATTTGTATATTTTAAAAGGTGTTTGTGAATTATTGTTAATTTATGTAGTTGTGAGTTTTTTAGTGTTGATTGTATTATGTTTATACATTTCTAAGTTTTCGAATATGTTCATTTTTCATCCTTTTTGAAAGTTGTGTAGTACTTTAATATTTTTGTATTGCCGACGGTTCGGGGTTCTTTTCTAATAGGTACCCAAAGGTTGTTGGCCGTCAATATTACTAATGCTCCAAACTGTATTAACCATTTGAAGGCCGAGATAAATTTATTTACAATTTATTATTTACAACAACGGACAAAGTTCTCAGCGCAATGAAAGGAAGACGGAATTCGTTAGAAAACCAATAAAACGAATTTAACGGTATTACATTTCTAGTCTTATTCTTTTTAGCAAACGGATAAAGAAACAAAATAGGTTTAAGAGCACCGGTTAGAGTAAATTGGCATCGAAGGTAGTCTTGTGTCGCGAAGTGGAGTAATTATAAGTACAATTACCCGGTTGATGGTCCTGGCCGTTTCAGATGATCGGCCAAGGCAATTACAGAAAGCAACGGGGCCTAACTCCAGACCGAAGCCAATCCATAAGCACTCTTTGTTTCCACAATTTGGCATCTGCTTGGGCGCCGAATTGTAACGTTTGTCGACACGGCCGACAATGACATCGGTATCGAAAATAACCAAAAACGTCTTAGCGTTTAACCAACTTCGACTAAATCCATCCCAGGAAGGGCGGAATTGTCTCACGATTTCATTTAGAACCGATTTCTTCACGAAAGCCTGTATGAGCGTAACATAAACCGGCAAAAATGTACGTACCGTGTAAAGTGATCAGTGTCAATCAGTCATTCACTATATTCACTCCCTCGCCAGCTAAAATACCCCACCAAATTGGTTCCTCATAAACTTACCGATGGTAGCTCGAAGCTTCACGGCACAAACTAGAGATGTTTTTGACCGGATTGTCACATTAAACGAAAAATGGATCATGTACCAGGGAGGTCGTACCATTGGCTACACGAAACATCCCTGTCCCATTGACGCGAAAACCAAATATTCATTAATAAAGGTGATGCTTTGTGTTTGGTGGAGTACGGCAGGCATTATGCACTTCGAACGCCTACCAAGTGGCCAGACCACAACCACAGAAATCTACCCAAATCAACTGGAACGAGTATCTCTTGTCCTAGCCAATAAACAATCTGCTATCGTCAACAGAAAATATAAGGAAGACAACGTACAGCCAGAACAACAAAAGAAATGATAATGAAACTTGGTTGGGAAGTTCTAGCACACCCTCCGTACACTCCAGGCCTGGCTCATTCTGATCTTTTGTGCCATGGACAGTCATGAGCAATCGGAAGTTCTTTAATCGCCAACAGCTGAATTTAATTTTCAAGTCCCAGGACCCAAACGTACATAAAGGGTTACTGGGATAGTAACTCGTTGAGAGAAGGTTTCAGTTGCCAATGGATACTATTTCTCCGAAGAAAATATTTCTAAACTAATGTTAATTGTAGTAACTATTAACCCCTTTAAACTCGCACGATTTTTTCTGGTTACCTAGTTAAAAGGTTATGATTAGATTAAGCACTGGGAATTCCATGGCTCTGTCAGTGTTTCAGTCCATCTTATCAACGACAAATTGAAATCATCACATTCATTCTTTTGAAGTGGAAATTACTGTATGTATTATATTGAGCAGCAGGTTTTGCATGTTAAAAATAATTAATCTAATGAATTTGACGAATGTACAGTCAGTCACTTTACCGTACCGCGCGATGTGAATCGATAACGCCGTGTCAATATTAAAAAGCGGATAACGTAATTGCCTTAATTGTCCCTCACAACTTTCACAACAAAGAAAATTGTCAGCTATCCTAATTACATCTATTATCGAAAATAAGTGTGACAATGACGTACAATTAGAAATAATGGAAGTCCTGTAATAAATAAATAACGAGAGTAATTCGAAAATCCATAAATGTATACGGGCACCATTTTGTATTTTATAGATGCTATTTATAAATAAAACACATCCCATCACAGTAGTAGTTGGTTTTAAAATGGATTTCCCCTAATAACCTAGATCACCCGGAGCTAGTACAACATAGGGATCGCCTGGCTGCAAAGGGGTTGAAAGACCCATGGTTGAGGAATGAAGCCTGGCGGTTCAATAAAGAAGAATTCGGCACGCGTGGTGCAAATTTAAGGACAAAGCTCTTTACAGGATTCAGGCTGGGGGTTGGAGCTTTACTTCTTACTATTGCTGTTGAAACTGCTTTTAAACAATTTTCCAACAGTGACAATTCCCATGGGCACCATTAATAACATTTTTTAAATTAAATGTCTCTACTTGTTAAAATGTGTACAAACATAAGCTCATTCCTAAATATAAGAAGTAATAAACAAAAATCTGAAGTTGACAAACTTAAACAGAAATTACTGCTTCATAAAGAGTAATAATCAGGGCCTCAGACCGTCAAAGGAGTTTATTAGGATGATAGTTTATAATAAATGAATAACATAGTTAATACATGACGATACATTACATTTATATTTGGTTTACCACGTAGGGTGTACGCCTAAGTGACGTACCTATTCTACTTATTTTCACCGCAAACAGTAGGAAGGACTTTATTTTTAAAGTTAGTATTGCTAGACCCTGTGAATTCACAGTGAATTTTCATTCAATTAAACTCCATTTCAATTCAGTGAAATATAAATTACTTGTAAGCAGAAATAGAAGAGAAACTTTGACTTGTAGGAAAATAAAATTCCCCAACAAAATATAGAAACTTTTTTTTTTATAGAAAATCCATCTATCATCACAGTATAAATCACAGTATTATGTACAAATAAAAGAAAAAACAATGTCTATTTCAACGATGCGCCAGCTGTTTGTTTTTCAGTTCATCTAGTAGTTCATGTTAAGAATAAATTAAATAAATATTTGAACAAACCTTTTAGGGATATTTAGACAATTATTTAATGTTTATCAGGACAATTTTTGGTTGTCTAACAATCCGATAGTCAAGATTTTGTGAAATTAATTGTACCTGTTTAATCAAGGTTGATTCAAACCTTGGCTCTATGGAATGAATTAAAATTAATCTAATACATTCCTGACGTTTTTCTGTGATAGAAGTTTAATCTCTTCTAAAAAACAAAATCAGCAAAGGGCAACTTTCTTTTTCCTGGATGACGAGAAAATATGTTTCCTTTTAGAAGAGATGTTTGGCATAGGTTAATTAATTGGCCCGCTGGCGATGTTTTTTTTCGTTCTTTTTTTTTTCAAATTGGGTCTAAATCCAAAATGAGAGGATAACCCTGCAGTACGATTAACACTAGATGGCCGGGTTGGATTAACTTTAATTAAATTTACTGTACCGAATAATTTATATGCAAACGCGGCTTGGCTTGTTTTGTATTCATGATAGGGTTCTTGCAAGGTGTTCGTTTCAACGTGCGTCAAGATACAATCGGAGTTCGCATTAACACGTTCCGACCTAAGAAATAACCAACACTTAAACTAATTGTTGGCTCACTTTCTTTTTAATTCTCATATTCATTTGATTATAAAACTCTTTTATTTCATTTGCCAGTTATTTTGTTCTCAGGGGTGAGCAATTATTTTATTGTATATGCAAAATAGCATCGTCGTTTATTATCGACATAATATACACAGATATGATAGTGTGTTATATGATTCTTCTTATTATTATTATGCGTAAACACATCTCCCGGTAAAATACGCACGGCTTCAAATAATTTATTTAAATAAAACATTTCTGAGGGCAAAAATTCTATTGAAAAAATCTGATAAACACCCCCTATATTTTGGGAATCTAAATTATAAAACACTTTTGGCCTCATTTTATTTATAATTAATAATGAATTTTCTGTGGAGCAAGTTCGACAAAATGGTACACAACATAAAACAGAAACAATCTGGTATGTAATTTTCTTGTTATTGATTACTGTTTTATTATCAAATCCGCACATGAGTGTGCAATGTTGAGCCTATCACTTCTCGCAGTCCACCGGCAATTCGAGCAGATGTAATTTAAATTACCGGCAGGCCTCAAGAATCACCAACCCCGGATGGTGGCAGTCCGGGGTTGGGCGCCGGGTGTTGTCCATAGCGAGATCAATTCAACACCCAACGCATGGGGTTCCTGGATCCTAACCCATTCACTCAGTTAGGTACTGGAACTAAACATAATAAACCTTATTAAGGGTCGATATTCAATATTCCGCCATCGGCTCTTTCAAAAATTATCATCCCCATATACAATAAAACAACCCATTATATCAGTGGCATTCCTACGCGTTCACTATATGGAGCCGAGGAACTGCCCCCTTCAATTGCACCCACACATGGAGCAACATTTCCCTGCAAGCCGAACAATCAGTTTTCCTATTATACCACCTATATTGACTTATCATACTTACCAAAAACACATCGGAAATTGAATGAATAATAGTTTAGAGTTTATCAAGTTAACGCGTTTTAATATTTTTTGTCGTTTTATTATTTTCATTATCAAACTGTTATGTTTTAATGTATATATATGACTGTATAATGAACAAGTATATACACACTACACTCACACAGATAATTTTTTAAAGCCAAAGATGATTTAACTAAATTACAAATAATAAATACGAACGTGCTCTACAATCTTGAAAAAGCGAAAAAATATTAATTAAAAAATTGTAAAAATATGAAAAACAAAAAGGAAAACAAGTAAATTAGCTCGTACTAATTAAACACACAACAGACAAAAATAATTCAATCATTCTATCTAAAATGTGTAAAAGGTTAAAACAATTGTAAATTCAATGAGGAGGATTGACTGCATATACCGAGTTCTCCTGTACTTTAAAAGGCAACACCGACTATGAAAGGACGTCGCTTGGAATTTGCATACCAGACTGCCAAAAACTTGGATCAATTAAGCAACGGATTAAAAATAAGTCCTCCGTTCAATGGGAATGCAGCCCAGGGCAGAGGCATGGAAAAAGATCAAAGAACCATCACAGAAATTAACGGCAGAACTACTAAATCTAGGACGTGCTAGGACTAGAATAACAGCTGGTCTGCTGACTGGACACTGAAGGCTCCGGAGGCATACGAATACACTCGGAGTGACATAAACAAGCCTGTGCAGATATTGCCAAGAAGAAGCAGCGGAACATGTCCTCTTTAGTGCGATGGCCTATGTTGGCTGAGATTCCTAAACCTGGAAGAGGAAAAATTAGAGCCTGAAGGATACTGACGGAAGCCATTGAAAAAGCTTTGAGGTCTGGTAAAAAGCCTTTTAACTTAACGAGGAGCTGTAGATATAAAAAAAAGAGATGTACAATATACCAATAATGGTCGCAGGTCGTAAATAGGCCGGCTCCTAAATAATTTATCTATCTATCTTGGAATTTGTCCTATTGCTTTAAAATCGAAACATCTTCTTGGTGAGTTGATTTTTTTGAGCATCAGAAAATTATCGAATTATATGTAATATTAGCTTTCATCTGACCTTATGTAACTCGAGACAATCTAGAAATACAGTCAAAGAAAAATATTTTCCAAAAGGCCGTTTTTTTGTTCTAATTATTTTGACATAGGGGTGGGTTTTAATCTAATGAATGATATCAAAGGTAATTAGAGGATTTTCGTCGGATGTCGGATAGGAAATAGTTTTGTTATGTTTGGTTTTAGTTGTTGTTGTTGTTGTTGAGTGATGACGGGTGTAATGGGCTAGGACTGTCTGCGGAGATCGACCCCCTGCCGTTCTTCTATTAGATCGACAATCTACATTTCTTTCCTCTCGCCTCGGCCGGAGCCGGCGGACTATCCTTCGGCCCCTCATCCTTTTTTACCCCCCGCCTCTGTTTTTCATTTTTTTCTCGTTTTCATAATTTTTTCTAACCTTTATCCCTAACTCGACGGGCCGGGGAGGCTCACGTTTATAATTCATGGACTTAATTGAATCTAATTAACTGACCCCTCTCTCCCGGATGTTTACTTTTCCAGCATATATCACTCCCGGATCGGTCATAAATCCAGCCCGACGAATGCCCATCGGCGACGATCAAAAGAATCGCCTAGAAAGCGGTGGAAAATCAACAAATTATTTCAATTTAAACATTGCGTTGCCCAGGTATCGGATCCATAAATCAAACGTTTAATTGATTATTTTCCTATAGTTGTATGTAAATTTAATGAACTGGCCCCCACGAAGCCTTTATTTGTATTCAGTTTTAAATTAACATATATTTTTTATTCGGAATATAGCCCGCGCAATTACTGCAGCCGCACGAGAATAATTTGAACGAGACAACAGACCTTTAGTCCCAGAGTCAAACTGACATTCTTACACAATATTTTCTAAAAAACCGTAACGGTTGGAACAAAGTTCAAATCTTACTGTCAATGCTTAATGCAAAGGACACCTTCATTCTCACTGGCAAATATTTCATGAATTTTTACCGTCTTTACAATGCAGGTGCACGGGATTTGTTTCAATTTCATATCAAGTGGATGGGTCGCAATGTCTAAAATTATGAGACTGTACACCGCCTTATCACGGAAATGAATTGGTTTGAAGAATACACGAACACACGTTTCAGGTGAATGCGTAAAAAGGGGGAATCAGACGAAAGTCTTACAGAACCAATTCAAAGATCGTTTTACAAACGTTATCAGCTAATAATGCCTGATATTTGTATTATACAACATTTGGGTCTTTTCTGTTATACGACCTGTCATCAAAATCCCGACAAATGTTAATTAATTGACAAACAATAATTTACTTAGAAAAATACTTATTTTGTATTTGTTTACTAAAGTTTAAGCAAAAAAAATTTTGTTATTTCGGTTTTTATTATATAAAAATGTAAATAGTTCATTTACCAAATAAATAGAAAAACTAGCGCTACTCTCGCCATAATGAGGGTACTTCTTGTATAATCAAATAGATAACGGGCTGCCAAAAGAAAATATTTTATTTCCTTTTGCATAATTATTTTAATTGAGATTTTTCTAATTTATTTCGAAGAATTGAATTTGTTTGTTTATTTCATAGAAAGGAATATAATTTTTTTTTAATTCGGATTTTAGTTTATTTCTACTATTCCCACTGCACAATCTGCTGAATATTTTTTTCTGATTATTGTCCCACTCGGCCGGCACGAATCTGAATAAAAGATACCATATACCTTCATTATACAGCTTAAAATTAATGTACATTAATTTCTTTTAAAATTCGATATATTTTTCACAATAAAAAACTACAAAAACTAAATAAAAATGATAACAAATTGATATAGCTTTACAATACTAACTTTTCGAAAGTTTTGAAGAACAGAATACGCACATACTTCACGTAAGAAGTTTTTCCAATGTGTAATGGAACTTGAACTCATGTTACGTTCATCAGCACAATAATTTGTAGCCTTTAAATGGGGGACTGTAACTTTGCACTGAAAGTCAGATTCAAGTATGAAGCGCTCGGGAACAATGACCACATGGGAATAAATGCTAAAGTCCATTATCGTCTAGAAATCGCCTGTCTGTATCCCAGGGCGTCAATTGTGGATAAAATAACACAAATAACAAACAATTACACACCAAAAACATGGAAGTCTGGCTAGCATTCACACTACTCCAGAGTGTATAGTAGGATAACCCCTCCATTCACTCGAAAAATTACATTCACCCCAGAGTAATCGATATTCCTCGAGATAATTTGGGAATCAGTCCCTCCATTCACGCAAATAAATACATTCTTTCATTGGTTTAATCGGTTTATAAAATTATAAGTTTCCAAATGATTATTTGAGTAGCTTGTGGTTTTTTTTTTTTTTTTTTTTTTTTTTTTTTTTTTTTTTTTTTTTTTTTTTTTTTTTTTTTTTTTTTAAATAGCCAATAAATGACTGTCCCATTTGTAAATATATTCAGCCGCTTTTACTGTAATAAAATCACGAACTAATAACAAGAAACATTTACGAATAATAAACGTTTTGGACACAGTCAAACCCCTCTTAACTCGAGTGTTTACTTTATTCGGAAATTCGCATAAAACAAAAATTGCGCTAAGCTGGCTTTTTTACTGACCAACCCGACGTTTATAAAATTTTGGTTGATAAAATTCGCTGTGTTTCTTAAAGAACGATCATTTCTTCTTTTTCCACTTCTACTTGGTATTTTAGTTAAAGAAATTCTTTGTTTATCAAAGGCTGAACGTTCGAATGATGCCTTGGTCTTCTATGTATTCTTCCCTTAGTCTCCCTGTATTGGCCAGCACTGTTATATCATTCACTTATTTGTAAAAAAAATATATTCTTCATTTTTGGCTACCAATCATAGACTTCTCCTAACAACCATCATCAAATGGTGTATAACTTCTTTCTATGAAATGTCAATACTTTCAGTGGATTAGGATTAGTCTTTGTTAGGAGTATTCACGATTTGTGCTAGATGTTAAGTGCTTGTTAAGTCAATTCGAATAAAATAAGTAAGATTGTGAACACCCCCCCCTTTTTATTACGATGTTAACATGTCAATTCTTCACCGTATTGCCTTATTTTCCGACCAGTAGAACCAAAAACTGTTGTCAAAGGTTGAAAATTTGTTAATGTTAATACACCTTCTGTTTTCAGTAGTGAAGGAAGAGTATTTTCTTTTGAATGCCAATAATCGGTAGAAAAATAAGACAAATCAGGTCTTTGATTTGCAAAACTGTACAATGAAATGGGAGAAGTGCTTGTTAATTGCTACACTACTTAAGCAAAGGCAAATATCTGAGCTGACCAGATAAGAAGGAGAATAACTGGTTCGTTAATCCAGTAATGAACATCCTTACTTTATAGGATAGGTGGATGGAACATCAACATGTTTAGTTGATGAAATTCCCATGCCTCCAGTATGAACGAGGGTAGGCGATAGGTCAGAAATTAACAAAAGTAATGTATTGGTAGAATTTAATTAAAAATAAAATACATAACAACTAACCACTAGATGATCAATTCATGCAGATCATGTTTATTACATAAGTCCTAACGGCTAATAGTCTGACTACACTGATATTCTATTCGACTTAACGGCTAACACAGGTTAGGTCCAACCCCCTCAGATCGTGAAATTTAAACCTGACTAAACTGAGTTAACAGGGTTAATACAAAGATCGTAAATACCCCCATTATGTTAAATAATGTCCACCATTCTTTCATGGACAGCTTGTCTGAATTTGTTTCAACGTTATTAGTTGTTTGTATACAAACTTGTTAATATAATTAATATGTCCTTTACAATAAAAAACGCGTTATAGCGAATTCGCGTTATGCGGGTTGTGCAAAACGGGGTATGACTGTATTAAGAAGTTAATAAATAATTTTTTTTAACAGTTGCACTTCATAGACTATCGGTTTTCAATAAATTTACATTTAATACAAATACATGTCCCAAATTTCACTGTTAAACCTTTTACCACAAGAACAGACTTTTTTATCTTTATTAATTTTATTAGCATGTAATACCAAAAATGTTCAAAGGATTTTAAGCCTTGAAATATATTGGATATTATAGAAAAATGTATTTTTCAGTATTTATGAAATTTATAAGTTTTATGTGTTGTTGTACAAATATACAGTCATGCAAAACGACTGTAACCTTTTTGGTCTAAGCACCCGTTTAAGTCCACGTTTTTTATAAAAATAGTGCGCGGTAATTAAAAGTTAAACAAAAACTAAACCATTCTCAAAAGAGAAAGCTTCTTATTCTGCGAGTCGGTATTACTTTTATTGTCTTCATTTTCTTTTTATTGAAAAAACGTTTAGTACCATTATGTACAGTTAATACTGTGAACCCACTGTAGATGCCATTTGAAAGTACAAAAGTAATTTTTTCCAGAAAAATATTTTTATTCCCACATTAAAATACAATTTCGTGGCTCAATAAACATAAACAATATAAGCAGTTTTTCGATTTTTCACCAGGACATCCTGGTTAGAATTTTGCCAACAATTTTGGGAACAGACTGAAAATATCTATTGCAAATTGTCTATAAGTCAATATAAATTATGTTTAGCGTTTTATAATTTTTTTCTATTACAATTAATAATACACAAGGATGACAAATATGAACAACTATTACAATTATAATTAATTAAGGTTTTTTAGTTGAGATAAAAAAGTCGATGGCACGAGCGGGATTCGAACCCACGATCTTCGGCTAACTAAAAAACCTTAATTAATTGTAATATATTAACTGGTCAAGCGGACCACGAAATTAGTGAATTTAACTATTTACAATATTAAAACTTATGATTTCGAGCATAATGATATCAATTTTACAGTGAATTAGATCACACAGCCGCCCATTCAATATCAGAAATATAACCAACCAAATACTTTTTTTCCAAATTTTCCCATTAGTACGTAATAATGATATTATTTCATTTATTATCAGATATATAAATGTCTCCAGAGAATGAATTGAAGGGAAAAATTCAAATCCCTTTCTTTTATTTTAATATCTTATAAAAAGTACAAACTCACGAAAATTCACAGATTTAATCGCCGGAGCGACTGAAGGGCAAAAAAAGTCTAGTTTTTAATTAAACAAAATAATAGTCAAACAGAAAACTAATAATTTACAAATAATGTGACAAGTAAATAACATAATGGAATAACGATTATTTTAAACGTATGAAGCGGTGTTCGCTGATAATTTAACGGTTTTTGGTTCGATTATGATTAAGTTAATCAAATTATGATGGTTTTTCTCAATTTACTTCTGACGCACTGAAATTAATTTAAATCGAAAACAAAAATTAGATCGTTTTTTTCTTCTTATAATTTTACAATACAATACAACTATAGTAATGTGTATTTTTGAGCATTAACATAACTTATAGTATTCAAAACTCTTTGACATTTTCTATGATTAAATCTAAATAATTTCATAATAAGGGCTTACTCCATAAGAATGACTTGCGAGTTTACAGTAATTGTTCTCTTTTTAGCCGTTTTATCGACCCATCCCGGGGTGAAGTTTTTGGTCGGCATTTCGTTTAAATTATATTGTCAATCATAATCTGTCCCCTCTTATCTTTGTATATAAAAGTGTTGTTGAGTTATGAATCAAACCATTATCCGACTTTTAACCTATTTTAAAAATTTGAAGAGTATAGACTTTTTAGAACGTGATCCATATTTTAAAGATAAGAACCGTTTCGAATGAAACGTTCCAGTTTAAATTATCCTCCTCTTCGGTACTGAACTGCAAACGGAAGCCAAAAGATTTTATCACTGTTTTGAACTGGGAAATAACTTAAAAAAATCAACTTGTCTTACACAAAATGTTCATTTGACACATTTGCTTTTACACCGTACCTTATGAAAAAACAAAATATCGATTGAAACCTGAACAACAAAAGCACATCTAGAACGATCAATTACAAAGACGAAATTTAAAATAAAAATTATTTTTTAAGATCTTAATAGACAAGAAAAACTATTTCAAAGTTTCACCAGATGTATCATTAACATATAATTTTTTACCGTGTTTCCTCCGGCGAAATTGTTTAGAGTTAAATATATTTTAGCATTATATTTGTTTCTATTTACGTTGAATATTTTCCATCTGGATTATAAAAACTTTTTAAGCTTTCCAAACGCTTTATTTTGTAGTATATGCATTTTAAAAAGTCGAACCGTGGAAACAAAAAAATCAGTCGGTTGTGGAGATTTAAAATGTAAGTACTAAGTTGGTCGGTAAAATATTATTAATGCTCAAAAATCTCTTTTATTATTGTTGATTTATCTAAATTTTACACAAAAAAATCGAAATGCATATACTATAAAATAAAACGTTGTAAAAGCTTTAAAAGATTTTATAATACATGTTTTAGCATTGTAGGTAAATTTTTATTGTACAGTTCTCCATAAATATTAACACAAACCTAGCTGAGATACTTTTACGCCACTCCCGACAGTTTTTTTAGGTTAATTTAACATATCCTAATGTATTAGTTTATCAATTTAATCGTATTTTCAACAACCAGCCAAACTCCAGAATGGTCCAATATTTTTAAGTAGCAAATTATTATTTCGATGACCATCTATTTAATTAATGCGTTGAAAACGAAAATTATTTATATGAGCAATCATCGCAGCAATAAGACTTCAATAAATGTTTCGAAAATTATGCTTTAAGAAATTAAGAAAATAAAATTCCTTAAAAAAAACAAAAAAAAAGCATGACAAATGGAAAAATCTTATATCGGTCTAGATTACTATTTGTAGGATAAACTAAATAACATATTTAAAGAAAACATTTATACGGTCATTGACAATTAGTAATTAAAATCACTTATTACCAATGCCGTAAAAATACTGATAATTGAATGAAATATAAATTATATGTGTTTGTAATATAGAAATTATAATTTAAAAAATTGAGTTTTGCTGGTCACTTTTAATACAGTTTATTCGAAAAACGTAAAAAAAATGGCTGGTCTTTTAGCCATCTGAGCATCTCAAATGTTTTAAAAATGTGTTATTATATATTTATGTATTTAAATTAACATGAATTTTTTATTCACATAAAAAAGTAAAATGTTTACAATTTACAGATAACCTTAATTTTTTAAACCTATACACAATAGTCATTAGTTGCTTGGAAGAGTAGGCACGAACTGGTTAAAAAAATTAGATTCTGAAGAAGAAAAAAAAAGATTCCTTCCTAGCAATATTTTTTCGCCTATCTAACCAGTTTTATTTATTTTTTATTAAGTATTACTTCATACTTTTTGCGTGTAAAAACAAATCCGTTTAAAGAGTGAAAAGAATCAATCACTTTTTACTAACGAATAATCTGGATATTGGTATGGTCTGTCTGAAGAATCAAATTCCACTGTTACTGCCTAACTCTCATCATCAGGACCTTCAAATCCGTAATTAAAAACAAAGGGAATGTGTAGATTTTAAGTTTGTTTGTATTGATTGTTGAATCAACTGTACAATTCGTAATTTGTAATTATTATAGACCGTAATAATAACCTTAAAATAAGTTAAAAGCTTGGCAGTAACAATTGAATTTGTTTCTTCTTCAAGACCACACCAAGATCCGAATTATTTGTAAAAACATCTCCGACAGACGGACTTAAATTCATGCCAAAAAACACTTTTTTGGAATTTTTGTTCTATGTTGTAACGTATTTGAAAAAATAAAGTTTTCGTTATTAGTTATTACTCACTGGAAAAATATACACATTCACCCAATAAAATGTTAACACAAAATTTACTTCCTTCGTTATGGAATAATACAATATTTTAAATTATTTCTTTCAATTGATTAATCTTTTTATGTAAAGTTTTGGTTGAAATGAAAGTTTAAAATTATGTTAAAATAATATTGTACGGTTGCCAATACATATATCGTAGATTATCCAGATGTTCTAATTTTCTAACACAGCCAAAACAAATACTTTTTCGATTTATGGGTTGTTTTTTTTATACTGACATTACGCAAACAAAATAAAAAATGAATAGAACACATTTTTAAATCAATAGACATGGTCCATATCTGCCATTACTATAAACGTAATATTTTTTATGTTTTTTTTGTTTTTTTAACCGGACACACGTATTTTTTGTTTATATCAAACTAGAAGTATTTTTATCGTTATATTAATTACAACATACTTATTTTAATGTAAACCAAATGAAACGAGATCAGAAATTCATGAATTTTATTAAAAAATATTTACTTATAATGGTTTGAGAAAAAATTCACCAAAACTCCGGAAAATCATTTGGACAAAATTAAATTGTTAATTTAAATTGTAACCTATCATCAAGTAATTTTTCGGTGTTTTTGTGAATTTAATTTAAATTTTTTTATTAAAATTGACCAATTTCTGATCTCGTTACTTTCTTTTACATTAAAATAAGTATGTTGTTATTAATATAATGATAAAAATACATACGTATAGTTGGAAATAAACAATAAAATAAAAGTGTCCGGGTTTTGTCTTTGAAAAACTTATAACATATAACAAGAAATTTTTATTGACAAAAAAAAATTTTTTTTGTTATTTTTTATACCGAAATACCATAGTTATACGCATTAACCCAATAAAGTGTTGAGACAAAATTTACTTATTTCATTAATAGAGTAGAACATTTTAAATTAAATTAATTTTAATTTCATTTACAATTTCCTTCACAACAAAACGGGGAAAGATAAACAAATGAAAAAATAACTATTTGACTACATTCCACATCATCAACACTATAAAGATTAAACTTCGCCAAGTTTGACTTGTATTGTCATGCAATAACGTCTTTATTTATTTTTTATAAAATAAAAAATTACATGAGCAAAATTTAAAAAAAGAACAGAAAACACTCTTAAGTCGTTGGACATGGTCCGCCCGCCTGAACAATACTACATAATAATATATTTTCCTATATCCTACGCCGCAAGAATATTCTTGATGAATTTTTGAAAAATGTGATTTTATGTTTGATCTTGAAATGAATGTAATAATTGAAGTATGTAATAATAAACTATTGTGTTGTGTTATAAATAATCATAATTTCCACGTTAATTAGTACGTTTTACACAGTGTACCATAATAAAATTTTGCTTGTATATTATCTTCCGTCAAAAAGTTCGTGTTTTTTGAATATCCGTTTTAAAAAAAAGATAATAATTGACCTGCTTTACCGTTTTTAATAAAGCGTGTAGGAAATTTATCAAAACCTTTCACTTTCATTGCAATGTAAATTTTATTTATTGCCTAACATCTCTTGATTTGTAGAAGGTAATTGCAATCGCGTTTTTCATTCAGAACGAACAATAAATCTTGAACCAAAGGGCCGTCGATTCGGCCCCCTTTTCATTCTAATTGACGAATTTCGCACGCAGTTTATAATAATCATTAGAGGTGTTCTTTTTATACTGTAACCTTTTGTCATTATGCTAATTTTCGGAACCGTATAAAATCGGAACTTTTTAATTTACAACCTTTTATATTATACCAGGATCACATATACTGTCGCTCATGTAATTAAAATGACAAGTTTCTACAAATAATTGTAAGTTTAAAATCTAGGGGTCAGTCAGAAAATTGTAACATTCCATATAAAACAGCGTAATTCAAATAACATTTTCACTATTTCGTCAAAATGCTAAAGAACATCGGCTGGCACTCAAAGAAGGGAAATTTGCTATATGTAAGTTCGGACGGGACTTGGCTTCCTGTCTTATTCGGAGAAGGAATTTTTGTCCGCGGGGTTCACGAGAGAACTTCCCACAGCGGGATAATACGGCTGTTATCCTATTCCTAGAAAAGATCAGCAGTCTCGCGTGTGGCTTCGTCTGGAATTACAGGAAATTGTTCAATTTTCCAGAGTGAGGAGGACCGACCGACTGGGATGGTGAAAGAAGAAACCAAGAAGAAGGACGGACGACACTCACCGTTCCTGACGGGTTGGGCGTCTTCCTTGAGTTCGACGATGTTCCTAATGGAGAAAACGGACTTGGCCGGTCTGTCCTTAGCACGCTGCCCGGTGGTCAAGTCCATGTTTACAGCTCGAGACACATCACAGACACATGCGGCCGAAGTGAGTTTGTAGGTGCGACTGAGCCGGCGGCCGACGGCGGGCATGCCCGTCCCCACCCGGCGCCAAGCCGCGCCTCTTCAACCGCCCAAAATGGCGGCACGACTCCACTCAGATCCTTCCAATGACCACTCCTCCTTTCCGTTCCCCTTCCTCTTTAATTGATTTTTATTGTTCCACGCCGTAAAAATCCACGGAGTTTATTGCTTTGCGCCTCCACGAAACCGCCCCGCTTATAACCCTATCCTCTCCGTTTTTGTTTGGAGACCGGTCAATTAAATAGGTCATTTGTCATTTCCTTCTGTTAATTACTGTGAAGGGGAGGAGTTGTTTTTGTTTAATTTTTCATTTTATGTACCCTTATGTTGTTTCCCTAGATGATAACCACAATTTTACCAAGTGTAGAGATAACATAGTTCCACTTTCTTTTCTCTAATTTCTAATGAAATACAACGACAAAAAGCTGACTCGTTAACTGACTAAAAAGAAGAGGCCTTTTGTAATTTCATATGTTATTAACTTTTTTTTCAACTACATATTAGATAAACAATTTTTTTTTTAATTTGTGTAGATTGTATGTGTGATAATCAGGTGTTAGGCCACAGAAACATAGAAACTCCCAACTTCTCGCCAAGCTTTGGTTTAAGTTGTAAACATCTTCAGGTCCTAATACAAAAATTTGTTTCAAAAGAAGTTATCCAGTCATTTTTAGAGATACACTTTCAAGGAAACGGAAAGCACTTTAATAGAATATTTTTCTCCAAAAATAATAATAATAAATTACTAACCTAATAATAATAATAAAAGAAGTAAAAATAAAATGAACAATGTATTAACAGAAAAACAGAAACATTAAAACATGCAGTTCATTACATGCATTTTTCAGGACCTAATACGAAAAAACATATAATTATAGTCAAATTGATAATTCACAATATTGTCTACTTACTGAGTTAGTTATATGTTACAGACTTATAGACTAGCTTGTTTTTCTTCTTTTTTTTGCATCAGCTCATAGGCCAGAGCCACCGTCTTTTATTTTATTATTTCTATTTGTTTTATTATATTATTATTTAAATTCTCACTCCAGGTCTATCAAAGAAGCCTACAATAGGGGAGAAATGCACCTTGACTCCGATTCTATTTTTTCCTTGTAGAGTTATATGTTTTTTTCGTATTAGGCCCTGAACAATTTATGTAACGAATAGCATATGTTTTAAAATTTCTACTCTGAAGATGTTTACAAATTAGTCGAAATCTTGGCGATAAGTAGAGAGTTTCTATGTGTCTGTGACCTAATACCTGATTATGGCACATCCAATTTACATAAGGTCGATCCATCTCTTAACAATATTTTCGGTTTAAACCTCAAAATAAATTAAATAGTTTATCCCCTCAATAAAAGATACTAGAAAGATAAATAAAGAAATTACGTAATTTACTCAATTAATTATGATGAATGTAATCAAATATACATTGATGGACAAATTTAACGCACGACTCAATTTATTTAGTTTAAAATCAAATCCATTATCTTTGTACATTAGTTGCAGGTAATTAGGAGCTATCACGGTCAAAATAAACAATGAATAATGCATTGTTTACTTCCTTTATTTACTTTTGTACTGATTAATCCCATTTGTACCAAAAGTAGCATTATGCTTCTCCATTCTACTACGCCTAATGATCGCATTCAGCTAATCTTTTTTCCTTCGTTGATTTCATTTGATATTTTTCTTATTCCTAAACCTATTTCCATGGCTCTTGTGAGGGATTTGAGTGTGGATGACAGTGTCAGAATCGTATCATTATTAAAGGAAGGATTCTGCCTGAGCGAAGTCGCCAGTAAATCACTCTACAATAGGAAGGATTTTTCGGCGCTTCAAAGAAACGGAGCTTCACACTAGAAGACCATGACAGGATCGACCTAGGTCTATAGACGAGAGAGAGACGACAGATCCATCCGTCATCAGGCTGTACGAAACGGCAGCATTACAGGAAATGAAATAAGAAATATGATAAGACATGTCCGAACTGATTCGATTTTATCCAGTGGGGACCACTTCTTACCACGGTTCACGAAAATGGGCAGGCTTCTATTCACAAGGAAACTTCACTAGTCAGAATGTCACTATTGGACATTGGAAAATTGTGGACGAGTTCTCTTTACAGATAGGGTGAGACGGCCTCAAATCTACAGACAGGTGTTTTCATTGGAGACGATCAGGTATGGTTCATCAATAGATTTATAATTATGGGTTCGAGTCCCGCTCGTGACACTAATTTCTCATCACACTTTTCATAAAAATTATAGATCAATTTAAAATAGTTTATTAGCGTGTCTGAATGTAAGTGTAAGTGCGAATGGAGTTAGCGGATTCTCAATAACCTCGAGGAATACCGAGTCTGTGGGGTAGTGTGCACACATGTTTTATACTTAATGTTCATGTTAATAGAATATAATCACATTAAGAATTTGAACATTTGCAAGTTAGATTAGCAAATGTCTTGTGAAAAATAAATTAAAAGAAAATTTGAAGTTTTTGATACTGTGCGTTATCTTCCCTTTTAAGGAGCACTCGGCCAATTTCAACGAGAGGGTCACGTCTTTCACGCTGCTGGATATTTACTTCAACAATAATATCGCCGCTATTAGCAACAATGCAATGGACAATGCAGTCCACCGGAAATTCCAGCATTTGTATTTTACAATAAATACAATATAAACGAGGCGGGCCTCGTTAATCGGTTATGTTGGCAGTTCGGGATCAGACCTCTGTCCTCCGTCCAACCACCGAGGTTGGGCTCCGAGCGCTGTCAACAGCTAGGTCAATTCACCACCCACGCATGAAGTTCCTGGATCCAAACCCATTCACAATCCCACTCATTCTTAAATACATTATTGCTTATTTACACACCATTCACTCAGTTGAGTTGGTGAAGTTCTCGATACTCCTCCATCACCTTGTACAAGTAACAAACCTAACTGAGGATCGATAGGGTACTCAATATTCCGTCTCACATCACAAATTATATAAACTAATAAATATATTCACTCTCAACACTAGGGAACACAACAATATCAGCACAATATGTATACAATAAGACAACCCTGTTTCCTCCAAAAATCGTAATAGGGTCCTCTGGATACCCGTTGCCGTGCTCAAGCACGATTTTCATATGGGGTGGCATACCTACACTCTCTCTATACAGAGCCAAGGAATTGTTTCAATTAGGCGGACACATCGAGTAACACTTCTCTGCATGCCGTACAACTAAAATTTAAGTAAAGATTTTTTTACTAGGTCCGATCTGCTGCTTAATTGAAACCACCAACATTGGTTGTAAATTTGTTAAATTGGTAAGTGATTAATATTTTGAAAGTGCTGACGAAGGGGATAAATTCTCTGAAACCTCTCTGTTTTTTCTTTAAAAATATGCCTTACCCCCGAATTTTAATATCTATAAAATTGTAATATTTGTGGCTGATATAAATATATTATATCGGAGATAATTTACTCATTTCTTCGTCCTAAGTTTCATTGTGCTGCACATACATGAGTATATTGCTTGTTGATCAAATTTGAATTGAAATAACCTGGAATTAATTTTTCACGTTCATGGTACTTGTTTCCCTTTTACGGTCAACTGCTTGGCAAACGAGGGCGGGGTACCGATGTTATTAAAATAACATTAAAGTTTACTTAGTCTACAGACCTACTCCCAGGTCATCCGGATGTTATCGCCTGCATTTACTTACTGCATTTTCCCATTAAAATCCCAACAACGTTCGGTGAAAATTCCATTTATTCTTATATTTCTAATCATTGTTTGATTGCACCTATACTCGGAAATAAATTCCCAAGCCTATTCCCTGGGAAATGAGTAGGTAAATTACTATACTTATTAAAACCATCGAACGTGCTTCGCAGACGGCTTCCGATTTAATTTTCCGAAAAGGGACTCGCTTATTATGTAAAGTCTCATAACGGGCGTTGATTATACACATTGCATACCCCGCGGGATTGCCCTATGAAATTACACAAATGTAAATTGCGAGATAATAAAATGTTTAACATTACGAAATGGAGAAATTTCCATTCAAGAGTTCAATCCTAACATAACTCAATTAAAATGTAGAATTTACGATTTAAACTTAATTTGTAAAATTTCAAGAGAGAGGGAGAGAGAGAAAGAGATGAAAGTACAACGTGACAAATGCCAATCTACTTAGTTCAACGCAATTCTGATGCAATGTAAAAAAAGTGCATTTAACATTTTTAATTTTTTTCTGGCCTCACACATGAATACATTGGTCAAGCCTCTGGTTACTCTATTTTTCTGATAGGTGCATATTAATATTTAAATTTCGTTAAAATTTATGTAATTATATTATTCATTTAATGCCTTTATTATACCCTACAGTTTCAATGTTGAAGGGTAGATTGATCCCTGGGTGACCACTCCTGAAATAGTTCCACTACACCTCCACCCTCCTTGAACCTTTTGCCGATGAAATGGCTGTACTATCGTCTAACCCCCATCTTGCAGTTGTTGCAGAAGACTTTCAGAGAAATATCACATGTATAGCAGATCGGTATGTAGACAATGGCAAATAAAGATAAATGACAGCAAGTGCGTCCATGTCACATTTGTACTCCGAAGTAAAATATACTACAAAATGTTCCTATCCCCAAATGCGTTTGCGTTCGTTACCTTGGGTCCCACCTAGACTCACGCTTAACACGGAATCAGAATACACGACTAAAACGGCACGACCTATACAGACGCTACTGTCTATTCTACAAAATTGTAGGACGACAATATAAGCTTTTAACGAAAACAAATTTACAACCTACAAAATGCTACTACAACCGATTTGAACAGAACTTTGGGGAACGCTAATAATCCAATATTCAACGTCTCTAACCTTTTCAATCGAATGTTCTCAGATCAGTTATAAAAGTTTCGTATTGTGTCACAAATGCTACCATCCACCACGACCTTAAAATTTCACTGATCTAAAATAATAATTACCAAAAAATTTACCAAGTTCAACAATAATCTTGGCCTTTTGTCGATTGCCAAAAGTTGGCTTCAATAATGAAAATGTTTGGTGCATTGCTTCAATTTGAGAGCAATACATTTCGGCATTGATGGTTTCACCAGTATTCAAGAAGCTGTAGTAAATCAGCCAAATGAAGCCCACCAAAGAGCCACCATCACTTTTTTTATGAGTTAAGAGTTTTGGAAAATGTGGCGATGCTTCTTCCATGTCGAGCCACCTTCCAGAACGTCTGCTTTTATCGTAGAGAATTCACTTTTTATCACAAGTAACAATTCTATGCAAAAAAGGTTCGTTTCTGTTTCGGCAAAGAAGTAGTGCGCAAATTTCATAACGATTTTTTTTTGGCAGTTGTTCAATGCATGAGGAACCCAACTTTCGAGCTGTTTCACCTTTCCAATTGCCTTACGGTGGTCAGCGACGGTCGATTTGCTAACTGACAGATTCTCTGCAGGTTTTCGAACAGTTGTTTTGGGGTTTTTCTTCGGCCAAAGCTCGTAGAACATTTAGGGAAGAAATACTTCGTCATCACCCTAGACTTCATTAATGTTTCTGGCCGTTTGTGCACCTATCCGAAAGAATTTAATCTCCCAAAACGAAATTACACGAAAATCACGCGTTGACAACTTAATAAAGATTGAATTATTCCAAACTAACATTTTTATTTGGAACAAGTTTAAAAATTGGCATTCATACAGAAAAATAAAGTAAAGAGTTTATTAGGGAGCGTCGGTGACCGCATCGGTTTGTAAAACTCCTTCAACCTGATGATGAGCTAAGGGCTATCCGGAACATTGCAAAACAACTTACTGTGAGTACGAACTATCTTTTTAAAAAGGAATGGGCTTTTTTCAAAAATACCGGCACCCTGAGGGTTTGGGTTTATATGACCTCTACTGTTGCGAACCATCGTTAAAAAAAGATTCTTTCTACATTTTTATAATATCATTATAAATATATAAAGTGCAGTTTTCACATTTCATGATTATGTCTAATAATACAACTGATACAATTATTCACAATTGTTTTTTTTTCTTTAATTAAATGATTATTATTGTAATAATGAAATAATGTTATAAATTGTTTGCATGAGTATTTTCCGTCTTCGCCGATAAAATGAGAAATATACGGTTTGTCAGTTGTAAGGGAATTGAATTTACCATTATATTAAAGGTATTAAATTACCAGCTTCGAATTAATCGATAAAGCTAAACCGTGAGAAAGGCTATCAAAGGGTTGCCTTTTTTCAGTAGGAATATTATGGGTTGATCCAAAATTAACGCAGATTTTAAAAATTTTAAAAATCTTTTATTTTCGCAGGTGCTTAAACAAAGCTAAACCATAAAATTTAATTATGGGTTATAATAAGTCCTTATAATTGTTATCTTTTACACAAATCGTTTTAGTTTATATTGAATTTTATAAGAGTGAGGACCTGCGAAATTAAATAAGTTCAAACTAGATTTTCGTCAAATTTATTTGAACGAATTGAAACTTGGGCGAAGTGCGGCCCAACCCGCGCGTAACATCTATACAGCTTGGGGGAAGGAAAGCATGTTGTAGCGATGGTTTCAGAGAATTCGTCATGTAGATTGGATCTCGGCCGCAAAGGTTAATAATAATAAATAATATTATGAATTATTTGTTTGAGCATTTTCCGTCTTCACCGACAAAACGAGAAATGTACGGTAGCATGTAGAAATGTATAGTAGCAGGCCTTTCGTTGTGGACGTCGACCAACTCAAAACGTTGATTAAAGAAAATGCATGTAAGACAATAGGGGAAATTGCGGAAGAGCTAAGTGTTAACTACTCAACCACGGTTCGCCATCTGGAGCAAATTGGTAAGGAAGCTTGACAAGTGGGTACCGCACGAACTGACCAAGTCCCAAGAAATCGACACTTTGAAATTTGCACGTCTGTTCTGTTGCGCACCAAAATGATCCATTTCTCGATCGATTCATCACGTGCAATAAGAAAAGGATTCTGTACGATAAAGGAGGCGTACGCAGTGGTTGGACAAGGATGAAGCCCAAAACACTTCCCAAAACCAAATCTGAGCCCAAAAAAGATTATGGTGACTGATTGGTGGTGTACTGCTGGGGTTGTTCACTACAATTTCCTGAAATATGGCGAAAGTATCACAGCATAGAAATTGACAAAATGCACGGTAAATTGCAACGTCTTAGTCCAGCATTTACCAACCGTAAGGGGCCGATTCGTTTTCACGATTACGCCAGGCCAGTCGCAATGCCAAAGGCCCTGCAGAAACTTAAGGACTTATAAGTCCTTAATTGAGTAATAAAATATTACTCAATTTATAAGAAAACTTATCACACCATCCATATTCACTCGATCTCTCGCCTACAGACTTCCACTTTTTTAGCCATTTTGATCACTTCTTGAGGGATGAAATTTTTAGAGAACGCTGTGAAGACTTCCAAGACTTTATTGTGAGTCTAAATAAAGATTTTTACGTCAACGAATAAATGCGCTTATTACACGTTGGCAAAACGTATAGATTTTGATGAAAAATATTTCGAATAAATTTTCGTTATTTTATAAAAATTAAAAATAGTTTTGATTGCTTTTCAAAACCTGCATTATATTTGCGCAAGCCCAATAAAATATTTTTCCCTAAATTTTTGTGATGTCAAAATATCTTTCTCTATTTTCATTTATATGGTTATATACAACATCATTATTATTTTTTGATATCAGGGATATCATGTTAGTCATTATTTTTTATATTTATACCTCTGCTTTTTGCTTTATTATGTTATTTTTGTTCATAAAATATTATTATTTCTGAAACCACTTGCATCTAACCCGTAAACTTTTGGTGTCAATGTGATGGTTTCTTACGTATTTATAGTTCTTTCATGAAAATTATAAATGTTAGGGGTCAGGAGGGTGTGCTCTGAGAAGTGGGCGTAGAAGTTAGATAAATATATTAATGTAATGATCGAGGTTGCGGTCTAGGTTGGGGTGTTTCTTAAACCAAAAACAGTTTTGCTGCCCAGCTTTCGACTTTATAAAGTCATCCTTAACCCGGATCTGTCTTTGGATAAAGAAATACCCCCAGCCCTGACCACAACCTCAATCACTACTTTAGTGTAATTACAACAGTTAGTCGATTCTAACAATATTTAGGCAAATAAATTCGACTTTGTAGAACCAGTTTCCTGTCTAGTTACTAGATTGTGAAACAGCTAAGTATAGAAATATAGTGAACAATTCACCTATTAATTATATTCCTGAGCCCAAAGTAAAATTAATCACCTACAACGAACTCATAATCTCAACTAAAAATATTGTACTATAAATTTTAAAGTGAATGCATTCTCCGAAAACGATTAAACACCGTACACCTTCACCCATATTGCATTAGATCATAGTTGCAAAATCTAAAATTGACGTTTCTGTTTATGCTGAGAGGGAGAGTGATGAGCGATGAAGGTGGAGACTATCACACATTTGTGATTTTTTTTAAAAGGAAATTGGTCTTTTCAATCTCGTCCTTAATTGCAATCGATTCACTTTCTTGAAGAGGGATAATTATAGTTTAATTTCGGATACGAGTAGACTTTGTGGACATATTACATTTCGAGCACTAATAACAGGCTGGAGTGACAAGAATGCTATTTCTCGAACCAATTAGCTTTTAAATCGTTTTACTGACGCAAAAACAACATTTAAGTTTAAATATCGTTCTATTAGCAAGCATTAGTCAGCCGCAATACTCGAACAGTTGATTCTTCGTAGCTTCACATCGTTGGTAGTCTACACGGTCAAGATAATTTTAATTTCACTATTAATTGATCCTTGGTAGTTTCTGCTGAGAAGAATAGATAAATAAGAGAAAATATGTTATGCTCAAGTGATAGAGCAGAGGCATATTTAGTCGAAAATCGTGGGTTCGAACCCCGCCTGTGACACAAATTTTTCATTTCGAAAAAATTGGGTATAATTAAGTGATTAATTGAAAAAATATGTTATTACATACGTGTTTTTCTGTTGCTGTGACAGCCTGATAAGAAGGTTTCTACTCACAGGCGAAGAAAAGCTTAATCAAGAAAATATAACTGATAAGACCGAATAAAAAAGCATATTTATTCTTTGTGGACTTCCAAGCAGCATTTGATAGGATAGATAGAAAAGCTTACTTTATAAATTATCTTTCAATAAACATTATAAAAATATTGAAAAGTTATTATGAAAACTTGGATGCAAACATTTGGACAAAAAATGGGCATTCCCCTGCGAAATGGGAGGATGCCTGCTCAGTCCTATGCTTTTTTCAATATTCATGAATCACCTAGAAGATGAACTAGCAGGTGTTCTTTCAAATAAATGTAAGATTAAAACCTTGACGTTTGAAGATGACATAGTGCTTATAGCTCCTTCACCGGCTTCCTTGCAATTAATGATTAGAGATTTGGAGGTATATTGTGAAAAATGGAATCTTAAAATGAGCCTGAATAAATCGCAAATTATGGTGTACAAGAAGAGGAGAGGAAGACTGAAGAAAACGAGGTGGTATTTTAAAAGTTAGAGAATGCTGACCGTGGATAACTACAAATATTTACGTATAAACCAGTCCTTCATTTAACTTTAAATCAAACAGAAAAGAAAAAAATAGTTAAATCTAAATTTGCAGTTAACTGTATTTGGAATAAAGTAATAGATAATAAAAATATCTCTACAAATAGAAAAATTCAAGTATTTAATAGCGCCATACAATAGGTGGTATGTTATGGAGCGCACGTCTGGGGACAATTGAATTTGCCGTTAGTAGAAAAGGTGCAAAAATATTTTATAAAAACCGAATACACCTGACTATATATTATACCTAGAAACCTCAAACTCACCCCTTTACAGTTACACACTAAAATTACTTCTAAATTATATCCGAAAAGTATTAAGTCATCCCCCAAACAGAATAACCAATTTCCTGGCAAATGAAATAATAGATAAAGAAATATCTTGGTCTAAACATCTAGTGCAAATAGACAACCAGGTGCAAGTAGAAATTAATAAAGAAATTCTTAAAACCTTTAATTTGGAGAAGTTAATAAATGAAATTGTAATTAAAATTAAAAATGAAATATTATCTAGAGCCATGATTAGTGAATTCCACACCTTAGACGTAAAATTAGATCCAGGTCAAGCAAAACACTAGATTCGCAATAACTCATTTAGTTTATACTACACTTCTCTAATTTTCAGACCTAGAGGGGAACTGGTTGGACTTAACTACCAACCGTGAAGGGATAGGGTATTTAATTGGGCCATATGCAATTTAAACGTGCCGGAGGATACCTACCACTTCTTAGGAATATGTCCAGTTCTGAGGGAAATTAGAAAAGAGTGCTTTGGAAAAGGGCGACTGAATAAGGAGGAAATAGTAAATACATTGAATTGGGTGGCACTTGCCAGATATTTATATAAAACGATAAAATATTGGAAGTTCCTGATTGAGCATTTCAATTAGCAATCTGAGTTAATATTATAAATAACATAAAGAAATAAAAATGACTAAAAATAAATGTAATATGTATCATATTTAAGAAAAAATAAATAAATAAAAAATAAAAATAAATTTAAAAAATAAATAAACGATGATTAACTTAATCATAAATGATATAAATGACATGAAATAAATGATAAAACTTAAGAAAAATCTCTTTATACACAAGGTTTTAGAAAAACATTTTCTTTATCGTCCAACGTTTCGAACTTTATTGAGATCATCTTCAGGGCCTGGGATTTATAAACATTGTTTAAATTTTACAAATACATGTAGAATGTGAAAAAAATGAATTTATACAATGCTAGAAAATTGTAGATTAAAAAAAATCCTACATGTATTTGTAAAATTGAAACAAGCCTGAAGATGATCTCAATAAAGATCGAAACGTTGGCACGATAAAGAAAATGTTTTTCTAAAACCTAAGTCACACCAGACCGCATCTCATGATCTTCGAATAATCATTCACCAACGGTCACTAAACACCACATAATAATAATAATATGGTAAATTTATACATACGATATTGCTGTTGTAATATTTTGTATTTCATATTTTATTTATGTAAATAAAACCAGTTATTTATTCATTCATCACTGATAAGATATCAAGTCTATACAGACTCACTCTCTGACTACAACGAAAAGTTTTTAGCCACCTCGACAAATCTAAACTACAATTATGTTGTGTTAATTTTATAGATTAAAAAATATTTTAAAAAAATACAGAATGATTAAACAGGCTTTCTATAGGAATAACAAATATGACAGTAAAAGTCAAATCTCATCATCGGTGTATGCATTAAGCAAGTTTTTTACATCTCTTGATTCGATTTTAACGAGTAGTTAATTTATGCTACGACGGAAGGCATTTACCACTTCCATTTCCTTTTTTGAAAAATTCCATTTTATCAATTACTCTTCGTAATGTGAATCGAATTTGTTTAACGCTTCACTGAGGATAATAAAATCATATCGATCTACGGGCTCTAGGATGTCTATGGCCGGGGCGCTATGGATCCACGTAATTGAAACGTAGGATGGCCCCTTTGGTTCAGACCGATAAAAAACAAAATCCCTCGGGGAATCCTTTGATCACGAACTCATGAATTTATTTATTCAACGTGAGCTTTCTATCCCGGCGTCTTTCCCATTGGTCGTCTGGACGCCATCAAATCACTCCTATAAGGTGAAAGTCAAACGGTCATAACTTCAAGGATTCAATTCTTTGTTCTATCCTCTGGATAAGCTCGTTATCGTCTACTGATAACCCTCTTATAAAAAAAATTATTTGACGCAGCTCGAAAAATCATTACTTTTTTAGTATCAGAAACGGCCTATTCATTAACAACTCCTTCTGTAATTACGTTGCCATGAAATTGCATACTGATTTGCCCCCAGATGATTACCAGATTGATTTAAGATCGATGAAACCGCCTGCACCTGTTAAATTCTTATTACCGCGCATATTTATTATTAAAATATTCTCTCCATCGATAACTGTTTTCAGCAGGATCAAACGCCCCGTAATTTATCCAGCCCCAGGATGAAAATTGAATAACTTCGAATAATGATACGTCGGTTTAATAGTAGAATCACCAGTTTTGCATGGATTTAATCGTCTGCTGATTTTTTATATCGAAATAGAGTTACTTCTTTATTATTATAAGTAAAGGAAGAATATAATAAATAATTTTAATTGGGTTGAACCTATTGCGTTTGCTTAGAGGAAGGTGAAAACTTTTCCCTTTATACATTATTTGTATTCAATATGCTTGATTCTAAAATAAAATTATTTAGCCTCTCAGACACGTTTCGGTTTATATCTTCAGTGGTAGGTCTCTATTTTTCGATTTATTAAAATAAAACAGCAACACAGGTCTAAAGATTGTTAGAAGCTCAAACGTGTCTCACAGACCAAAAGCAGTAAGGTTGGACAGAGTAAAATGATCGGAAACGACCAACATATTCATCGCCCCACCCCATAAACCTCGAGGAAATTTCACAATTCATACAAGAGATATGTAAAACAGAATTTTGAACTTATTGGTCATTGTTTAACAGAACATATTGCAAAATGTTTTCACGAACGGTCTGGATCAAGGTATGGTCATAAAGAGAAAAGCAAATTTAGTTGTCACTGCCAAGCTTTCGACCTATCTTAAGGTCATCATCTGGACAATACAATCTTAAGAATGTCTATGGATTGACTAGTTTTTTGGACTAGTCTATTGGATAGTTTTTTACAGGCGATACAAATTTCCTTGAAGACCGACTTAGTCTTCACTAGACATTGCCAAAAACTGTAACACCATATTATGTCACTTCTGGCAGTAACAACTTAATTTTTCTTCAAGACCATACCTTGATCCAGAGTGTTCGTGAGTGAAAAAGTGGTCGGCACTTCAAACATTGAAAGCAAAATGTTTGTATACACGAAGTATTTTCGATATAATGTTAGATATACATTTATTTTCGTTAGATAACAATAGTTAATTAAAATTTTTGTGATCACAATTTGAAAAATAAATTCAACTCACATCAACAGATAAATAAATAATAATAAATGACAACAAGTTCATGACAAACTGTTTAGTGAAGGGATAAAACATCTAAAAAAACCAAGCTAAGAAGGAAGTCCAGTATACACTGAACTATCAGTCTTCGTCTCAAATGAATGGCATTAGCTTAACTTGTCAGGAAAAGGTACCCATTACATCTACCATGGTATTTATGTTTATTCTTTGTAGGACCAAGGTTTCCAATACCAGCTATCAAACTACTACAGCCATTGGCACAAGCCTTCTTAAAGTTTATATTTATGGTGCATTTTTCAATAAAACTTTTGATTGTGTCCAACCTGCATATCTCATGCAAAAATCCAATCGTTATGGATGCAGGAGAATTAGTGCACAGACTAAGAAATTTATTCTGAGCAACTTGCAGTTTCCTATAGTTACTTTCACATGTTGACAGTATAACAACAGAACAAGAATAAATATGAGCTGATCTTACCATCATTTTGTGTACATATAAGCAATTATTCAGACCCGACTCTCTATAGAGTATGGAAACGTAAAATTTAGTTTGCTCCCAAGTTACACGCCAAAGTATTTAACCGAGGAGGACCAAGGTATCATATTACCATTTATCCCACGTCATCACTGAGTATAGGTCGTCTCCTAGTGAAAAGATAGATATCAAAAAATAATATTGTTGAGTGACAGAATTCGGTAAGGTGGAAAACCAGGAACGCTTGCCAACCAACAGATTTTCTAAACTCTTATTATTGGGTTGTCCGGAAAATAATGCAGGATTTTAAGTTTTCATTAAAAAAAATCTATATAAAATATTCTGTTTACGTTTACAGGATNTGGGAAATTATTTTGATTAAAGAACATTGCTTTAAAGTAACTAGTTTCTTTTTTTTTGTTTAATACCAAAATCCTGCATTATTTTCCGGACAACCCAATAGCTTTCAAACAAACTTTTCCGGTTTTAACTCCGCTCCTGCCTCTGGAGTTATAAGTTAACGAATATGGCGTCAGAAACCGTCTCTGCGATAGACACTACGCGATTAGACACGAACGATTTTAAAATGTGCGGCACTGAATTGAACCATGACAGTAAGACAGTAGAGTCAGAAAATAATCTAACTCCTGCTAAAGGGGGTGGCAGCGCTACACTTCTTACAGACACAAGATTGGATATCAGAACGGCGGCACAGTTCTAAGCGGGATATGGATATGACTTTGAGAGGAGTAACTTTACACTTGGCCTTCCACAGTAATGTGCAGTTTCGAAGAGTAAGTATAAGATTGTAGCATACGCCTTTTCGGAGGCGTCACAAAAGCCGACACAGAGGGAACAATGAAACAGGGAGAACACAACGAAGGATCCGAAGGGCTGCTAGGGAAGAAAACAAGAAGAAGAAAGAAGTCGGTCAATTGCAACCTCTGTTCGCTCAAAGCTATTAATTCTTCCCAATCATATTTTGAAAGCCAAAAGCGTTGTAAAATTACTTTCATGGCCAATACGACTGGAGAGATAAAACCGAGAGGGAGACCACGCTCTGCCAACTGCCTCTGCGATATCCACTTGCCGATGACCTCAGTAACTCATTCGCACAATGATATTGAAAACTGCAGGTACAAGATGATGACTTTCCTTCCTTTCTTTCTTTCTTTTTGTTAAAGAGAATACAACTGGATTAAAATGGAGAAAAGACGAGAAAAGTTGTTTGTTTACAAAATCAGTAATTTTTATGTATCATACTATTATTAAGTAAATCCGTTATTAAATATGAGAATTAAATTTTAAAATTAAAAGTTTTTAGTTTGTATTTTCTATTTTGTTTTATCCAACTAACAAGAATATATAATAATTAAAGTTAATAGAATAAGAATAAATTACAAATATCCCTGTTCATTTTTGAGCAGATTACATGGAAGCGATTCTACGTGTATTTTGATAGCGTTGATGTAACGCATCGTAGGCAATGGGGTAGTTTCGGGGGTTAGCCGAAAGCCGGAGATGATGGATAAGTAATAACTAGAAAAATTCAACTCGATACTATTAGCTAACTTTGTCCGTTGGCTTTATTTTTCCTTGAAATTTTAATTGACTGCCTCTTTCAAATTCTTACCTTCTTTAAAACTCGGTACGTACGCAGCAGCACTGTGAAGTGCTTCTCCTTTCAAGGGGATTTTAGCTACTGACGTATTGTTGTGCACTATATTATGCACACTAGAAACCGAGATGAATTCTGGCCAATCGTCAATCTTGCCGCTAAATCGGAGCAAGGAAATTTTAGGCAAGGTGGAATTTGTATGGGAGATTTGTATTTGGTTGTGACGAGTTGTCTCTCGTACCGTGTCCAAACCTACACGAACCCGCTTGTGAGAATTCAATAAAATCGCCGTTATGTTGTACCATTTCACCGATGGTAACTACCGAACTATCAGGAATAAATGCAAACAAATTAGATTCCTAAAGGTAAGAGGTTCATTGACAGGAAACGAGAAAGCTATTTAAAATATCACATTACAATGCCATCAATGTTATAAAAAAAAAGATCAATTGAAGCGTGGCAGAATAGATACAGATCTTCAAACACTGTACAATGATATAAATCTATCTTCCCTAAGGTCGGTTGCCAACCTTGGTTCACCAGAGAAAGGTTTGAGCGGTTCAGCACTATCACAATAGCCAGACTACGTTCATAGCAGCATACCTACACATGTTGGATAATCCTTTTTTTTAAAGATAGTACCTACTCATAGTAAGACTGGAAGACAGTGGACCTGTGTACGGTGTGCACCCAAGTTGAAAACGCGGAACATATCGTATGGTACTGCCAAATTTTTTAAAAGGAAAGAAACTCTTTTCCCTGCGATAGATCAATGCAAAATTGCAAAGCCTTATAATTACAAATTTTTAATATATACAGAAAACTTCAGCGATTTTATAAACGAATTGGTTTGTGAGTGCTATAAATGATCAATTAAACAATTATTCACTTGGATGAGGGCAATAGCAATAGTAATACTTATGTTCTAATGTTTCCTGATCTAATTAAATTGGGTCTCGTAAATGGATACTGGATGCGCCTCTACATTTTATTTTATCATTGTTGAATTGTTTAGCAACATCATATACTTTTGATGCATTAAAATTTGTTGGAGCGTTTTAAGACAAGATTATCCAATCGTTCGATTATTTTTTGTTCTATGGTACCCATTATGAACGATTAAAATGCAATTTATTTAAGTGAAGAGAGGAATGTGTTTGGGTTTTGGGAGCTTGTAAACAAAATCTTGGAAGAGTCGAAACTTGCAGGTTTTGTTTTGTAATGAAAGGTAACAAAGAGATTAACAATCTAGGGGTTTTGCTAATGGAAGCTGAGTGATTACTGAGAAGTGATAAATGAGGTTGCTTTTCTTGTTGGAGCATGAAGCAATTATTCCAACTACGCAATGATTTTGGAATCTGATTATGGGCCGGGAAACCAAAAAATGATCATGGCCCGGGAAGGGGGACCAAAAACCTATGTATGCGGCTGTCGGTCGCAATAAAATAATAATGGAAACAAAGGAAAAATAACAAAATAAAATAAAAACTTACTCTTAGCGTGGCCGCGTCGTAGCTCGATATGCTCGTAACCACTGCCAGGACATAAATCTGCTGCTGGAACACCAATTGAAAGCTCCATCCTTATCCGGTGCGATGTGACGGCTGCAGAACGGTTCTGGACGTGGCACTCGCGTACTTTGTTACTGTCACTACTTAGCGATCGGGCATAAATAAAACGAAAGGAAACTTCTCAGGAAATTTTAAAAAAACTACTGGAAAGGAGTAATGAAATTGGAGGCGATTTGAGGCGAGCGGACTGTAGGAATTGTACGAAGGAAAATAGGGAACAGTAGGAATAAAACGATGGAAACAGGTTATTTAAAGATTATGAGATGCTGTCTGGTGTGAATAGGTTAGAAAAACCTTTTGATTACAGTACCAACGTTTCGACCTTAATTGAGATCATCTTCAGGGCCTGGGAATTAAAAACATTGTTTAAATTATACAAATACATATAACATATGAAAATGAATTTATAAAATGACGTACACATTATAGAATGTTTTAGGTTTAATCAAAGTATTTGGACTCACTCGAAGTGTGTACAAGGTGTTTTCTGAGTAGTAGTGTCAATGTTTTTTGTCGCGTAGTGAGATTTTAATGTTTTTTCTTTATATGTTTGATTTTGGAGGAGTGAGAAAGTTAAAAATAAACGTTGGCACGATAAAGAAAATGTTTTTCTAACCTACAACACACCAGACCGTATCTCGCGATCTTTAAATAATCGCGTTAATTAATAAAAGTAATTAACGGTAACTAAATATTACACATTTCTATAATGGAAACAGGATGAAATCTAAAAGGAGGCAGTAAAACAACGAGAAAGGATATAATCGGAAACAAATTAGTTTGACGATGGGACATGGACGGAAGCAAAACGGACAATGAAGAAATGGCGGAGTCGAGGTGGCGAAAACGGAATAAAAAAATTGGCGGGAAAAGAAATTGTATCACATTTTTCAGTTACAGTAACTCCCACTTGAAAAACACAGGTGCCCATAGGTTTTGAATAAATGATTTTTTTTTTGGCGATAATCGTTACACCGTCTTGTGTTTCAAAACCAATGTTTTTTTCAAATTGTCTTCATCGACCATCACCGTCATATCCTGCTTGAGATTTTAAGTCTCAAGGAGCTTGTAGTAGACGTCATTTTATGATTGATAGTACCACCTAAGATTGTTACTGAGTTCCTTTCCGTATTTCTCTATTGATTAGGGCTATATCATTGCATATCCTCTTATTTCTTTGCAGTTTAACTGTTATGCTACATAGGATGGGTGTTTGTACTCCCCTTGGGCTTCCTTAATTATGCTCACATGGATGGCACTGTTTCCTTTATATAATCTTGTAGTCACCATTAAATAGACACGGTTTTTGTCACAAAACCAATAATAAAAATAATTAAATAAACTAGAATTAAATAAAACCCCAATATCTGAAGGTGTGTGTTTCGTCAATCTTCTTTTCGGAACCCAGCAATGCACCACCTAAACCCTTAACATAGCCAAAGCCCTGGATAATATGAGGTCTTCATCTGAGAGCATAATATGATCTGCAATTCCACCTCCCAGCATTGAACGTTACTCTGGCTCTTTATTTATTTACATATTACATCTTCTAAGTCCTGCAAGTTAAAAAAAGTTATTTCTTTTTATGTTCAATAAAAAATTTAATTCCATTATGTACGCACTTTTATTTGTTATTATATATTTTGATTTTTGTTTTATTCCTTTGTTCACAAGAAAAGGGTAATAAAATTACAGGGTTGTTAATTGTTATGTGAACAAAATGACATACTGTTCTACCTTCTTTGTTTAATTCATTTTTTAAACTTATTAGCAATAATTAAAAAAATATTTTTAAAAAATTGAACCCTTCATTTCTTTCATATATCAATCCCTGGCACATTTAAATTCGAAAAACCCACCAAAGTTTACACATGGAATTATGAGTAAGATCAATTTGGTGAGCGTCAGCTATGAAAAAGAGGTGATTCATTTATCTGAGTGAGTGGTTTTGATTTGATCTTTAAAAAGAACCGTTTTCCCATCTCTAGATAGGGCATCCAGCTCTTATTTGCTACGCTAGCAGTTCTGGGTTCAAATCCCAACATGGTCAAAATTTAATTGAAAGTAATATCAAACAAATATTATAAAGTGGTTTGATGTTCGACCATCGTCCACAACACCAACAGGTGGGGGTTAAGCCCTCCTGGATGACAGTAAGTTAAAAAATATATATATAAATAAAAAAACTTAATATAAACGTTTTTATTTAAAACTAATATGTGAATTTAGGAATAATTTCTTTCGTATGAGGAATATATTAAAATACCACGAATAAAAATTTAAATTTAAAATTAGCGCATACAATTAAATAATAATAATGTATCGTACATATAAAATTCCAACAAAAACAATATTTATGTTAATGAAGTACAAGAATATGAAATAAAATTAATGATAAAAAAAATGTTTATTAAGAATAAAACTCAATCATCAATTTCCATTTTTGATATTGTTTCTTCTTTTAGTTGAATTGTTTTCTCCTTTTGGCTGACACACTTTCTAATTTCACGACCAAGAGCAGCCCCCAAAGGCGGTGGAACTGCATTTCCTACCTGAAAAAAAAAAATAAATAACATGAATATTTTAATTAATATGACCATCTGGTTTATTTACCTGTCTATGTTTGTCAAGGATAGTTCCATAGAATCTGTACTTGTCTGGAAAACCCTGAGATCTTGCACATTCTCGAACGCTGACCACTCTTGTTTGCTCAGGATGGAGGACTCGCCCCTGGCAATTAAACATGAATGTAAAGACATTTCAAATAAAACAAATCAAGAAAAAAGTCAGAATAATTTTCTACAAATACCTGTTTCCCCATGGGCTCAGGGTTAGTAACAGTCGTACTGAAAAAGCCGTCCCATTCGAGTCGACCGTATAAACCGGCCCAGTGGTTGTGCCTGTTTCCAGTGTGAGGCAGACACCAAGGGATCAATGTGTTAAACTGACGATCCATAGGGTCACAAGGCTTCCCAGTAGCACATGCACATACTCCTCGTAATGCCCCGGTTTTGGATTTTCCATTTTTTTTGTCGTGGTGTGTATAAATTCTAAAGAAACCAATAAATACATTAAAAAACAATAGTACTGGAACAATTTTTTAAAATCTGAATTTGTGAAAAAAAATTCAAGTTATTTACACATTAAATAATTATTTCCATATTTACTAATTATTTATGACAAATTAAAAAAAATATTACAAACAAAAACCACGAGGGAGCAAATTGTCAAAAATATGAACAAAGGATTCCTGTGACATGTCCTCGATTAGACCTTTAAATGAAAGTATTTTTGATAGATTTACAACCAAGAAAAATGTATTTCACAATATGATACAAAATTTAGTATTGTGGGGGAATAAAAAATTATAGAAAATGACCAAAAGGTTAAATTGAAAAATGATCTTCGCAGTAACATTGACAAAGCAATACTAAAGTCCACGGAAACCGACTCTACTCGAAGAGGTTACAAAAAAAACCACCTTATAATAAGAATTGAAAAGCTAGGGTTTCACAGATGAGGTATGTCCTGGAATGACATCGTACCCAGGGAAGGGTTTATAGTGATGGTTAACTCCAGAACGAGTTACCTCACCAAAACAATTGTGTAAAGAGACGAAAAAAATTACACCTACAATTTTTTAGTGTGGGTACCATCGTTCAGCCTAACACTAATGTTAGGCAAATCCCTCCAATCAGAGCCACTTGCTGTCGGAATTTGTGATATTCTCGCTTCTACGATAGGTGCCATGTCTTTGCAAATGTGATCCCTGAGGATGGTTTGGTACTGACTTCCTCTCATCTTTTAAACAAAATAAAATAATATTAAACATGCATAATAATCTGGTATGAAATTATTTATTTTAAATTTCTCTTGCTCATCCTTTCATCAATCATAATTATATTATACACTGATGGACAAAATTAATGCACAACCCTTAAATTTTAATGTGTTTAGGTTGATTCACATTTTGCATACCAAAAATAGGTTTGGTTGTAAAAAAAGACATTTAAAAAGAAAATGTTTATTACCTAATTATTTAAAAATAAATAAATAAAAAAAGACACAAATCATGTCCGATAAAGGCCTTTGCATTCATCGGAATAGATTGCTGACAAAATCCTGAGGAATTCTTTACCATTCATCAAGAACAGCCATTGCCAATTCATCTAGAGTGGTAGAACCTGGATTTCATAATCATACTCGTCGCTTAAATGCCACTTCAGGAACCATACATCATGGGGTCTTTCTCTCCAAGAGATTCCATATGAAAATTCACCTGTCTAAATATTTGAGGCCAACTCTTACTTCATCGATAAAGAAAACTCGCCCCACTCTTTTAATATTGCCAATTTCTGAGCCTTTTTACAGTCCTGGAGGAAATTGAAACATTTAGGACTTGTCTTATCAGATTTCTTATCTCATTTCCCGTAATGCTGAGGTTTTGTAGAATCTGATAATGGATGAATCTATCATCTCTCTGGTCTCTAGACTTAGGTCGACACTGACCTAAGTCTAGCGTGGAGCCCAGTATCTTGAAGTGCCAAAGAATCCTTTTTATCATAGAGTGATTTACACTCGTCTCCGTGCGACTTTGTGCTGTATCTCTCCTTTAATAACGTTATGACTCTGTCTGTCATACTCTTTATTGGAGCCATTGAAAAAGATTTAAGATTTTTAAGAATATGAATAATAATCCATTTACATTTTAGTGGTCAATTGACCAAGTTACTTCTTTCAATTAATTATTCTTTTTCTGTAAGGTCTCAGTCGAGATAAAAAAAAGTCAGTGTCATGAGCGGGATTCGAACCCACGACCTTCGGCTTGATGCGCCGCTGCTCTACCACTTGAGTTATCGTGACTTCGATTCTCTTGGACACCAACTCCATCTCAACCTACAACCGTACGAATTTCCCCTCTTTTCGCCATTTCCAAATGTCGTGTAATCAAGATTCGATTCTCAGTGACTAGAGGATTGACCTAAGTGTCCGAGAGGATCGAAGACAATAGCTCAAGTGGTAGAGCAGCGGCGTATTTAGCCAAAGGTCTAGGGTTCGAATCCCGCTCATGGCACTGACTTTTTTATCTCAACCTTACATAAAAAGAATAATTAATTGAAATAAGAAAAATATCAAATGAAATCAACAAAGGAAAAAGATTAACTGAAAGCATTTTTTTTTTTTTAACAAGCAATTTCATCAACTCTGTTTTTGGAAAGAAAGAAAGGGGGAAAAACAATATATCAGTTTCGAATGCAGGGCCACTGCCAGAGACCTTTACAGTGATGAGCACTGTCTCAACAGTAAACCATCGCAGCCACTGATGCCCCAAAAACGATCAAAAAGATCTAAGATGGAAGGGCATAATGCTACTTTTTGTGCAAAAGGGGTTAATCAGTAAAACAAAAGTAAATAAAGTAAACAAAGCAATATTTACTGTTTACTTTTACTATGATAGCTCCTAATTATCTGTAATATATGTACAATGATAATGGATTTAATTTTAAACTAAATAAATTGAGTGGTGCATTAAATTTGTCCATCGATGTAATTAGAACAGACGAACAATCATGGGGACAATACATAAACAAAAGAAATTGCATTAAATAATGAAAATATTCATAATTATTATGTTATGAAAATTTCCCTGCATTCTATTTACAACTTGAAGGCAAAATGTTATGAATAAACTAAATTATGTTGCAGAACTTACCTGTTTCTGAAAATGTGAAATAGGTTCTCCAATATACGGTATCTCTTCATCCCTAAATCCATTAGGAATTTGAGGTAGATCAGACATAGCATCCCGGACAGTAATGGTCCTGAAGGGTGCAGATTCAACCCATTGGCAATTAGATACCAACTGAAATAAATTATTTTTTTAATTTATTTACTATTATTATGTAAATCTTGATAAATTAAGTCTAATTTATACATACTTTTTTGTCATCGACCATAATTGTCAATTGTGTCGCACGTGGATTGAAGACATGTAGGGGTTCAGGAAAATTTGGTAACACTTCACCAGGTGCCGCTGCTAGTATAATGGCCCTTAACACACAATTGAAGTTAATACATTGCAATAATAACAAAATAGTTCATACAGACCTTCTTCTTGTTTGAGGTACACCATAATTACCGGCTTGGAGAATACCAAATGCAACTTGATAACCCATTCTTATAAGGCATCGCAGTGTCAATTTCAGGACCATGTTCCTTTTGAAGGAAACAAAATTCCTAACATTTTCCAATATAAAGAATCTCGGACGATAATAATCGCAATACGACAAGTAAGAGACAATTAATGAATTCTATATAAAACAAATATAAATGCATCAATTAATTAATATTGTCTGTGGTGTAAATCTTTAAGAGGGCTAACCTTAAAAATTGAATATTGCCTTGAGTTAAATCTGTTCATACCGCTGAAACCTTGGCAAGGAGGTCCACCGCAGAGTAACTCAACTTCACCTTTTTGTGGTAATTTTTGCCCTTTATCAGTTTTCAACTCTCCCTAAAAACAAAATTAATTCTAAATGAAACAATTGAACAAATGAATAAAACAAACTTCTCAAAGAATTTTATAAAACTCACATTCATTACTAGTTTAAGAAGATGGTTGCAATCGTCGGAGAAAACTGTCGCCGACAGATTGTTGAGTCTAAACGCATTGGCTGCTGCTTCTTCCTTTTCAATCGCCCATTTTGTTTCAGCAACCCCACTCTGATGGAGGCCTTCAGATAAACCTTTGAAAAAAAAAAAAAATGTACCCATTAATTTTATTTTGTACAAAATCAGAACACTGACCTCAATTATTTTCATATAACCTTGTACAAGTTATGAATTCTACTTAAATTTGAAAATCTTTATATATAATTGCAAACACCCGAAACACCCATCAAAATTACGGCCTAACCGCTCCACTGATTTTCATCCTTGATGGCTTAAATGAAAGCCCCTGCCTCAAATTTATTCGGAAAATTATCAAAATTATAAATTGATAAATGAGGAAAATAAGAAAGTAATTAAAATATAACAGGTGAGCTAATATTGTTGTGTTCTTGCATATATTTTTTTTATCATTGTATTATTTTTTTAACTGCACATTGTATTTTTGTTGTATCAAGCAGTGGCCACCCACCCAAGTGAGGGTAGGTTTTCCGTTCTAAACACAGAAAAACAATAAAAAAGCAGACTTACTCGCTCATATACGATTTCTGACAAACTAGGAATATTCGAACCCGAGCACACCTTAGAATGATTTTATAGGGTGCCCTGCAATGCTAAACACTTTGAGAATGAGAAAACCAGCGTTTATTTTAACTCCTGCTGCTATAATGGCCTTATTTCACTCCCACAACTCAATTTGGATAGTTAGTTCCTCAATCGTCTAATATACAGAATTACAACAGAACAATGGCATTTGCATCTTTTTCTGCCACAAGGAAAGATATTCCAGTAGTTGGACCTCGCAGTTTTAAAATTCAAGGACAGATTCATTGATTCTTATCAGATTTGTTGCAAGTGAGGGTGAAGTTCTGTTATAAGGTCAATTATATTTTATAGAATCCTCCAAAGCTTTGGATATGCATTCAGGACACCCAGAAAATAAAAAACCAGACCACGCAATTTTGACAGCCCTTGTTGGCAGTTTAGCTAAAAGCTGAGCATACCAGACTGCAGCAGCTGAGTCAATGCAAGACGTAAGTTTGAACTTTGCATCACTTAAAAGCGACGTATATTATGAGATGTACATAATGTAATCAGAGTAGGGTAACATTGCATGGCATCAAGCAGATGTGCCCAGGGGTATGGAAAATTGGACCAATGTCAGGTGGTTTCGGGTCATGTCTCATTGCATCGGGTTAATGTATTCCTCGCTTAAGGCATACTTTCTTGAAATGCAAAATTTTTGTGTTGTTCGACTATTTGTTTAGTTCTGTTTAGACCAGGGGTCGGCAACCTGCGGCCCTTTGCAACTTTTTGCGCGGCCCGCCAAAGCCCAATATAATTTTAGGAAAAATCAACAAACTTAGAGCGTGAGCGTGCCGAAATGTGGCCGGTGACAAAAATGCGCGCTAACAGAAGCATAGTGGGAAACCTATTTTACTACGCAAGTTTAATCCCCACTCTCCAGCGAATATAATGGCTCGCTTAGCAAGTGTAGCATTCTATCATTTCGCCAGTTTGCTACTGTATGTTCATATGTGCATTTTGCACATAAACACGTTCATATTGACGTTATTATAGCATGTCAATAAAAAATAAATTTTTTCTATATTTATTTTTAATAATATTTATACTCATATATGATATAAAAGCACTATTTAAGTTACATTTGAATGTGCGGCCTGCATAAAAAAATTTATTTTGAAAATGGCCCGCCGTCCGAAAAAGGTTGCCGACCCCTGGTTTAGACCATCGTTTAGTTCATGTTGCTCTTCCTCCATTATATTAGAAAATGTATCTTTAAGATTGGAAACAATTGATTCTAATTGATTCAGTTTTCTTGAAAAGATCTGTGAGACTATTTCTTAGGCTGTGTTAACTTCTTGTTGCTCAACTAGCTGGAATTTTGCACTTTTCAGAAGGAGAACTGCCAGGTCATGGACACGTCGTTGTGCCTATCGTCAGTGGTCCAAAGTTAATTTTTGTTTTAAGACTTCATTGGTATCTCATGTTGTACCCAATGATATATCACTGTAGTGAACCAGGATGGGAATCCAAAATGACCCATAACACTATCAGAAAAAAACCGTCGTGAACGACTAACAATTTTACAGTTTGTTTCCTATTCACTTGCTATTCACATTCCGTTTTCCCACGTTTATAAATTATATCGGTCTATGACTCCAATGATGCCCAACAGACCACTAGTTTGTTAAAAAATGAGTTTACTTTTTGAAATATTCATTGTTTGTAATTGTATTGCTAAAATTAAAGCCAATTCGGTTGCTAAAAGCAAGTTAATAATTTTAATCTAATTAAAAATAAAAAAATTAAACTACACTTGGATATACATCCAAAATTGTCTGTCGTGTGAGCGTTATAAAATTAAATATGTAATGGGCCACATAAGTTCATATCTACTTAACAAAACATTTACCTCCACAGCCAGCAAAAACATCTAGACATCTCAAAGGTCTTTTGATTGTAGGCCACACAGCAATTTCTATCTTTTTTCTTTCCACTTTTGCTTTGCCCTTTCCCTTTCCCTGTAAAAAGAAGATAATTTAAAAAGTGGTTCATAAGTTAATCAGTATGGATATATACTTTTCCAGCATTTCCTAGCATTTTAACAGTCCTAGAAGGCTCGACGAGTGTCTGAGTTTGTGAATCATAGGCTTCATTGAAATAAAATCTATTTGGCCCTTCTTTAGACCATGTATAGATGTCTTCAATCAGATTTTCACTATACACAACAGCACATTTTCCAGTGACATCGCCAAAATTAACTATCACTTCTACAAGAAAAAAATTAACTCGTTAAAAACGACACATATCCACATATTTAATTATTTTACCTTCATCCGAAGCATATAATTTATTCAGATCGATATGGGTTAACTGACTCGTGATACCACTCGTATTCTCTGGACGGTAGAATTTTATGACACGAATACAAATATCAGCAGGAGCGACAATTTTATCTTTAGAATTGGTGAATATGTCAACAATTAAGCCGATACAAAATGGACTTGGTGTTGTTATGTTGGACCCCTTAATATGGTCAGAGCTTTTACGATAAAACTCAGGATAGAGGTCTTCATTCACATCCTTTTCACCTTTACGGGATAAGGGTTTATAAACATTCCCGTATGTCTTAAATTTGAACACTGATGGAGATAGATAAACACAACACCCTACAGTGTACTCATCACCTCTCCATTTTACTAATTCATAATGGCCCTGGATCAATAATAAAATAAATATAACATATAAAAGTATTAGGCATCAGATGGCAATGATCACTCTGCTAGAAAGAAATTGTTTTTACCAGTTTAGAATCTGAGGATTCTTCAATTTTTCCTTGGACAGATGGGTTTTCAAATTTTTGCTGCTGATACAGTCGCTCGCAAGAGGGGCAAAACCTTTAAATATATCCCATTTATTATACTGTTTTAAACTATGACCATAAAATTTAGGAAATAACAATTTTAGTCTATACTTTAATATTGGGTTTTCCAGAAAATAATTCCAGTTTTAGTGTTTTCTTTCAATTACCCCTCAATATAATAAGATGTTTACGTTTGATGGATATTTTTTTTTGTAGAATGGCAACACTTTTTAATCCTTTTGCAAACGAAAATGTTGTTTTGCTGTTGTTTCAGTAGCATTTAGTTATTTGAGAATAATTCAGTATGTCAACGCAGGTTTTTTGTGTAATTTCATTTTATGAGATTAAACTTGGTCGGAACAGGGCCCTAACAGCTAGAAATATTAACGAACCCTGGGACAATGATAGTGTGATGATTTTAAAGAATTTTGATAGTGAGAGTTTAGCCTTGAAGACAAAGAAAATCATGAAGGATTTTTTCACTAGACTTCACTATTTCGCGAGCTTAGGTCGAAGAAAATTCGAGAACTGTCCGAGAACTTGCAGAGAAACAGAGGTCAGTTAGCAAATCAACTGTTGCTGATCTCCTTAAGGCAATTGATAAAGGTGAAAAAGCTCAAAAGTTGGCTTCCTCGTGTATTAAACGACCACCAAAAAAATTATCATCATCATATTTCAACATTTTTTTGCCGAAACAGAAACAGACCTTTTCTTGATAAAATTGTTACTTGTGATGAAAAGTGGATTCACTAAGATAACAGCAAGCATTCTGGACAGTGGCTGGACAAAGGAGAAGCAGCACCACAATTCCTAAAGCCCCCAACTCATAAAAAAATATTTCAAGGTGACTCTTAGGTGGGCTTCATTTGGGATGATATATTACAGCTTCTTGAAACTTGAGAATCAATCAATGCTCTCAAATTGAAGCAATGCACCAGAAATTGGCATTATTGAAGCTATCTTGGTTAAAGACCGATTCTGTTAATAGACAAGCTCAGCCTCATGTTTTAATTGAACCCCATGACTGTTGAATCTTGGTTCTGCTTCACCCTCCCTACTCTCCAGACCTCTGGCCTATGACTACCATTTTTGCAGACACCTGGACATTTTACAAGATAAAAGCTTAATTGATAAAAAATCGTTACAAAATGCATTTACAGAATTTGTTAATAACAAATACTCAAAATTATATTCAGAGTATTTTAAAGTTTAAAGTTTCCATCACATTGAGAGAAGTGTACTGAGAGTGATGGAGAGTGTTTTAATTAATAAAACATGTATAAAATAATTTATTTAATTGGTTTTACTTTATAACCATAAACCTTCATTATTTTCTGGTCAACCCAATATTTATTAAGTTTGTGTGAAATTTTGAAAAACAAAAACATACCTATGAGCGATACTTTGATTTGAACAAACAGGATCTTCATATGGATCTTCAAACCGTCCCACATTCTCATTGTATCTAATGAAAAAAAAAAAGTTTATATTGAAAAATTGCAAGAGTCTTGAAACTTACCTTTTCTGATAAAAAAACATTTTATCGTTTTTAGGATCAATGAAAAGGGATTGGGCAGAGAGGGAGTCTCCACCCTCTCTAGACCAATTGTCTCCAGGGGTCTTTTTCAGAACAGTAACCTTGCTATAAATGCCATTTAACAAAGAATTCTCACATTCGTCAACCAGGAACAGCTCCTGAGGATCTGCTGTTTCACCAAGCACTGTTTCACATCCACGTCTTGGAAAGAGAAAAACAATTAATAACAGTCCTATCAGCAAAACGCATAAACTTACAGAAACCAATGGGCATGCATGAATTTTTGTGAAAATTTATTTTCCCACATGTACAAAACTTTCCCAATAACAAGGGGTGTCGTCGGATTTACTGGTTCGACACTGACACAATCTCCAACAGAAATTTCCTCTCCTCCAACAATTGCAGTCCTAAAGAAGAAAGAAAACAAATGTTATGTTTGAAACGAGACGATAAACGACAAATTGAAAACTTACTTATAAAATACTCTTCTTCCGTCATCAGCAACAATTATTCCAGTCCATTCGACTTGTTTCTTTCCTCCTGTTGTTCTAGCACTTCTAACTTTGACTTCACCCTTTAATATTTTCTCCGCCGCTTCTTGATAGCTATACTCATCTTCAGGTTCAGAGTCATCAGCTTCTTGCACCGCCATATTTGGACACCTAACAAATATAATGAATAATATCAGTCAGTAAGAGTAATTACAAATTGAAATAAAACCTCCGCTTAATGCAAGCTTGTTTGCTTCTCCCCGAACCTCCAAACTTCACCATGTCACGACAATGCACACATGTACCACAGTCAGCCATTTGGCAAGCTTCACAGATTCCACACCTCATCCTCTTTGGTCCCTAGAAAATCCATGAAGTTCAGCATGAAGGACATTTAATTAAGTGTCCAAATGAAAAACAGTAATTTTTATTTCACTACTTTCGTGGTCTGCTTGACCACTAAAGCTCTCCGTCGCCATTTCAATTGTCGTCGAGAATCCAAACTGATTACACGACATTTGAAAAATGGCAAAAGGAGGGAAAACCCATAAGGTGGGGTTGAGATAGGGAGTTGATGTCCGAGTGGATCGAGGTCACGATAGCTCAGGTGGTAGAGCAGTGGCGTATCTAGCCGAAGATCGTGGGTTCGAATCCCGCTCGTGCCATTAACTTTTTTTTCATCTCAACTAAAAACCTTAATTAATTGTCATGTAGTAAATTTTATACAACTGTCAAAAACAACCAACTTTTTATTTTATTTTTTAAATTATACTTTAACAACTAAATCAATCATTGCGAGCATGCAAAATTTTGATTTGACTCTTATGGCCTAGAAGTTGGCAGCTTCGAAAAGAAACAACATATAAAGACAAAGCAGTTTCCAGAAAATAGGAAAAAAAACAATAAAAAAGAGAAGTTAAATGCCTAAACAATTTATTCCTCCGCAAAAGAGAAGCTTTCAAAATTGTACGTATGTAATTCCCTAAAATGGATTACCAAGACATGTTCAAATCAGGAACAGTACTACAAAAAAGTAACACTTAGAAAAGGACAAAGCAAATTAAGCAGAAATCATAGAAATAATAAATATAAAATATAAAACTTTATATTTTATTTATTTTATAAATAATAAAAACCACTAACTATGCTTGGGAACTACCTTTTTAAAAAGAATATTGTAACAAATGTTTTTTTGTTTTTTTCTAAGGACATTTAATGTATTTTTATTATGTATATCCATTCTAAAAGGGTGAATTACTCTGATGATGACTGATGGCAGTATTCACGACCTGTATGGAGGATTTCCATTATAGAGGGGTTTAAATTAAATGGAAACCCTCTCTTTTTAAGTTAGTTTTGTTTTAAAGTATATTTTCTTCTTTTTCACTCTTATTTTGTAACATTTGAAATATTCTCTGGTAAAAATTCACTTAAACTGACCTTAACTTCACCATCGGTATTGTCCAGTTGTTCAGAAAAAAATGTTTCAAAAACATTATTGACCAAAGGCGTTGTTGTAGCTTTGCTCCAAACGGGTTTCTTAACATTAAACTGTTTCTTTTCAGATTTACGCATTATTTGCCTGCAACGGTTATGTTTGTTTAATATTAACTCCAATTTTTATCTAATATTTTTAAAAACATTAAAAAGCATACCGCTTTCTAAAAGTGACTCCAGCAAGGTGTACCAAAGATCTCATGCACTGCGTTGTAATAAGAGATGTATTATCATTGGTTTCTGATGCAGCTTCAAAGCTGAGAACCTGATCACAGATAAACTGTGCATGGCGCAAAAGGGAATCTTCTGTAAGTTTTGGCACCCCAGGTGGTGGGACAGTCGTCTAAACGAGTCAGAATGTATAGGATTAAACAATAAAATTAATGAATTATTTAGACACACTACCTGTAGTTTATTTAGTAGGTCTTCGAACGAAGGATTTTCCTCATCTAATAAAAACTCAATAACAATTTTCCCCAGGTATGTCTTTTCTTTAACACCTTCCATCATTGGTGCATATTGAGGACTAGGTTCCATTAAGAAATAGTCACCGTAATCTGTTGAGAATCCTACTAAAGCTTTTTCACCTCCGTCAAAACCGGAAATCCACCATTCATTTATTGGCCCTAAATCTTTAGTTGGAATTCCCCCTGCAAAAGCAAAAGAGCTAATTGAAAACCTTGTGTTTTTAACATCTCAATATAAAAATACCCTCAATTCTTCCATCCTCTTCATAAACTGGTTTTAAATACCCAGAAAAATAAAGAAGGACGTTTCTTTCAACTAAGCCATTGTCAAATGGGCATAAGTGTCCCGCTTTGTCATAAATACTGAAAAGAAAAAAAAAAGAAATCATTCAAAAGTTGTAGGGATGTTAATTTGGACATTTGTACCTAAAATGGGTAATTTTGTTCTGAGGGCGAGAATCATAATCATCAACAACTTCTTCATCACCTGTAAACAGGCTCAATTTTGGATCGGTTAAAGCGACAAACTCTTCTACAGCATTGTTGGGATGCCCTTCATATAGTTTAATATCGGATTCAAGCAACTGACAGCAAATATCACACCGCTTTGTCACAGATTTCATCTTGGCTATAGTTAGATTTAAACTAGTTTTTATCTTTTCTCTTTCCTTTTTTGGCTCATTTTCTAGCTTTATTTTTTTACTGCTTAAATCATCTTCGCAATCGTCATCGTTCATATCTCCATCAGATTTTCTTTTGTCAAATCCATTGTCATAAAAAATATCATGTTTCATCACAGAATTCTCATCCATTTTGACAGGTAGTTCATCATCAATGCCTACATACAAACTTAATTGTTATTAAGAGCTATATCCAAAATTTGATTAATTAAAAAAATATTTTGATGGTACATATATAACATAAATAGTAACAGGTATTTGTAAATATTACAAGTTCATATAATGCAAATAAAACAGTTTTAAATAGCATGGTACCGTTTGAGTTTTTCTTATTGGGTTGGGTTGTTTTGTCACTCTCATTTAATTCCATAGCTCCATTGTTTTTTGGTACCCCAATAATATCATCCAGATTTTCATATTTTACATTCCCATCTTCTAGGTCGGACTTGAAAGTGCCTTCGTCCGAGTGATCAAACAAAATTATTTATTTTTTGCAACTAAAAGTATATATAAAAATAATAATATAATGAAAACTTACCATTACATACTTTCTCAGTTAATTCACCATTTTCATTTATATTTTCTTTGTCCTCGTCTTTCATAACCAATGAATTCCACTTCAGAGAATTCCTTTTTGGTGTTTTGATCTTCGCACCCTCTTTTTTTTTATTGACGCTTTCCTCTGTTTTGCCTATTTCTCCAGATCCATGTGGTTTCTGATTCTTTGGTGAGTTTAAAAACATTTCTGTTATTGTATTCTGGTCAGAGCTCGGACCACTACTCCTCCTGGTCGATCCTTAAAATCAATCATTTTTTAAAGGGTCCTTTTTCAGTGACCAATGTTTTAAAAGGAAAAATATCTTACTCCTAGTTTTTACAATTGAAGTTCTTGGAGATGTAGATCTCTTGTAAGAACGAGGGGTGGTGGCTGTTGATGGTCCTGGAATTGGAGAAGAGTAAAAGTCTTCTCTGCAGGGAGAGGGAGTTCTCTCGATTATTTCTTCGCCCTCCAAACTGTCAGCTCCGCTTGATTTGAACTTTATAACATTAGATAAAATCTCACTCATACTGCTAAAATATTCATCCTATAAAGGAAATAAAAATAAAACACTAGGTTTTATATATATTCCATACATAGACATATTTTGAGTGATTATGAATGGAAGCACCAAAGACAGTTCAGACAAAGAAATGTACATGCAATTATACTTTATATGGGAAGCAACAAATTTAAGAAAGGATAGAGTGGTCATGGAATAGAGGAAGGGATATTTCAACACAAAATGTGTTCTGTAGTTTAAAAGTGCCATAGCATTTTATTTAATGATTATTTTCTTTCAAACATGTCTCAATTTTTGTAGTTCTACCATTTAATCTAGTGCCCTCATGTAGGTTTTTGCTTCACGGTTAAAGCCTAAAATTAGGTAAGAACTTTCCTAACCAAACAGTACCCATGTGTCAGGAGGAGTTTATTAACATGTACATACTATAAGTATCTACATGTTAGTAAACATTTATATGTATGTGTATTTATCGTGCCAACGTTTCGATCTTCATTGAGATCATCTTCTCAATTTTTTTCTAAAACCTATGTCACACCAGACCGCATCTCACAATCTCCGAATAATCATTTATAATATGACACATATTGTAACATAATATATTTAACATTTCACCATTCAGTTTTTATTCAATGTCCTTGTACCCTTGTAAACTCTAAGTGGTACGACGATGACCTCTCATAAGCACCAGAACCGTTGCTGGCCTTCTGGGATTTGGACTCATTTTTGCAAATCTCCTTCTTACTGTTTCAGTACTAACGACCACATTTCACACGGTGTAAAGTCTATGCGACATTTCAGAATTTTTTTTCATTTGGGTGTTCCATTCTGGTATCTGAGCACACCTTCCTGTTTCCCTAAACCACTGAATTGCCTGATGCACTGGCAGCTTCAGGCAAACCTAAAACTCACACCACGCATCGCTGACTTCTTCCATCCACAACAAATGCAATGCACAGGCTCTACTTGTTTGCAAGTTAAAGGTAATTTCATTATCATTTTGCTTTGCGCCACCAACACAATAGAGGATCATGGCATTTTTAAATGATTTACAGGTAAACATCAAAGCTGGGGATTTTAAATGTGAAATAAGGAGTTTTGCCTCACAATAGATAAACAAATACATCCCAAACAATAATAATTATTGAAACATTTTTCAAATAGTAAATCCAAAAATATGATCAAAACGTCAAATTAAAAAAGGATGACAAATTTCAAAGTGTGCAGCTCTTTTTGTGGAGTAGTATACATAGAAATAATATTTTTTGTTGGGGAATGCTCCTACTGAAGGCCTGTTTCACAATTATCAGGAGGAACGCGAAAGTTCACATTGATATGATGCACTCCCGATATCAGTTGTAACCACGTCTAGATTGGAATGGAATGCACAAATTTAATTGCATTAATGGTGTTATGTATTTGTGTAAAGAAAAGGAGAAGAAATAGACTGCAAGATATGAGAAGAGACAAGACTGGGACATTTGTTGTACTTTTTAAAGATTTAAGAGATGGCAGTAAAAAGTTTTCAACTCCATTAGAATAAGTATGCAAACATTTGACGTACTACATGAGAGAATAAGATTCCTTACAGCACCACAAAACATCCTTTAGAGAACTTCGAACCCAAAACTTTAGGCTGGTGGTGATGATGTATGTAGATTCACTTTTTGTAAATGATGGACTCACAGATTTAAGAGAGATACTGTAATATTGTGTGTAAGTGCAATGCACGCAAATCTGTGAGAAGAACTGTCATTTACAAAAAGTGAAACATAATTGATTCTACAATAACTCGTGTATATTGTGACGAACTTCGGGTCAACCATTCAGCACATACATATTTATACTGTAGTGAAATGCATGCTGGAAATATATTTGAAGCAAATCGTTGATAACCTGACAAAAGGCTTGGATGCTTGGTAAAACAAAAATATCTTATGAAAATGACCTGTTGGATTTCTTTCTTGTCCAAACGCTCATTGTTGGATTCCACATCGTGGACGAGTTCACTCCCTGCGTACGGCTTCAGCAAAAGCCATTTCTTGTAATAAAACCCTTTTTTGGTGAAAAATCCTTCTTCGTATTCCCGGTCGAGCTTTTCCACCCTGAACAACAATAAATTAAAACTTTATACCGCCGATCGGACCGATCTAAGTAGTAAGGCTTACTCTGCCAGGACGTCGGATGGGACTTCCTTCGACTCTGAAGACATTTATTTTATTTTTGCAGATCGTCGAAAATTGTCAGCCGAGAAACGAGTGGTCGCAGTTTTCAGTTATCGGGAGTTTCACCGATGCGAAAAAGGGCGAAGGACGAAGTGGAATCCGAGGAAAGAAAAAGCCAGCCCACCGCTTCAGTTCACAGTCACAACTCACAGATACACAGATAACGGGAAAGGAGGACGGCCGTTTTAGGCGGGAGCGGGAATCCGGTACCGGCACCGCGCCTTCTAGGCACCACATTTGCAAAATACCATCATAAACAACTATCAAACAAATTGTTTTTATTATTAAAAGTTATTACAATTTTTAAACAGTGATCGGTATAAATTTTTAATAACTTGCAAACCTTAAAAACTATTGCCATGTTTTGGCGGGAAATGATAAGGCTGGGCTGTGTCGTGCTTTGAGTGTAAAACATTCAAATTATTTATTGGATTTACAGACCTTTTACAAAAATAATACACCCATCCAGTACGCAACGTAAAATTAAAATAAAAAATATTTACAAAAATAATAAAAAACATGAACGAGATCATATCTGAATGTAATATAAATACACTGTTGGACAAAATTACTGCATCACCCCTTAAATATTAACATATTTAAAGTTTATTCATATTTTCCATACCAAAAATAGGTTTAGTTGTGAAAATAAGAATTTAAAAAGGAAAATGTTTATTTCCTAAAAAAATATTGAGTAAAGAACAAAAAAAAACTTTCCTTCACCTTTAGTACTAAGTAGTTCGACCTCTGTCACAAATCACATACAAATGACATGTCCTGTTAAATGCCTTTACTTTCCTTGGAAATTATCTTTTCCATTCATTACTCATAAAATCTTGAGTAATTCTTTTCCATTCATCAAGAACACCTGTTCTAACTCCAAGTCAGTACAAATTGCTTTCAAATCTGAGCTTTGAACTGGTCACACCAAGCACTCAATGGTGCCAGGAAAGGTGAAAAAGCTCTAAAGTTGGGTTCCTCTTGCATTAAACAACCGCCAAAACAATCGTTATGAAACATTTCTTTGCCAGAACAGAAACTAACCTTTTCTGGATAGAACCGTTATTTGTGATGAAAAGTGGATTCTATACAATAACAGTGGACATTCTGGACAGTGGCTCGACAAAGAAGCACCACGTTTTCCAAAGTCCCTAACTTTAAAAAAGGTGAGTGACTATTTGATGGGCTTCATTTGAATTGAATTACTACTTCTTGAAATGTGGCAAAACAATCAATGCCGAAATTTGTTGATCTCAAATTGAAGCAAAGCGCCAGAAATTTGCATCTTTGGTCAATTGGAAAATGGCAATTCTGTTACACAACACTCGGCCCCATGTCTCACACATAACATAAAAACTGTTGGATGTTAGTTATGAGGTTCGATCACAACTCTCAATTGTCCTGACCTCTAGCCTACCGACTACCATTTTTTCAGACAACTGGAGATGTTTTATAAACAAAAAAATTTAATGATTAAGAACGGTTAGGAAATGCGTTTACAGAATTTGTTAATAGTAAAGACTTAAAATTAAATTCATAGGGTATAGAGAAGGTTCCATTACGTTGGAAGAAGTGTATCTCTGAAAATGATGGAGGGTATTTTAATTAATAAAAAATGTTTATTTATTTGTTTTTATTTTATAACCATACAAACAGCTGGAAAATTCACCCCCCCCCAAAAAAAAAAAAAAATGCAAGGCTTTATGTTTATAGATAAATAAACCAGCAATAAATATATTAATAAATAAATATATTTTTCAAAATGGTGGACTGCAGCTTAAAAATAGTTTTCAAACTAAATCTGTTCATTGGGTACAATGAATTTTGTGCTATGTTATAAGCTGTTTATCTATTCAAAAAGCGAGTAAAAGTTCCAAATGTAAGAAATCTAATTTATAAGCAGATTTTACAATAAAAAATACAGAAATTTCCAATTTCTAATAGCCTTCAAATAATATGATTTTAAGGTATAATATTGTGATTGGCCAGCCATAGGGCATCTCAGTGTACTGTGGTCAGATCATTTATCTCTCTCTCTCTCATTGGTACCAAAATAGTTGATATTAACTAGTTTTGAAAAATTTACAATTTAAAAATTCACTTTTTTAAATTTTATGGGTTACTGTGCATTGTTAAGTCAACCTCGAAATCGAAATTTGTTTTTTAAAAAATAAAGACTATTTTTTATGAAAGTGTGTTTTTGGTGCCTCTGTCTGTGGAATAGAGTGCATCAAGATAAAAAATTAATTAATTTTGTTATTAAATAAATTGTGAAAGAACATTAGTGTCAAACTGTTTCTCAGTGTTATAAACTGTACTTTATAATTTGTATCCTTTCCTACAAGGTCTTTTAGGGTTTGTGTCATTTTGCAGATTGTTGTAACTGCAGCATAAACTTTCTTATTTGAACCTCAATAAAAAAAATTTATTCCAAATTTTCAAATTTTACTTTCTCATTAATGACTTTTCAATTGTAAATACTTTTTTTTTAATTTTACTTTTTTATTAATAATTTTTCATAAACAATATTTTATCTAAGTTTAACTGCACTTCCTAATGGGGAACAGAATAAAAATCACCTGGAAAACTGAGGATGTCATAATTTATTTTTATCAAATTTATAGAATTAGTTGAACGCTGGAGTTCACGGTAAGCAAATAATGTTCAGTACAAATGTTGGAAAAATATGACGAAGAATATTTATGTCTCAGGAGTTATTTAATTGGTTTTTAAATAAAACAAACATAAAAAATGCAGTTTTTCTTTTTATGTACAAAATAGCTTCACTTATTAGTCTGGTTTACTAAAAAAAACAAAAAAATACACATACATTAAGTAACAATTCAGCCAATAATACAATTTTTGTTCAAGCTAATTTTGAACTGGACAATTTATTTATCTGTGTTGGTCTATTTTAACAAAAGTAAACAAATATAAAAACAAAGTTGAACTTCTAAAAAAAAAGAAAGAAAGAAAGAAAAACAGATATTTGGTTATGTTTCAAAATGCATTATATTTATAAATTACTTTCACTATATATTTGTTTTTTATATAAGTTTTGTTTTTACTTACAGTTTTAATACTTGGAGTAAACAACAAAAACAAAAAAAAAATAGCTACATCTAAGGACGAAATGATGGACGTTCTACACATCCTATTTGACTTGCACTTTACATATTCTATAAGTAACTTAACAGAGCACAACAAAATAACATTTAAAAAAATGTTTAAAGTACTAAAAAAATTATATGAACACAGATATCAGGCCAGTGCTGTACCTTCGCATTAAATTATCAAAATGCTGTGACTGATCTTCATTCTTTTAAAGTCAAATTTATCTACAATAAATTAATTCTATAGATTTTTTAAATATTTATTTTTTTAAATAATTTTTTTTACAGAAAAAAAGTAAAAATTTAAGGCACAGTTTTGGTCGGTCTATTTATGGCAATTACAAGGCATCTTTGTCATTTCACGTAAAATCTGTGATTTATAATAAATTGCTTCTGCATTTTTATTGTAAGCATGTGTGACATTTTATTCAAGTTTAATAGATAATGAAAATCCTCACAGGCTGAAACTTAATTATTACAGGTTCTTAAATTTCATATATTTATTTTTTAATCTAGCAATAGTTCAAAATGTACGCTTCCTAATCTGTCTTTTCTGTCGTGTACAATATTTTTGGCCCAGGCTTTGCATTCGATGTTCAACAGGAGGCCATCTGAAAAATGAATAGGTGAGCCTTGCTTTCGTCATCTAAAAAAAATTACTTACTTTTTGGATTTTTGAATTGGACTGCCACGAGAGGGGCAAGGTAGCCTTCAGTATTTTCATATGGAAAGAAGTAACCAGGTATTCTTTGGTTTGGATGATATTTGATCTCCCCAATGTTTTCAACATCAGCAGGATTTTCACCCTCACATGATATCCAAATAGATTTAAACTGAAAGTTGCAAATAAGGGTGTAAATGTTTCAAACAAATCTCATTATGTATTGCGCACCAGTTCTTTGTCGGTGAGAGTCTCCTTTTTGATGACATCTTTTAAAGATTTTGGCATGTGTGCAGGAAGTTCTTCTACACTGTTCCAAAATTCCGGTTTCCAACCGTATATCTGCAATATCATTTAATTTATCAAAATAAATGTATTACTTGCAGACACAACTAAAGAAAAAATAAACAACCTAATCTATCTATTGATAGCATTACTACAGAATAAAGGTACATGTAAGAGTTTTCACTTAAATTTTGATTAAATTTTTTATGTGATAAAAAAATTAATGAAATCAAAATAAATACCTTATTCAGTTTAAGAAATACACATGGTTTCTGCAGATGATAACCAAATTTGTTTTCTTCGCTGCAGGGATAAAGATCCCTGACATCGACTTTGCAAACCCTTCCTGGTTTTGGTGGATGGGCGTAACTACAGGTGTCTAGATGAGCACCTTGTCCTTGTACTATTCCAGGTGTTTTGTATTCTGAGACAAATTAAAATTTTAAATTAATTATGCCAATTTAAAAATAAGTTTTAAAAAATTGTTTCTGTAATAACCCACCTTTTAAGAAGTCTACGAGGGAATCAGTCCACATCTTATAATCGGCCTCCTTAGTGCCCCTGTACCAGATCAATGTGCTAAGGCTGTTCGTGTCATTTGGCACAGGTCTAAACCCCAATCCTGAAAATATTGCGTTTTGTTAAATGGTACACAACTTTCAAATAGAACAATGTTGGCGGATGATGATCTACCTGGATTTGTTCCTATAAGAGACGAATCCATTTTATATTTTGGTATCCTAGGGTCAAGTGTGTAGTGAAGCAGCAACATGAGTAAGGAAAATACGCATGCTAACACAGTGTAGAAGATTACGTAAAATATGATGATTTTAGCTGAAACAAAAATTAATTAAATTAAATAATAATAAATATGGTAAATTTCAGAATTCAATCAATTATGCATGAAACTGGTTAATATTTGGAGATCGTGAGTTAGTTATAGTAGTTAATAAGTTAGTTATATTTTTTATATAAGGTCTTGGTTGAGATGAAAAAGCTAGTGTCACGAGCGGGATTCGAGCCTTCGGCTGAATATGCTGCAGCTCTAACCACTTGAGCTTTCCTGATTTAGATCCGCTTGAACGCCAACTCTTCTTCATCTCTACAACCTTTCACATTTTCCCTTTTTTTGCCATATTTTCAATATGGGGTGGGTTGAATCCTCCATACGACACTAGCTTTTTCATCTCAACCATGACCTTTGTTATAAAATATAATAAATTTAAATAATTAATAGGCCAATTATGGTTATTAAATAAATATATAGATTAGTTAATAAGCTTGAAATATTAAAATTGTTCTTAAAGAATCAATATCATCTCAAAGTACGATTGAACTTTGAAATTTTTTATTTTCACTTTTTACTTTTTTTATTATTTCTATTTACTATTTCTACCTTTTAGTTTTTCATTTACCATACAATGGTAAATATTAAACAAAAAAGAACAATTACAATTAATTAAGGTTTTTAGTTGAGATAAAATTTACAATTAATTGGTCAAGCAGACCACGAAATTAGTGAATTTAAGGAAAAAAGAAAAATACTAAAAAAATAAAGAAAATGTGATCAAACAACGCTACAAAAAAAACTTACAATAGAAATATTAAATTAATAAAGCTCAGGCTGAGGGAAAGGGACAGTTTATTGGCCAATGTATCCATCCATAGCAAGATTCCACCTCTACTATAACCAATTACATCATAATGAAGATTACATCAACCATTTCGGTATAAATAAGGCTTATTTTTTAAATTAAGCCCAGAAATGTTAATCTTCAATTATCGACCATAAAGACAAAATTATAATTGCCCTTGCTCGCTATGCAACTACAAATTCAAATGAAACTGTAATGCATTTTCTAGGTGAATAACCACACTGGTAGAATTTTGTTCACTTTATTACAACAAGTGATGACACATTATCAGTGCACAGCCAAAATGGAGACAATTGGGATTTTTTTTTAAATTCATATACCATTAATGTTATAAAATATACAGTTTTTGGTGAATAAATTTAATATTAATTAATCTTTCATTTTATTAAAAACTAATATATTGCTTAGTTTTAATATGTTTACTTCTGCACATTGTATTTGTTTTTATATGTAAACTCGACAGATGTACTCTATTACATTATTATTATTGTTTATCTCGTTTTGTTGTATTCTATATATTATTAAATAAAAGCTTACATTTTACGGTGCCAGTTTGATAATTGACCAAAATTTTAGTGTAAACTGTTTTTGTTTAACTTTAACATCCTTTGCGTCACAGTCATGAAAAATTAATTTTTACAATTATCAATATAATTAAAGTTGTTAACAACTCAAATAATTTTGCTGTTATAACTTTAAAAGAAAACTGCCAAAGGGTAATTAATGGCTGGACTACACCTTAATGCATGTTTCATGATAATTAATAATATATATATGTACTACTGTATCCACACCTAACAAACAGATGGACATTAAGCATTCCTGTTTGGCAGGATTTACCGACTACTGATTTATTTAAGCACAAATCTGCACACTCATGACATATATACAAATACATGTGTGCACAGAGTTGAAACTGTCACTTCTTACTGTCCAACGGCAATTGCAGATTTTGTAATTTACAATAGATTTGAAAATCACCCACTCCCGTTGTTGGCAGTCGTGGCTCAGCTCGGTCTTATCCATTCAGCCCCCAAGGTTGGGCTTCAGGGGATATCGACAACTAGGTCATTTCAGCCCCCAACACAATCAGTTCCTAAAACCAAACCCAGTCACACTACTCACTTTTAAATAGATTCTTTCTTATTTACATACCATTCACTTAACGAGTGAATACTCCTCAGTGAGTAGGCTGGTGGAGTACTCAATATTCCTCCATCACCCTTTACACTATAACTAACCTAATTGGGGATCAATATTCCGCCATCAGCGTTCTCACACTACACATTCAGCTAATAAATAGATTCACTCTCATTTGGACTCAGGATTTACTTTATTTCACTTTAACTATTTGTCTCTATTCTGCCAGTACAACTAAATCAATTTTATTTTACCAAAAATAATTAATCTCTCTACAATATTAAAAAAGTTTTGGCCGAAGTGTAGGAGAGAAAAGAGATTATACGATGATTTTAATAGTGTAGAGTGTAGAAAGAGAAAAAGATAGGAGAAATGTAAAGGCAACATTTTTAATAGAACTTTTCACTTCTTTCACTATTTTCTCAGTTTAAACTTTGTCATTTGGGGAGATTTCACTAATTCTGCTGTCATTTTGACATGTTAATGCTTTAATAACTGCTTGATTATTCTATCTTATGAAGAATTTTGCCTGTGTAACTTCTTTTAAGATTTTCCAAGACATAAGCTTGTAAGTTGATAGCATGTATTTCAGCTTGAAAGAACAAGATTCAACCCCTAACGGGTGTTGGCTCATGTTTGGGGCTTTTACAAAAAAGTGTTTTGAAGCCATCTGTATACCATATCATTGTATCTAATTTTTTAAATAAATTTAATGACAAAATTATTATTACAATCCATACAAAATAAAAATATAATGAATTAGGTTGTATTATAATTCACAGAGGGGATCTTATCTTACTCTTCGTACATATGTAGATGTAATTCTTACTTATGTGCTAATGTGTCATGAGTCAAGGATCGATATAGCGCTTTCAGAGCAAATAGACTTTTTTTTGCTATCAGGTTGGGTAACGAATCTTATCTCATACTTCCAACGAATGATTTTGCTGCTTGCATTGCAGGAGCAAACTATGTTTGAAGCTATTTTTAGCCTGCTGTTTATAATATCTATTGCGCGATTTTAAAATTTCTTAATACTGATATTTTCTTCAAAGTTGTAAACATTTCTAAATAAAAAATCGTAATATTCAAAGTTTTTGATTTAGTGATTATGTAAAAATTCATTCTCAAATCCCGATCATACAACCTTCTTTTTTTTAAATGGATTTTTTTCCATAATGAAATAACCTCAAATACATCTTAATCAACATTTTGTGGCTTTTTTAATCCTATTTCACCATTTGAGAAATGATGACAAGTATGAAGTGCATTTTTAGACGATTTGTAAATAACAGGCCATTTCACGATTAGTCGTATTTGTTCCATCTGCCCATGAACTGGAACAACAAATAAGCAAACAGAAAATAGTTATAATTATGCTTGTTATATACATAACTGATAAATCAGTCGCTTTGTTAATCTAAACAGAACATTTAGATACAACATTGCATAATTCTTAATTGATAAACCATTGCATATTTAGATATACAATTGCTAAAGGGCTGAACTTACGAGAGTCAACAGTTTGAACACTATGACAGAATGAAAGCAAAATACAAGCCATATTGTCAAATAGGTCTTTTCTTTAGATTTGAAGGAAGTTGCTCGAATAAAAGACATGTTAGTGACTAAGATGGAAAAGTGTTTAATTTTAATTAAACGCGAGAAATATACCTTTAAATAGTGTTGCTATAAAACAAAAGTCACTTAAGATTCACCAACATTTATAAGATTCTGAGAGTGTTTCATCTAATGAATTGCATAAACCCGAAATTAAAGCTGGCACAGGATGGTTTGAGAGATTCAAGAAGAGAGTTTCTTTGCATAGTGTGAGAATTGTTGTAAAAAGTGCAAACTATCAGCTTCACTTTTCATTAAAATAAATAAATAAAATATAAATAAATAATAAAAATAATGACTACATAAATAAATATAAAATAAATAAATAAAATAAAATAATCTTTTTTTTCATACATTTGGCCTTCCAAATTAAGTATTATAAAAGAAATAATTAAAGCTTTGGTTGGCAATAGAATAGATTAGATTATGAGTGAATGTTTGGAGTCAGAGCTTTATAGTACTCAGAAAGAATATAGCTGAGTTAAGATAGAGGTTAAATACATAAGTTAGAGCATGAAATGACTTTAGCCATTAAAACCCTCTTAAAAAATAATATTATTAATTCTTATAATAATAATTATTATTAATTATTAATAATAATATTAGTAAAATAATCTATATTATCCGGAGCACAAAAATGAAATAAAAGAAATACAAATTGCATGGTAATAAACTACAATGCTCAAAACCCAAAATCGCAATTTAAATAAGGAAAAAAGAGGATAAAGAAAAAAGAAGTGTTATTGTGTTTTTGTTAAGTACTACTAGTGTCTTAATAGTTTTTAATGAAGGACTAAAAGGATAGCGATGAGCTGTTGCTGAGAATCATGAACTAATGCTGAAATGTTGCTAGTCAGACTCCATTATTATTGGCCGTACAAGCCTATGGAAATGTTCAAATTATGGAAAAAAAATTGAAATTCTAAATAAAGAACAGGAATAAATTTTATAATTTAATTTTTTTTCATACATTTGGCCTTCCAAATTAAATATTTTAAAATAATAAATTAAAGCTTTGGAGTGAATATTTAGTCAGAGCTTTATACCACTCAGAAGGGATATAGCTAACCTAAGGTAGAATGTCTAAATGTTAGGGCATGAAATAACTAATTTAAAAAATTTAAAATTGACAATTTAAAAAAAGCCAGAAACTAACTTTGATTCCCCTTCAGCAAAATCAAGAGGAGAACGATTTTGTGGTGAGCGACTTTCGCCCTTAGGGATGGGGTTGGAAGAAGATAGACCTACTAGGGTGAAATATTCAGTTCCCTTTATTCTATCAGAACAATTTTCCGATAAATATAAATTAACGACAACTCTCTTACTACACTATTATACAATTAATAAACAAAACTTATAAACTGAATGACTATTTCTATATACAAAACAACACTCTTATTACCACTAGCAAATCCTTATTACTAGGGGCTTAATTATTGGGGTCGTATTACTTAAGATTAGGCCGCAGCCCGAAATCGCCCAACTGTTTTCCAAATCTCCCGCCAACTGATTGACGAATATTGTACTCACAGAATTGCGATGTTGGCATTGGTCTCGCTACTCCTAGCTAGCTCCTGCGGATTCCTGCCCGACTCCTTGTCGACTCTTAAGGACTTCTGGCCGACTGCTCGTCGATCCTACGGAATTCTCGTTGATTCCTCTCTACGCCGGCTGTCACAGCCACACCAGCCTCCTGCCATCAGTCTTCTCTTTAGATTTCTCTCTAGACGTCTCTCTTGACTTTTCTCTCAACGTCTCTCTCGGCCAACTCCTAGCTGGCTTCATCCCTCCTCATTTCCTTGCCGACTTTGGTTCCTTCGGGTGAACTTCTCGCCGTCGTTTTCTTGATGACTCTCGGCAGATTCCGCCTTCTTCAGGTGAATTTCTCGCCGTCGTCTCCTTGACGACTCTCAGCCAATCCCGGGCCAATTCCTGGCCTCTCCAGGCCTACTCCTGTTCGACTTCGGCTCCTCCTGGCGAACTTCTCGCCGGATCCTGGCCTGCTCCTCTTCGACTTCGGCTCCTCCTGGCGAATCTCTCACCATATCCTGGCCAACTCCTGGCCTATTCCTACAGCCCCCGTGCGACAGCTCTACACTGACAGCCTCTACTTTTTCAACTCCTAGTTGACTCGATGGGACTCTGACTGACTCAACTCGACTCCACTGACTCGACTCAACTACACTGGCTCCACTCTCTGTCTAACTCTACTGGACTCTCCGGCTGACTCAACTGCGGACTGCCTGTTCTTTTATAAATTATCCTTTTATCAATCAGTCAGGGAGGAGGTGGGGAACCTGTCAAGCTTAGGAAATACTGTTATGCTTCCTTATGACCCAACTACACTTGTCCTCCCCCAGTCATCAGACTATTCCGTACGAGTCCGGGCATTAGCTAATCCTGAGGGTTGTGTAATAAGGCCACTCGTCAGCACAAGAGCAAATTTTTCTAGGGTGGTTGCCAATCGAAAACATCCAGCTGTTACCATTTCGCCAGCTTTGTTTAGCTGCATCTGGTGTTTTCGAGAAAGGCGGGGGCGGCTCCCGAGATTTCAGGCCACTTCCGATTGCCCAATCTTGCACACGCTTTCCCAACAATTAGCCGAAATATTCCTACTGTTAATCTTAATATTTACAATTAATTTAATTTCTAGATAAATCTGTTTAAGATTCCCTTTTGGGAATCTTCACAGATTTGTTTCAGCCAAACATGAAGTACATCAAGAAACAAAAACCGGAAAAAAACCACCCTCCTTTGAAAAATTATAAAATAAAAAATCAAACTCTCCTGCCAAAAACATACCCTTAAAGCCAATAAAGCTTATGTGAAAATGTTAAATTTATCTTACGTGTTATACGGGTGCTGTATGAGTACTAATCACAAGGGCAAAGTTTTGAGAAAATAGTTTCGATTATAAATTCAAAATATTTACAATTTTATATAGTCCTGTCGAGTTGTATGACAAATATGGGCATTAAAATAGAATGCAAATTAAAAGAAAAATGCATTGAAAATACTGTTTCCGACGAAGTTTTGGAGTTGTGTATTAGTTATTTTTTTCTAGCAAGCCTTCTAAAATTCGGGAGGCGCGGAAGTTTTTCAGTTTATTTATTTGGTGTAGCATTTTTGACTCATTAAACAGACAAAAAAATGAAAATATAAAACAAGTGGAGGTACGCCAACCCCCGGACAGCCTCAAGGCACCTGCTTACCTTTTTGCAAGGGGGTGAGTGGTCAATGGGAAAAAAGGGAGCGCCCCGAGGGTTGGCGAGTGAAGCGAGAGCTCATCGGGAACATTAGTCGTCTATACTATTGTATTCTATAACGATGAACTAGATTATCGACCTGCTGGATACAAGAAGTCTTTTCAGAGGATCTTCGGAAGAGGTCAAAACAGAGAATACTTCCTTACGGTTTTCGCCGAGCTTTCGACAGTTTTATACTGTCATCTTCAGGGCCTGTTTTATTATCATATAAACAAACAATTAAAACATGAAAAAACAATAATTACAACAATAATTTGATATCTTACTTTAAAACCTTAATAGGAAATTAAACAACATGGTACACAGAAGTACATTGTTTTTTTTCGGCTCAGCATCTAAATATTGATTTAAACGGAATACATTAACAATTAAAAATTAAAGCTAAAATTACAGTAAAATTTTTTTATTTTTACTGTAATTTTAGCTTTAATTTTTAATTGTTAATGTATTCCGTTTAAATCAATATTTAGATGCTGAGCCGAAAAAAAACATAATGTACTTCTGTGCCCAAAACACCATGTTGTTTAATTTCCTATTAAGGTTTTAAAGTAAGATATCAAATTATTGTTGTAATTATTGTTTTTTCATGTTTTAATTGTTTGTTTATATGATAATAAAACAGGCCCTGAAGATGACAGTATAAAACTGTCGAAAGCTCGGCGAAAACCGTCAGGAAGTTTTCTCTGTTTTGACCTCTTCCGAAGATCCTCTGAAAAGACTTATTGTATTCTATACTAACAACAGCAAAAAAAGATCGATAAAGTTCATTAACTTCCGAAAACAGAGTTAAATGATAGAAATCCTATTTTTTCAATTATTTAATTTAATAAAAAATCAGATTTCTAACTTATAACAATTTTAGTTTAAATAATGATATTTAACAGTTGTTTATTTTGTAATAAAACGTATTTATTACTAGAAATTATACATCTATTTATTATATCTGTACATTTTAATAAATTTATTAACTTACCCTTTTGGAATTAGTACGAAAATTAAGCTCAAGTAAAAGATCGAGATTTTTCATTGTTTGGTACGTATGTATTGGGTTGTCCGGAAAATAATGCAGGATTTTGGTATTAAACAAAAAAAAAGAAACTAGTTACTTTAAAGCAATGTTCTTTAATCAAAATAATTCAATACATTTCTCCCAACGTGTTGGTAACTTATTAATTCCGTCTGAGTAGAATTCAGAATTTTTAGAATTGATAAAGTCAATAAATGCATTTTCCAGTTCCGTTTGATTTTTGAATATTATGTGTTGTAAGTAGTGGTCCAGGTGTTTAAAAAAATGGTAGTCAGTAGGCGAGAGGTCCGGAGAGTAGGGTGGGTGAGGCAAAGTTTCATAGCCAAGCTCCAATAATTTTTGTGACGTTACACGTGACACATGTGGTCGAGCGTTGTCATGCAACAAAATGGGCCCTTTCCGATTGACCAAAGAGGGCTTCATTACTGCCAATTTCTGATGCATGGTATTAATTTGGTTACAGTATGATTCAGCATTGATGGTTTCGCCAGGATTTAAGAAGCTGTAGTGTATTAAACCAAATGAAGCCCACCATACCGTAACCATTACCTTTTTTTGATGAGTTGGGGGCTTTGGAGCTTCTCCTTTGTCGAGCCACTGTCCAGAACGTCTAGTGTTATCGTAGAGAATCCACTTTTCGTCACATGTAACAATTCTGGCCAGAAATGGGTCATTTTTGTTTCGACAAAGAAGTGATGCACAAACATCAAAGCGCTGATTTTTTGGCGATCGTTTAATGAGTGTGGAACCCAATTTTCGAGTTTTTTCACTTTTCCAATCGCCTTGAGGTGGTCAGCGACGGTCGTTTTACTGACTTTGAGTTGCTCTGCAAGTTCTCGAACAGTTGTTTTGGGGTTTTCTTCCACCACTGATCGCAGAACATCATCATTAAGAGAGGAAGGCCTTCCACGACCTTCTTCATCTTCAAGGCTGAAATCTCCCTCCCGAAATTTTTTAAACCACCTTTGCACAGTGCACTCATTAACACAACCCTCGCCCCAGACTTGGTTAATGTTTCTAGCCGTTTGCGCTCCGCTTCGGCCGAGTTTAAACTCGTAAAAGAAAATCGTACGAAATTCTCGCTTTGACATTATAAGGATGACTGAATTATTTCCAAGTAGCGGAATGCTACAGAGGTAAACAAACAATATCATTTGGAAGAGGATTAATAAGTGTTGACATTCATACAAATGAGTAATCCTGTAAACGTAAACAGAATATTTTATATAGATTTTTTTTAATGAAAACTTAAAATCCTGCATTATTTTCCGGACAACCCGATACTATTGGTGGTATTTAATCATACCTTTGATGGTGAATGTATATTTCAAAAATATTATCATTTTAATATATTTTGCTTAATGGTATTCTAAAAGAAATTTGTTTATAAATAGTAAAAATGTGCCACGTTTAATAAAAAAACATAAAACCACTTCATCGACAAATTTAACGCACCGCTCAATTTATTTAGTTTAAAATTTAATCCATTATCTTTCTATATTACTTGCAGGTAATTAGGAGCGATCGCAGTCAAAATAAACAATAAATAATGCTTTGCTTACTTCCTTTATTTACGTTTGTACTGATTAATCTCATTTGCACAAAAAGAAGTGTTGTACGTTCTGCTACGCCTAACGATCGCATTCAGTTAATCTTTTTCCTTCGTTGATTTCATTCGATATTATTCTTATTTTTAAATCTTTTTCAATGGGTCCAGTGAAGCATTTAAGTGTGGATGACAGTGTCAGGGTCATGCCATTACTAGAGGAAGGAAACAGCCATCGCGAAATCGCCAGTAAATGATTCCACAATAGGAAGGATTCTTCGGCGCTTCAGGATACAGGACTTTACACTAGAAGGCCAGGACAGGGTCGTCCTAGGTCTACGGACGATAGAGACAAGAGATTCATCCGTCATCAGGCTGTACTAAACGGCAGCATTACAGGAAATGAAATAAGAAATATGATAAGACATGTCCGAACTGGTTCGATTTTCTCCGGGACTGTAAGAAGGCTCAGAAAATGGTCATGCTTTAATTCACACGGAAACTAGTGAATTGGTCATTAAAAAAGTGAGGACGAGTTCTCTTGACAGATGGAGTATGATTTGTCCTTAATTCTTCAGAAGAGAGTAATTTCATATGGAGACGCTCAGGTGGTATTCCACGGAATTCCAGAGCAAGCTCCATGCTGTATAATTCCTCAGGTGGTATTCCACGGTGGTCATTGATGTTCTGGTCTGGTATTTCCTTGTACGCCCGCACCGAATTGGTTGTTGTGCTAAGATCTCTAACTTCACAGGGGTTCTTACAAATGAAGAACAGGTAGTGCCATTGGCCCTGAGAAAGATTCTTGCTAATTGAAGATAATGCCAGGGTCCATAGAGCTACACCCATTGTGGATGACTACATGAGTGAGGTTGGAATTGAATGCTTGGTGTAGCCAGCTCGAAGTCCAGATTTGAACCCATCGAACATATTTTTGGACCAACTTAAGCGACGAGTACGACAGCGAAACCCAGGTCCTAACAATCTAGAAGAGTTGGAAACGGCTGTTCTTGATGAATGGGAAAGAATTCCTCAGGATTTTATCAGCAATCTTTTACAAGGAATGCAAAGGCGTTTAATAGAAGTGATTCGTTTAATAGTCTGTATTAAATGGGTCAAAAAGGTTTTTTACATTTTTATTTTTCATTATTTTATTCTTTTGTTATTTACTCAATAGTTGTTTTTTAGAATTAAGTAATATACGTTTTCTTTTCAAATGTCTTATTTTACCACCAAACCAATTTTTGGCGCAAAAATAAGATTAAACCTAAATGCATTAATATATAAGGATGGGGCGTTTATTTTGTCGATCAGTGTATTTTGAATATTTTAAATTTAATCTGACTGAAGCTAAGAAAGGACAAATCGTGGAAGACGTCCGAGGGGACCTGAGCGCAATTGGTTTGGGTGCGCCCACGCGTCCTATGATGAAGCTGAATTGATGACACATAAAAGGCCAGCTCCTGACCGCGGTTATCAGCATATCGAATATCCGGATTTGAGAATGTTAAACAAGACTTATTTTTTCACAAAATCATTAAATCAAAAACTTCAAATATTACGATTTTTTTATTTAGAAATGTTTACAGCTTTGAAGAAAATATCAGTATTGAGAAGTTTTTAAATTGTTCAGTAGATATTATAAAGAGCGAGCTAAAAACAGCTTCGAACATAGTTTGCTTCTGCAATCAAGCAGAAAAATCATTCGTTGGAAGGATGAGTTAAGATTCATTTCTCAACCCGACAGCAAAAAAAAGTCTATTTATTCGCAAAACGCTATATCGATCCTTCACTCACGACACATTAGCACATAAGCAAGAACTACGTGCTTTCCACATTTGTAGGAAGAGTTTAATCTAAGATTCTCTCTGTGAATTATAATTCAACCTAATTCATTATATTTTTATGGCTTGTAATAATAATTTTATTAAGAAGCAATATATAGAAAATACTATAAAGGAGAAGATATGAAGAAAAAATACGATGCAATGATATGGCATGCATATTGCTTCAAAACTCATAAAGGAATCAGGCGTTTTTTTATAAAAGCCCAAAACATGAGCCAACACCCAATAGGGAAGCACCTCGATCTTTCAAGCTGAAAAAAATTCCTACTATTCTTCATCATAATTAACATCAATTTTTTGTTTTAATAATCGAGACGCTCAAGAAATGACTTAAGAAAATTTTTGGGCAGAGATCTGTAATAATAGTTTGAAGAGTAACTGGAATCTTGGTGTAAGTTTAATAGGTGAATTTTCTCTACTGTCTAAATAAAAGAAAACGACAAAATCATGTGACAACTAGGAGAGAACAATTGACACTACTGACTTATTTTCAGTTTAGGTTAATTTTTTACCAATTATTTTCATTCGGTACTAAGAGTGATGTCGAGGAAAATGGAAGGAAAGAAACAACCTAATGCATTAAAGTAAACAGGGAAAAAGTTTGAATCCTGACATGACACTGCAGACTGAATGGGCATCTGAAGAAGATTAGCATAGCCCACCATGTGCAGATTATGCAAAGAAGCACAGGAGACACGAACACACCTACCTAACAAACTGTGGTGCTACACTTCCCACAGGACGAAGTAATTTCGAAACCGTAAAAGAAATTCAACCACTAATCAAGTTCTTTGATGAACTAGGTCAAACCGGTGTGACATAAGAACATAACGTTGAACACAATAGCTCTTAAAGTGCATATTATATACACACCCCGAACATTATATCGAAATCTACATCTACGTCCTAAATGGTGGAAACTTTTTTGGTGACTTACTAAAATATTTTCTCGATTAACTAAATGAAAGAAAATGACCCAGGGCAAAGTACCTAGGAAAGTGACTAGGAAAGAATAATTGAAACTTGACTTTTGAACGCACTTTCAGTTTAGGTTAATTTATTTTTCCTATTATTTTGATTCAAACTAAGAGTGATATCCAGGAAAATAAATTAATACTGTAGAGTAACATAAAAGAAAATCTAGTGCACAAAGAATATACAAAATAATCTTAATAACCATACCATTTTTTTTATAAATTATAATTCAGTTTAAAAGGATAATATTAAAAATCTTAAATGGAACTGTTTCGTATCAAACTGTGACCTCTTCTTCTAACAAAATGACAGAAAAAATGAAATAGATAATGATAAATCATTCTGGAATGTATTAAAAATCACGTACGTCTGACATACAGAATGAGCAAGCGCATATTAAAAATAGTAGCTTACGATGACAGTTATGTAATGTCCATAAATAGTTCAAGATTTTTTTAAAGCCTATTCGGTAATTAAAAAAATTATAGGAAAGGAATTTTATGTATACACTATGGTATAGACAGCAATTAAATAAGATAGCGTCCAACGTGATAGCACCATCCACCTCAGCAGTCTACATTTGCTCGATCTTGATTTATTTTCATTCATACACTGGTCTACAAACGAAATTGCAGTTTCATTCGCATTAACATTCGTACGGAGTACGATAAAATGCTTTAAAGAATATGAAATGTGCTCTTGCACACAGTTGCATAAGCTACACTTCGAAGAAGGCGTATCCTTGAACTTTTCTTTACTATTAATATTCTCTAGTCAGATTGTTGTGGAGGTAGTCTAGTAATTTCTTTCTGATAAATTTGACGATAGGTACATGGTTCGCCCTTTTTGTCGTAGGTGCTCTCATTTATTTACCCCGAATTAAAAAGAGTAGCACGAGGTTATCACCAGCCACACGTCGTCGGCGCATGATCAACCCTCCTTTCATCCGGCACCAGCTAAAAAATGATTAATAGGGATCGTTTGAATATCAAAGGTTGCGTACTATGATCATCCAACGATTAAGCCGAATGTCGCCAACGTCACGCATGTCATTTTATTTATTTCAAACTGTAAACGAAATTTATTTCAAATGGCGTCCTGGCTTGGAAGCCGGCCTATCGAGCTATTTCAGGTCCCATCAGTGCTGATTAATGCATGAAAAACGTTCACGTCCCAAAAACGCTTTCAAGTTTATTTTGATTGAATCTGAAAAAAAAATTACTACCTACTTTCATTTGATAAAAGTATTTAAATAAGTATATTTCGTCAATAGGTTCTTATATTTAGCCAAGTGCACTTTTTGATAATTCGATCTTCTTTTGGCAAAGATATTGTGATTTGTCCCCTGTTCCAATTTTTCAAGGAAACACGGCTGTTTTCTGGAACATAGTTCTAATATTAACGTGTAGTACTCTAGTGTGAATGTATTTAATAGCGGGAATGTGTGGTGTGAGAGGGTCGATGGCAGAATATCGAGTACCCCATCAATCCTCAATTTGGTTAGTTATATAATAGGTGAAAAGGATGATGGAGGAATATCGATACTCCACCGTAGGAGTATTCACTCATTAAGTGAATGGTATGTAAATAGGAAAGAATGTATTTAAGAATGAGTAACAGTGTGAATGGGCGTGGATCTAGGAACTGCATTAGTTGCTGAACTGACAGCCCTCTCAGCGGCTGGACGGATAAGACCAAGCTGACCACTGACTGTGTCCGGGAGTGGGTGATTCTCGAATTTACTGTACATTACAAAAGATGGAATTGTGAAGTGAAAGATGGACTGTGAGAAATGATAGTTTCAAGTTTACACGCGTCTATATATGTAAATGAGTGTTTAGATCTGAACTTCTAAAAATCAGTAAATCCTGCCTTACAGGAAAGCTTTCTGTCAAACTGCTTGTTAGGTTGGTACAGTAGTATGTATAATGCTAATTATCATGAAATATGCATTAAGGTGTAGTCTAGCCATTAACTATGAGGAGCATCAGGGCTGGACGGATAAGATCGAGGTCTGACCTTGGATTGCCAACACCACACATTTTAATTTTGTTTTCGTAAGTTAATGAATTTTATTGATCAATCGAGCATTACAGTTTTGGTAATACAGAATACAATAATATTAATAAATGGTCGGACAAACTAATATTCATGAAGAGGTATTTAATAAATTGTAAATTGTTAACTCGATTCTACTTTTTGTAAAATTGATTTAGTTGAACTGGTAATACCAGAATAATAATAGAAATAAATGAAGTAAAGTTAATCCTGAGTAAATGAGAGTGAATGTATTTATTAACCTAAACATGTAGAGCGAGAATGCCGATGGTGGAATATTGAGTACCCATCGACCCTAAATCAGGTTAGTTTTAGGTATACAGGTGTAAAGGGTGATGGAGAAATATCAAGTACTCCACCGTGAGTACATATGTAAATTAGACAAATGTACTTAAGAGTGAGAGACTGGTGCAACGGGGCCTCAAAGGTTTAGGTTTTAGGAAACGATTGTGTTGGGAGCCGAAATGACCTAGCCGTTGACAGCACACGGAGCCCAACCTCGGCGCCTAGACGGATAAGATCGACGTCTGAACCCTGACTGCCAAAACCCGATGTAGGTGTTTCTCGAGGCATGCCACTAATTTATTATTAATTACAAAAGCTGGAATTGCTAATGTACTGAGATAAGTGATAGGCTCAACTCTGTACACGCGTATATGTATTGCTGTTTCACCTTTCAAAACAGAGTACCGTATTTAGGAAACGTGATTTATTTTGAAGATATAACACAAATTTACTGCACTTTATGATTATTTGATAGTTGATTGCAGGGTTTTTCAACCCTTATGAAAAATATTAACTGTCAAACGAGGCCAGTTTTTATTGTCGTGTCGTCTATTATTTCCTTAGGATTCAAGACTTTGACTGTAAACAACGGTGTAAACTGGTAACATTCAACGGCTTCTGTTGTCTAGGGGGGGTCAAGTCTACTTTTGTACAAATGAAACGAAGAAAATAATCTACATTATATATAAGGCAAAATTAAATGATTAATTAAGTTAGGAAGAAAATGTATGTAAAAAAACACCCTAATAAAGTGAGGTGGCTTGAAAATAAGGTATAACTCCGTACTTCAGACAGTAGATGCACCTCGTAAGTCAAGATGAAAAGACAGAAAAATTGGTTACAACATTTGCAAAGAGTACTTTTAAAGAAATCTTCAACCAAGGATCAATATAACGTGTCTACCAATACAATAAAAGCATATAGATCATAATAAAATTGTAATGGGCCGTAAAAAAAAACTGAACAGTATTACCCAGAAAGGGTGCCAGAGGTGTTTTCTAGTTGTAATAATTTTGCAGTTTTCACACCATGGATAAACCAACTTGCCAGATGTAACAATATATTGAAGCAGCAGTCAAATTTTCATTTTTTCATTTTTCAATCGGCCATCTTGAATAGTTCACGAAACTGCTGACGAAATGATTTTCTCATTCGAAGCAATACTCCATATAAATTGAACAACTCTTATTAATTTTCGTTTTACTGTGTTCAGTTCTATTATGAACTGAAAAATGTTGAAATTTCTTTTCAAAATCGAGATTCGTTAATGTTAAAGGCGAATTAAGAAAAAATTGTTGCCCAACTACACTGCCAGGTATTGAGGTCAATGCCTTTCTCACATTCCATTTTTAATTGTTAATGAGCTGCCCACATTGTTTTTGAATAACGATTAAATTTATTTAGTCAATGGTCAACGTGGCAGATTTCTGTTTGTTAATTTGTGTCATCAGTGCACAGATTCACTCTAAATGCACCATAATAATTTATTAAATTTTATTCGATTATTTTATATTTTTTATGCAAATTATGGCTGAATTGAGAAATCAGTGTCACAAGCAGGCCTCGAACCCATTCGGAGGTCGTGGGTTCGAGTCCCGCTCATGACAATAATTTTTCAACTGAATCATACTTTGCATAAAAAATAATAAATCAATAAAAATAATTAATTTGGTTAATAAGACCGAAAACAGTGTGTGTGTGTGTGTGTGTGTGTGTGTGTGTGTGTGTGTGTGTGTGTGTGCGTGCGTGCGTGCGTGCGTGCGTGCGTGAGTCTGTCTGTGTCTGTGTGTAGTGCTAAGAGGAATGTTGGCGGAATACTTAAGTACCCCACCGACCCTCAATTAGGTTAGTTATGTAATATGTGTTTTACATAAATTTATGATGTTGTTCTACTTGCAAAAAAAGGACTTTTAAGTACGAATCATATGACAACTAAACGATAAGTTTATGCTGAATTTAGTCGTCGGTGGATCTAGAACCCCGATCGATAGGTCAGCGAAGTGCTGAAATGCTTCTGACAAAACCAGAAAGAATAGGCGGGCCAGGTCGAGTTCGCTCAACGTATTAAGATGTCGATTATGGAAACAATCGCACTACTTGTATTTCTGAGTCGGAATGCGTCGAAAAATACAACATTCGGACCGGTCTAATCTAATATTAAATTTATGAAAATAGAGTAGGATGACAAAGAGTGGCTGAGTGCCAGTCGCAAAACTAACTTGTTTTCAAATTAAATTGTTGTACGTAAGCAAGAACTAAAATAGGCGGTAGATAAAACAAAAGAAGCCGTTCTGAAACCAAGAATTGTGCTGAATTTGTAGTTCTGACCAGTCTTGCCTTGCTTAACTCCTTTTTACCCATTCCCCGAAAGGCCAAACTTCGACAGACAGGCTCTTTTGAATAAATCATTTATTCTGCCGGCATTTTTAAGCGCCGATTAAAAAACTATAATTGAAATAAAGTCTTTCCGCATTGGATTTCCACTTGCACCAGCGATAGACACCATTGTCATTCAAATGCACAAGGTTCGTCATTTGTACAAGGATATCCGACCTGGTCCAAATTACCGAATATCTTCCTTCGTGAAACATTTAGACCTGTAACTGGCCCGTCATCAGTATACCTTAGAACCTACTCTCCATTAAATTAATCTGATAGCTTGGAATGGCAGACCAAACTGGCCCAGCGTAAAACGGATTGACATCTTCTGTGTCCGAGATCGGATATGTGAAAGTTTGCAAAGGGCTTTATTTTTCGAATCAACAACAAACAGGGCAAAGCCGTGTGGATTTGACTTTTTTTTGCATCGTTGCATAGTTCTTGGCTTGCCAAAAAATATACACTCTGACTTGTTAACGACCATATTTTGGCGGATTGTCTGTTGAAATGACTTTTTATCTTTATAAAAGATAGTGAAGTAGTTATTACTCAAGGTGACTAAAAGCACAGTACAAATGCACAGTTTACTAAACAAACGAAGGTTCGGAACCAATTGACGCCAATAGGTAAGAACCAACTGTAGTTGAGTCATCCTTTAGCTTCAGACAACTCACTTTAATAAAATACAGGCACTGCAGATACAAATTTATAAATCAATGAATTCGACAAACAATGAATAAAAAAATCTCAGTTCTCATCGACAATGTAATAATAAGTAAATTTTATCGATACAAGCTTCTCATTTCACTCGATTCGTATTCCACTTTCGTTCGTACACGCATACAGAAGCTTACGATTTTTATGACATTCTGAAGATTAAAGTTGAGAAAAAGATTTATTTCGAAGCAGTCCTACAGAACATCTGTCCAAAGTCTATCAAGGTAACCTTGGACTATTCTTCGTCCGTCGGATTCAGAATCTAGCCCAAATTACTCCTGCCAAAACAAATTTAGCTTTTTACAAGTGGTGTATTTTTGCCAAGGGAGACGTTTCGGTTTGAAGACGAACTCTCGGTCGTTGGGAGGAAATGGGCAGACCAAGTTGACGTGTTTTCAGTCGGTTTACACTGGAAGCCATAGTGGTGGGTCTAATCCTAATGGAAACAGGAACGGGAACTCTTTCCATACGGACGAACACCATTTTAATAGATAAGATCTTTTTTCAATCGCCTGAGCGACCTCACTATTTTCGAAGAGAAACGCTTTTCAACAAAATTTTTTCATTGTCTGGTAAACACAAAAATTCTTCCAACTTAAATGTAATCAGAACAGTACCAGCGTCGATAGAATCATCGGCTTTTTATCCAAATATTGCATTTTCATAACGCACGTATTGGGTTGTCCGGAAAATAATGCAGGATTTTAAGTTTTCATTAAAAAAAATCTATATAAAATATTCTGTTTACGTTTACAGGATTACTAACACTTATTAATCCTCTTCCAAATGATATTGTTTGTTTACCTCTGTAGCATTCCGCTACTTGGAAATAATTCAGTCATCCTTATAATGTCAAAGCGAGAATTTCGTACGATTTTCTTTTACGAGTTTAAACTCGGCCGAAGCGGAGCCCAAACGGCTAGAAACATTAACCAAGTCTGGGGCGAGGGTTGTGTTAATGAGTGCACTGTGCAAAGGTGGTTTAAAAAATTTCGGGAGGGAGATTTCAGCCTTGAAGATGAAGAAGGTCGTGGAAGGCCTTCCTCTCTTAATGATGATGTTCTGCGATCAGTGGTGGAAGAAAACCCCAAAACAACTGTTCGAGAACTTGCAGAGCAACTCAAAGTCAGTAAAACGACCGTCGCTGACCACCTCAAGGCGATTGGAAAAGTGAAAAAACTCGAAAATTGGGTTCCACACTCATTAAACGATCGCCAAAAAATCAGCGCTTTGATGTTTGTGCATCACTTCTTTGTCGAAACAAAAATGACCCATTTCTGGCCAGAATTGTTACATGTGACGAAAAGTGGATTCTCTACGATAACACTAGACGTGCTGGACAGTGGCTCGACAAAGGAGAAGCTCCAAAGCCCCCAACTCATCAAAAAAAGGTAATGGTTACGGTATGGTGGGCTTCATTTGGTTTAATACACTACAGCTTCTTAAATCCTGGCGAAACCATCAATGCTGAATCATACTGTAACCAAATTAATACCATGCATCAGAAATTGGCAGTAATGAAGCCCTCTTTGGTCAATCGGAAAGGGCCCATTTTGTTGCATGACAACGCTCGACCACATGTGTCACGTGTAACGTCACAAAAATTATTGGAGCTTGGCTATGAAACTTTGCCTCACCCACCCTACTCTCCGGACCTCTCGCCTACTGACTACCATTTTTTTAGACACCTGGACCACTACTTACAACACATAATATTCAAAAATCAAACGGAACTGGAAAATGCATTTATTGACTTTATCAATTCTAAAAATTCTGAATTCTACTCAGACGGAATTAATAAGTTACCAACACGTTGGGAGAAATGTATTGAGAGTATGGGAAATTATTTTGATTAAAGAACATTGCTTTAAAGTAACTAGTTTCTTTTTTTTTGTTTAATACCAAAATCCTGCATTATTTTCCGGACAACCCAATAGATTCGTCGCTGTTCTGAAACTGGAATGTAACTTTTATCTTAATGATTTGACTCATTAAAATCGAACCATTACATCACAATTTAAGAGTCAACTAACAAGTTTTGTTTATTCTACTCTCCTTTCTTCCAAGTTGTTTTCCCCCCCCCCCCCTAATACCAGTACAATCTTCCGAAGGAAAAAAAGAATTGAAAACCAAAGTTTGTATTGTAAATTTGTAAATGAATTCTTCAAATAAATTTGTAAAGAATCACTCAGACTAACAGGTAATTCCATTAGGCTATTTGCGTGTTTGTCTGGCGTGATGAATCCTCTTTTAGGACCGACAAATACAAACTGACGTTATTTTTTTTAATGAATTCAATTACCATATGAACAAATGATATGTATTATGTAATGAGAGGCAATATTATTTTATGGTTTACATACATCCTAAGGGGAGCCGGCAACCTTTTTTTGCCAGGGGAGGTCCCGGGGCCATCTCTGTTTCAGTCGACATACTCGGCTGTAGAGGTTGGTAATGTCGGACATGGATTAGGATGAGAGGAAAGTTTTTCTTGGCATTTAGAAAATTTGTTAGGAATTAGGTTTTGAACGAACGATATTTGGAGATCATTGTCAATGTTAGTGATAAAATCTATTAGGGAGCGTTGACAACGGTTGAGGAAACTGGATGGAAGGATTGTATTCATTCATACAGATTCAATTTGTTCAAATTTCCACATCCATATTCTTTGGATGTTTGAAAATTTAGCGATGACCCATAGTTCTTAATCCGTATGCCCCAATCGGTTTCAGTTATGTCTTATAAAGTATTTGTTGTTAATACGTGTTTTCTTGATGGTAATGGTATAGTCCGAAGCATCAGTTTAATTCTTGCCTTTTAGTTCGTATATGTCGGTTCCAGGTTAGATATGAGTCGAGATAGAACTCAAGGTAGTGTACACAGTCAGTTTTTGGAGGTAGGAGAATTAGAGGAATGTTGTACGATGTTTTATTTCGGAGAGAAAACGGTAACTTAAGGCGCCAGATTTTGCTCCATTCTGCTATTCGCACGTATTTAAACATGTTATTTTTATTTATGAATATATCGTTTTGGGCAGATTATCCATCATTACTAATTTTTAATTTACTTAGGGGTGCAACACATTTTTACTTCAGTACAGTTGTTATTTTTACTGATGTAGATTTTTTTTTTTAAATAGTGAAGGAAAAACTTATATGGTGTAAATCTTAAATAGTAGGCTTAACATTAAGCGAATTTTAGGTATAAAAAGTGACGACCTTATTTTCTAACGAAATCAAACCCTAATAGACGAATCTCACTCCTCTTGCATTATCACGTTATAAAACTAAATAATGAACTTGTTGATCTCTATAATATCGAAAACGATTGGGTTAATATTACACAATGCCAACGAGTTTTCAACAAATTTTAAGATAGTAGGTCAGCTCTGAATCAAATGGAATTTTTATCTCTTGGTTCTTTCCCGCAATGACATATCAGAGGGTAATTCGTCATAATGTCGTTTCTGGATTTATTACACTAGTTCGCTAAGCTTCCTTCGTTTTTGATGCTGGTGAATACTCAGAGGGAAAATTTATTGCATTAGAATTTGTCGTTTATTAAAATGCAATCAGGGACGTGAAGTGGACGTGCCCGGGTAGAGTAACGAACGTCCCGATATAGGAATTTCTAACTGTTCATGACTATCAAAATGTTTCGTTCAGCGTTTTGCATGTTTTGCAATTCATGCAGCGTATAATAAAAATACAATGGGACGTGCAACAATGGGCGTATTGTTCTAAGCAATGGGTCGCCCCTCGACTAATTGCCGACCTGTGCTCATGGATGAAAGTTCACAGAGTATAACGAGTTTATATCCTTCTGTAAACTTTGAAACTTCGATATTTCATTTCTAGCATTGTTGGTAGCAGTCAAACAAACCTGTATTGATTAAATCGAAAATATGATAAGGAATACATCATACATACTCATTCCTACTTCCTAAATTTTCCTTTTTGTTATCGTTTGTTTCGGACATGACTACTTTTTTAACAACTCGCAAATGCCTTCACAACATAAACTTAATTCAATTTCATTTGGATTTAATGCTTTCTTTTCTTCCTTAATTTGCGTTTGTACTGATTAATCCCATTTGCACAAAAAGTAGCATTATACCTCTCCATTCTGCCACACCTAAAGATCGCATTCAGTTAATCTTTTTCCTTTGATGTATTTCACTTCATATTATTCTTATCCTTAAAACTTTTCATTGGCTCCAGGCATTTGAGTCAGTATGACAGTGTGGGGTCATAGCAATCTTAGAGGATGATATAGCCAGTGCGAAGATGCCAGATTAAGAGTAAATCACTCTACTATAAGGGGAAGGGTTCTTCGGCGCTCAGAGATACAGGACTTCACACTAGAAGGCCAGTACAAGGTCGACCTAGAGAGACGATAGATTCATCCGTCATCAGGCTCTACGAAACCGCAGCATTACAGGAAATGAGATAAGAAATCTGATAAAACAAGTCCGAACTGTTTTATTTCTTCCTGAACTGTGAATAACCTCGAATAATAGGCTCAGTGAAAATAACCTCGAGGCCCGGCACCCGACTCGTGGACCTCTTCTTACCACAACTCAGAAAATGTCATTGGAAAATTGGAGACGAGTTCTCTTTACAGAAGAGGTGAGACGGCCTCAAATCTTCAGATAGGCGTAGTTTCATATGTAGATGCTCAGGAAAAAGATACGCCCAAGTTGTATGGTTCCTCAGGTGGCATTCCATGATGGTTCATTGATGTTATGGGGTGGCATTTCCTTGGATGCCCGCACTGAATTGGTTGTTTTATGAGGAAGATAGCTAACTTCACAGGGGTACTTACAATTGAAGAACATGTAGTTCAAATGTTGAAGGCTGTTCTTGATGAATAGGAAAGAATTCCTCGGGATTTTATCAGCCATCTTTTACAAGGACCTAGGTCTACACATAGAGATGATAGATTCATCCTTCATCAGGCTCTAAGAAACCGCAGCAATACGAGAAATGAGATAAGAAATTGGACATTGGAAAATTGGGGACGAGTTCTCTTTACAGATGAGGTGAGACGGCCTCAAATCTTCAGATAGGCGTAATTTCATATGGAGATGCTCAGGAAATAGATACGTCCCATGCTATACGAGTCCGCAGGTGACATCCGTGGTGGGTCAGTGATGTTCTGAGGTCGCATTTCCAGCCCGCACCGAATCGGTTGTTTTGCGAGAAAGACCTCCAACTTCATAGGTGTACTCGAAGTCCAGATTCAGACCCAATCGAACACCTTTGGGGCCAACTTAATACGAGTACGTCGGCGAAATTTAAGTCCTAACACCCTAGACGAGTTGGTAAAAGCGGTTCTTGGTGAATGGGAAAGAATTCCTCGGGATTTTATCAGCAATCTTTTTCAAGGAATGCAAAGGCGTTTATCGGACGTGATTCGTGCCAGAGGTGGAAATATTCATTATTAAAGTGGACAAAAAAGTTTCTTTTTACATTTTTATTTATTTAAACAAATTTATTTTTTTACTAGGCTAGGTAATAAAAGTTTTCTTTTTCAATGCCTTCTTTTTACAACCAAACCTATTTTTGGTATGCTAAATATGAATAATCCTAACTACATGCAATTTAAGGGTGGTGCGTTAATTTTGCCCTCAGATGTACATATGTAATACATACACACATGTACGAATTGAGCTTATCACTTCTCGCAATTCACCGGCAATTCCAGCTTTTGTATTTTACAATAAATACGATATGCATCGAGAACCATCCAACCGCCGACGTTAGGATCGAGAGGCATCGACATCGTTTCAGCCTCTAACGCTTCAGTTGGAGGATCCAAACCCTCCCTCATCACACCCTCGCTCATTTTTTAACGCATTTTTTCCTACCATTTACTCAGAATGGTAGAGTATTCGATATTACTCCCTCACCTTGTACCTTACAATATAATTGATAGCTAACCTAATTGAGGGTGATGGCGAAATATCGAGTACTTATCGACCCTCTCACACGCCACTAATAAATGTGTAGTATCAATTGTATTATTTTGCTCGAGTCAGTTATTTTTTTATTTGGTAGTCAGTTATCCTTATCGTACTTTATTTCTTCTTCAGGGCCGAATTATATTTAAATACAACTACGTTAGGACATTTTGTTGCGTTAAGAAGTCAATCTGCTGAGTCTGCAAGAATCCGACGGACTCATTCTCTTGTTCCCCGAAATAGGCCGGTAGACATCTCTGGCCGTTTTAATTAAGAATATTTAACCTCAACCTAATTACAATCCGAGACCGGTTTATGACACGCGATCAATAATAAAATATTCTACAGTTGTTCTCGATCCGTCGCAGAAAAAAATTGCCAAACGGCATTCGGACCTGTTGCCAACTTCAGTGTGTCGTTTTTAATAATCGAGCAATTTTCACTGTACTACATTTTGATCGTGAGATGTATAATTTTCTGCAAGGGTTGCAACATTTATTTTCAATGGAGGAATAATGATCGATATTCCTCCACGTTGTTTGCCGATGGTATTCCTTCCATTGTGAAAGTAATGTTTACAGGTTGTTCATATATGCGATGTTACACTAAATATAATAATGTTCTGTTCATAAAAAAAGCTCATTCTCCTTACATTCAATTTTAATAAGAGTGTGCGCCAAAGATTATTTTCGTAAATTCGTATATTTCGTAAAAGTGGTTGATCGGCGAGTCGGTGAACACATGCTGAACGGACATAGTTTCACTTATTGGGTCCATCCACTAGCAGGTTTTTTGAATTTATCCTGATGATTTGATTGAATACAAATCTTACTTGAAATGCTCAAGTATAAAATGAAATACGGTGAGAAAGATAATACACGAAATAGCTGCCTTGTACGGTGACCAACCTTAGACGTGAACATCCTTTAAGTGGTCTGTCACTTTTAGAAACCTGAGCCTTTTTAAAAAGACGGTATTGTGAATTGATGAACTGTGACAAATATGTTCTTCAGACTTTCGAATCCTCCCCGGCTAATGGGGAAGACTTGTCCAAGGGGAGGGCGCACCTGTTTTCTTTTTTTCAAATGGGTCTAGACGGGAATAGTCGAAAGCTAGAATAATTTAAAAATACAATCCGACGACCATCCCCCGATTCATCTACAAGACTAGACACTCCAGGAAGCCGTTAATTAACTTTTGTTCTATAACCGTACACGCTGGGCTTTCAAGCAGGACCGTTCGGGTCCTCAGAAACACTCGAATCAGGGTTAATTTAATCAACCCGATTTGCAAATTTTACAAAAACCCTTTATCTTGTAATTGGACTACGTGATTTGGTTTCCTTCGTTCGCGATAAAAAACTCATAATTTGTCATGATAACGGTCCAAAATGATTTACTTGTTCATAAGATACGGCAACACTCGAGAAATTGCAGTTGCACGGATTTTTACAAAATGACACAAATTTTCATCGATGTAAAACGAGTCAGTTCACCACTCATTTTCCAATCAACCGTATCGTACGATGCAATATTAACAAAAAAACTACCTATTCTAGTGTGCGTTTCATAGAATTTGTATTGTTTTATTAGTATTTTTTATTAAAAGTCTCACACTAACGAGCTTTTTTTTATATAAGTCATTAATATACTTCAGGGAGGAGATAAGAGAAAAATCCATGGGCGACGAAGGAATCGAACCCATGTGACAAATCGATAAGCGTCGCGACACCCTACCACCGAGGTCTTTTTTTCCTGCTCCATTTGTTAAAAATAAAGTTATCGAGGGTTCACATATTCTGTGAAAGTAAACGCATAATACCAATAAAAAATCGTGAGAAGGCGCGATATCAATCATAATAACCTTTTTTTTTCGTTCTCTTTTGGAAACAGCACCATCCGGTCTAAACAAAGGCACGAGACTCGGGAAAAGTGTGTACACAGTTTACAGTCCTCTATTTGCAGGGATCTGGATAACATAATTGACATAAGCTTTCGTAAATGTTTGCAATTGTGGCGTTATAAACTCGCATGTTGACTCACGTTGTAACTACTGAAAACGAAGTTCTTATCTCTCGTTCAAAATGCTAACATCGATGCAAAAGCAACAATTCATTTTACAATATATACTGAATAATCTCGAATAATCCTCGAAGCTTCCAAAACTCGTCAATACCTCTATCAATAATACAATGATTTAATGGCAGATGTATGTCGACAAAGGTGATCTTAGACTAAGCCGTATGTCTAATGATGGAAATATACGCCACTTGTATAAAAACTTAGGTATACATTCACTATTTTTCGTGGTCCACTTGACCAATTAATATCATTTAATTAATTAAGGTTTTTAGTTGAGATAAAAGTCAGTGTCACGAGCGGGATTCGAACCAAAATTCAAATTCAAAAGGTGGGGTTGAGATGGGAAGTTAGTGCCCGAGTGGATCGAAGTCACGATAGCTCAAGTGGTAGAGTAGGAACGTATCAAGCCGAAGGTCGTGGGTTCGAATCCCGCTCGTGTCACTGACTTTTTTTATCTCAACTAAAAACCTTAGGTATACACTTATATAAAATAACAGAATAATAATAAATAGTTAAAATATGAATACGGTTTATCAGAGTTCCTAGAATTCTAATAAAAACTACCGCCTTTTGTGTATGATTTGATAACTGAAAAAAAAGTCTTTTCAGACTTACAAAATAAGCATATTTTCTTTTTTGAGTATCAATTATTTTATTTTCTCTTGATTATGGTCATTACACTTAAAATATTTCCACTTTAAAAGTTTAGTTATTTTTTTAGTAAAATGCATATAATAGTGCGCCTCATAGCTTTTATAGAATTTTTAATAGAAATATTATAAATACATAAAAACAGATATATTTATATTAAATAAGACTAAAAAATTGCGCAGCCATGAACACCAAAAGTCAAAGAATGGTCGGATTATTGAAAAGTACGTGATGACTTGAAAAGAAATGACAGTGTATTTGTCATGAGTTCGTTCTGGGACGTTAGCACTTTTCGAAAAACCGGTTCTACCTCGTGTCCGTCTGTCTTTTATTCGCCTTATTTCAAACTTCACTTGGCAAAATCCTACCGTTTTTTATGTAATTTTTGAAAGAAAAAAAAATGATCCTAAAAATATCCGATACATCATGTATATCGCGATTTTTTCCTTCAATGTTTGTTCAGCGTGGACAAAACTTAATGAGCAATATGTGCCGTTGTCGACGTGTGTTTGTCTGAGCGTACGCATTGAAGGGAGAGAGCAAATCACCAGCAGTTATTTAAAATATGCCAAATTTGGCAGATGGGCATCATTAAAAGAACCATATCGAGGAGATATAGTCGAGCTGGAAGACACCCAAGGCTTATTCTTGGGCAAAAAAAAAAAAATACGGTTTAGAAGTGGGCCAAAATCAGGCGTTCAGACGGGTTCACCATCACCGTTTAAATTAGAGCAATGAAATATCTACAGCGTGTCCACTCGAAACATCGGCACAAACTGGCTTTACGATTATTTATATTATTAATATCGTCGATCATCATTGACAATATGTGTAAATAACGCCCTTGTACAAGTCACACATCATTCATGTCAAGAGATAAATCCATTCAGTCCACTCCTACGATGACACTATAACAAATTAACGAAGATTTTGGGCATATTTTTATTAATTAAGGAAAAAATGTGTGAATGAAAATGATAATCCAAGAATGATGAAAACTTTGTAAGCCAGGCCTTTCATCCATTTAACTCAAGTAAATAAAACTGTTGAAAACTAACTGGTTTATAGTAGGCCAATTTACCATTCAAGTGTCACCTCTACATCTCAGTGGTACTCAAATCAGGGCGTCGACGATCTCCTCGTGCTTATTATGTCACTACAAATAATCGGAGCTTAAACTTAATTCGATCTGTTTAGAAAGCCGTCAGCCTTTCGAAAACCTGATACAATTTGCATTTGAAGAGTTTCACACGACCGGCTCACCTTCGTGGCCATGGACGACGACGAAATATAAAACGGATCGAAAAAATTAATTGAAATCTTAATCCTAAACAAACAGCCATAGGCCATGGTGGTGGACTAATTTCCTTTTAGACTGCACGATTCATTTTGCAACATTGCATGTCTGCTGGAAGGAATTGTTTTCATGAACGCTTTATCGCTTAGCGACCGGCAATGAAGTTGTAATAATATTAATCTCTTCGTCACATCTCGATTCAGATAAAATTTCAAAAAAGAAATCAATTGAGCCGTATCAACACGAACGTTACGAGGTCATATATGAAAACTTGCCGGAGTAGTTTCCCCACGATGACTTCAGTCATCAAGGACTGTATTTTGATCCTTGTCCTGTATTTTATGTTAACATTGTTTGCAATACATTTCGCTCTGACTAATTCTCAAACGACGGTATTAATAAGTATTCTTTTGGATAAGAATCTTCAATCCGTCAGTTCATTATTGACGCGAGTTTTCACAATGATTCATCATGGACTCGCTACTGCTGTTAAAATGACTTGATAATTTTACGGGTTTCACACCGGGAAAAAGATCTCAACGTGAGTCAAAAATAATGTCGGCATTACATAACAAATTCTCTATCGATTCTTTTATTACGTTTTGAATGCTGAATTCGATTGGAAGATTTTTTTTAAAGAATAACGTCGCTAACTAAAAACGGGATTGATTTAGATACGAAGTAAAATCGTTTCAACCCAGTGATTGAGAGACTCCAGGTAAAGTGAAAAAACTGGAAAATGCTCATGGACACACTGTTGACTGTTCTTATTCGAGAGCAAACAAATGCTTAATTCACATCGATTGCGACCAAGTTCTAAAAATACAACAAAAATAAAATATTTAGACAAGACCTACAATTAAATTCTTATTACGGATAAGGTCGTTTTATTGAATTTTCCAACGGGCCTGTATTTAACGGACAAAAGTGCATATAATATAAAAATACATGCACGAAGTATTGATCTGCATTTAAAACGTTCTGAAGGGTGACTTAAAACGACAATTTAAACTAGCATTAATATTTCTTATATAGATTAATATTATTTGATAATTTGCAATACACATTTTGATAATTTTATTTTCTTTAAAATCCCTACACATCCCTGAGCCGTTTTTCTCAAGCGCTTTCCAATCGTTTTTTACTGAATTAAAATTCAAGGGTGGTTTGTAAGAAAATAACTGTTCGAACGATTCGAAATAAAAGTTCAGAGTGATGTTTTATTATTAATTTACATCAGAGAAAAAAATTGTATTCCTTTTGTGGTACGAGGCACCTCTGCGGCGCGTCGCCATGACCACTACGGTCACGACCGTCGCCAAGTTGCGACTGCAACATGAGACTTGACCACAGTTTGAAAGCCCTTTCACAAAGCGCAAAGCCCTCGTGAAACTACAGGTCGGCCAAAACGAAAAGGCGTGTTATATTGAAATATTACATTAGTGATGATGACGCCTGCCTAGTCACGGATAGAAAATTTATCCTCTGAAAGTTTTTTTTTGTCTTCTAGTTTAACGCACAGTATACATAAATTCCTTCAGATGGATACCGGATCGTTCTTAATTTTAATCACTGCACTATGTTAAAAATTTATGGGGTCAACTATGACAAACAGAAATAGAAAATACTTCTTTATTCTGGCCTTTCCCACCTTTTTTATGGATTGTTTAATTTTCACTTTTGTAAAACCTCTCTTTCATCATTTCTATTGTTTAATTGTTATTTTTAGACCTTTTTCTTGATACTGTTCGAATTTAGAACGTGTAATGTTAAACTGTTTATTTTCAAATATTCAAAAAACAAAACATTGCACTTGAGAATAACGAAACAACGTAGTCGAAAAAAATTTTTGAAACGTCTTCAAGAAAAAGGGTTAAAAGTGACAAAAATTAACAAAGAAAAATATTTTTTCAAAAATCGATTGTTTAGCGAGCGACAGTGATATAAAATTTTGCAAAGCAGTCCGAAATTATACTATTACAAGCTGATAGATGAAAAAAAGACTCCAACTTTTTTTGGTATATTTTTGCAAGTGACTTTACGATTATAATAAGTGGAGAAAAGTTTGTGATAATTATTTTTTTTCCTTTCTCCTACGATTGGATTAAAGCTGCCAATGCCGGATTTTGAGCAATTGGTTGACACGGTAACGGCAAATTTAATTATTTCTGTTGAAATAAGAAATGCGGAAGGGGTGGAAATGGGAGATCGGGCCCCTTTCGTCGGTGGCCGCCGGCGTCTGAGAACGATTCTCTCCACCCCCAGGCGGACTTCTATTTCCAGTCGGAATCCTTCTCGGTCCGAGTTCAACTGGGTTACTCGACGTCATTCCTCGCTAAAAATACTCGAGGCTAGACCTCGTGACGGAGGTCGGCTGCCCTATTTGAAGAGCGTAAGGTGGAAATCTACCCGGGCCGTTCGAAAGGGAAAAATGAGACCGGCTGTCGTGGCCGGTGAGGAAAGTCTGAAAAAGAGGTGTAACGGAAAGTGGGCGTGCACTCACCCCAACTCGTCGGTGTCCTGCCGAGGACGGCGCCCGTATTTTTATTGAAGACGAACAATTTCGCCTTTGTAAAAAACGGGAGTTCTTCTTCCTTGAAGGCGTACGCGCCGATCATCGGGGCGTTTTCGGGGGGAGCCTTTGCCATCGCGCCCGCTCTTGGTCTCTCGACTTTCCTTCCACCTCTTGCTGCGATCTTCCCTCTGGGTCCGCACTCACTCCCGGCTCACCGACGAACTACCGAGACACAGACGTCCGAGGAGAAAAACCGTTCCAAGCCAAAAGCGCTGTACAGTCGAGGCCAAAGCCGACTCAGGTGAAACGTGGATCCGGGTGGGGGTCCTTCCCTCCTTCCGACACTTTTTCAACCGGTATTCAGGCCTTGTACACGATCTTCGAGGCTCTCAGAGCTCCGACGTCGAGCACGAATCGCGATTAACAAGAGGGAGGACCGGTTTTCCCTTCGTTCGCTCCCGCGAGCCCGAATCCCGCGCCTCGTCGATTTTTCAAAACGCAAAGGTCAACAGGTGCCGAAGAGGTGGCCTCTATGAGAAAACGCCTCAACCTCACAGCCGATGTACAGTCCACCTCAGAGGGAGCAGCCGCCCGAGACTGTATCTTTTCCCGTTCCTCTTGACGACTGTCGGCCCGGGTCCGGGTTGGCCTATCGTCCGCAACGCGGTGCCCTTGCCGTCTCCCGCCCTCGTCGTCCTATTTTCGAACTTCCTACTCTTTACCATTACAAAATATCCAACATACTTTCACATCGATTTTACTCCTTCAAAGATCTTGGCATTCTAATGATCTATGTTTCACAACTCATATTTCTAATATTACATTGATGGACAAATTTAACGCACCACTCAATTTATATAGTTTAAAATTAAATTCATTATTTTTCTACATTAGTTACAGGAAATTAGGAACTATCGTAGTCAAAATATATAGTAAATAAAGCTTTGTTAACTTCCTTTATTTACTTTTGTACTGATTAATCACATTTGCACAAAAAGTTTAATTATGCTCTTCCATTCTGCTACGCCTAACGTTCGCTTTCAGTTTCCCTTTTCCCTTCCTTGATTTCATTTGATATTATTTTTATTCTTAAAAAACAGGTACCAAAATAAAATGGGAAAAAGAGATAAACACCTCCTTTAAAAATGACACCATATACTGGTACATAGACGGATCTAGAACGAACTAGCAGGAAGATACTGTGGCAGGAGTATTCGGTCCTGCATCGAAATTCTCAGAACCCAAGGGAAAATATACCAGTATCTTCCAAGCTGAGGTTCACGCAATCGAGAGATGTACCCGATTCAATCTGAATAAAGGGAACAAAAAAAAAATAGCTATCCTATAAGATAGCCAAGAAGCCATCAAAGAGCTAAGTTCAAACTTCAAAAAAGTAAGTCCATTAGCTCAAAGATGGTGCTGAGTTGCAAAACTAAACTAAACAAATTAGGTATGCAAAACATAGCCCATGTTTGAGAACAGCAGATGTGAGACTGCTATCCCGCTGATGGGGCATTACTCCTTTTCGGGCATAGGAATTCATCTACCAATGAGCACCTCAGACAGAAGGATAAAATTAAAATGTGGAAACAATTAAAATTACACATAGGACACAAACAATCCAACAACTTCCTAACAGAATGCATTAAAGGATGCAGGAAAAAACTGTGAATTTTAATAGGATTCTTAACAGGACCCTGCGAACTAAATTGACATGTGAAAAAGAATGGCATAACCCAACACGGCAAGCGCAGTTCAGTAAAGAAGCAGAGGAAACACCAACACATCTACTAAACTGTGGTGCTACATTTCCAGTAGGAGAAACGAGATTCAACCATTGAAACCGGGCCTACTAATCAAGTTCCTTGATGAACTAGGACTCACCGGTGTGCTTTAACAGTGGATAACTGGAAACAACAGTTCTTAAAGGGAGCAGTATAAAACTCACCCCGATTAATCTACGTCTAACACTCATTATTTACGGGTAAACAAGAATTGGAGGAAAGCCGAATATTTAATTTCTTTCGATGATCCCGCAATAACAAAGTATTGTAGTAGAAATCTTTGCATTCTTGTTTTCGTCAGCGTTCACTGTGTTTTACGTTTTTCAACGCGAAGAAATGTAACACGGTACTTAGAAATGTTTTGTTACACATGAGGTAATTACTATACGACCACCCTTAAAAATCTTTCATGCCTTATGACTGCTTGGCTGAATCGGGAAAACCTATAAAAACATGTTTATGTACAGTTGAAACATCGGAATGACATAAATTCAATGTACAAACTCACTAAACGTTGATTTTGAATTGTGGAGGCAACCGGCATAACTTAGTTTTGGGTTTCGCCTTCGGATCGCGAAGAAGATCCATCTTCTTGCTCGCCTTTTATCCGACGAAGAATTGCTCCTTCTTTTCAGCAAGATCGATTTGAAAAAGGAGATCGACGTTTTAAGCGATGTCGTGGGCCTTGTTGCCGACTAATTAATTTCCTGTTGTCTAGATCTCGCTGAGAGCCTGACTCGTGTCTTGAACACGTCAGCCGTCGGCCATACCCCGTAAACAGCTGCTTTCGAGTTTCGGTACTTTGCCAAGTCAACTGTCTAGTTATGTTTACCGAAGGGATACTGCTCTGACTGATTTCGCCCAAAGAAAGTTTCATCTCCGGTTCGCAGAAATGGTAAATTGCTTGGGTAGAGACGATTTTGTGTTTATCCCGCGGTCACCCAAGCCGGGGATGACAAAACGTCAAATTCGTGGTCCACAAGCACTGCCCGGCACGCTGACAGTTTTTTATTTTTATTTTCCAGGTTCTCATAGCGGCAGCGGTCTGCACGAAGGCCGGAAAAAGTAAGTGGGACGCCCATCGGGTGGTAGACGGACCCTGGCTTCTTCTTCGTTGACGGTTTTTTTTGTCTTTTCCAGCCCTCATCTCCAGGCAGTTCGTCGAGATGACAAAGGCCCGTATCGAAGGCCTCCTGGCCGCCTTCCCCAAACTCATGTCGACCGGCAAGCAGCACACCTTCGTCGAGACTGACTCCGTGCGCTATGTCTACCAGCCGCTTGAGAAACTCTACATGGTCTTGATTACGACCAAGAATTCAAACATTCTTGAGGACCTCGAAACACTCAGACTTTTTTCCAGAGTGGTGAGGAAACTTTTATTGTTTCACATCCCTTCTTTGTGGTTTTACTGCTTCGGGTTTAACGTCTTTCGCCAAACTGCCGGAGCAATACCTTTTATAATTCATTAGATTCCGTGTCCGATTGACCAAATAACATCTTTCAATTAATTAATCTTTATGTAAATTGTATGTATGTTATTTCAACCAATATCTTACATAAAGATTAACCTTTTATAATGTTGGTAATTGCAAGATGAACATATGAATCGGTTTGTAGCATTCAAACCACTTCTAATTTATTGTGACTTTCATGGTTTGAACAATAGATTTCATAATAACCAGGCTGTAATATAACTCTGTAACATTTATTTACAGTAAAGTCAATTGAAATTTGTACAACTTCTTGTGGGCAACCATTTTGTACACTACCTGGCCATCTTCCATATAATTCTTGTCAAAAATTCTCAGGTGTTTGTGCAATGAAGTATTCAGTTTTCTCTGCAGTCCTCGAGTTAAGTACAGTCCAACTTGTTTGGATCAGAAGCCATTTAGGGATTGAGGGAAATGATATAAATAGATAAACTAGCAATAGAAGTAAAACCGCCAGGAAAATTATAATTAAACTACAGTTAACTCTTGATAATTCAAAACCCAAAGGGCCACAAAAATAATTCAAATTTCAAGAGGAAAAAAAATCAAATTATTAAGAGTTGATAAGTTTTTAAATGTTCGTACTTAAATTATATATTCAGGTTGTCCTAGAGATAGTGTGGAAAAAATTTCGGTGATAGTATACCCTATTTGCAACAATTTCCAATGTATAGTCTCTATGTTCAGTCCGTGATGAGTTACGATTTTTTGTTTATTTTTCCATGGACTTACCTTACTTGAAAAAAGAAAAAAAATATATATATATCTTTCATGTATAAACCATAACAATCAGATCAGGGGAATGAGATAGCCATAGGATTACTTCTCCCCTATCAGACCATGTAGGATATTTCTGGTTCAACTAGGCACGTACTTGTGCTGAAGATTTAAGGATTAAAATCCTCGAAGCATCTGATGAACTTAGAACCAATTTATCCACATGAGAAACTGTAGGTGCCATGAGAAAAAGAGCATGGATGTGTCAGACGTAGTGGTCATCATTTTCAAAACAATTTGAAATCTCTAATACTTGTAAATCCTGCTATTATTTGTTCTGGATAAAATTATAAATCTTAAAAGCCAAACAGTTCTTCTTATCATCACCTGAGCCATGATCGTTTATTGCACATTTTTCAACAATTAATATACAGTAAGTCAGTAGACTCAGTAGGGGGAAATCAGAGAGGTTATGGATATTCTTATACTGTTTGGAAGCTTATTAAATAATGAACTTTTCGTGAAGTTTGGCTATCTCTAGAATCAAACATAAGGGTATACCTAATTGTATGGTGTTTGGTATTTGTGACAAAACTTTAAACTTGGTCATCATCAATGGTTAAAAGGGGATGCTTTCTACCTTCTATGTCAAAATTTCAATTTCTAAACCAACCGAACTACTTTCGGACAGTACTTTCTTCCAGTGTCATCAGTATACACATCACTCATTTTCCTAACAGTCTGAGCTGCGGTTTTTTCTTTAAGCAGTAACAACTAAACACATATTGCTTCATAACCCAAAAGGAATAAAATGGAATTACCACAAAATGCTATGGACTTATTTTACAACTCAATTGCATTAACACATTTCATTATATATAGGAATTAGGTGAATAGAGTGTCTCCGCCATTCATTTATTTATTCTATTTTATATTTGTGTTTAATCTAAGAATGTGTTGCTTTTTTCCCCTATAGATACCTGATTTTTGTCGTAGCATGGATGAATCTGAAATAGCCATTAGTGGTTTTGATTTAATATTTGCTTTTGATGAAATAGTCGCATTAGGCTATCGCGAGAGCGTCAATCTCTCGCAGATTAGAACGTACGTTGAGATGGATTCTCACGAAGAGAAAGTATATCAAGCAGTTAGACAGGTGCAGTTTTATACATGACGTACATTTATTTTGTATAATTATTTATCCTTTAATGCGTTTGTGTTTATAGACCCAAGAGAGAGAGGCGAAGAATAAAATGCGAGAAAAAGCCAAAGAATTGCAAAGGCTTAGGATGGAGGCGGGAAAGAAGGGGGTTAAACCTTCCTCAGTTCAAAGCATGGGTGGCTTTGGACCGTCATCCACTTACTCGAACCCCATTGTCGAAACACCAGTTGAGCCTTCAAATAGCTACCCTTACAATATGTAAGTATAACAAAAGAAGTTCTGGCAAAACATAATCACCCTAGTAATAATTGAAAATAACTACATAGAAATGTAATCAAAGGTTGTTCCTTTTTTAGTTTAAGTTAAATACAAATTGATTTATTAAAATTCTAATAGATCGATTCACTTTAAAAGCAATATTTGTGTGAGATGATTGTTGTTTATTAATTTGCAGGAAGTCGAATGTTTCGGTCAATGCAATGAAACTAGGGGGAAAGTCAAGGGATGTTGAGTCGTTTGTCGATCAATTGGTCTCAGAAGGTGAAAGGGTTGTTTCACCTCAGACCTCAGCTAAACCTGTAACCACCAAACTCCCGGTCACACCGATAGCGAACACAGAGGAGTAAGAAACCATCGAAACCACGTCCGGAAAAGTTGTATTTACAAGGAAATTTTGCAGGGTTCATCTCAAACAAGAGGAGAAGATTGTCGTCAAAGTCGGCCGTGATGGCGGTGTACAAACTTTTGAATTACACGGGCTAGTCACGTTACGCATTACAAATGAAAAATGGGCTCGGATCAGGATTGGGTTAGATAATAATGACACAAGAGGAATTCAGCTACAGGTAATGATTGGCTTTTGTACTGACTAGCAGTTTTACAAAATTTCCCATTAATTTTTAGACGCATCCAAATGTCGACAAGGAACTTTTTAAATCAAAATCGAAAATTGGCCTTAAAAATCCAAGCAAACCGTTTCCGTTAGATATAGACGTTGGTGTGCTGAAATGGAGGTATCAGACCCAAGACGAATCAGCCCTTCCTTTGACAAGTAAGCTAATTTTTTTATTTTCTCAACAATATTCAGTTTTAAATACAATTATAATGTTTCAGTAAACTGTTGGCCATCGGAAAATGGCCAAGGAGGTTGCGATGTGAACATAGAATATGGATTGGAACATCGTCATTTAGAACTTAACGATGTTACTATTAGCATCCCTCTCCCGTGAGTAGTATTTAAGCATATTTTAGGCTGCAGAAGTAATTTGTTAACATATTGCTTGTATTATTGTGTACAAATAATATTTAATCACACCATTTGATTGTGAACAGTTCAACAATTAAAAACCAAAAACAAATTTTAATTGACTTTTTTATTTATTTTATTTATTTTTTTTTTAAAGAATCGGTTGTTCACCAGTGGTTACTGAGTGCGACGGAGAGTACAAACATGAGTCTAGGAGAAACCTTTTGCAATGGATTCTCCCTGTTATTGACAATAGCAATAAAACTGGAGTTTTGGAGTTCTCCGCTGGCACCGCCATACCATCTGATTTCTTCCCACTAAGTATTTCTTTTGTGTCAAAAAGCCCTTATGCTGACTTAAAGGTGAGTTTTTCACGCATGTCGACATTGAGCTTTTTAAAATGCCCGCTCTTTTCTTACAGGCTGTCGAGGTCTTAATGGTCGATGATGATTCACCGGTCAAGTACTCAAGTGAAACTGTGTTCTACACTGACAAATATGATATTGTTTAATTGCCGAAATGGCTTTACAAAAAAAAACAAAAACAATATCATTAAATGTATAATACATGCTTAATTATGTAATTTCTAGAGCATACAGAAATGTAATGGAAATGCAGTTTGTAATATTTAAATGTATCTAAGTATATTTTTTAACAAAACAGTTGAAAAAGCATTCTGAGTTGTTTTTTAAATTGTTGGTAGCTTTACTTGTTTCTCTGTTTTTTATTTTTTTAAATTATACATCTTGGCAATAATACTTATTATATATACACAGATGTTTTACTTTCTTTAAAAAATTTATGTATATAAGCGGTTGGTTATTAATGGAAATGTACAGATTATCTCATTGTTTTTTTGTTTTGTTTTTTTAAAAAAGGGTAGCTACCAATGAAATGAAAGACTAGTTGATAAATTATTGATTTTATTTTATAAAATAAATAGAAACATTATTATATTCAATTACTTCAATAAAATTATTAAATGTTAAAATAAAATGGTGTATTTCGAGCCAATGTTTATTTAACACATCATGTAGTATAATTAAGTTTTACAAAAAATCCTATTAACTCATTTTCATAGTTCTACTTTAACCTGAAATTTGGTCGTTTACTATTATTCTGGTCTGCATTAGGCACACTGAAGATGACAAAATGCTGAAACACTCCTGACAGACGAACCCAGTCAGGTGGGGTAGAACAAAACGTTTGTTAATAACCAAATTTCAGGTTCATCACACCGCAGACAACATGGAAAAATCTAATGAGTAGAAATAAATATGTTATAAATGGAAGTAAAAAAGTAACACAATTTCTTTCGTACAGGAGGGCTTAATATCCAACTAACCCAGTGGATGTCACAGACGAGTGTAATACTACTTACATACATTTTTAAATACAAATAAAATATTTTTTTAAAAATATATTTTCCGTGCTATCAATTAAAATGGCATGAGACTTGAACCCAGAACTGCTAGGGTGGCAAGTACAAGTTGGACGCCCTACCACTCGGCCACCACAATATATGGAAGTAAATCAAACAAATAAAAATGAGTTATAGTTTGATTTAAATGCTCAATTGTTTAAACACAACTATTCAGTGCGAAAAACAATAATTGTGCACTGATTCTTATATTAATGTCGAGTGCAGGTGCAAAATTGACAAGGGAGAGCTGGAGTCTTCGGGATGAATCCAAAGACAGAACTGACTCTAAACTAAATATGCCACAGTTTTCCAATCTGAAATCATGGTGATTGAACGTTTGCCAGGGAAATAAAAATGATAGGAATACATTCCCGGAAGATAGCCATCTTGTCTGACAGACAGGCAGCACTGAAGGCCCTAGCCTCATGCGAGGTGAACACAAAGAGTGTTTGGAACTTCATGGAGTCCCTGGAAGAAGTCAGCGACCTGACCCTGGACATTCAAGGCATAGAGGCAATAAAAAAGCTGACATGGCCAAACGAGCCTACATGTACTCAAGGTCCCAAACTCAACCGAGGCCTCTAAAGAGGATACATCTTAAAACGGATCCTTCATAATGTAATGAGTCTGGTTGGACTCATGATAGGGCACTGGCACCTAAGAAAGCACATGCACCTGATAGAAGTACAGACAGAAGAAACACCGAAACAGATACTGCCAGGAAGAGGAGGAGGCCTTAGAACACATTTTATGTTTTTGTGAAGGTCTGTGTAGGTGCAGATTCTTGCAAGGAGAGGAAAAACTGCAAGCAATATCTTTTTTTTTTTTTACAAGGGTTCGCAACAGAAGAGGTCATATAAACCCTTAGGGTGCCGGTGTTTTTGAAAAAAAAAGCCCATTTGTAAGTATGTCAGGATAGAATGCAGGACCGCTGGATTCAAACCCGAGACCTTTACTTTACAGAGATGAGCGCCATGTCAATACCTAAACCGTTACGGCCCCGACACCTGATTAGGTGTTTACATCAGTTAATGCCAATAGGATATTGCATCAGTTCATAAAAAAAAAAAGCGTCTTGAAAAGTACACTGTAATTATAAAATATTTTCTTTCTTATGGCTTTAAAGCCCTTAATTTGTGCATACTTACAGTATGAATTTTAGCTACATACTAGTGCCGAGTCAGCTCGAAAAATTCCCATGCTTTCGGTGATGAAACGATAAATGTGCACACTGATGAAAAGTCGTTCAAAAAGTTTGCTTCTGGGAATGAGGGAATTGAAGATGAACCATGGTCTGGTAGACCTTCTGTCTTGAATGACAACGATTTGAGGGGAGCTATCAAACTCAAGTAAGCAATGAAACCGTTTGGTCAAGCTTTCATCGACTTGAGAGGATGTGGAAGCTGAGCAAATGGTAACAAGCTGCAGTGTCTAAATATTTGCCTTTCATTGCTTTCACACAAAGTAGAGACGTTTTTTAATTGGATTTTCATATGTAAAAAAAAAATTGTACCTGTGAGTAACACCAGGAAGTGTGGAGTGTGGTAGCCAAGTGGTTAAGCTGTCAGACTCTCCACTAGTAGATCCCAAGGGTTTCTTGACCATGTAAGGTCTGGGACAGGGTCGGATTTCAGTGACCCTGAATTTAGCCCCAACTCCCATTGGAAAATGAGTTTCTTTGATGGAAGAACACCGGCACACCACAGGCTTAATTCACAAGCGTCTTATGGGTTCCCAAAAATGGAGCCTGAAAGGAGTACACATAAGATGAATAGAGCTGTAGTGCTCAGGGAAACTCATCCAGTTCCTGGTATACACCACAATAAAAATAAAATAAAAACCACTGATACCAAATGACCCTGTCCCATTGATGCGAAAACTGAATATTCAACATAATTTTATGCTTTATTTAGTGGAGTACTTTTTTAAACTTGCTCACTTATTGTTTCATCACCAAATGTAGTGCAAATTTTACGAGTTGTTTCAGCCACCCTAGTACCAAGCTAAAATCCATACAATAAGCATACATGAATTTATGGGTTTTAAATCCATGAGAAAGAAAATATTTTCAGTGAACTGTTGAAGACACTTTCTCTCAATGAACTGATTCATTATTCTTTTGGTATTTCATTATGTGAACACAAATCCTTCTAATAAATAGGAATGTTGATTACCACTATTAAAACAATAACAAATGAAATACTGCATAAACCTTTTCTGATTATGGTAATTGTTTGGCAAAAAATACATAAATTAAATTTTATTCTTGATAAAATAACACTCAAACTGCAATAAGGAGTGTCTATTAATGGAGTTAATTGTTAGAGAAAGTGAAAATCAGGATAACTTAAAATGACATTCACCACAGTGAAAGGAGATTTACTACAAAACAAGATATTTAAACAAAATATATTTGTGTGCTTTCTATTCACACTTGTGTCAAACAATTGCTGAAAAAAATTCTGTTGTAACATCAACCCAATAAGGAATAAAAAAGAATATTATTTCAAAAATCGCAGGTGGAAAGGTGAACGAGTCTCCTCGTCGATTAATAAACCAGCCGACTTTCTTCTACATTCAAAACTCTTATTTCTATTTTGGTCATAACTATTTTGGCCAAATGAGCTCAAAAAGTGGCGTACGACGGGGGCTCTGGATTATTTGACCGCCCATGGAAATTTTGAAACTTTCACTTTAACGTCCACTTCCTCGAGCTTTTGACCTTTTTCCGGCCGTTTCGCCAAAACCAAAAAGCGACCATTGACAATTTCTCCTCGACAATCGTTGCACAATTCGTCCTGATTTTTCAAAAGATAAAAAAGGCGAGACGCCGCGGCCCGACGGTGGAAGGGGTGTGAAGTGTACACGTTTAGGCCCCTCCACGCCATGGGCAACCCGTCTTCGGCCTAACGGCATACCGATGAAGAGGAGCTCATCCTACCTGCATGTCCCATCATTATTTATTTTTTATATTGGGTTGTTCGGAAAATAATGCAGATTTATGATTACAAAGTAAAAAAATTGAATAAATGAATTTAAACATTTTTATTAATTAAAATACCCTCCAATACTTTCATTCTCTCAACGTGATGACACCTTCCCTCTGAATAAAATTTTGAGTCTTCATTATTAACAAATTCTGTAAACGCATTTTCTAACGACTTTTTATCAATAGGTTTTTTAATGTCGTAAGCTTGTCCAGGTGTCTGAAAAAAGGCGTAGAGGTCTGAAGAATATGGAAGGTGAGGCAAAACTCATAACCAACATCCAACAGTTTTCGTGTTGTCACATGTGAGACGTGGGGGGCCGAGAGTTGTCATGCATTATTTTCCGGACAACCCAATAATAAACACATACAATATCATCTTTACATTATACAGTATAAATTATATATGTATATATTGTGCAGGGTGGGCGACCAAGTCCCGAGGGGTTAAATGCCCGAGTAGTCTCGTACCCCGTCCCTAAAAGGTCCGGGACTGGGTCGGCTCACGTGTCCTGCGTAAACCTCTTGGACCTGTTGACAAACCCCAAGATTTTGGACCATTTAATCTCGGGGAGTGATTTGGTGATGTCCTCTCCCTCAAAAGTTTCAAATCTAGACCTAGCGTACCTATCACACTCTGCGAGGTAGTGCCGCGCCGTTTCTTCTTTTATTTCGCAAAAACGGCAAAAGGGATCTGGTAGAATACCCATTACGGAGAGGTGTCTTCTCAGTGGGTAGTGGCCCGTCAGGATACCTATCAGCCTCCTAATTCCCTTCCTTGAGTTAGAAAATAGCCATTTCGAATCTGCTGGTTTAATCTCCTTAATAAATAATAAATCATAACATCATTCCGTAATGCTGCGGTTTCGGAGAGCCTGATGACAGATGAATCCATCGCCTCTCGTCTGTTGTCCTAGGTCGACTCGGTCCTGGCCTTCTGGTATGAAGCCCTGTTTCTCTGAAGGCTGAATCACCTATAGTTTCAGGTTTTAACACGTTGTGATTATTGAATTTATTTACTTTTTTATAATTTAATATCAGGGGGCGACGGTTTAGGCGTTGACACAGCGCTCATCACTGTAAGGTAAAGGTCCCGGGTTCGAATGCAGCGAACCCGACATACTTACAAATGGGCTTTGTTTTTGGCACCGGCAGCTCGAGGGTTGATATAACCTCTGCTGTTGCGAACCCTCGTTAAAAAATTGTTGTGGTTTCAGCTTTTAATCCCTATAAAAGACAACCAGAGGGAGTTCTTTCACAGTTAATCAACAGTGAACATGACTAAAAATGAGGAAAGTAGTTGACTACAAGTTTGTAGGCATTTTTTACATGTACTTATACCTAGCATTTCCGACATCATTTACCAATAGCACAACTCGCAAATGACGCTGTACTGCCAAATTTCATCTCCCTTCCTGTGATTAGCGTGAAAAGCTCGGGGAAGAATTATTTAAATTAATCAAATGGTACAATGGAACCTTATGTAAAATAAGATTAAGGACTATTAAAAATCCGTACTCAGGAAATTTCTACAGTCCGTTCAAATCCGACCGGAAGGGGAATGCGGTGGTTCAGCAAATAGTTCCTAATACTAGCTACTAATATGACCTTGCCCGAAATTAAAGTCACAAAACAGATTTGGATATGCGTGAAACTGATTTCCACCGGCGAGTTTCCACAGTCAATTGTACCAATCCTGCCATTAAGGACACAATCCACCACCGCCACGAAAGAACTAATACTACGAAAATGATGTTAAGTTCTGTTAAGAACATTGTTAAACAGCAAGTTTCTCGCCTTTTTCACTGACAAAAATTAATATATAACTATTTTTGATTGACCAATGCGCTAATTTTGTACAAAAAGATGTTTAGATAAATAAATTGTACCTAATGTTTTCTATAATCTTGAGATTATTTGTGCCTCAATGAGAGTCTCACAACAGGGCGTATATTTTCTGTCCATATGAAACGGACGTGAGATGAATGTAAAAAAAAAAAAAAAAAAAAAAATACAGCGAACATAAATAAAATAATGAAACGTCAACAAGACATCACGATAAAAATATGAAGTTAAATAAGATTCCCCTTTTTGATAGACTTCGTGAATATAATTGTTTCCCTTCTTACATTTTTTCACAAGGTTAATTATTGTGTGATTTTCTCACAATCAATAAACTATAAAACAAAAACGCATACAAAAAACAAAACATTTCAAAAACAGACATTCACAGAGACTTACAGACCAAACAATCAATTTAACAAATTAGGCACAAAACATGCTCTAAAAAATACAAACACAATCAGACACGACGGAATGTAAGACAGATACAAAGAATATGCATGAATTCATTTAGGGACAACGAAATCAAACTACACAACTCACTTGAACAACACAGACCAGATTAAGAACATTGAACATTTGTAAACCTATAAATAAACATGAACCTGAAAAACTGGCGAGCACACAAATCAAAAACTCAATACGTCATTTACACCATTTAAAACATTATCCAATATAAAAAAGTAATAGATCGATGATCACAATGATCGTAAAAAAAATTTTATCCGTCGGACTCCAATAGGCAAAGACAACATCGAAATATTCTTTCTACGTTTCGTGCAGAACATAAACGATCTGAAATCATTGATAATTAAACAATAAATTCATTTTTTTTAAATCAGTTTTAAAATAGATTTCATGGTCAGTTAATCGTAAAACTTGACGGAAGCGTTTTCTATTTTCTTTTATTCCATCGTGGAAGAAGCCCTACTTAATCCAATTTGCTGTTGGTAGTCATTTTGAAGCAACGCCTGAGCAAGAAAAAAATTCCTTATTCTAATATTAAAACATATAAAACAGTTCTTATTAATTATTTGAGCCAATTATCATGATTTTAGTATATTAATTTTTATAGTGTAATTGAGCAGAAAATTAGTGTTCCGAGCTGGACTTCCGGATTAGTGGTATAAAAAATAGTGTTGAGGGCCTTGGTGCATTGCCACGCTACCTTTGTAACTTTTTTTCTAATAACATATTTATTATCATCTGAAAAGAGGACTAAAAAAATAATTATTATTTTAAAGTGTGTGACCGTTAATGAATGATTATTTGGAGATCGTGAGATGCGGTCTGATGTGACGTAGGTTTAGAAAAACATTTGCTTTACCGTGCCAACGTTCCGATCTTTATTGAGACCATCTTCAGGGCTGAAAGTGTTTGTTTTCTGTCTAGATGTGTCATTTCACTATGTCGTGGTGAGAGTGTATATGTTTTTCTAAACTACGTCGCACCAGATCGCTTCTCACGATCTCCAAATAATTATTTTAAAGAATATATTAGTCATTATTGTTTTATATCTTTCAATTAATTAAGGTTTTTAGGTGAGATAAAAAAGCCAGTGTCAGGAGCGGGATTCGAACCCACGACCTTCGGCTAGATACGCCGCTGCTCTACCACTTGAGCTATAGGGACCTCGATCCATTCGGACAACTTCCCAACTCAACCCCACCTTTTGAATTTTCCCTCCTTTTTGGAATTTTTCAAATGTCGTGTAATCTACTTGATTTTTTTTTTTTTTTTAAAAAGGCAAAAAGGAGGGAAAATTCAAAAGGTGGGGTTGAAATGGGAAGTTGGTGTCCGAGTGGATCGAGGTCACGATAGCTCAAGTGGTAGAGTAGCGGCGTATCATGCCGTAGGTCGTGGGTTCGAATCCCGCTCGTGACACTGACTTTTTATCTCAACTAAAAACCTTAAGTTATTGAAATTTATTAATTAGTCAAGCGGACCACGATATCTAGTGTATTTAATTGTTTTGTGTATTTTATTATGTTTTATTATTATTATTATTTTAGCATGGCTATAAAACCGAATTTATTTCTAAGATATGTATAGTAAGACGGCTTAAAGCACTATTTGTACCTTTAAGATAATATTAAATAAATTGGTAATTATTCATTAATTCAAACATTAACTAGGCCGATTGAGAACAGTGGTGGGCGGTAGTTTGCCGACTCCTGCTTTATATAACAAAATTGAAAGAGTTTTTGAATAAGTGGATGAGAGCCAATTTTGACAAAATCGCGTTGCTTTCCAGTCGATCACAAGACCACAAAATTGTCTAAATTGTCGATGTGACGGAAGATGTCTCTTGAGAAGGACGACGGCTCCACGTCGACGTGTAATCATTTAGAGAAGGGGCTCGGCGGCGACTCGCCCAACGGGCCACTGCCAGAGTGCCAATCCCACTTGCCCGAGTTGCTGTGGTCCTGTAGTGGCGTTCGACGGTTGCTACCTTCGCGACGGCAATGCGACTCTGAGCGATCGCCCATGCAGTCCGTCACCGAGTGGCTTTCCCTCTGAAGTCTGAACACCTTCAAAAGCTCAGCATTCAATCTAAAACGGCTTTTAATCAACTTAACAAGTAAGTCGGAGCTTTTTCCCACCTGAATCCTGTTCCCACCTGTTCACCCATTGAAGCGCATAAGTAGGTCTAGGACGTGGGAACGTCACAACGGAATTATGCAGAAATATTTGTTTTGGCCGTTTTCAAATGACGTTTCCAATCCTCATGACGTGCTTTTTCTAAAAGCCTATATCTTTTTCTCTGCCTCTAGGTATTAATTATGAATCCTCAAGTAGAAGTTAAAACAGAAACGTCTCCGACGAAAAAATGGGTCCAATTCGATGAAGAGTCTAATAAAGATACTAAGCAACTAAATGGTAAGAGGCTTACTTAAAATACAATAAAATATTAAAAAAATAAGGAAAAATAGTGATTTTTTTGCTTGTTTTTAAGGCTCAAGGCTTGAAACAGAATCGACTGCAGCTGTCATTCCGACGGAATCAGTGGAAATAACCGTGGACAGGAGTCTCAACAGGTCATCCGTCGAACATGACCATGTCGTCGATGTGGACCTTCATGAACCGACCAACGGGTCTGCACCGTCGACAGGTGTCGTCAGGCAGGGTTTCTGTAAGTTGACATTTTTGTACGCTACATGTTGAAACTGTTGCAAATAAAATGGGATAGTCTAATAAAAATTTTATTTCCCTGGAGACGGTTGCAAAACATAGGTGTTGATTTTTATTTCTTACACAATGGAAGTGTGATAAGACAACGTCAAATTCCGACCAGTTCAGCAAAAATAAATTCCTTAAAATAACTTCATTATCAGTGAGCTTGAAAGTGTCATCTGGTGAATAATTTTATAAGCAGATATAATTCAATAAAACCTATTAACTTCAATATTTTAAGTGTAATAAATTCATTGATTTTCTTTTATTTTAGAAGTAAAACCTTTAAAATTTACTTATCAGGTAGACTTAATAAATTATATACTTGAGGAATCTTTTTTAGGCTTACATAATTCACAAATTTGTTTAGCTTTTTTTTCATTTTTATGGTTAGGAGGCAGGAGTAACTCAGTTTGGGTCGTTGAGTGTAACACATCTGCAATAATACAAAATTAACCCCATGGAACACTTGCCCATCAACCATCTAAATTATATATACTGTGGGATACACAATAATTGGATATGATTAATTTTGTTGGCTCTAAATTTATCTACAACAGCCCAGAATATCTGTAACAAATTGAAATTATTGGCTTGTCTGGAAAATAATGCAAGTTTTCATGCTTTCTTTCAATTACCGCTCTAGACAATAAACTGTTTATGTTAATCTTTAGTACGAATGTCAACACTTTTTAATCATCTTCCAAACAAAAATGTTTGTTTACTTCAGTAGCATTTCATACGTGGAAATAATTCATCTTTACTAAGATGTCAATGCATGATTTTCACGTAATTTGGCTTTGTGAGTTTAAACTCTTTCAGAAAGTTGCACAAATGGCCAGAAACATTAATGCACTCTGGGGCAGTGGCAGTGTGATTAAGAGCAATGTTCAGAGATGGTTTAAAAATTTGGAAAAGGAGAGTTTAGCCTTGAAGACAGAGAAGGTCGTGGAAGGATTTCTTCCATAGATGATGATTTTCTGTGATGTTTGGTCGATTAAAATCCTAGAACAACTGTTCGAGAACTTGCACGGAGTTGTTCAGTTAGCAAATCGACCCTTCTTAAGGCAATTGAAAAGGTGAAAAAAGCTTGAAAGTTAGGTTCCTCGTGTATTAAACAACCGCCAAAAAAAAAAGTTATGAAGTTTGTCCAACACTTTGCCAAAACAGAAATGAACCCTTTCTGGATAGAATTGTTCCTTGTGATGAAAAGTGGATTTTCAATGATAATAGCAGTTGTTCTGGACAGTGGCTTGACAAAGGAGAAGCAGTACCTTTTCCAAAGCCCCCATTTTATTTAAAAAAAAGGTGATGTGACTTTGGTGGGCTTCATTTGGACTGATTACAGCTTCTTGAAACGTGGCGAAACAATCAATGTCAAAATGTATTGCTCTCAAATTGAAGCAATGCACCAGAAATTTTTGTTCAATCGGAGAAGGCCGATTCTGTTGCATGACAATGCTCGGCCCCACCTCATATGTGACAACACGAAATTGTTGGTTATAAGGTTCTGCCTCATCTTTCATATTTTCCAGACCTCTCGCCTACCGACTACCATATTTTTAAACACCTAGACAACATTTATGACATAAAAAAACTTGTTAGAAAATGCGTTTACAGAATTTGTTAGTAATAAAGACTCAAAACCCTTAAATTCTAATCAGAGGTATAGAGCAGTTGCCATCACACAGGGAGTGAGTATTGTAATTGATGGAAGGTATTTTAATTAATAAAAATGTTTAAAATCATTTATTTAATTCATAAACTTTTATCTTACATTGATAGTATTATTATTGTTATTCTATGCTATAGGTTGTTAAATTTTTTTTTATGATGGACTAGTTTGTATGAAAATGTGTTTTGGTTGTCTCTATCTGAGGAATAGAATGATCAAGATAAAAAATAAATTTACTTAATTGTTTTTATTTTATAATCAAACACCTGCATTATTTTCTAGACAATCTATATTATATATAAATATTTTAAATTAAAAAAACAAGATAATTTCTTAGTTTTAAATGTACAGTTGTGAAATATTTTTTAATGTGTCAAAATTCATCTAGAAAACATACAACAATTAGAAAGAATTTAGAAGCAGCAACAAGTATTTGTTGGCTGAATTAATTGAAGCTCGGTCATTTTACCTGAGTTTATTCTCATTTTACATTTTTTGTTTTGTTTAGCAAATGGTGATATTATTGTTACTCTGTTGCCCGTGAATACGAATTTCCCTTGGATCACACCGGCTCAATTCAGGCCTGAACTCGTCCCCGAAGAACTAATGGCTCAAGGATTGACGGTGAGTGTTACGACCTCCAATATTAAATATGAAAATTAAATATTTAGGTAATGCCTTAAAAATGTTTTATTTAATTTCATAATACATCTAAATGTGCTAGTGTTATAAATTGTGTATCATATTCCAGATATACTCTTAAATTAATTAATTGAGAAGATATAATTTCACATGGATTTCCAGTTTAGATAACTTGAGAAACAAGGAAAGTGACAAAAATGTGTTTTCTTCTTTTGAACTGTTACATAATCTTACACGGCCGTGTTTGCGTTGAGCAAACAATGTTTTGTTTATTTAATTTCAAATGTCGAAACATTTTTAATTTAAATGACCCAATTACAGCTAAAACTTTTCTGTAAACAAAAGTCTATTCTATGCTTGATATTTTAATAAAATTGTTTGTTCAATTTAATATTAATATAAGAATTTTAGTAGTACATTTCACTCTAAACTAAAAACAAAAATGGAATTTTTGAAAAAAAAAAAATTTTTAATACAATTTTAGCTGACTGTTGAGGACTACGTACAAATAATGGAGTTGTTAACAAACGACTATCGATTCACAATGTACAACATATGCTACAAGCGTGTGCTTGTAGTCTGGATATTTTCTGCTTTTGCTGTCCTTCTCGGGCTCCTGTTCTCAGGTTTGACTGGGCTTATTCTTTTTGGCCTTGGAGTACTTTGGTTAATCTTTAATGCTGCAGCAATCTTCTTTTGTATGTGGATTAAAATCAAGGTAGTTTTTATATTCAGTTTTTGTTTTCAACTTTATTTTCTAATCGTTCGTTTTTTCCTTTTTTTTTTTCTTTTAGCTGAGTCATAATCTCGAGCGTTGTATGGCAAAAGTAAACAAACATTTGATCCGTCATAAAATCATTCTTGGCCTTGATGATAGAGGCAAGATATCTTGTCATAAAGTGAATCTTTGCTTTATCTACTTCGATGTGACTGATTGTGTGGTGAGTAATTCTTGTTCAAAATACATTTCATCATCCTACTTTCGAAATTTTTAATAATAACAAAGTAGGATCTTTAATGTAATCAATATCAATAATTTGGTTGGTTTAGAATTGACTTGCTTTTATGAATATTTAAAAATAATTAAGTATTGCATAATATATTGGCCTTTTTTTTTTTTTTTTTTTTTATCTTAGGTTATTGCATAGACTTAAAAAAATGTACATTCAAAAGGCTCTCTTACTCAAATTTATTAATTTAAATTTATATCCAAAATCTTTGAACGTTTCCTCCTTAAAAGACTAATTCCCATATTCAACTCTGAAAACTTAATTCCTAGCCCCGGCTGATTTTTACTTGCTCTCTCCCTTGACAACCGCTTCGGTAGGGAATTTTTAAACTAATAAGCTCTAAAAATCAGATTTACAAATGTTTGACTTTTTTGTCTCAAAACGGAAAAGACTCATCAGTATCACGCAATACTTTGATATATGAAATTTGAAACAAATATCTTATTATAATATCTTAATTATAATACTATCTTAATTATAATATAATAGATATCTTAATATCTGAAATTTGGTTGTTAGTGATCATTTTGATCTGCCTATCCTCGCTGGATTGTCAGATGTGTTTTAGAATTTCACCATCTTCAGTGTGTCAAAACGCCAAAATTTATCTGACGGACCAATGCATTGAGGATAGGTAGGTCAAAATGATCACTAACGACCAAATTTTAGGTTCATCATCCCTAAAGACAACATGGAAAATTTCAAAATTTATCCTTGATGTGAGTTTCTCTGCTTTTCTGTTTTCGTTTGGTTTAACGATGTGGGTATTTAGAACATGTTTAGGAACTGTTATCGATTCAGGAGGCTGGGTTGTTCTTTTTATTTTCAGCTAGACCTATTTGTTTAGAAAACCACCATACTTTTGATTTACACGAGTTTATCATGAGGGATTGTTCTGCAATGAAACCATTATCTCAGATTTGATAAAATCAAAGGAATAGTTTTGGATAAAAATGGAAAGTTGACATGTTTATTGGTCATTCATGTCTCAAATTTGTCTAAAATTTGTTAAAATTTATTTGTTATTTTAAGAAGTAGGTAGGTTATAATAGAATAAAAATTTAGTAGAAAGATGTCCATGATTTTAATCAAATTGCTCTCACTAATAAATATTTAAAAGTATTTACTCTTGCAGAAAAAACTTCAAGAACTTATTGAAAAGGAAGAGGCTGCAGGAAGAGTCGTAAACAGGGAGGAAAGCCATGAAGACAAAAAGAAAAGACAACAATTCAAGAACAGGATGGACATCGAGGACAGTGATTACATCATTCAAGGATCACAGACTACACGAGTATCCAGGAAACAGGTATAAAATTTAAGATAAATTTGACTGACATTTTAAGAAAAATATAAAAAAAAATCAGGGAGAAGAGTCAGAGCGAGTTGTTTGATTAATATAATCTCAATTTTGATTGAAAAGGCTAAAGGCGAGCAATTGCTTCTGCGTTATTTGCAACGCTGGTGCAAGGACTACCTGAGGAGGAGGTTAGACTGGACGCTTGATGAGGATTTGGGGAACCCCTCCTGCCCGCTCCACCTGTCAACCGCGCTCTGTCCCTGCCAACACATATTTTTGCACCTGGCGAGCAAGCCGCCGAAAGATCCCCGTGTTTTCTGCCCTTGTTGGTCGGATTGGTTGCGAGAAAGAGGTGTCGGATAGTCTTGTTTAACGTCTCTCAATTTTAGGCAACAGATTAGTCTAAAAGTTTACCTGAAAAGTAGATTAAAAAATAGGTGAAAATGTTCTGTTTTAAATAAGGAAAAAAGAAACTGTTTTCTTCTCTTTCCGATAGATACAGTTTCTAACTAATTCACACATACCAATTCACAATTGGAAATAACATATTTATGTGTGTGGAAAATATTTTTTGTTTTTGTTTTTCCTAAGTCTTACGTTTTAAGAAAATTTTATTGTTAAATGTTTTAAAAACAAAATAGTGTAATTTTTGTGTAAAGCAAATTACCAATTAGAATTTATTTTTATTACGCATTTATGGCAAACAAAGTTGGTTTGTTTAATAATGTAGACTGAAAGTTAAATTGGAAAGTATTTTATAGATGTCGCATTTTACCCCTAGCATGAAAATCCTATTAAACAACTCTAACCCTTAATTTTTCTGGGCAAAAGATTTTATGCCATATTGGCTGAACATTTGGGCCCTATCAACTTATTTACACCCTTGAAAATAATCAAAATATTTATTCGATTTGAAATTTTTTGAAAATGATTTTCGCTTATCACTTTATTATCAAATGTAATTTCAGTCCGTATGTGCTTAGCAGTGATAATTGATTGTATTAATTATTTCAATTAATCCATCTCAACCTTAGAAAAAAAGTATAATTAATTGATCTAATTTCAATATTTATTATTGCTTGTACATTCCTTCCTTAAACTACTAACATTCCATTTACAACCTTTGCAACACGTTACTGTTTTGTGAGTGAACATTCCTTTTCAAATAAACTCGGTGTTCTAAAAGAAACACTTAAGCGATAATTATCCTGCCAATAAAGTTAGGGAAAAAACCCTGACATACATTCCCATGTTTAAAGAAAATTCCCAATTAGATTTTATTTTCATTATACATTTTATATATGTGTAGATTTATGGCAAACAGAAAGTTGGTTTGTTTAGTAATGCTAGATTGGTAGAAAAATTGGAAATTATTTTATAAACGTCGAATTTTATGTCTGGCATGAAAATCTATTAAACAACTCTAACCCTTAATTTTTCCGAGAAAAAAAAATTCGCACCGCATTTGCTGAAAGTTTGGGCCCTGTCAACTTATTTACACCCTTGAAAACAAACAAAATGTTTTCGTTTATCTCTTTATGATCAATGTTAATTTCAGTGCTTATTATTGCTGTACAATCCTTCCTTGCGCTATTATCATTCCAATGACAGCCATTGCAACACATTATTTTTTTCTGGTGAATATTCCTTCTCAAATAAACTCAGTGTTCTGATAGAAACACAGACAATTATCCTGCCAATATAGTGGGGGATAAAACATGAAAACTGATACATTCCCATGCTGTGATCAGGCTTCTATGTACTAAATTTCTTTCTATAAAGATGAGAAACTAAAATATTTTTACCTCGTGCTCATTGATTTTAAACATTTTAGAAACTTGCGACAAATGGATTTAATTGAACAATGCACCGTTTTGAAAAAGTTGTAGTTAGTGTCAATGATCATTAATTTCCGTCAAATATCTAAAATTAAGTGTATTCTCCTTACGGTTCCCTGTATTAACATTCCTTATGGAAAATGGAGCTTTTGGTTCTTTCTGTAAAAACTGTGCCTTTTTTTTTTAAATTGATTTATTTGATATTATATAAGTTTCTGTTAAAACCTCATCAAAGGTGAAGAGTGTGAATGTTGTCTATTTTTTTTTTTGTCCATTACAAAATTTGGCATTCGTGCATGCGAGGACGGTATAAAACCATGCTTGTTTGTTCTGTTGTGTTTCAATTTCCTAATGGTTCCGTTGGTGGTGTGTGTGCTAGGAAAGGGCTAATCTACTGTTGCTCCGCTACTCTTCCCGTTGGGTGAAACTGCTTGTTAAACGCAAACTTGATCTGGGCGAAGGCGCAACAGATCCAGCCCTTGGTCCTCCGAGACACTGCACCCTCTTCGCCTGCCCTTGCCAGTTCATTGAGACGCATCTCAAATACAAACCGAGAGGCAAGTTAAATATTATTAGATTCTTTACACTTCCAAACTTCCCGATGAGCTGAAACAGTATTAATAAGTGTTAAATGGGACCTTTTTTAAAATTGTCTTCCACTTTTGTAAGATAATCCCTCCAGCTTTGTACTTAATACCTTGGTTGTGGTTATGATAGAAATGGTTCGGTTTTAGTGGATTTCCTTGCATGTCCTAAACCAATGTTTTTCACTTATTATTAATAGATTTAGATTTTTACTTTAGAAACTGATGAAGTGTTTAAATTATGCTTCCATCATAAATGTGCCAATACTGTTTAAAAAGAAAAAACAAATCAATGTATCATCGTATTGAAACTATCCGTCCAAAAATTCAACTTTTTAAATGAATCTTTTAGAACTTAGTGTGTATTAGTGTTGTGTTGCCGTCCTTTTTTTTATTTTAAATAAAAAATGTAAATCATTAATCAATTAGTTGTTTTTAAAATGAAGAAGAATAAATCTATTAGCATTACAAATGTGTTTTATAAAATATAGAGAAAAAAATTAAATATTATATATACAAAAACGTACTAATGAATTATGAAGTTATAAAAGTGTTGTTTTAAAGTAATGTTAACAATCAAAGTACTTATTATATTGTTGGATTATATTTGTGCAATAAAATATAATGGATATTATGTATTGTTTATTTGTTTAGCCCTAAAAGAACAATCCTTTGTTTACTAACCAAATTATTTCTTTGTGCATGCAGCTAAGGTGCAGAGAAAGCCTGCAATATCGTATATTGATGCTTGAAATCAAGTAAGCCCTGTTTCTATTTTCTGATGCTTTACCTACTAATTAAATTATGTTTTTTTTGTTTTATGCACATACTTTAGCCGAGTGCACAACTGCTTAGCACTTCACTTATAAAGTAACTGTCGCACTCATTTTTGATTTAGGATACACAAAAGCCTCACTTAGCATATTTAAGTGTTAGTTTTATCTTTAAAATGATGTAAAATTGCCAAATATTATTAGGGATATATCGTATAACAATCTCAAATTTTTCTCTTCTTTATACATGTAAGAGCAGTTCTTATTCTTGTAGACGGAATCAATAAGATCCAGAAAAGCTTTCGAGAGGAAATAATTATTATAAAGGATTTTCAATAACACAAGGCAAACACTAAAATATAACTAAATAACCAAAACTTTTCTTATCAAATGTCATTCTGTCACTGTGCTAAAAGAGCTTAATTGAGAAATCAGTTTCATTTAATTGAGATTCCTTAAAGAAATATAATCGATAGTGATATTGACATATTTTTTCACTGATTAAGTGGTGATACATCCCTACGTAAACTTTTTTAAATTCTCTTATGGCATTAGTAGCAACTTTGCAAACAGGACTTCTAAGTAAGCCTACTTCTTCACTTTTTATCGACTAACAATTGATACTGAACCATATCAGCCCCGTACTCGAATTTCCATTAGCCCTCTCACTTCCTCATTATGTATGATGTACGAGTATCAGGGAGGATGCAATCAAAGAAAATACAAAAGATTGTCGTCAAGCTTTCAGCCTATTTAATGCTTTAATCAGGACTACAAACTATAACTTAAACGAAAACAAATAGCATCAAAAGAATTTGAGATGCCAACCGTAGAGTTGTTTCCTCTCTGAGGGCCACTGGACGATAAAAAAATCTTTTAATGCCAATTGTTTATATTTTATAGATGTGATGAAGGATTAAATAGGCTGAAAGCTTGATGACAATCTTTTGTATTTTCTTTGATTGCATCCTCCCTGATACTCGTACATCATACATAATGAGGAAGTGAGAGGGCTAATGGAAATTCGAGTACGGGGCTGATATGGTTCAGTATCAGTTACTAGTCGATAAAAAGAGAAGTAGTAGGCTGACTAAGAAGTCCTGTTTGTGACAACAGAAGTCCAGGGAAAAAATAATCATGCATTTTATACAATGTATGTAATACCCCGTTTGCCTAAAAATCGGAACGGAGGCCCCAACAACCCACTCTTGCCCAAGAACTTTATGCCGGGTGCCATTTATTGGTATTCAGGGATGTCTAATTGATGTATTTTTAATTATTTATTTGTTTTTATCTATTTTAGTATTTAAATTATATTGCAGAGTATATTAATTTTTTTTTAGAGTTTCTTTTACACACGGTGTCTGTTGTGAATGTTCATGGGAGCAACTTTTTGAACTGCCATTCATACATGTGAGACAACTTCCTTTGAAATTCAAAGACTTCCCCCTAAATTCAACCTCAAGAACACATATTTTCTTTGGTGATTTATCAGCCTTCTCAGTTTAAATATATTTTTTTCTTTCCAAAAGGTAGATTGGCCTCATCCCCAATCTACCTTTTGGAAAGAAAGAAATATCTCAAGAACGTTGCTCTGCAGTCAATATATTTAAAGCACTCATTTAAAAATAAATTATTTAAAAATTTTTTAAATTTAGTACACATATTAAAACTATTATAATATAATATTCTTTAGTTTTACAAATATAGATAGAAAAAACTGATGTAACAATTTAACACAAGTATATAATTACATAAATGAGATTCAATTTGTGTAAAAATCTTCAATCAGCTTAAAATAATGAATAAGCTTCTATAAACAGTAATTTTTTTTGTTAATATCAATGATAATGTTTTATTTAACTGTGAAATACAATAGAAAAGATAAACATTAATGATAAATTTTTCATTAATTACATTTTTATCTAAGGTCTTGGGTGATATGAAAAAGCTGGTTTCACGAGCGAGATTCGAACTCATGACCTTTGGCTTTTTTTGGCCGGGAAATTGGAAATTGGCAAAGGCGGGTTTAAATCCCACTCGTGGCACTAACTGTTTCATCTCAACTAAGACCTTAAATTAAAAGTATAATTAATTAAATTTTAAAACAGTCAATTATGCTTACTAAATACACATTAATAATAATATGGAATAGAGTATGTCTGTCGAAGTTGTACAATGAAACTGAAAAGTTGTCATAAAAACAAAAAATTATTACACAATAACATTCAGGACAATTAAGATATATTTTTCTAAATAAAGGGTGTTGGTCTTAACTCTGTTCCTTGTGCTAGCTACAACCATTCTTTTGTGATAAATAGAAAAGTAACAATTGGAAGAATTGCTTGGAAAAATTCTGAATTCGCTCTTCTTGGAATGTTAGGCTTGCACTTTTTTTCCCCCTGCGAGAGAGAGAGCTTAAGCTTTGCTCTGCATTGAAGAATCATTCTTCAAGAATGTTATTGCCTGTGCATCTTACATCTCTAACTAATCTCTTCTCTTTAAACATAACAAATTTATTTTATAAGCCGTCTTAACTTGTAGTTTTTAATTTAGAGTTAATGGCTGCTGATGCTTTGGCCATAAGGCCCATGGATCCCCTGTTTGTTTGATAATACTAAAGGGAAGAAACGTTTGAGTGCAATGAGGTCAGTTAAAACTTTCACAGTAATGTATAATCTTATTTCTGTAAAAAGAATATTTGTCGATGTGTATTGTGAAAAGTGTCGAAAATTTCAGGAAGTGTTTCTACTCACTATTTCCAACAAAAAACTATATATTGTTTTTTTTCTTTTATTTTACATTTTTATGCAGACGGTTGAGAAGAAAAATTAACGTGTTTGCATAAAAATGGGAAATAATACACAGATAACTAACTAAATAATTTCATAACTTTTACTATATTTTTCTTGCAATCTAAATAAAAAATGCTGTAAATGATAATGATTCACATAGTTGATTTCAACTAGGAGACTGGTAAAAAAAAACAGAAATTTTCAATTTTTTTGGTGAAACCAGAGCCTATTAACAAGAAGTGATGGATACGTGTCCGATATTTTGCAGTGTAAATCCATCAAAAAAAGTTTGGTCCAAATCTGTGACCCACCTACCTGGTCGACCCCTTGTAAGATAATTATTTTGTGACGTATCCTTGTTTTGAATTTTGATACATTTTACTGAAGTCTGTGGTAGGTGGTAGAACATGTAGATTGATCACCTTGGTTTTCTATGTCAAATTTATTTCACCAACACCAAACTTGCACTGAAAATGTGCCTGACTAAACTTGTCATATATGTTAAGAAAGAAAGTGGTCATTTGATAAATGATCATCCTTGTTTTAAAGTGTCAGATTCACAAATGTAAATCATGGATTAATTTTAGCCAAATTATTAAAAATTAGTACTTTTCACATTGGTCATTCTGTAAATATGTTATATATGCATTATATGAATTATGTATCACATAAAATTGATTTAATGGAAAATTATTTGCATTTGCAAATGTCACACACTGTTTAGTTGCATTCGTAACCACGTTGGATGGCTCACGCTTAACTATCATTAATTTGCACAGTCCTTAAATTTTTCATTTAACCGACTTCACTGGTGAAGGTGGTAAAATGACCAAAATAGGTTCATCAGAGGTAATCTGACAATGGAATAATTCTGTTTATGTACATAGTTGTCACATTTTGCCAGTTCATATCAGAGATTATAAACCATAAATAAGTCTGATTTAGCAGTCGTGCTAAATTATATATATTTTTATTTACAGAGTGGTGCGGTGGAGCATTTTCTAGTGACCTGACACAGGTGTTGTACATGTATTGAAAAACTCAACAATCAAATGGAAAACCGATTCCGTCCAAAATAGTGATTATAAAATAATATGTATGGATAATCAAAAATATATAGAAATTAGTTGAAAGTTTATATATTTATATTAAAAAAAAGTATTGTTACAACTTAATGTCAAATTCAAAGTGCCTTTATACATGTAATGTACAATTAATTTATAAATAAACAAGAGTTTTTAATAGAAGTTTTATTTTAATGTAACCGCCTCCTGTAGAATGGTCCCCACCATTTCGAGAAGTTCTCTGTGGTTTTCCTTCAGTTCATTCTGATGTTTAACCAAGAGCATTTCAAGTTCTTTGAGCCGTTGTGTTGTAGCCATAAATTCTTGGGCGATGGAGAAACTGTCTCCACTGTTTTCATCCGTCGGTGAGATGCCAGCTGGAAATAATAAAACACGGAACAAATTGAAACAAACAGTCCAAATATTTATTACCGACCCAGAATTATTTTTTAAAAATTAAGTAATAGCTTTTTAACACCCATCTATTTTACAAGAAAAAAATGTTATCACTTTGATCTACAAAATGGAGTTGTAGGGGCATTGGTTGCGACAATGGTTTAGGTGTTGACATGGAGCTTATAACTGCAGGGTTAAACACCCTGGATTCGAATCCAGTGGCCTTGCTTCGAACCCGATATACTTACAAATGAGCTTCTTTTTTTTTTTTTTTTAATATATTTTAAACACTGACATACTGAGGGTGACTCTGCTGTTATGAACCCTTGTAAAAACAGGTCATAACTCATAACAGTCTAATCTCTTAAATTCAATGACGCAACTTGGAATACACACACACACGTAGTGTATGTGATTACTGGCCATTGTAAAATCGTTAGGTTTTGGTCTCATAAAAAAAATAAAATCATCTGGAAATGCCGGCCACAGGTTTGGACATTTGTCCCACCCCACCAACAAAGGTGAGAGATTCTTCCTAATGCAGGATAATACCAGGCCCCATGGAGCACGTATTATGGATGACTAGCTGAATAAGGTTGGAATAGAGCGTTTTGGGTGGTCAGCATATTGCATAATGCCCTTCCCTGCAGCTACGCCTAAAGATCGCATTCAGTTAATCTTTTTCCTTTGTTGATTTCATTTGATATTTATTCTTATTCTTAAAACTTTTTCAATGGCTCCAGGCATTTAAGTGAGTATGACTGGGTCGGGTCATAGCAATATTAGAGGAGGATATAGCCAATGCGAAGAAACCAGGAGAGGTAAATCACTCTACTATAAGAGGAAGGTTCTCTGGCGCTAGAAGGCCAGTATAAGGTTGACCAAGGTCTACAGATGAGAGAGGCGATAGATTCATCCGTCATCAGGCTCTATGAAACCGCAGCATTACGTGATATGAGATAAGAAATCAGATAAGACAAATCCGAATCGTTTCATTTCCTCCTGAACTGTGAATAAGGCTCAGTGAAAATAACCACAGGCCTGGCACCCGGCTTGTGGATCTCTTCTTACCACACTCAGAAAATTTCCAGGCTCGATTATCATGGAAACAAGTGAATTGGACAATGGAAAAGAGTACTCTTTACATATAAGGTGAGACGGCCTCAAATCTTCAAATGGGCATAATTTCATATGGAGATACTCAGGACAAAGATACGTCCCATGCTATATGGTTCCTCAGGTGGCATTCCATGATGATTCATTGATGTCATGGGGTGGCATTTCCTTGGATGCCCGCACTGAATTGGTTGTTTTGTGAGGAAGATAGCTAACTTCACAAGGGTACTTACAATTGAAGAACATGTAGTTCTGATGTTGTAGGCTGTTCTTGATGAATGGGAAAGAATTCCTCGGGATTTTATCAGCAATCTTTTACAAGGACCTAGGTCTACACATAGAGATGATAGATTCATCCTTCATCAGGCTCTACGAAACCGCAGCATTACGTCATATGAGATAAGAAATTGGACATTGGAAAATTGGGGAGTTCTCTTTACAGATGAGGTGAGACGGCCTCAAATCTTCAGATAGGCGTAATTTCATATGGAGATGCTCAGGAAAAAGATACGTCCCAGGCTGTATGATCCTCAAGTGGCATCCATGGTGGGTCAGTGATGTTCTGAGGTGGCATTTCCAGCCCGCACCGTCTTGGCCTTCTTGTATACTGTTCCTAAGCCGTTGCCGGCTCTTTACAGTTTTTAAGTGCTTTGTCTAGCTTTTTTATTATAGACGGAAGCGGCTGAACTTGGGGGTCAGAATGAACGAGCAGATGGGAAGAAAAAAAATAATAACAAGGATGATAATAATAATAAAGAAAGAAAGAAAATTACCCCCTCGCCACGGGTCCCCCAGGACACCATTCCTTAAGCCTTTTCGGCTCCCTACAGCGCCCGGGTGGTCGCCACAAATGGGCAATGGAGGAAACAAGAAGAAGAAGGAAAAGAAAAAATAAATAAAATAATAATAATGATGATAAAATTTCAAGGATAGTAATAATAATAAATAAAGAAAGAAATTACCCCATCGCCACCGCCACGGGTCCCCCGGGACACTGTTCTTTAAGCCTTTTCCAGCCCGCACCGAATTGGTTGTTTTGCGAGAAAGACCTCTAACTTCATAGGGGTACTTACAAGAAATAATCGAAGAACATGTAGTGCCATTTGCCCCCAAGCAGTAAGAGTCTTGCTAATGCAGGATAATGCCAGGCCCCACAGAGCACGTGATATCGGAATGATGTTGGAATTGAGTGCATGTTGTGGCCAGCTCGAAGTCCAGATTCAGACCCAATCGAACACCTTTGGGGCCAACTTAATACGAGTACGCCGGCGAAATTTAAGTCCTAACACCCTAGACGAGTTGGAAAAAGCTGCTCTTGATGAGTGGGAAAGAATTCCTCGGGATTTTATCAGCTATCTTTTTCAAGGAATGCAAAGGCGTTTACCGGACGTGATTCGTGCCAGAAGAGGAAATATTCATTATTAAAGGGACAAAAAAGTTTCTTTTTATATTTTTATTAATTAATTTTTTTACTAGGCTAGGTAATAAACTTTAGTTTTTTCAATGCCTTCTTTTTACAACCAAACCTATTTGTGGTATGCAAAATATGAATAAACCTAAGTACATCAAAATTTAAGGGTGGTTTATCAATTTTGTTCATCAGTGTATGTAATATTTGGCTTTTGTTTTACACCTTTTACTGATATATTTGTCATTTTTATGTTACATCTTTTTCCCTTTTTCCCAGGAATAAAAATAGGCTTAACACCTATTCTCACGGTTTAACACTTTTAAAGCAGTGTTTTGTTTTTTCTCCAGAAATACAATTTGAACTGTTTTAAACGTTAACCCCAGCAGTGAAAAACTAACTCGACAAGTTTTTAAATAAATTATACGTCGTATTTGTAAATTACCTGAGGCGAAGACGGGGTCGTCTGGTGGGGCGTTCTCGACGTCCTGGACAACTTGGTTTATCTGAGGCATTTTCGGTCTGACAGGCAATTCAGTCTTCTTTTTAAACATAACATTGACGATCACAAAAGATCACAGCAAAGAATCGCGCTATTTCAGTTGAGACTCTCTGCTGACCGAGGTAGGTAAAACTCTTACTCCCTCTCTCTCTGACAGCTGTCACGCACGGCCTAGGCCTACGAAGTTGCGACGCATTACGACTCACGATTTGGCGGGAGCCACCTTTGATATTTTGCCGACCTGTTACCGAATTTACTGCCATTTTTACGTCTTTGCAAAACATTTTTTCGAGTTGTAAACTGTTATTTTGCTATTAATCCTATTTGGAACCAAATATTTAAATATCAAAACAATAACTCAACCCAAATGCCTTGATCTTTCTTTACATATTTTAAAGGTACAAACAGAGCTTTATGTACTTATATTAGAAATAAATTAGTTTTATAAACATAATAAAATAATATTAACAGCAATAATAATATATTTGGTAGGATCGGGGATGTGGTTCAATTAATGATCTTAGTTTATTATTAGGAAATCGTGAGATGCGGTGTAGTGTGATGCAGGTTTCAGAAAAACATTTTCCTTATCGTGCCAACGTTTCGATCTTTATTGAGATAATCTTCAGGGCTCAAAATGTTTGTTTTCAGCGTAATTGTGCATTTCTTGCGTGTCGTGTGGAGAGTGTGTTTGGCACTCTCAACACCACACGCAAGAATGGCACAATTATGTTGAAAACAAACAGTTTGAGCCCTGAAGCTGATCTCAATAAAGGTCGAAACGTTGGCAAGATAAAGAAAATGTTTTTCTGAAACCTACATCACATCAGGCCGCATCTCACGATTTCCGAATAATCATCGACTAACGGTCACTAATCACCACACAAATGATCTTAATGTACGCCAAACTTTCGGTGTTTTATTTCACCTTCATCAGAGCTCTACAACGGGTACATATACGTATAACATTTTATAATTGCTCATCTGAGAAAATGAAATACAAAAATTAACTTGTTTTTACAACTTACATTTCTTTATTTACTAAAAAACAATATATTTAGTATAAGAAATGACAAAAAGAGAGAAAAAATATTTATACATGTTGATAAGAGAAAACAATTTTAAATACTGACAGAGATTCTGTAAGTTGTAAAAACAAGTTGTCACTTACACAGATGAGCAATTATAAAATATTATATGTATATGTATCCGTTGTAGAGCCCTGAGGAAAGTGAAATAAAACACTGAAAGTTTGGCGTAGTTTCAACACCAGAACATTCATTGTACCACATCCCTGACCCAACAAAATATATTTTGAATAACAGCTGGTCGATCGCCTTTACAGCAATAATGAATATGGTAAAAAAGGATACTAGGAAGCGGGGTTTGCACTCCCCAGGCACTGCACCCGTCTGGTTTATTGTACCTTCCTAGTTCTTTAGTTCAGTGCAATAGACTGAATCCTTCTCCTTAGAAGTATCAGGTCATTGAGTGTCGCTGCTGCAATTTGATTCCCTAATTTTTTTCCGTACATTAGGTTAAATCTCCATTGAGCTGTTGCTTTGCATTCGAAGATGATATGAGTGGCAGTTTCTTCCTCCTCATTACATAATCTGCAAATGGGATCATCGTTGTATATGCCCATATTGTGCAGATGTTTTCTCAGATGCCAGTGACCTACCACACCTCTGAGTTTGGCCCTCTCCAATAGCGGCAATGCTTTTGCCAGTCTTGGTGAGGGTTGTTTCACCATAAGTTTACTACTTTTCCTTTTGTTTTGTTTGGATCCATTCTGCGATGCAATAATAATAATAAAACATATAATAAAATATACAAAACAATAATGACAATAATATATTTTTAAAATATTAATTACTTATAATGGAATGATGAAACCACATTCTGAAAGAAAAGGAGAAAGAGAAAAAAAGGAAACGGGCAAAAGAAAAGGAAGGGGGAAGAAAAGGAGATGATTTAACACTAGAGAATGAATAATGAAGTTTATTTACATATTTTCAGTACAGTACATGTAACAAGAGTGTAGGGAAAGTGACATAGCACTACAACTTCCTATTTCAATACGATTTATATATATATACAGAAAAGTTATTTAGCATACAAAATTGTAACATGGAAAAAAATGTTTACAAAAAACCACAACCTTATGTTGATTGTACGGAACTCTTAATCAATGATTTAAGGAAAAGAAATATGTGCCAGGTGCACAGGTCCAAGTGGAATCTTCTACTGAAACTCTTCCTTTGTAAGTCACCCCAAGTGCCTTCAATTTTCCCAGCATCCCCTGATGAGTTGAATGCTCGTTTTGTTCAGTCTAGCCATTCCAGTGGCCTTCTCAACTGTCCCCCATCTTCACCGGTTTTATTTTACTTACATCTTGCCCAACACAATTAATAAACACCATGAGTATTAGACAAAACTGGATTCAGACAGGATACCAGTAAAATTTATCAAGGCCTGTCTTCCAATCATCCCGTACTCCTTTATATTTATAAATTTTCCTTGAAGTAATATTTGGTCAAACCGCTAAATAAAGTCTCTCAACCCTCCTGTCCCAAAGATTTCCGTTCTAATCATGCTTCAATCTGACTTTTGACCTGGTTTCTCTATGAGTTTGGCTATTTTAAAAATATTTTCTTAAGTTCAGATGTATATTCTTGTTCTTGATTTTCCCAAAAGCTTTGACACCATAAACCATTCTCTTCTCTCTAAACTTGTCTTTCCTTCTCCTACAATACTCTTCGATGGTTTCATTCCCTCCTCTCAGCCCGTTCACAAATAGGAATAGGTCCTCATCCCAGGAGGATAGGACATTACTGGTGTTCCTCAAGGCTCCAGTTTATGTCTCCTTCTTTTGTTATTATATTAATGATCTTAATATTCTTAAATATTGCACCTATCACCTCTGTGCAGTTGACTTCCAAATCTACCTCTCCTTTTTACCTCATAACCTGCAATTCTCAATTACATGTATCCAAAAGAATCTAAATGCCTGGGCTGTTGAAAATGGCCATTGGCCTCTCTCTTTCTCTCAGTAACAATGACAGAATGTAATATGATATTGATGGCATACAGCAGTTCTTAAAAGGTGTATAATACACACTCCAACTAATATATCTACATCTACCTATTTATACATTAGGTTATATCCTTCTGTTTTTATTTTATGTAGTTTTTTTATGTTTGAACTAATGAAATTTGTTTGTCATCAAAAATGTCATTTATATCCATTTTTTAAAGTTACCAAGGCGTATGAAAACAAGATTCGGACGGAACAATCTGCTCGATACAGTATGAAGTGAGTGAATGACACCATTCCACGCAATGTCCCAGCAGTCACCTTCATACAGGAAAATTATTAAGCGACTAAAAGTCACTATTTCATACCGGCCGCCTGCCAGTCTCCCCATTTGAATGACAGTATTTGTCCCTATAAATTCTCCTTGATACCAATATCTCATACCAATCACATGTGTGTGAACTGAGTCTAACTGTGGCACCTTTTGCCAACTTGGCATTTTAATTTCCTACAATGTTACATGTCTAGGTATCCACATAAGCACTAGGGATATAGTTAGCCCTTGGTCTTAGGGCCAGTCTGTTTAATGTGGCAAGAACCACGTCTTTAATTGAATTCATTGGAAAAAACATTATTTTTGTAATGTTACCTTTTTTAGTTTGTTTTATGGAAGGTGAATAAATTTAAATCTACTTGTTTATTTGTTGAATTATATAGAACATAAAATTTATTATTGTAATAACATTGTACACTATTTAAAATTCTCTATAAGTGCTAAGAAAACAAAACTGATTACATATTTTTTACATAATAAAACTGAGTTTTGGGTATGAGAGAAAAAACTCACAATTCGTCGAAAGGTAATATTTTGGGTTGAATTGGAGTGTTGTAAGCGCCACTGAGGGGAACAACAAGTTTTCGAAAGTTGAAGGGCATGTAATTTATCACGAACAAAAAGAAGTCGAGTTGAGTGCGGCAGAGGCCAAGTTCCTTTAGTTTTGCTTTCAAGTTTGAAAGCGACGGCTCAGTGTGACCATGAATGACAAGTGTGTATGTATGGTAAAGAGTGATTACAAATTCTTCTGATACTTTCCGAGCCTCTAATTTATACTTATCAGACAAAGACTTTTCTAAAAACTGATATAAACGCTTGTTGACCCATTTTGCAGGCTTATACAATTTCGGCAATGTGAAAGTATTTGCCATTTTTCTCTTCTTTGATGTTATCTCTTTAGAGTCAAACACACTATCCTGTTTTCTTTTGTTCTTGTTTAATGCAGTTTTTATTTTCAGCATGTGTTTTTCAATTGGGTCCAGGTGAGGTGGTTGGCTTATTATCGATTTACTGTTTAAATTAAGAGAATTATTACTGTCTATGCTTGTTGCATCAAAGTCACCTTGACTGTTGCTTACAGTAAAACTGTCTTTAGTTTCCAACAGTGAATTTTTTTGCTGAGAACTTCTTGACTTTGACCTAGTAGATGATGTACAAAACTGTTCATTAACAGATGATTTGTCATGATTGTAAATCGATTCGATGCAATTATTCTGATCAACAGATATATTTCTTCTTGTGCTTCTACGGCTGTTGCTCTGCCCAACCCCATTATCTACATTATCCGCTTGATATATTGCTTTCCGATAGGACTGTTTGATCGGGACTTTGTGGAAAGGTGTACTATGATATATGAGAACTTTTTTATGAGGGAATGATTGGTTAATAGAACTGACATCAAGTGAGCTGTCGTATGACAGATTGCTTATTGTCTTGTCACTCGTCTTGGATTTTCTAGTGGAACTACGATTCCTTTTTGTTGGAGTTTTGGTTTCTTTAACTGCCACATTTGTCGTATTTGCCTTAGACTTCCGTGAAGACACTCGTTTTGAAGGCAAACTGGGTATTGCAAAATTGATAGAGTCATCTTTGCCAGGGTGATTATTTTCAACAACAGTTCTTACATGGCCATTTTCTTCGTCCGCTGACATCCTAGAACGTTTAACACGCTTGAATTGGGATTTTGATTGTGTACTATTTCCTGAATGGGAATTAACATCTGACTCTGATTCTGTAATATGCTGTTCACCTTCTTTAGCAGGTTGAGGAATATCTTTCTGTGCTAATTTATCATTCACGTTTATTGACTTGTCACTCATCTTGGACTTTCTAGTGGAACTACGAGTCCTTTTTGCAGGAGTGGTTTCATTAACTGCCTCATTGGTCGTATTTATCTTCGATTTTTGTGAAGACACTTGTTTTGAAGGCTCACTGGCTATTGTGAAATTAATACTGTTATCTTTGCCAGGAAGATTATTTTCAACGAGAGTTGTAACATGGCCATTTTCATCATTTGCTGACACCATTGAACATTTAGCAAGCATAAATTGGGATTCCAATTGTTTACTGTTTCCTGAATGGGAATTGGCATCTGACTCAGATTCAGTTATGAGTCGTTCACCTTCTTTAGCTTGTTGAGGAATATCTTTCTGGGCTAATTTATCATTCACGTTTATTGTTATGTCACTCATCTTGGACTTTCTAGTGGAACTACGAGTCCTTTTTGCAGGAGTGGTTTCATTAACTGCCTCATTTGTCGTGTTTGTCTTCGATTTGTGTGAAGACACTTGTTTTGAAGGCTCACTGGCTATGGTGAAATTGAAACTGTTATCTTTGCCAGGAAGATTATTTTCAATGAGAGTTGTCACATGGTCATTTTCATCGTCCGCTGACATCCTTTTATCTTCGACAAGCTTAAATTGAGAATTTGATTGTTTACTTTTGCCTGAATGGGAATTAACATCTGACTCTGATTCAGTTATATGTTGTTCACCTTTTTCAGCATTTTGTGGGATATCTCTCTGGACTAATTTTTCATTTATTACTTCAGGTATTGATTCAACTACAGCAATTTGCGATGTACCATTTGAATGTTGTAGATCATCTTCCAATAAATCGGCAGTGGCAAACTCCTGGCTCATCTTTTGTGTTTTTTGCTGCTCTTCCATGCCCACCCTACAATCATTTTCCTTGTTTTTAGTTTGACTATTTTCAAAATTTGTATTGTTCGTTTGTTCAAAAGTCGTTTGTTTTGAAGAAGACGGAGTTTTAACTTTATTAGAACCATCATTTACTTCTTTATTATTGTCATCAAATTTTGGTATGCTAATTACATCTACTTGACTTTCAGTTTGCAAACATACTTCATTATTATTTTCTAGTGATAGTGTTTTAACTCCACTGGAACAGTCATTTGCGTGTTCGTCATTGTCATCAATTGTACATTTACTTGGTATACTAATAACATTTTCTCTTTCATTTTCATCTTGCAATTCCTTATTGTTTTCTAGCGACGATCTAATTAAATTTAACTCTTGTTGGTTTTCCACTACCAAATTGCTCTCTGTACTTGTAGAATCCAATTCATCGATGATTGTTTTGGACAAATAGGGGATTTCCACTTGGGAAGAGTTATCCACTTCGTTTATATTTGGAAAAAAGGGGTTAGAACAATTTTCCACTAGTCTAAAGCTATCATTTTTCTCCACCAATTTAGGCCTTTCCATTGGACAATCATCCAAATCAAAACTATCACTTTGGACATAATCCATTACGTGAGTTTCTACATACTCCATTGAATCTTTCTTTAAAATACATTTGACTTCTTGGTCTAAAGTGTTTAAAATTTTAGATCGAGATTTGTACATGGGAGAGCTATGATATGCCAAGCATTCTTTTTGTGTGTATGATTCCTGTGCATCTAAACTTACGTCAAGAGACTCGTAAGATGAAACATTCAATGTAATATCAGTTATCTGTGACATTTGTGTTGTTTCCAAAGAACTGTCGGTTTTTCTTGATGAAATATCTTCTGTTACAACCTTTGCAGATTTTTTTTTCTTATTTTTAGGCAGATTTTTTTTGACAGGGACACTGGATACATCTTTGTGAGCCAAGTCATCTGGACGAGCAGTGACAATATCATTTTTGCCTTCTTCTAATTGCTTCAAAATATTTTCCTTGATGTTATCGTTAGGTGCTTTTATGTTTTTTCCTTGTAGATTAACTGTATAGTTGTGGTCTGATGTCAGTTCTCCTACATTTGAGTTGTGTTTCACATCCAAACCAGATTGTTCAACTTCTATTGCTGAATGTTCCTTACTTTTACCTTTAGGATCCAATGGAACTTTCAATGTTACATTCAGACTGTCTACATTTGTGGATATTTCAACATTTGACGTATCCAAACAATTTTGGAATGGCTTTTCAACAGGATTTTGTAATAAGTTATCTGATAAAGACCTTTCATGAGTCACTATCTGGTCGCACTCTACCACACACCGTTCAGTTTGTGACTCATTGTTGATACCTACATGATCTGCAGAGTTAGTATTAATTTGAAGGGATTTTTTTTTAGAAGACTTACTTTTGTTAAGCTTGGTCTCTTCTGCCTTATGATCTACACTTTTTTCTTTTTCAAGTTCAGTTTTATTTATTCGTGGAGATGGTTCAACGCATTCAATTGTGGACGTAGGAACATTCTCTGTATTCATTGTTGTTTGACTTTCATCTTTTGTACTATTAACAATTGAAGCGTTGATTTTATGATCATCAGTGGCAGATCCGATTTGATTACTATTTTTCCCTTTGGGCTTCCGCGACGATGAACGGACTTTGCCATTTCTTCTACTGTCGCATGGTGGAGTTTCAATTTGGAAGCTTTGATTTTCTTTGTCTTTTGTTGTATCATCATGACGGGTCTCTTTTAAATCAATTATTTTTTTATTAGTAATGAGATCAAACTGTTCATCTTCATTTTTCAAGTTGGAAAAGTTATTGGTGTGAACTGTTTTATTTTTTGAAGAATCACAGCTTGAATCGAGATCAAATTTGACAGAATATTTTTTACTTCTTCTTCCATTTGAAGCTAAGATTGGATGCCTTACTTCCTCCTCAATCTCGCTGTTTTCTGTTAGTGATAGGTCGATGACAGGTGAATATTTAATATTGTTTAATGTCTTAAATACATTTTCACTGGGTTTCTCTGACAACAAAGAGTTTTCAGCACTTGAAATGGTGCCCAAAACATCAGAGGAAAGCTGTGTCGTCTCATTGAGGTTGAGGTTCACTGAATATTTCTTACAATTTGCAAGTTTCACGAAAGGATTTGTTTTGCTACCACTTTCAGACAAAGATATTTCTTTATCCGTATCATTGAGGTTGAGGTTCACTGAATATTTCTTACAGTTTGCAAGTTTCACGAAAGGATTTGTTTTGCTACTACTTTCAGACAAAGATATTTCTTTATCTGTATCATTAAAAGTGAGATTGACAGTGAGATCCATTTTATGCTTGTTCTCCAATTTCCTCCTCATTGCATTCTTAGGGCTAGTTTTAAGTGTTTCGTTCATGCTATTGTTTCCTGTTTTAGATAAATTAAGTGAATCTTTTAAACTTTTAGCCCATAATCTATTATCTAAAATAATAAAAATGTTAATAAAACGTAAATGTTTCTCATGTCAAGAAAAAGCTGTGGACTTACCTTGGCATCCACGTGGAAAGATGCTTTCTAAACTTGTATTGTTGAGGAAACTATGACTCTCGATCGATTTAATAATTGAAGGTTCGGGAGAGTATTTTACCAACATAGACTCATTCTCAACATCACTACCACTCTTTCGCATTAAATCCACTGGCAGAGAGAAAAAATATATAAATAAACATGTATGATTGTTTTAAATAACATGGACTTACATGCAAGTAAGTTGTTCTGCAGATTAGGCAGCACACCGTTATCCTGGATGGACTTATTTAAAAGCAAGGTTTCATCCATTTTGACAATCGGTTTCTGAGAAAATATAACGCATTAACATGGCATGGTGTTTTTCTAAATGAAGACGTTATTAGGAAGTCTAATCACACCTATTTTTTGACACTGCATTAACTGAGAATTAACAATAGATTTTCTCCTTCAATTGTTAAATTAACATCACACTGAGTCTTTTTCTTCAGTATATGTGCACAATTAACTTCTGAAAATATAATTTTAACATAAATTACAGTAAAATCAGAACAGTTATTATTAACACATGTTTGAAAGTTCTTTTCTGACGTAGACTGAAATGCCAGTTGGCAAATTAATGATTATTGGTGTACACTGTTTCACATCACTATTTTCTTTTTTATGGCTTTAAAGCGCTTAATTTGTGCATGCTTACAGTATGAATTTTACCTACATACTAGCGCTGAGTCAGCTAGAAAAATTTCCATGCTTTCGGTGATGAAACAATAAATATGTACACTGGTGAAAAGTTGTTCAAAAAGTTTGCTTCTGGGAATGAGGGAATTGAAGATGAACCATGGTCTGGTAGACCTTCTGTCTTGAATGACAATGATTTGAGGGGAGCTATGAAACTCAAGTAAGCAATGAAACCGTTTGGTCAAGCTTTCATCGACGACAGGATATAGAAACTGAGCAAATGGTAACAAGCTGCAGCGTCTGGTAGACTTTCTTTCTTGAATGACAACAAATTGACGGAAGCTAACGAATTTAAGTAAGCGATGAAACCATTTGCTCAAGCTTAGATTGACTTGAAAGGATGTGTAAGCTGAGCAAATTGGTTCCTCATAAATTGACCCATGATGATAGTAAGTTGTAGCGTTTAAATATTTGCCTTTCATTGCTTTCACACACAAAGCATAGATGTTTTTGATCAGATTGTCATATAAAAAAAAAAAAAAAAAATGTTCCTGTAACACCAGGAAGGGTGGACTCCAGTAGCTAAGCGGTTAAGGCACTTCTGGATTTTTTCTGACCATTTTCTTAAAATTGAAATGGCACTCATCAATGTAAGGTCTGGGACAGGGTCAGATTTCACTGACCCAGAATTTGTTCCCCCCCCCTGGAAAATGATTTTCTTTGATGAAGAACACCGCCACACCATGGGCTCAATTCACAAACATGTTGTGGGTTCACAAAAATGGAGCCTGAAAGGAGTACACATAAGATGTATAGACCTGCAGTGCTCAGGGAAACGTGTCCATTTCCTGGTTAAGCCACAATAAAAATAATTAAATAAAAAAATAAAATCTTGGGTCGAGGTGCAGGCCTTATGGCCACCTCTTTTTATCCCTATTTTTGTAATGTCCTAAATCTGTAGCAATATTAAAGGCTGTTAATGCTGAATATTTAAGGCAGCTCCAGACATGCGGTATTCGCTGAATTCCGATTACTGCCGCATATTTGCCAAGTTTCAAGATGCTCATCTTGGCATTCGGCAAATAGTGCCTACATTATACACAAATGAGTTTGTACAACCACCTAGTTTGTGCGTATACAGCGAATATTCGCCAAGTGCGAGTCCTCAACTTACTACTAATGGTGAAGGACAACAGTGAAGCTGAGGCTACTGTTTTATGTAGTGCAAACTCAAGTCACAGAGTACTGTTGTCCCATCTTACTTTTGGTCCGTTTCCAAGCATCAGCTTGATCGAGGAACTCCAAGACTGCTATGTTGGGCCAATCCATTCTTAACCAACAGAAACAATGGTAGGTTGTTCTTTCATTAATACATCTAGTAGTTTTGAATCGTTTATTATTAAAAAATAAATAGATGTAAGTAACTGTTGATGGATGACTATTAGTTGGTTTATGTAAAGTACAGTTGATTCCCAAATGTGTGGATGCTTTGAGTTGAGCTACACGAATATTCGTGCACAATGAAGCGGACTAGAAAACCAAGCAAGGTGAGCACCGAATTTTGTGGCTCGGCGAATTCAGCATGTCTGAAGCCCGTTTATATTTACAAATTATGTTGTGGTTTGGTGACCGTAATGGTGACTGATTTGTTGTATAACTAGTGGCTCAGGTTTTGAATTCCAGCTTTGCGCTAGGAATTTCTGACACTTTTGTAACTGACTGATATGGAAAACGAGGGAATTAGTTTTAAAAAAATTCAATTCCAAATGTGTGTAATGATGATCTTGCTCGACAAGAGTATACAGGTTTACCCAAAGTAAAAAGACCAACCTTTTCGTCAATTGGCTCCTCGAAATGATGAGATTGTTACACTGTGATGGCTCTAATAAGGGAAAAAGTGTCGATAAGGCCAATTCTCACATGAAACAAATCAGAAACGGAACAAAATCCACAACTTTTTCACTTTGTCCATTGACCGATTTCTGTTAACGTTTAACAACGGCACGAATTCGTACTGGTAGTTCAAAAATCACTTCGGTTCGGTTTTCACCGTATCGATTAAAAGTTCGAAATATAAATGGTTTAATTTAAAAATATTCTAGTAGTTAATGCAAAAATTCATTTTTCAGAGTAGTAACTGAATTTAATTTGATATATTTTTGAAAGTACAACATTTTTTGAGTTTCAAAATAAAATGTTGCATCGATTTTAATATCGACTTGTTGGTGGCGCCGGGTAGCAGCAACGGTACGTTGACCGGCGCACAGTGGGACGAAAGGCCCAAATCTCTGGCATGGGACAAAAATTAATTTTTTTCTATTCCAAACCCCTACCTATTTGCACCCTCTTACAACCCCTTAGGTATAAGAAAATGCAGCAATTTTCCTGGATACAAAGTAGCATCGTTGTGTATATAAAAAAAAGTATTAGAAATCGACAAGTGAGAGTTAAACATTCGTGAAATTATATTTCAACTTTAACTTTTTCTTGGTTTTCTAATGATGCTACCTGTTTTTTTCATACTAATGAGGTATATTGAAACTGAAAATAACACTTAGGTTTAATAAAATACTGGGTATATTAGATTGACAGTTGATGACACTTGATATTTAGTAACTTTGAGCATGTTGGGTGCATTTAAAAAAAGCTCCAAAAAACTGACTTCACAGTTAAGTATTTAATGAAAGAAATATGAAGGAATTATATCCCCGTTCATCCTATTTTGTCCGCAATACATATTGGAACAAGTGGCTTCTGTGGTCAAGGTCTATTAATACCAACCGTTGTTTCTTTACAGTTTTTATATTGTGGGATTAAGTAACTAGCATTATTGTTATTCTTGTTGCATTCTCGGTACTAACATTTTGTGACAATGTTTGAAACTAACGGTGATTTGTTTAATTTTTTACAAAATCCTACGGATCCAAAAAATTATCTAGAGACTATTATATTATGCTCTTCTCCTGAATAGCTTGTAAAGAAAAAGTTAAAGTTGAAATATAATTTCACGAATGTTTAACTCTCACTTGTCGATTTCTATACTTTTTTTATATACACAACGATGCTACTTTGTATCCAGGAAAATTGCTGCATTTTCTTATACCTAAGGGGTTGTAAGAGGGTGCAAATAGGTAGGGGTTTGGAATAGAAAAAAATTAATTTTTGGCCCATGCCAGAGATTTGGGCCTTTCGTCCCACTGTACAGCGTTCATCACTAAGAGTTACAGTCCCGTGTTCGAATCCTGGGTTTTGAACCCTTGTAAAAAAAGACTTGAAGCACTCAATTGCAATTCCTTTGTTTTATTATTACTTCTTATGTTTTAAGATCGCAGTTGAAACAAGATAGCTTCTTTTTTTCACAACCATTAGGCCAAACTTTTTTTGATGATTCTATACTCCAAAATATCGGACACATATTTGCCACTTCTTGTGATTAGACCCTGGTTTGCCAAGGAAAAAATATCAAAGCTTGATATCATAGTTTGTCAATAACCAAAAAATTCTAAAAGTCAAATATTATTCAAGTAAATTAAGTCATATTTTCTTTCTTTGTGAAACTAACATGAAACTAACTTTTAACACCTCTAGAGGCCCCTAAATATAAATGTTTGTTTAAATTTAAATTCATACATTTTTTTTACCTTGTAAATTTTACAGCTGTTGTTGGAATAACTAATTGAAAGGGCGCCGGTGGCCGCAATGGTTTAGGCGTTGACACAGCGCTCATCACTGTAAGCTTTGTGATGGGTTCGAATCCAGCGGCCCTGCATTCGAACCCGAAAAAAAATTGTCCTTATTTCAGAACTTTTTGAAGAATCTGGTGTGAATGAGTTTTTTCTATTAAATTTTTTTATTAAATTTTTTTTTAAATTTACATTGAACCACATTTATTCAATCTAAATTGTCGTTGTGTGAGTAAACATAGTTTTAGGTCCAAAACAAACTGGATTAGTTCAAACAGCCTAGGCTGTTCTGTACTGTTTGAAGCAAATTGGAATGATTGTTTTAGGTTCAAATGTGCATAAACCACACTGCCTAAGACAAACGTTTTATTTGCTGCAAACATCACCTAATAAAAGTAGCATACACTACACATTGTCTAAGTCCCACTGGCCAGAAAGAGACCGTTTGTGTGGATCGGCCGTCCCCAAATTGAAATGAAACCCAAAAATATCCTAGGGAAATTAAAGTGAAATAAAATTAAAGATAAATCAAATCCGCCCCCCCCCCAAAAAAAAAAGTTGAAATGACTATAATTATGAGATGGGGAACACAGCTTTTTAACGATGTATGGAGACCATTGAAATATATAACAGATTTCTATAAAAAAATAGGCAAATTATTTGTCAGAAATTAATGAAACAACTGTAACTATAAGAAGAAGAATGCAGCTTTTTAATGGTGTATAAGACCATTAAAATATATAAAAGATTTCTATAAAAAAATAGGCAAATTATTTGTCAGAAATTAATGAAACGACTATAATTGTAAGAATAAAAATGCAGTTTTTTAATGATGTACGGCACAATTAAAATATATAAAAGATTTCTTAACAAAAAAATTATCAATTTTTTTTCTTCTACGAATATAACAATGATTATTAGCAAAGCATAATACAGGCATGGATCACAATCCGTCTGCCGGAGGTTGTTGTTAAGAGAAAAAGAATAAAAAAAAAAAAAAAGAATTAAAGCGAGGTTATAACATTATTCGCTACATGCTAGTACACCATCAAAAAAGATTAAACATAATAGTAAAACTACTTCTAATAGAAAACAAACAGAGGGGAAAAGTCTTAATGATAAAGGGACAAAAAATCGGATATAATAAAGACATATATTTCATAATTTTAGACATATATATCAATCAAATCGGTCTGTATACAGTTGGCATTAACTGAGATCCCTTCCTCTCAGTCTGCTCTACCAAGTATTTTAATTTCAAATTGTTTGTCCAATGTGAATTTGGGGGGCTATGGCATCCCCAGAACCTAGTCCGAATGAAGCTTTAGTTCTTCCTTATTATGTGAGAAGGCTATTGAAATATTGTAATATGCTTCTCACATAAAAGATGTGCTTTTTTTTTCTTTCAAAGTTTAAAATTATTCAGGAAAATTAAAAGGCAATGCTGTGATTAAAAGCAGAATCAGAAATGTGTGTACTAGACTCATTGAATCAGCTCTGTAATAGCTTAATACAATATACTTAATGCACTTTTGCATTTTTATATCAACATTTAAAAGAAAATAAAGCAATAATATTATACACGAACTAAATTGATACCATGTAGACAATTGAAGTTGGGATAATGAAGAAAATATTCATTTCTGTTTGAGATGTGAATTACATGTTATTGAATGATAGCATTGCCGAAACTTGTTACCCAAGGTTTAATCTATTCCCAGATATATTTCCATTTTCCGGTATAGAAAGAATTGTTCATCAGATATTTAACAAAAATTTAATCTTTAAATATATTTTGAACCAATACAACTATAATATATAAAAAATTACAAAAACAAACAATGCATTGCCTTGTATAGGATTTAAGCTATAACACCAACCTATAAATGTAGAACTTTTACAATAAATATCGATTTACATGCGATAAAAATTTCATTCACTTGACTGCCCAACGCTCACTAGATACCTGGAACAAAGTTTATATTACCAAAATATACCCCCAAAATAATAAAGAAATACTCACTTATTTTGTTGACATCTCTCTTAATTTTTCTTAGGTTTTCCTGAAATTCTTTTAAGACCTTTGGCTTAACCTTCATTTTGTTTAAACGTTTCGTGAATGTATTTCTGAAAATTGTGTTGCTCAAAAGTAAACTTATAACTATGGCAAAATATTTTTTTGTATTTTAGCAAGTTTTAGTTGTTTGTGTGCACGTCAAATAAAATTATAATAATATAGTTAAATAACAATGGGTATAAGTTGTTAAACAAAGCAGTACTGACAAAAATAAATATTTTTTTAAATTGATAATCTATAGATAGTAATATATAAGTATCTATGTAATAGGTAGTAATTTATTGTCACATAAAAGTCTATGAATATTACTTTCAAATTTAATGGCTAAACTATGAAAATTCTTCAGTTGTTATTAGAGTTTTAAAATGTATAAATTGGGTGAATTTATATTCCCTAGTTTGCTTCATTTTCTGTCCACTATCGTGAATGCAATTTCTGTCATTTTTTTTAGTATGTTCAATGTAAGGTTTAGAAAAATAGATATACTCACAGATCTTGCACAGCAGCATTTAAATTTTTCAGTATTGGTTTCAAAGGTTTTAAGTTCTATAAATTACAAAAAAAAGTGATTTTTAACAATTACAATAAAAGTTACAAAACTTTGTATACATGCCTCTTCAGGATTAGAATATGTTCGGTTTTCAACCTTAAAAGAAAAAATTAATTACACCTAAAGGATACTACTTAATGTGATCATGATTCATGGGGTACAACCTTATTTTTATGTTCATGTTGTAATCTAAGTTGTTCCTCTGTACGAAGTCTCTCCCTAAGTTTCTTTTTATACTCCATTAGGTAACCACAAGGAATCATTTTTGGAAACACTGTGAATTGTATTTAATAATCAAGTTGCACTTAATTTCTCGATTTTAATTTTATCATTTACTCATGTTTATTTGCTGTGACACCATCGTTTCAATATCCAAGGAAGAATCAGACTCTGTATCTTCCTCATGGCATGGCAACACTTCTATTTCTGGAGGGATAAAACAATCAAGTGATTCTGTGGTTGCGTGAATTCTTTTTACTGGGATTTTTGATGATTTAGGAGCTTCACTTTTCCATAATAAGCTTAATATGACATAATTTATAATTTCTTAATTACAAATGGTCATTCGACCTTATTAATTTTTATTACCTAATTGATGTACACATCTGGGGGCTGGCCGATCTTTGCTTTTTCTATACATACACAATATATATATATTACTATTTTGAAAGTAAATTTTATTTTAAATTTGTATTTTAATGCAAAAATTATTGAAGCTATGCAGTATAATTGAACAAATGAAATTTAGCAGCTTAATTAACTAATTATAGTATGAATATATTATGAAAAAATTCTAAGCATACAGAAAGTATATGTTTATTCAGTTCACTATTTAATTCGGAAGGCAAGTGTTTTCTTGCAATTTTGAGTTTAACAATTTAAAAAATTTTTATTTCAATTATTCACCGTTCAATAAAAATTATGACATCACTTCTAAGGCATTGGTTGATAGATTTTTGCTTGTTTGTTCGAAAAAGTAGTATCATACCAAATTCATATTAAGTTTTAATATACAATTATAATAATCAATATATGTATTTAGTAGACACAATTGACCATATTAATTATTTCAATTAAATATACTTTTTATCTAAGGTCTTGGTTGAGATGAAAAAGTTAGTGTTACGAGCGGGATTCGAACCCATGCCCTTCGGCTCAATTCGCCGCTGCTCAACCACTTGAGCTATTGTGACTTCCATCCACTCGGACACCAACTCCTCATCTCAACCTAAAACCTTTAGAAATTTCCCTCTTTTTGCCATATTTTCAAATATCGTGAATCAGGATTCAATTCTTGGCGACTTATGAAGGGAGGTGTCAGTGAAGTAAGTACTTCTGTAATTATTATATTGATCCATATATGTATTAAGTAGTCATAATTGACCATGTTAATTATTTTAATTAATTATAGTTTTATGACTTGGTTGCTGAAGGTCATGGGTTCGAATTCCCCTCATGGCACTAGCTTTTTCATCTCAACTAAGCCCTTAGCTAAAAAATATAATTAATTACAATTATAATATTGAAGGTAGTTAATAATGCACCAGAGACAATGCATATTTAATATAATAATAGGCAAACCACATTTATCTCCCAGCACAAACGTAAACACAGCACTAACATCTTTCAGATTCACTCAAGATTATTAAAACAAATTTTTATAGTATGAAGTGATGGTTTAAAAAATCATCAATATTTTTCCAAGTGTCTCTTATTTTTTAAATAAGAATATATTTTAAATTCTCTTATTTTTTCTTTTTCTTTTTATGAGGGTATACACTACAAGGTAAAGGTCCTGGGATCGAATGCAGTGACCCCTGCAGCTTTTTGTTTTTTATTTATTTATTTTTAAACACCAGGACCCCAAGGGTACATATAACTTCACTAGTTTCGTGGTCCATTTGACCAAATAATATCTTACAATTAATTAAGGTTTTTAGTTGAGATAAAAAAGTCAATGACACGAGCGGGATTTGAACCCATGATCTTTGGCTAGATAAGCTAGATAGATGAAAAATGGCAAAAAGGAGGGAAAACTCAAAAAGGTGGGGTTGAGATGGGAAGTTGGTGTCCAAGTGGATCGAGGTCACGATAGTTCAAGTAGAGCAGCGGCATATCTAGCCGAAGATCGTAGGTTCGAATCCCACTCGTGCCATTGACTTTTTTATCTCAACTAAAAACCTTAATTAATTGTAAGATATTACTTGGTCAAGCAGACCACGAAACTAGTGAAGTTATATGTACCCTTGGGGGTCCTGGTGTTTAAAAATAAATAAATAAAATACAAAAATAAACAAAAAGCTGCAGGGGCCACTGCATTCGATCCCAGGACCTTTACCTTACAGAAATGAGCACTATGTCAACATCTAAACCGTTGCGGCCACAGACGCCCCTCACTACAACTTTGATCAATCTAGTTTATACTCAATGGCCAATATTTATAATAAAATGTGTAATCTAATTGAATTTTAAAACAACCAGGATTTTAAAAGAAAATGCTTACTTGCTACTTGAACTATAGCTCTGTGATGTGATATTAATTATGAATTATTTAAATTAATAATTTAAATTAATAATTTATATATTTCACAAATAATTTATTTTGATGAATCTAAGGTGTTTACAAAACCAAACTGACACTACAAAACGCTGCTGAAATCAATTAGGACATATGGACTGGAACTAAACTAATCGAGAACTGCTATAACAAGTTTAACACTAATGTAACACAGCCCATGACTTATGAGTAAAGCATAAAGAAATATAAAACAGTCTGTAAGCCCTGTCCTGATGCTCATTATAATTATGCCATTACAAGATAAATTTTAGTACAAATTTAAATGAATAAATCCAAAAATTGTAATTGATGATTGGTAGTAACACTGGGTTGGCCTTGTACAAATTCTAAGGGAAAAAAAACTATGGGGCACCACCAAACCTACCAATATCCAATAAATTCAGTACTTTCAATCCAAAATGTCAGAATCTTAGTCAATGCCCTCTACTACAGCTCCAATACAACCCTCCATAACGACCTCAAAACACCCTTTGTAAATAAATTGATCTCACCCAATTTTCTAGGTTCTCTCACCCGACTTACTGTCTAACTGATACAATATTAATGAAAATATTTTTAGTGAAACCCAATTTTCTGTAGGCCCACATGATTATTTATGAATAATGATCCTCCGAGGTACACTTATTATTAAAGTCCACCCCCAAATCAGTAACCAAGTAGACCTCTTTAAGAGGGACATCACCAATGGAGTTTTGTACAGAATACTGTACTGACAAAAGAACCTTTTTTTGTAGTAAAAGTAATGTAATGACATTTATGTGGAGTTTCAATCTTCATGGAGGCCAGTAGATAGGTGAAGAAAGGAACCTATAGTGCCATCATCAGGGCCTATTTTCTTAAAAAAATATAAAATATATACAATAAATAATATACAGTTAACAATTAACAAAATAAAATAATGTACATATTTCCCCAAGAGTGCAGAAAAATTAACATGGTAAAACTATAGTATGGACGTCTTGGGTTTAAGGTTATGAAGCACATGGCCAGCAAATTACATTATAATTATTTTAGACTAGAATTATAGACGCTAGAATTTCGTCGCTCTCTCTCCCATTAATTTTAATCCTATGTACGGTCTTTATAAATAGCTATAATTCTAGTCAAAATACTCTGTGATAATAAATGTTACTTATAAGAAATTGTCATTATTATGTATTTTGTCGCAAAATGTAAGCTGTTTTTGCCTCTACATAAAGTTTTTTTCATTCGATTCGATGCAACTTTGAGAATAATTTTGTTTTAAAATGTAACTAAAGAAGCTAATAGTTATTGTATGCTAAAGTAAACGTTGAAGTACTTTTATACTTTTTTGTATAGTTAACATCTTTTATGTCAGAAGGTAAAATACTCATTTATATCTTTTATTCATGCTTTTTTAAAACAACTAGTAAATATAGTTTTCATCAAATAAAAGCAAAAAATGTTAAGAACGGTAATCGTTCAAGTTTAAGTTTTAGAGTGAAGTTTATCGTAAAAGTAAGTAAAGAAAGAAATGTAAATACCGAAACGTTTACTACTCTTCTTTCAGGGAGCCACAACAACTAACTGCAGGATTAAAACCAACCTTTGTTTAAGAATTTCGCTTTATTTTTCCATTCGTCCTATTATTCGAAAAACAAACAGTAAATCATTTATCTTAATCTGGTCAAACCCGACAACCAGGGGCAAAAGTCGCTGAGTCAGTCTCACAGTATACAATTTTTTATATTGACGAAGGAAATAAAATAATCATTTACTAATTAATGAAGAAGAAGAAGAATTGCTAAAAATTAGTTATGCCCATGTTACGGAAAAATAACCCGTTGTGGTTTTTCTAATTCTTACTTCAAGTTTGTTATTATTTAAGTTTTTTCCCCAATATTTTATTACAATATGCAATTTTTGATTACAAGACGGCTATTTACATTTTTACTAGGGGGGAATAAATAATCAATATTATTCTCCCACTTTACTTCACTAAATAAACTTCACACTTCACAGCCTACTTCTCAGAAAGGAGGCCGCGGGGTCATTTCCTTCTGAGACCCTGGGATTGTAGGGATGGGTTGGACATGGCTCGGGCGAGATTATTGTGGAATGGTAAATTTTTTGTGGGGTTTACTTTATGGATAAATGGGATTTTAAGGCCGTTGTGGAGGGCAGTATTGGAGACATAATACAGAGCTTTTTTAAGTGATCTGAGGACTTTAAATTGAGAGGATTGGAAGGTTTACCAGCTCTCAGAGTACTATTCTGTATGTCTAAATCGGTTGTAGTAGCAAATGGAAATTTGTTTTTCGTTGAAAGCTTGGATCGTCGTCCTATAAATTTGTAGAGTAGACTGTAGTCTCTGTTTAGATCTTGTCGTTTCAGTCACAGATTCCACTTAAGCGTGAGTCTAGGTGGAACCCAAGGTAGTTTACGCAGTCGGATTCGGGGATAGGAACGTTGTTTGTACATTGGGAGAGGAGATTTGCTTCGGAGTGTAAATGTGACATGGACGCACTTGCTTTCCTTTATCCTCGTTTTCCATTGTCTACACCGATCTGCTATACATGTCATATGTCTCTGGAGATTTTCCGAAGCGACCGGGATCGTGGTTAGGAGATATACAGCTGTTTCATTGGCAAAAGATGCAGTAGGGTGGTAGGTGTAGTAGGAACATCTGCAGTATAAAAGCGGCCAGTGAGCAATATTCGTAGTAATCTGATCTTTGTCGGACATGAAAGAACCGCTCTGTTAGATAAGAGCGGAGGATTAAGTAGAGGGTATTTTTTTAATAATTGCAATTTAACAATGATCTTTGTCTTGAGCTTCTGGGACATAAGGGTAGAATAAAAAAACATCCCCTTAACTTGAGAATTAGTGCATTAATGTCCCCAATTGTGGCTTAAATTTCTTAAGAATTTCGCTCTTTTACATTTCTCTCGCTTTATTTCGCGATTTATCTTTTATCCCTGTTTCAATTAATTTATAATAAAATCATTTTAAAATAATACAACTAGTGTAATAAGTAAGAGTAATATTTTCTCTCCCGAACCCGTTCGTTTTTCGGCGTTGTCTTAAGACGTTTCTTTGATAATATTGTTAAGCGGTGCGACCACCCTCAAGTATCACGTTGGGTTGGACATCAAGCCGACATGTTTCGACAGGAATCGCTAAATGATGACTACCGTCGACTTAAAAGGCAAACACTGTTAAGGCGAAATATCTGTTAGTAAAATGTGAAATTGGCCTCTGGAAAGAGGAAGTGCTCGTTTACTCCCACAAACGTCGGACAGGAGATGAAAACGTCCTTGCAACTAAGACGGGGGATTCACTTTTTGGTATGACACGTTTTGAGACACTTTTCCTGGCCGTTTTGGCCCTATCGGCCACGGCAGCTGCCACCAGAGTGGGTACGTAATTAGCAGTATTCCTAAATTGCAGATTAAACGGAAGGACTGGTACGAAATTGCCAGCTTCGCTAGAAATCCCTCGGTACTTTTTCTTATATTTTTGATCCCGGTTCGCAGCAGCAGCTTTTAAAATGTACAATTGGATTATAGAATTGTTATTATTTCATTAATCACGCAAATAACTTTATCGCCGGTCGATTTTGTCGAAAACAAAGCCAAATTTTAAATATTTCTGAGCGATTGGCAAAATATGTTTTTTTGGCAAACAGTTTTTCCTCATCCTACGTATGTATATGCTTCTGCTATTTCTTAATAAAAAACGTTAACAGTTTGTTTTGCCTTGTGTGTATCGTTTTGAAGCATCTATTTTTATATCTGGTACGTCTTCATAGTGGATAAAAAGACTTATTTAGGACGTGACAGGTACCATAATGCATAATTTTGATCGTTTCCGAATTGATTGACAAAAATATTATTGATGGTTTAACAAAGGAAACTTACTTATTTTATGCTGGTACTTTAGGTACTGGAGGTGTCACTGACCGAAGTTGTGTCCGAAGTCGCCAAATTCTCTTATCTGTCGCATAACGGCCCTGGGTTCGATTCCAGGCGTTGCCCTTAAAATTTCTTTCGATACCAATCCACTATAACCGGATTTCCTGTAACTAGTATACACACACATGCCTACAAAACTTCAGGTTATCACTTTTCTAATTACACTGTTTGATTACAAGCATGATCCGTATGAAATTTTTTGAAGTGTGCTACCTAGGAAAATTCCGATTCGATTAAACACAATTGTCTGAATCTGCCTCACGATAGCTTACTCCAAATCTTGGAACGTTAGTGTATTTGAAACATCTGCATCAGGTATTAGTATGGGTCCTACGTTGCAAAAATCCATTTAGCAGTTACTTAAAACCTGATGAGGCGAATGATCATCTTGCAAATCAAATGAGTAAATGAGTATTTTCGTAATTCTACGCGAAAAGAACAGTTATAGTTGTTTTGAATTCCGCTAGTTTATTTTAAAATAGGAAACTGATTTTATATTTTTTTCCAGAACTTCAATACGAGCCAGCTAATAAAGAAGACATAAGAAACACTCTACTTTGGTACAACAGCACTAGCTACAACTACTGGGCCGACCGTTTAGACGAATTTCTTAAACGTAAGTTTAAAATCCAATCAAATTTATCTATCCCCGAAAATCGTCAAATTTCGAATCGCGAGCGGAACTGTGAACATTTTGTTGAAGAGGGCAATCGTAAACGAAAGTGCTCGATGTAATAAAATTGCACAATGTTTTAAATCAGTTCCCCTTGACGTTCACAACGGGTTACTTGATTAAATTTGAACAAGACTTAAAGAGAGGGAATTTACAATCAGACCTCGGTAAACACAGAGGCGTTGTAAATATGCCCCAGTCAAGATTTCATTAGGAAAATATCCCAGGATTAACAGCTGTCATAAATCAAGAGAGTAGATATACAGATAACATGTTAAATCCCGGAAAATAGGTAAGCGAGTATATTTCGCAAATTGCAATTTTATTGTTTTTTTTTCCAGCTTACAAGTTGCCTACTCCGAACAGGGCAGGATGCAGCCACATGCACCCCCCGGACCACGGCAAAATATGCAATTACAAAACGGAGACCTGGGGCCCTTGCGTCTCGTCGAACCGATACGGCTACAAAACCGGCTCCCCTTGCGTCTTCATCGAACTGAAAAAGGTACTCATTCCTCCAGGTCTTGTAGGGGTAGTTTTCATGTAGTGGTTTATGATTATTTATGAGATATTAAGAGGTAAACACTTGAAAAAATATTGATGTTTAATACACTTGACAGGCAAAAAATTCCACCCAATTTTTCTTTTTTCATTTTCTCGATAAAAGAAAATTCTGCCTTTAATTTGTCTCATTGCTTTTATCAATAAATATTTGTTTTTGCTATGTTTGAAATTGAGAATATCGATTAGAGGTAAACACCCTTAATCCTTAATCCAAAACAAGGATAAAGGTTTTTTAAATGTTAACTTTTTACATAATTTAAAATTTTTTATTCAGTCTCATTTGAATTTTGAAGCAGTAAACTGTTTAGGTTTCATCTTTGTTTTCTTAATTTCAATTTTTAAACTTAAAAGCTTAAGGCTGAGGATGTTGGGCGTAATGTGGCACTTATTTGATGATGGACGTTCCATCAGGTATGCGGCTATTGCCATCGGAGTTCCCTACGAAACACTGCGGGAAGGCGTTAGACGTTTTCCAGAAACTGAGCCATGGAACATAGAAGGCCTCGTTCTGGACGCCCTAGGGTAACAGAACCACAGACCGTTTTTTTGACTTTGGGAATTTTGCGAAACCGGCACCTTACTGTTGTTCAAGCGATTCATCAGCTCCAGGAAGGTCGAGGTCCAAATTTCTGAACACACTGCTCGAAGAAGATTAAATCAGTATGGACAGATGGCTTTTCGCCTCGTTAGAGGATCAGAATTGATCAGAACACACAGAGTAGCACGGCTCCCATTTGCTAGAGAACACAGCCATTGATCTTTGGACGACTTTTTACAGATGAGTGTAGATTTGCTCTCCAGATGGGCGTGAAAGAGTGTGGAGAAGGCGAAATGAAAGGTACGAAGCCTGTAATTTTTCCCATATTCAACCTTTTCAACGTAGCTCAGTGATGATGTGGGCGAGAATTTCCATGGAGAGTCGCACAGAGTTGGTTGTTGTTCGTGGAAGATCTTTGACGACCACTCGCTATGTGAATGAAATTTTGGAACATCATGCGTTGCCGTCCTCGATGAAATCAGCGACTTATTCTAATGCACGATGATGTCCGTCCACATAGCTCGCATAGTACAAACGTACCTTCATCAACAGCATAACATCAGGGTCTTAGCCTGGACAGCCCGTTCTCCACACTTGAACCCCATCGAGCATTTATGGGATAACCTCAAAAGACGAATAAGAGCACGTCCATCACTTCCTGATTCACTCCACCATCTTGAAACGAATCTTCGGGAAAGATGGGCTAACCTCCAGGAAAGAGACATTTCCTGACTGGTAGAAAATATGCAATATGCCGAGGCGTCTTATGTAATTAAGGCAAGAGTGAAAATCGCGATATTGAAATGCTAATTAAAAATCTAAAACAAAAGGAAAACAAATTTTATCTGTCCGGTTTTTTCATTTTCCAAGCAATTTACATTTTTTAAAAACTTTTTATACAAAGACTCAATTATAAAACGTTACAAAACGTGAGTCTATATATATTTATATACTTTACAGAAGACACCTTGATGTATATTTTCAGGCTTTCAATTGGAAACCCAAGTATTACAACTCGACGAAAAATTTGCCGAAAGACATGCCGGAAAGGTTGAAGGAAAGACTCGTAGAGCTGGAATCTTCAGGGCGGAAGAGAGAGGTAAGTCGTTCGCCAACCAAGTCGCCAAAACTCTTTCGTTAATTTATTCGATTTTCAGTGGAAAAACGTCTGGGTGACGTGCGACGGCGAAAACCCCGGTGACCGGGAGGCCATCGGTCCGGTCTCTTACATCCCCTTCCAAGGGTACCCAGGCTACATGTTCCCCTACACCGGTCAAAAATGGTACCTCAATCCGATCATCGCCGTCTACTTCCAGAAGCCGTACCGTAAGCCCAGTTTGATACCATAAAAGGACATTTTGAATTTGAGGTAGAAATTACGGCCTTGAAAGCGCGTAGTGCAAAGACACTGAGATTACGGAGATACGTTATCAAGTTAAGTGTGTGGCTCTAAAAACGAAAATGAAAATTTCTAAAAAATAATTCCTTTATTATTTTTTCTATTGCTCTTATGCTATCTATTGTTCAAACTTTAAACAAAACAATTTAAATCATTCAACAAAATCATTTACAAAAAAATAAAAAATGATAGTGTATATAGTTCTAATAATTCCACCTTCTTTAATTGAAAATAATACGTCATTTAAGTCATTTGTGGTAGATCGAAAAGATTGACTATATACTGTTCAGCTACATTTAAAAAAAGTGATTTCTTTCAATTAAAATTATTATTTTTACAATTATTCCGAAATCGTGAGATGCGGTCTGGTGTGATGTAGGTTTTAGAAAAAACATTTTCTTTATCGTGCCAACGTTTCGATCTTTATTGAGATCATCTTCAGGGCCTAGGATTTACAAACATTGTTTACATTTAACAAATACATGTAGGACGTGGAAAAAAATGAATTTATACAATGCAATGTATTTGTTAAATGTAAACAATGTTTGTAAATCCCAGGCCCTGAAGATGATCTCAATAAAGATCGAAACGTTGGCACGATAAAGAAAATGTTTTCTGAAAGCTACATCAGACCGCATCTCACGATTTCGGAATAATTACCGACTAGCGGTCACTAATCACCAAACATTATTTTTACAAATATTTTTTAAAATCTAGTTTCTCTGACCTTACGTGTTAAATAATTTCTGAATAGTTTTTTGAACAAACCTCTTACGTTTAGGAGCGCTTGCACAATGGACATTGGGGGTTATGTCGTGTCCATTAAGAAATTTCGAAAAGGAAATGGAACTTACTTATGCTTTTTACATCCTTATTAGGGTTTTATCTTCCTTCCTTATTACCGTTGAGTGTTAAAAGGGTTGGGTCTAACAATACAATATTTGTCATTTATGAAGGGATTTGAAATTTTTCCATTAAAGATTCCGACTTTTGTTTTCACAAAAGATCTAGAGTTATAAACGTAAAATTAAATATTCTCTAAAAGGGAACATTTTAAACAATACGAAAAACGAAAATAGACACCGAGTTAGGATTTTTCAAACTCTTCGGTCATTTGGACAGTAGTTTTCCTTCCAAACGTTGAGAATACGACAATAGTGCTATTAGATCGTCAAAGTGTTCTTTCCACTTAGGACAGATTTCGAGCAAGGTCTAATTAAAATTCATTTCAAACAGCCCCATTTACATCTATTACCATTATTCGAATAACATGCCGGAAAGGACGCTAAAAGAGCAATTTCAAGCAATGTGTTTGTCTTTCTACTTAAAACTCGAAATTGCTTAACGAGAGTCATTTTGCAAATTAGGAAAAAACAGACGAAATCAGTATCTTTTATCCACGTATTAGATAATTTACAATGTTTTGTGTACTTGTTACAGACGGAATGGTGATCAACGTGGAGTGCAAGGCTTGGGCGGCTAACATCAAGAGGAATGAACTTCAAGAAGAAGGCGTGACAAGTTTCCAACTGTTGATAGACCTCTAAATTGTTATTTTGTTATCAGTCATTAACATTATCTCCAAATTTGTTATTAATGCAAAATCGCCAAATCTAGCGATGGGCAACTTGAGATGTCGATTTAATCCTCTCTCAAGAGCAGCTTTGAACCAGAACTAATTCGTTTATTTTTAACGTTCATAAATCTAGCTCTAGTCGTACTCTAAGAAATGTATGCTATTCGAAAGCGAAAAGGTATTTTTCTTGCGACCTATGAAATTTTAAAAGTGTTTTATTTATGACAAACACCACAAAGGAGTTTATGGGTACGCCTAGAAATAAAGGTTCAAGATGTGTAGTCTTTTTTTAGCAAGCAAATCATCATTGTAGCTATTTTATGATCAATTATTCTAAATATTCAATTGTAAATTAATTATGGTTTTAATAATATTTTTAAATATATGTGTTAATATGTTTTTATATTTCATCCTTTCTTCAAAATTTCGAAAAACCATCACACGATTGGAAAATAATTCGACGACGTGATACTTGATTTCAATTTATAAACTGTGTCGCTCAAAATTTAATTTAAGTTTGACCGCGAACATAGCGCCGACTTGTGGGTTTTATTTAAATTTTCGTCTTGATATTTTTATAATTTGACGACTCTAATATCGGATGAGCTTTTTACTTTTTACGTTTTTCTTGTCTTATTAAATTTTTCACTACGCCAGTTATCGGATACATGATAATTAAAGTTAAATTACAGATGGCCATATAATTTAAAATACAATATAAAGTATACATTTAATATAATATAAGGTAAGCTTTTAATAAAAAGTAGAATATTAATATCAATAAAAATGATATACAAAAAAGGATATGAATATCAATGTTAAATTTACCTCTTTTTTATAAAAAATGTAGCTGCTGGTGTTGGGTGTAAAGTTCCGAAACATCCAAATAAATGTAAATAAGTAATGTATTTACTTTTTTATTAAAAACTATATGGAAATGTTTTCTAACATAAGCCAACAAATTAAAATAATTAAACATATTTGTTAAACATAATTATGAGGGGCGTCGGTGGCCACAACAGTTCCGTTGACACGGCGCTCATCACTGTAAGGTAAAGGTCCCAGGTTCGAATCCAGCGATCCTGCATTCAAACCCGACATACTTACAAATGGGCTTTTTTTTTCAAAAACACTGGCACCCCGAGGATTGATATAACCTCTGCTGTTGCAAACCCTCGTAAAAAATTAAAAAAAACATAATTTTTAAGAGGGAGAATCTTCTTAAATCTTCTTATCTGTAATATTAGCCAGAGGATGCCCACAAGCAGGGGTTCTTTTACCACCTGTGTGGAAACACTGGTAGACGAACTCGTACAAATACTGGAACAAGAAGGTCACCTTAACGGTTCCGTCACAAGGAAAAGGGTGATGGGAAGTCTAGAAATTACAACTTTATGCGAGACACCGTTTGCATTCTCCAATGAAGCCAAGGGTCACACTAGACCACCGGCATACATGGAATCCACATCTAATTAAAAACTACCAAATTGCCTGGGGGAAATGGAAAAGGTTCTGTGCTAAAAACTGAGTCCCAAAATGACCCTATGGCTGTATTATGAGACCAATACGTAGATGTATGGTTAGGGATGGGACGGTGGATCAAGACTTTCCAGGCTAAGGCGGTCAGATTATTAAATGGCATTTAAAGACAAGCTTGCTCCAATGTTACTAGAACTTGAGTACAACGCCAACTACGGCCTTAGAGATGTTGTTAAAACTTCCAGCGCTTCATATTCTAATCCAAAGAATCCACTGATCTAGGCTCACAGGCTCATAAAAGTACAACTATCTGTAAGGATAGGCCATGTTATCGAATAATGGTAACTGAGAGAGGAGATACATGCAGATGCCATAATAGTCACGTAATTCGATGCCACTTCTCTAAAATATAACTTCACCAACAAGTTCAAGGTTCTGATACCTGAAAGGAATACTTTGAAGAAGAAGTGCACCTCTTTTGGTGTGAGAATTGCCTTATCAAAGTAGCTGTACCGTAATGGGGGTTAATGCTTCACATTCACAATATCTGCCGATGTCTCCGGTACCTTCTGAGAGATTTAGCATATTTCTGTCCAAATGACGCTGTTCCTTTGCCTTCATTTTTGAGAGATTTATAAATATCGTAATTTGCCGCATACCTGGTGCTTTTGTGCGTGCTTGAGTTTTTCTTTCTCAAGCGATTTTTCCAGCACCAACTTATGCACACACTCTGGCGCCACTAGTCGTGGTTCAAGTGCCATGAATAAGAGGGCCGCTCGTTTTTTGGCTAGTGGTCAACCTATTCATTACCTTTTATACACCTTCATAACCGGGAACCAACTTTATGATAATCTGTTTCGTTTTTCCAGAGTCATTAGGCGATTTAGACACCGCAGACAAGCTTGGAGTTGAAAGTACACGCAGCCTTTACAGTTGCCAGGCTGTCTGAGAGTACGTAAATCTGTGCATGTTTCATATTGTTTTTTTTTTAACACCTGTGCACAGAGTTGTGGACCTCAGCTAGGAAAATTAGTGGGATTAGTCAGTTCAAACGGACTTTAAAAATGTATAGTTCGGCCCTTTTATCCCTACACCTACTGGCTATTACATCTTCGACCCATCTGTGAACTATATTAGGGCCCCTTCCTGAAACTTGGGGCTACCTTTCTTCCAAAGGTCTCTATTCATTATGTTGAAGGGAGATATCGAGAGATAGTTTGGTGACTTTTATTAGAAACATTTACTTCTAAAAACTAGTGAATGGGCAGACTTAAAAAATAGCTAAAAAACTCCTATGTTTGTTTTCTTATTTAAAAAGTTCTTAAAAACACTAAAAATGTAAAATTACGTGTATTTGTACATAGGAACATATAGGATAATGTAAAAAAGTGAATGTTTAACTATTTAATTTGTATATAAAGATTCGTAACATATACATTTAGGTTAATATTGTTATATTATTATGTATTTATTGTGCTGTATATATTACATGGTTTTATATATTTATATGTTGTTGCTTTGCCGGCCGATTTTTCTCTGCATTGCAAAAACCGATTTTATAATTGCAAAATTTTCGTTTTCAAAAAAAAAAAACCTTATCAGGAGATTCTGGAGATAATATTTAGAAATCGTACCCTAGGGAGAAACCGGATTGAACTAGATGGTAAACCACCAAAATTAAATCGTCCCTGCCGCCAAACGGGCATAAACACTAGAAACATTGTCTTTGTTTAAATTTAAAAGTGAAATATGAACCTTCTGGGTGTACTTTTCGAAACAGCAATTAAAAGCTAAGCAAGCAAAAGTAAGTTCGCCGTTCGTGTTCTTGTCACATTGGCTTAAGACGACTCTTTTTTTCTTTTATTGGTCTATAACTTTTACAAGATGCTCTATTTGCCAAATCGACAGCCGTATCGTAAAATGTGTGTTTTTACGAGCGAATTTCACCCTCACACTTTAATTGAAAAAAGAGTATTGACTAGATTCATCTAGGGAACTGTTTATTACATGTAAATAGCAAATTAATGCGGTTAAAAAAATGTGCACACTCTATTCGCCCTCGCCAAATTAGTAACATTGATGATTGTTTATATTAATTATCCAGAAGTAGCCAGACTAACAATAAGACGAAAAACGAAAAAGCCAATTGTGTGTACTTAGTTAAAACTGTACTTATTAAAAAAAAAAGCTGCAGTATATAACATATACAATAACCTACAGTACTAACAAGGGGACGACCAGGTTGGTGGGTAAAGGATTTGGACCAAACTTTTTTGGTGATTCTAATCTCCAAAATGTAGGACACGTATCGGCCCACTTCTTGTGAAGGTCCCCTGGTTTCGCCAAATTTTTTAAAAAGTTGAAATTTCCGTTTTTTAATATTTTTATTTCACTGCTCTACTTGGTCAAATCAATTATGTAAATATATCATTTTACCGCATTTTTTTAAATGTAGATTACAATAAAAACATAGCAAAAGCTATCAAAGTTTATCAATAACCAAAAAATTTCTAAAAACCAAATATTTTCAAGTATACTCAAATTTTTCATAAAATCAAATTTTTTTAATTCATTTATTTTTTACTTTTTTACTCAAATATGTTTTTTCATCAAAGAAAACACTTTTTTCAGTTTCACGTTTCAGATAGCATAGATAATCTTTTAGGTGATGAGGAATGTAGCCAAATAATTCTTTTTTGTTTTTCGTTGTTGTGTATTTGTACTTTAATAGAGAGAGGTAAGTGAAGCTAGAGGGGATTTTACACTTCCAGGATATTTTTGTTTTTAAATCTGCTAGTTTTTACCATCAAATGGCGAGAAATGCATCAATGCAAAATCAATAGTATCAATGTTCTTTGTTCCTAGGTTTATATATACAAATTGGTGGTTGGCCCTAAACTGTGCTAACGCAGTTGGGAGGGCATGGATAAAGGGCTTAGAGAAAGAATTAATATCCTGGGAAGACGCCAGGCTGCGCGTGGTAGAGGAAAAAGACCTTCCACGACCGCAGATAGTAGTGGGAAACATCCCAAATTGCCACACGGAAAGGGATACTATTGAGAAAATCCTTGGGTTTCTCAAGAAACCAAATGGAGGATTCCAAATAGAGGCCTACAAGTTTGTCGAAAGAAAGGAGGAGGACAAATTAGTGATCCTTACCATGTCCATCGATCAATCGTATCAAGTCGCATCAAGTCAGTAGAGGCTCTAAAGAAAATGGACGGAGTAAATTTCAGATTTTGTACAGGAAAGCTGAATATCAAATCCAAAAAACAAGACATGCAAGAAACGGACAAGCCCGGTTCCTCTGAAGGGATGGAGTCCTAGAGGAAGAGAGCACTACACCAATCCCAAGTACATCGGGTGTGCAGAAAAAGGAACCAACTCCGAAACCAAAAACCAATCCATCAAAAGGACATAAGCCCCAAGAGGAAAAGAAGGATCAAGGACAAAGAAGCAGGGAGGACATGATGAAATATAGACCTCCCCTTACCTCAGGACGTGGTAAAATTAGGCACCAACAACTTAGGGGATAAGAAAAACGAGGGTGGATAAATAAATTCCACAGTACTGGAATGCGTCCAGGTGAACCTGCACCATGCAAAGGCGGTGACCGACGGCCTCTTCTCCTGGAAACACCTAGTCATTGCCCTGACCCAGGAACCATGGGTAAGTGAGGCGTAATGAAAACGATACTATTAAATGCAGGTAAATTGGTTTACTGTAGGGATCATGATAAACCTAGAGCCGCCATATTAATGAACCCGAAGGTGAAGTTTTTATATGTTACAGATTACATCACCAGAGACCTGGTTGCAGTGCAAATAGAAGGACCATTCTTCTCGGGAATGGGCAAAACTATATGGGCGACTACCTATTTCCTAGGAGAGGACTTAAAAACACCTTCAGAACTGCAAAAACAACATCCACTTCATATAGAGGTGTGATGCAAAAACACGTCATATCAGCTGGGGGAGCACCGGTTTCAACAAAGAAGGTGAATCTCTTTTTAATTACTTATTAGCAAATAAAGTAGTGGTGAGTTGCAGAGGTACCAAATCAACTCTTTCGTGACTATTTCGAGAAGTGAGGACGTATATTAGTAACAAAATAAAAAAAGTGGCATGCTTCCTCGGAAACATCTATGTTCGATCACAGAATCATATGCTTTGTGGTGTAGGCAAATAAGTCAACACCGCAGTTTATCTTAAGAGGACTCTCAGCTCTATCAAGCATATCTTAAGCTAGAAACAGAAGGGCTAAACTTTGCAGTTAAAAACATACAGGGACTAGATCAACTAATTGAAAGGTTGACAAAGGCAATCATTACAGTCTATGGAAGATGAAACTCCAAAAACCAAAGGGACAAACAGAGATGTTCCATGGTGGATAATGAACTAAATGGCCTTTTTTCAAACTTTTCAAGAGCAAAAGGGACAGGCAAATGGGATGAATACAAAAACTCCCTAACTGAATACAATAAAGCTCTGAGAAAAGCAAAAAGAAAGACATTTCTGTAAAGGGATTAGATAGGCTTCCCATTTCGACCAAGACACAAAACATTCTAACGAAAGGATTCTCAGCCAAAATTATTCTAAAGGCAGATGGAGTAGAACCAACGACGAGAGAAGCACCCTGGAAGAGATGATGCGGTCCACTTCCCGAGGGCTAAACGTGTTGATGACAAACATAGACCTGGAAAAGACCGAGCAGAAGCTGCCAACTGCTCAAAAAGGCAAGGACTCGCTCGGGCAACATATTGACTCCCAACAAAGTTAAATTGGCATTTAATCCCTACAAATCACCAGGAGAGGACAATGATTTCCCCATGATATTGCAACAGGGATTAGAATAGTAGTTAACATTTTCAGAGCCATCTATTAACTAGCACATATCCCAGTGATATGAAGTCACACAAGGCTTGTGTTCGTACCGAAAGGAGGAAATTGCGACCCAATAAGCCTAACTTCCCTTGTCCAGAAGACCATGGAGAAAATTATAGGCCAAAAAATTAAGGACGATCATCTTGAAAAAAATCCTTTTCATGACCAACAGCATGCATGGTATGGTAAGGTATGGCAGAAAAGGATACTAGGAAGCGGGGTTTGTACGCCCCAGGCACTGCAGCCTTCTGGCTTATTGTACCTTAGTTCCTTAGTTCAGTTAATAGACTCAATCCTTCTTCTTAGAAGTATCAGGTCATTGACTGTTGCTGCTGCAATTTGATTCCCTAATTTTTTCCGTACGCTAGGTTAAACCTCCATTGAGCTGTTGCTTCGCATTCGAAGATGATATGAGTGGCTGTTTCCTCCTCCTCATTACATAATCTGCATATGGGATCATCGCTATATATACCCATGTTGTGTAGATGTTTTCTCAGATGCCAATGACTGGTTAGTAGACCTACCACTCCTCTGAGTTTGGCCCTCTCCAATTGCAGCAGTGTTTTTGCCAGTCTCGGTGAGGGTTGTTTCATCATAAGTTTACTATGTCTAGCACCGCTAGAGTTTATCCACTTCTCCTTTTGTTTTGCTTGGATCCATTCTGCGATGGAGGATTCTATATTTGTTTTTGTTATCCCAAGAATAGGTTCGGGGCCTTTGTATGGTCTTGCAGATCCTGCTCTGGCCAGTCTGTGTGCTTTCTCGTTACCCAAAATTCCACTGTGCCCTGGCTCGCAAGATATCATCAGGTTGTTGTGTTTCCCCAGGTTTTGGAGATTTTGGATGCATTCACTGACTAATTTTGATGTGATTCTTTTACATGGTAATGCTTTAATGGCTGCTTGGCTATCTGATCTTATGAGTATTTTTTTGTCAGTGTAACCACTTTTAAGATTTTCCAGGGCACAAGCATTGATGGCATGCATTTCTGCTTGACAGACCGAAGTGTACTTCCCTAATGAGTTTGATTGCTCATGTTTTGAGGTTGTACAGAAAACGCCTGAAACAGCACGCATACCAAAAGTTTAGATCCACAGAGACGGCCATAAACAAATTGGTGGAACAAGTTGTCAAATCATTTTAGGAAGATAGGGAAATAGCACTCTGTTGCATCATGGATATAGAGGGAACCTTTGTTAACACCTCGTACAAGTGATTGAAACAGATATACAAAGAAAAGGTATAGACCACCCGACTACGCTGAACTTGGTGATGAGGCCACCAGCCTCCGCCACACCACCACCGCCTCCGCCTAATATTCACCTCACCTCCTCATCGCCTCACTCCACCTTATATTTAACAAATATCTACTAAGATGACGAATAAAATACATTTAATCGATAGTTCACATCTTGAAATCACCTTTTATTGTATGGGAATATGCTGGACGTTTTAGAAAACATTCTCCTCCTCATTTTGTTGACTTAAATAATAATGATCTAAAATTGATAATGCTTTAACAATATATATTAATATTATTTTTTAACTTATGGTTTATTGTTATAATATAGTAAAATTATTAGTTACACATGAAGGTAGTGTGGTTTTAGGAAATCGATTGGTCCAGGAATCCAAAATTGAAGGTCCTCGAGTTGTATGTTTAGATATAAGTTCCAAATCATTGATAGGATGTAATTTTGTGGTAGATATTGGGAATAGGATTTTACTCATACATTCTGGGGGTCGGTAACTCAGCACATTGGACAACATATGACAATATGCTGAGGAGCAAATATCGTAAGAAGGGTTCATGTAAAAATGTATCTAGTGTTAAGTACTGGATCTCTAACAGATCTAATTTAATAAATTAATTATTCAGTTATAACGTTCAGAAAAGAAAAAATGTAGCAATAAAGATACTTGGATTTTTACAGTGACAAATGTATGTTGCATGTAAAAATAGAAACGACATCGGAATTAACGATATAATTATTCTTTATAAGCTACGGTAGGGAAAAGTTAAATCCTTCTACAATTTACTACTTAAAAATTAAATATTATTATTGTTAGATTTTACTTCTACGCATTTGTCATTCATGAATTCGTGCACTGATTTTTTCGCTTCTGTTTATTACGTGTCATGTTTGTCTCTTTTCGGTCCCACTTTCCAGAATTAATTGTTTGTCGGAAAGAGACCCGAGGGCGGCCGGGAGGACATGGAGGTGGGTTTATCTTTGGTATAAAAGCCATCACGACTCGTAGTGGGGAGCGCCAGTCGGTGTCTGCAGTTCCACAGTGCCAGTGACCAGTGCCAGTATGTCCAGGAAGGTCTCACCACCGGCGGCCGGCGTCGAATACGAGTGGGAGTTCGCGAAGCCCTGGGACGACAACAGGACCGCCTGGGAGAAATTCTGCACCACCCTGTACAACAGAGAAGAATGCACCGTCCTGGGCAGAACACCCAAAAATTGGTGTAAGTCATCACAGCGGCAGATGTCAAAACGTTTGCCCTTTTAGTAGCAATTTTTAAATTGTACCTCATGTGTCGGACAAAATTCGGTGCACTTTGAAAAGTAGTGAAACGTATTTAATGTCGGGACTAGAATGGGAAAAGTCAGGCTTTTCTACGTGAGTTGAGATACTGTAATTCGATAACACGAGTACATAATATTTACTTTCAACAAACAAATCTTATGTCATACCTTTAACGCCTTGTCACAAGGCTGGACTATTTCGAAAAACAGAATAAAATTTACTTATTAGATTTTAATTATCAAATTTTTACGTTTACAATTAATTAAACGAAATTAAAATTAACGAATCCATCGACGAGGGTGGATGATACACTCTTAACTTCGACTCTTTCGACTTGATCGCGAAGTCGTTTTAATTCTTATGGTTTTTTTTTAAAGCCAAAACAGATGAACCCAAACCACGACAGTCTTGACATAGACAGAATAAATTAACGTTAGAAATAAACAAGAACAACAGAAATGTAGTGCTAAAAATAACGTCAGTTTGTACAATCACGTTTAATTTCATTTTTGACTAAATAATTTACACAGTCAAATAAATAGTTAACAAAGCCGGATTATACGGTGCGTTGAAAAAGTTCAAATCTCATTTCACCATTTTAAAAGAATTTATTGTGATTTTATGTAAATATATTATGTATTATAATTTTTAGTGATATGTCCAAAAAAACTGTTGTTCAATTCAGTAGTGGTGAATGTTATTCTTTTAAATTACTTTTTATAATTAAGATTTAAAACTATTTTATGCAGGATTTCTTTGAATAAAAATATAATATAACGTTATAATTTTACTCATTGTGTCTATTAAACGAATTAATTACAATATTTTATTTAATGACCTAAAAGCTGTTAAAAAATGTCAATAGAGATAAGACTGATGTTTTGAATAACGTAAGTAATTACTTTGTTTTTTAAGGAATTCAGTATCTTATCGAAATTAATTGCAATAATCGGTTATTTCTAATTTCTAAACTTGGCTGTTTTCGTGAACATAAATAGGCTCAACCTTATATGCGACCCGTTATACATAGAATACGTGAAAGTTTTTCGTTACCCCTCCTTTCGACATTTAAGGTTTATTTCTTTTCTTTATATGCCCAGTTTTAGATGTTATTTTTTTATGATCATAACTGACTATGAACGATGAACTAGATTATCGACCTGCTGGAAACATTGTCTTTTCGGAGGATCTACGGAAGAGGTCAAATACAGAGAAAACTTCCTTTCGGTTTTCGCCGAGCTTTCGACAGTTTTATACTGTCATCTTCAGGGCCTGTTTTATTATCATATAAAAAAACAATTAAAACATGAAAACAATTTGTTTTTAAAAGCTCGGCGAAAACCGAAAGGAAGTTTTCTCTGTATTTGACCTCTTCCGTAGATCCTCCGAAAAGACTTCATAACTGATTATATCTCATGGGATGAATTATTTGTGAAAAATGACTTTTATGGTAAATTGAACGATTTAGTTTTAAATTTATTGTGTTGAGATGGGTTCCGTCTAATAATTTCATAATTTAGTGGTTTTTTTTTGTTAAAATATACAGGGTGATACATACGCTCGTAAGACAATATGAACCGTGGTCCGATTCTCAACTTTTTCGCAGATATTCAACAATTTGTTTTTATTTATTTATTTTTTTCAACTATCTACGGTTTTTTACATTTTTGGAGAACCAAAGGAAAAAAACAACCTAAATCTTACAAAGACTGTTAAATTTAAAATTTATAATTTTTTAAAATTTTATTTAAAAAATGCAATTTCTTCTTAAAGGAAATGGAACGCTCTTTTCAATGTTTTTTAATTTACCCAAAAAATGAATAGTTGAAGAGCTAGGAGTAAACTTATAACGAAAATCGCATAGTCGGAAAAAAACAACAACATAAAAGTTGAATATTTGCGATGGGGTTAATCTAGTAATTCAACTTTTTGTCTTGGAAATTTTTTTTTTCTCAACTACTTATTGTTTTCACGTAAGGTCTTGGTTGAGAAAAAAAAGTTAGCACCAGCCGAAGGTCGTGGGTTCGAATCCCGCTCGTGACACTAACTTTTTCATCTCAACCTTGACCTTACATAAAAAGAATAATTAATTGAAATAATTAGCATGGTCAATTTGACCAATAAACATAAATGGATTCCTCAACTTTAACTTAATAAAAAAGCACAAAAATCAATAAAACAAAAAAGAGAAAATGAACATGGCGAACAAGCAAAGCCGAAAAATCGGACAAAATATCTACATTAATCACAAACAAAATAAGAACAACAATACATAAATTGTAAAACTGAACTCTAACCTATTAAAAACTTTAAAAAAAATTAACATAAAAATCAAACAAAGCATATACAAAAGAGACAATGAAGATAGTGAACCAAATTACGTTGGATTTTTCATTTTTTAAAACTTTTTTTTATTTATTTTCCATACTGAATAGGTGTAGAGCTAAGAGTAGATTTTTTACGAAAATCGCAGATAGCCTAAAAAAACAACACATAAAATATTGAATATTTGCGAATGGTTGAAGATCATACGAACGTTTTTGTTGCATTTGAGGTAGAAACACCTGACAAACTTTGTCGTACGAGTAGCGAATCATCCTGCATACAATGATTCATGATTTATAAGATTCATTCGGTTCCCTTATCAAATATAGTTTGATTTTACATTCGACCGTTCCAGTATTAATTACAATTATTAATGAGTATGTCCTGAAGTTTGAAGTCCTTTTTGAGCCCTATGTATTATTTAGTTTTATTGCCATAAATTTAAACGTTTTTGACAATTGTATGATAAAGCTTTTAATTTTATTGCTATAGGAAGCGGTACTCGGTCGGGAGTACATTGATGTGCAGTAGATATCCATAGACGTTTAAATAGTATCCACATTTATGTATTTATTTTTATTGGTTTCTTGTCTTCCATATTAGCCAGAGGCGAAATTGATTAAATATGGTCAGGCTTCGGTGGGAATTGAACCCACACCGCGGGGGCTACGACCAGTCTAGCATGCAGACCACCGGGCTATCGCGATCCCTATCCTAATTTTGTTTAAGGATATTGTTAGCGCAAACAGCATTTTTTGGGATCAATAAAGTAAAATATATCGGACAAACCGGTTAAAACCCATCCTTATCAGAAAATCCTTTCGGCGAGGGGACTGTTTCATTTCATTTTATAAAACACTCGGTCAAGAAAGGTACCTTCTCAAAAAATACTAGGAGAATTATTACTTGGAGATATCATTTTAGATAACTATCATATCAAATTTGTCGTTATACATTATTTGTGACCAAAGTGACATTTATAAAGTTGTATTATATTAATCGCGAGGAACTAAAAGAATATTACTTTTCAAGCAAATTCCCAACAAGAAATGGTTCATTTTGTTGAACACTTTCACTTTGTATTTTTATTTTTAGGCTAGATTTTTTTAACGATCAAAAAAGCTCATGTTGAATTTGGTTGAATGTGGGGTAAATAAATAAAATACAACTTAAACAAGAAAATGGGAGATCCTTAATAACAAAATTATTGATCATTGCGGCAACGTTTTGTTATTTGTGATAAATATTTATTATCATATTATTCATGAATGTAGAGAAGAAATTTGCCAAATTCCGGTGTACGATTTGTTTAGGTAATTTTGTGTTGGTAAATCTTTAGTAAATACATAATATAAATGTAATTATAATAAGGGAAACCTTTAGATTTTCACACTTTTCACATATTGGATTGTTCGACCCTTCCTTCTGCACGTAAATCTAAAAAAAAAAAAAAAAAAGAAAAGAAAATAACAGTAACGACTGAACTAAATCTGTTTAAATGGTTATTTGTGAGAGTATCACCCCACAGGCACACGGAGATATCTCACAATTTGGCAAAATGATGGTCTGGCAAAGTTGCCTTTCTTCTTTGAAATTGTCGAACAAAACTTTTTTATTTATTAAGCCAAGTTGGATAGTTCATCGAAAAAAAATGAAATTTACTTACCTGAATGAATTTACTACTAATTTCTGTTACAATTTTTCTTTTATTTTCTATTTGTTTAACTTACTTTTTTTCTTCCAAACATGCATATATTTCTTAACCACAAAATTATGCGATGCATTCACCTCTCTCCATATAATATGCCGTATTAATAAATTAAAAATAACCTTTATTTTCACACCCTCTAAACTTCATATCCACATATGTATATTTATTTAATAATATTTTTACTTTCTTGCCATATTATTGCTATAAAACCTTCAAAAAAGGCAGAAAATCTGTCGACCTGCAAAATTGTCAGATAATTGTCTTTTCTTTTTTGTCATTGTTATTATTTACTGATTAATTAGAGATTTTCATTTTTATTTTCTTTATCGATCTTCCTACTTCCTTCAGAATCAAACGTATATAAACAAAGCATATTAATATCTCACTAACACTCTCAACACGATACACAATAATTTATCGTGCCAACGTTTCGATCTTTATTGAGATCATCTTCAGGGCCTCGGATTTACAAACATTGTTTACATTTAACAAATACATGTAGCAATACATGTAACAATACCTGTACATATGTAACAACTACATGTATTTGTTAAATTTAAACAATGTTTGTAAATCCCAGGCCCTGAAGATGATCTCAATAAAGATCGAAACGTTGGCACGATAAAGAAAATGTTTTTCTGAAACCTACATCACACCAGACCGCATCTCACGATTTCCGAATAATCATCGACTAACGGTCACTACTCACCACACAAATTTAAACAATGTTTATAAATCCCAGGCCCTGAAGATGATCTCAATAAAGATCGAAACGTTGACAGGAAAAAGAAAATGTTTTTCTAAACCTACATCACACAAGGCCGCATCTAACGATCTCTAATTAATCATTAATTAACGGTCATTAAATACCACACATTTTTAATTACTTAAAAAATAATATAAAACTATTTCGTGTTGATGATATTAAATGCGTTTTATCTAGCAAGTTTTTTATGCATTTTTGCTGGCAAAATATTGAATAAATAATTTTGAAATAGAACATGCGTTTTGGTTAAAAAAGAGAAAAAAGAAGAAAATAAGTATTTATTTAAACGAAAAACTTTTTGTAAGGGTACAGATAATAAAAAGAGCTCATTGATGCCCAATTAAATATTTATTTATTTTATTTATTTTTTTTTTACGAGGGTTCGCAACAGCAGACGTTATATAAACCCTCGGGGTGCCGGTGTTTTTGAATAAAAGCCCATTTGTAAGTACATATGTCGGGTTCGAATCCAGCGGCCCTGCATTACCTTTTACCTTACACTTTACAGTGATAATCGCCATGCCAACGCCTAAATCGTTGCGGCCACCGACGCCCCATTTAAATATTTATTGTACTATGTTAAATGTTTTTCGGCATTTTTTGGTCTGTATTATTGTTCATCTCTATGTTCTGCAAGATGTTCGACACCTGCTAGTTAATGTAAATATTAAAAACAATCAAGACAATAGAAAACCTCACATTCCCGTCAGAATCGCCCACCTCCGGTGTTGGCAGTCCGGTATCAGACCTTGGTCTTATCCAGCCACCGAGGTTGTAGCACCCAACGCAATCTTAAACTCTTTCCCATTTACATACCATTCACTAAATTACGGTGGTGGAGTACTCGATATATCTACATATTATACAACTAACGTAATTGAGGATCGATGGGGTACTCAGTATTCCGCCACCGGACCTTTCGCAACAGTACACATTCTCGCTAATAAACACATTCACTCTCAGGACACGCTAGGGATACAAACTACATACAATAAAACAACCCTGTTTCCTCCAAGTATCGGATATGCGACCCAGATGCTAGCTCAAGAACAATTCTCATGTCTGGTGGCATTCTCTATATCTAGCCAAGGAATTGCACCCTAAACAAGGTGGGACACATCGAGCAACCTTTCACTGCATGCTGGACTCATACTTTGACGTCAAAATCTCGCGATTACATCTCTGTTTTAAATAATAATTCAATTAGCTTCTTCATTTTTTCAGTGTTGTACTTCTGTTTGTAAAAGAAAGTCATTGGATTCACATTAATATAATGGAATCAGTTAAAAGCTATGAGGTTTTTCTGGCATCGATCTAAAACAAACTTTTGTTATTCTCTCAATTTGGGTAGCTTTTCCTGCAAATTTAAAGGATGAATTTTAATTTCATCTTGATAGTTTACATTTAATAAAAAATACAAAACGATAAAATGTATTTTGGAAAATAAAAATCCTATATAAAAAAACTTCTTAGACGACGTAACACGTACTTTGAAATTTAAATATAACACAAACGTCACGTAAGTTTTATTATAAAAAGGTGATAAAATAAAAAAAGATATAGTTTCGAGTTTGTTAGTTAGTTCGTATTTGTTGTTGAAGTTATTTGGTATCTAGTTTTGTGCATATTTATTTATACACGAGGGCCAAGATGGTCAATGTTAATAGCGGGGTTATCGAAATAGCGCACATACTCCGCCTATCACGTAATGGTCTGCAGGTTTGGATTTCATTCTGAAAGCTTTTTGTTGCCTTCTCACACCTGAACACAAGCTAATTGGCCACACTTATTTGCATACACGTGCGACAGGCGTCAAAGGTTTTGCGCTGCTTGTCACCGATAAATGTGAGCACAAAATAACAGTTTCCTTTTAAGAAAAACACAGATAGTATCGAATTATAAAATATTAATTGTTTAATTAATTGTAATGTTCTATTGATTTTTGTTGTGTAAATGATTTTTTAAAATTATTCATAATTTTTGGAGATTTATTCTTGTCCATGCCGCTTTATTTGAATTAAATATGATGTTGGGGCGTCAGTGGCCGCAACAGTTTAGGCGTTGACACGGCGCTCATCACTGTAAGGTGAAGGTCCCGGGTTCGAATCCAGCGGCCCTGCATTCAAACCCGACATACTTACAAATGGGCTTTTTTTTCCAAAAACATCGGCACCCCGAGGGTAGTTGAAATACCCTCGTTAAAAAAAAAGTAAATAAGTAAATATATATGTATGCTGTAATGTTGGGCTCTATAATTGTAATATAATTTTTTGCAGTCTCTGTAAATAATAAGTATAATTATTGTTTAAATTGATTTATAATGTTTATGTAAAGTGTGTTGAGAAGAAAAGTTAAGTCTCACAAGCGGGACTCGAACCCACGACCTCCCCGTGGGTTCGTCGAGTCCCGCTCGTGAACTAATTTTTCATCTCAACCACACTTTACATAAAAATTATAAATCAGGTTAAATAATCACTTTTGTTAATTAGGCCCAACTAAAAACATGTAGATAATTATTGTTGTTGAAGAAAAAATATTTTGTATGTTCAAATCAAAAATATTTTTCAGGGATAAGATTTACTTTAATAAATAAATCATCCTTGCCACTTCTAATTTAATTTTCGAATGATAATTTTTTCAAATTAAATTTTCTTGACGTAGCGCAAGCCTTCGATCGAATCTGGCACCGGGAGCTTCTCTTCAAGTTATAGGCTCTACTCCCATCTACTACCTGATCCTAAGATCTACCTATCCAAAATCTCTTTCTTTCTTGTCGGGGCTGGAGTACGCAAGGAAGCATCCTAGGTCCTCTTCTATATACGATTTACACTGCCGATATCACCCTAAATCCTAAAACATCTTTCGACACTTATCCTTTCCTCGCATCAAAACTCAGAAATAGCTACCTCCAACATTGAAAGCCATCAATAAATAGATCAAAAAATGGAGAATAAAAATCAATCTAAATAAACGCATCCACATGACCTTTACTCCCCGCCGAGCATTCCATCTCCCTGCTTTAATAACTAGTACTTATACCAATTGCTGACATAGAAATATCAAGGCATGTTTCTCTATAAAAGACTGACATGGAACCCCTACATTAATATGAAAAGACAGGAATTTAACAAACGATATGAACTTGTAAGTACGATCAAAACTTACACTAACGAACAAACTGTTAATATACAAGACAGTACTCCGACCCATCTGGACCTAAGGAATAGAACTGTGGGACTCAACCAAACGCCCCAAATCCAAAATAATTCAGTAACTGCAGTCAAAAATTCTCCATGAGAACATCAATGCCCCTTATTACGTCTCGAACTTTACCCTACACAACGACCTCCAAATTCCTTTTATTAACCTTTCCCGTCATACAAAATTCTATAACTCCATATATGCACACTAACCCACATTTCCAACAAATTCCCTACAAAATTCCGTCAGATCAACCCGCCGTCTGAATCGGCAATGGCCAAGGGCCCTACTTAATAACAATAGGTTAGATCGTAATGTCGTACCGTTTATGTACATACACATTTGTATATGATTTTTTCACTAACTGTTAAATTTGTTAATAAACATAATATATATATTTCAATTAATTAAGGTTTTTAGTTGAGATATAAAAGTCAGTGTCACGAGCGGGATTCTAACCCACGATCTCTGGCTAGATACGCCGCTGCTCTACCACTTGAGTTCACGATAGCTCAAGTGGTAGAGCAGCGGCGTATCTAGCCGAAGATCGTGGGTTCGAGTCCCGCTCGTGACACTGACATTTTTGTCTCAACTAAAGACCTTAATTAATTGAAAGATATTAATTGGTCAAGCGGATCACGAAAAATAGTGAATTTAATAATATATATAATTTGTTTGTTGCATCTCTAGATGCAGGTACAAATTTCGTACAAATTTAAAATAAAAATCTAAAATTGACACCAAGCATTATTACAAGCAGTTTTATGGATTTAGCCTTGGTACTTATATAATTTTTTAAACCAGGAACTAGATGTTGATTAAGGGCCCTTGGCAAATTAGGGTTCATTCTACTGGTCACGGAAACCGAGCCTGGACTTCATTAGTGCATAGCGTTTCAATCGAGTTCTTTTATCTTCTAGGAAGCCTCGTATGACTTTCGGTAAACCGTTTACTGACCCTTACAGAAATTACAAAAACTTAAAATATTGGATTATTTGTTAAAACTCTCTTTTGCCCGGCCTTCAGATAGTTAATTATGTTTGCAAAAGTAATTGAGAAAGCACGATGTCAGCTTGTTGAGCGTTTTCTAATTAATGGGTCAGGTCTGAAACAGAAATAAGTCGAGTGAAAATAATTTGTAACACCCTTCACTTGGAATTCCGGCTATTTCAACGGACATCTAATTTCTAGATGAAGCTTAGGCGGATTTTTGAAAACGGAAAGTCAGCTTCTTCACCGTGCTCCAAAAGGAGTCCAGGACGGGTCCCTCGTGACTGTGGATACGTATCGTCTCCCTGCAGTTTGTGAATCAAAATGAATTATTGTTATTTTGTATTTGCCTCGGATTCTAGAACGTTGCGAGAATCTGCTTATTTTGCTCGATCGTTGCAGGTGAATAGTGGCACGTTTTCAATAATAGTACGTAACATCCTCCACATCCGTTTCCTTTACGCTTTATACTCTGTGGAAAATCTGTTACACCAGTTTCCGAAAAATTCGAGGAAATGTTCTATCCTTTTTAAAGGGTGGCTTTTTTTTCAGTGATGTAGATATTGATTTGAGAGACATATAGTTGACTGACTTTTTTCGTTTTAAAATATGGGTTGATGTTAACCATGAAACTGTAATTTATGCACCGCTACAGCGTAAAATAATCCATGTAAAATAATAATTTTATTTGATTTATTTCTTAATTAACATAAAATTTAAACAATTATGCAAAATGGCGCCGTTTCACTTCGAAAAGTAGGATAATGCTGGCTTAATTTAAAACTGAACTCGTACAAAGGACTCTCGATTGAACATAAATTGTTTTACCCGACACCAATTTCATTCTTACTCAGAAGCTATGATTTTTGAATTAGAATTTTTATTTTTGTTGACAATACATTTGATTACTAATCACTAGGCATTTAATACTAAATTGGTATATTATTGAATCATTGCACTGAAATTAATTGAATTATTATACGGCCAACTACTTAACAAAATTCTTTCTATAATATAATTGGTTAGTGACTGTGCAAGACTCACCCAATGTTGGAGAGATTAATTGAATATTTTGTATACAGCTAATTTATTTCAACTGATACCATTTCTTCAGTACCACTCTCGTTTCTGAACTGTGACAAAACATAATTTTACCTATGTAAAAAATGTAATTTTAATTATAAAATAGGTCTTTGTTCCTTCGAGTATGCTATATGTGTTATTTATTGGAACGAATGTAATTTATTAGCGTGAATGGAGGATCTATCCCCAATCACCTCGAGGAATATCGGTACTCTTAGGTAGTAGGAACGTAATTTATTAGCGTGAATGGTGGGGCTATCCCTAATTACCTCGAGGAATATCGAGTACTCTTGGGCAGTGTGAACGTAATTCATTAGGCTATCCCTAATCACCTCGAGGAATATCGAGTACTCTTAGGTAGTAGGAAAGTAATTTATAAGCGTGAATGGAGGGGCTATCCCTAATTACCTCGAGGAATATTGAGTACTCTTAGGTAGTAGGAAAGTAATTTATAAGCTTGAATGGAGGGGCTATCCCTAATCACCTCGAGGAATATCGGTACTCTTAGGTATTAGGAACGTAATTTATTAGCGTGAATGGTGGGGCTATCCCTAATTACCTCGAGGAATATCGAGTACTCTTGGGCAGTGTGAACGTAATTCATTAGCGTGAATGGAGGGGCTATCCCCAATCACCTCGAGGAATATCGAGTACTCTTGGGCAGTGTGAACGTAATTCATTAGCGTGAATGGAGGGGCTATCCCCAATCACCTCGAGGAATATCAAGTACTCTTAGGTAGTAGGAAAGTAATTTATAAGCGTGAATGGAGGGGCTATCCCCAATCACCTCGAGGAATATCGAGTACTCGGGTAGTTTGAAGTAATTTATTAGCGTGAATAGAGGGGCATATCCCAATTTACCTCGAGGAATATCAAGTTGTAGTGTGAATGTAATTTATTAGCGTGAATTGAGGAGCATATTCCCAATTACTAGAGTACTTTGGGGTAGTGTGAATGTTAACCAGACTAATCTTATTTTTATGTTGTTTCTGAGTATTTGTATTTGTTATTTTTGTTATTTTATCCATAATTGATGAGGCCCTGAGGTGCTCACAATAGGATAAAGGATGAATATGACTATTAGTCAGGTATTTTATTTTATTTTATTTATTTTATTTTATTTTATTTTTCAGTTCAATTGTTTGTTTTCTACTCAGTATTCTATATATTCCTATCTATACTGTTTGCAATATGCATGGCTGGAATGTTAGCAACGCTAGATGAAAAATATCCTACATGGCAGTTGGACGATTCCCTCATCGGTTCAAACCCTGGTGAGATGTTTTACATCCTTAAGTATTACACAACCTACGACTGAGTAGAATTTCAACAGATAACTTTATCTGAACTGTGAACAGATTAGAGAGAATGTTTGAGGAGATTAAATTTTACAATAGTGTCTTGTTTATCGCACTAAATGCCGTTTGCAACACAATGCCAATTTTTGCTTTATTTCTTTTAGAAAATTTAGTACAGTTTTTGCACAGGTCTTGGCTTTCGGCCTATGCCCCCCAACATCGACGAGGGTTCGCTTATCTGGTATATGCCGTCCAATAAATCTACTGTTGATTTTTGGGTAAATTCAATAGATGGCTTTTTAAAAGGTAAGCATTGAATAATTAAATAATGATATAGTCCTACTGATACTTATGTATTAATAAAGGATCAATACGTCAGTCAATCTCTTATTAAATTTTAATTAAATATGTTTTATATGATAGAGTATCGAGAGCCTCCTAGGACAAAAGGTGTACGACAGGTCTGCGACTATGACCGGCCAGCAACGCCTGGTAAAGTGTGTGATGTAGACGTCAACAACATCATATGGCAAAAATGTACACAAACAGAAAAGTATGGCTATATTTCTTCATCGCCCTGCATTTTTCTCAAACTCAATAGGGTAAGAATTAAGTACATATGAGAGCAACACATCAAAATCTATGATGTGATTCAATTATAAAAGTTAAATAATAGAAAGCTCCACGTTTTTATTAAATCAAGAGAATAACAAACAAAGCAACAATTTTTTTCCTTTTCATATTTATATGCTTTAAAAGTGATATCCAAAATAGATAAACCGTACTTTTTTTATTCAGATATTTGGTTGGGAGCCTGTGTTTTATAATGACACAAATGATTTACCTCAGGACATGCCTGATGATTTGAAGGATTATATAAAAAAAGTTGCTATAGATAAGGAAAAGGTATTTTCTGATCTATTACACGCCCCAATTTATTATTGACAATTTTAAAAATTGTGTCTATTTATTAGCTTAATACCATATGGGTGAGCTGCCACGGAGAAGGGCCGTTTGACAATGAGAATGTCGGGCCGATCGATTATTACCCTCAACCAGGATTTCCAGGCTATTACTACCCTTTTCAAAACCAAGAAGGTTATCTCAGTCCTCTTGTCGCAGTACACTTTAAAAATCCAGCCAGTGAGTATGCAAAACTAGGTTGATTTTTTTATGAAGACTTACACCTCTATGATTTCCAGTGCACAGCCTCATAAACATAGAGTGCAGAATATGGGCAAAAAACGCTTTCTACAGAAAGAATCCCAAAGATAGGGAAGGTGCCGTACATTTTGAGATCCTTCTCGACTGATCGGAGCTGTTCAGTCTTGTGCATTTTCAGTATTCTACATTGTATCAGTAAAATCTTTTTGAAAACAAGTCAAAATATTCAGGTGACTGTCATAAAGTCTAGTCTTGGGACAGGATTGAAGGCTATTTCTGATCTCAGTTATTATCTCATTCACTATGATCAAAGTACTTAAGTAAGATGGGTGCAAAATCCTTTTGTTAACAAATGTTTCAATCTTTATAAAACCTGATATACTTTTCTTTAATTTTTTTTTTAAATTTCATTATTGGAATTTTTCTTTCAATATTTAATTTATACATTATGAAAAAAAATTATGTTAATTTTATTTAATAGATTACTGTGATTGTTAAATAATTATGTTTTATTAAAAATTTTGTTTGTTTAAACCTCTCCTTTTCTCCTACTTCTTTGTTGTATACAAAATATTTAAGTATTTAAATAAATACGTGGCCTCCACTGTACATCAACAACAAAGAGATACTGACATCCACTCAAGTCTAATACCTACTATATCTAGACAGCAGACTGTTTTGGAATCCCCATGCTTGCAAGGGACAAAACTTAATAGAAGACTTGGACATTAGAAAGCCTTCTAGGACTAAAATCTGAGGTGACCATCAAAACTAACCTTATACAAGCCTTTACTGTGACCCCTTTGGAATCAGAGTAGAACTATGTGGTGCTGCCTAGCCATCTAACATCCAGCGCATCCAATCCTTCCATTCAAAAGTCTTCAGGCAAATTGCCAAAGCTCCTTACTACATCACTAACCTCACTGTTCACAACTCCAGAACAAACTGATTCATTCCCAATTCCAAAAGTTTCACACCAACCTCTTAATCCATCCTTAACCCTACTGCTCCCTATTCTCACCCAACAAAACTTAACAAAAGACTTGGACACTAGAAAGCCTTCTAGGACTAAAATCTGGGGTGACCATCAAAACTAACCTTATACAAGCCTTTACTGTGACCTCTTTGGACATATGGAGTGGAACTGTGGGGTTCTCTGCCAAGCCATCTAACATCCAATCCTTCCATTCAAAAATCCTCAGACAAATTGCCAAAGCTCCTTACCTCACTAACCACACTGTCCACAACGAACTGATTCATTCCCAATTCCAAAAGTTTCACACCAACCTCTAGATCCATCCTAACCCTACTGCTCCCTATTCTCACCCTCATCTCAGAGTTGGTGTTAGTACTGTACAGAAAGGAATTCTTTCAGCCATCTTTTTTGCTTAGGTTGTACAAGTCTTCACGTTTCTTTTGATTATTTGGTTGAAGTGGGTAGACTAGGCATTTTCTACATGACATGTGCTGTAATGCAAGCTTGTATTTTAGTGAGTTCTTTTTGTTTGGCAATTCCAGTTCTTCCTACAGGTCTTAAGAGGGGAACACAACCAACTCAACGCAACGTGACCCGATGCTAATCTGATGTCCAATTTTTCATAAGATTTCATTACCCCTGTGCACATTTGCCTGATGTGATGCAACGCCACTCTATGCTACACAATGCAACCGAGTTCTCCACTGTCCAGATTTTGGTTGAGTACACTTAAATACAAAAGAACCGGATACTCATATTTTTTGTTGTTTATTTCGAACTATATGTAGTTTTGTTAGTTATTAATGCTAACATGTATACAAAATCTACATATGTTTTAATAAAAACTATTTAATTATGATGGTTTGATAGAAAATTTACCAAAAGGTAAAAAAATTGTTAGTTTAATTTTACTTATTCATTATATATATATATATATATATATATATATATACAAATTTTACAAGTTAAATACAATAATGAATCAATCAGCATTTTCTTTCTTTTCGAATATTGAAATAGTAATAGGTCAACGGAAGTTTTTTTGAACTTTCTTCTTTTCATTTCTATTGTATGAATACTAACTACTTTCCCTTTCTCATGTTTGAGAGATAGACCCCAACATAATAACAGTTGTTTTTTACATGAAAAATTATTTTTAAGAAAAACTATCTGCTGGATTTGGGAAGTTAATTTAATTTGTACAAAAAGATATTTTTACTTCATTTTCCTAAGAAGTAATAGGATTTTCTCTTAAACCGAACATTTTATATTGTCATTCACTCCTCATCTTTCCCTATCTCAACACCTTGACCCTAGAATTTCCGCTGCAAAAACAGGTTTAATCTGCATTTGGGTAAATCTCTTTTGCAATAATCTCGAACCTTATGAAGCCAAAATAAAAGTTTACAACAGTGTACTGCTCTCTGTTGTGTTATGGAGCTCAAGTCTGGGGCTTCCCCGTTTTAGAAAAATTAAGGTTTTTAGTTGAGATAAAAAATTCAATGGCACGAGCGGGATTCGAACCCACGATCTTCGGCTTGATAAGCCGCTGCTCTACCACTTGAGGTCACGATAGCTCAAGTGGTAGAGCAGCGGTGTATCAAGCCGAAGATCGTGGGTTCGAATCCCACTCGTGCCATTGAATTTTTTATCTCAACTAAAAACCTTAATTATTTGTAATATATTAATTGGTCAAGCAGACCACGAAATTAGTGAATTTAGTTTTAGAAAAATTTCAAAGATTTTTTTGTGAAGAACCTTCTCAATTTACCATCTTTTCCCTCTAATTACACACTAATCCTAGAATCCTATTTGCCTTCTTTATTTTCATATTCCTTTTCCGTCCACCTCAAATATATTTAAAATACTGAGCCTCCCAGAGGAGCAACTGTCTAAAATTACCGCTCGACAGATAATTAGTAAGAATATCTCTTGGTTCAGTCAATGAATATCTCTAGCGCTCAGTTCAGGAGATTTGTGTTCTTTTAGAGCTTCCCAATAAAATAGTGAAGTAGCTGAGAATAGGGCAAAGTACAGAGAGGTTTTACTTGTATTAGACAATTTTTGATGAGTGCTTATTTTCTTAAAAACCCAGCCTTTTCCAGGATCTCAAACTTAGAGATTCTCGACACATACAATATAATCTATCCACTCTGTAACAGTAATGCCCAGGCAGATTTGTATCACTTTCTAGGAATTTCTTCACTACTTTCAGAATCACAGGTATCTTTTGATTTTTATTTTTTTAAATTGTACTATTAGTTCTCAAGAAGTATGTTTTTTTTTAAATTCCTATTCTTTTTTCATATTTTATTTTCCTTTTCATTCCCATACCTGATTTATATAAATAATATAATTTTCTCAATAGATTTCTTTTATGTATTTTAATTTTTTCTTTTTTTATCACTTATAATATACCTGTAATTAATTAATTAAGCTTTATTATGCAGGAAACTCAGCAGACAACTACCAGCCATGATTATTATACTTTGTCCCATTTGCTTGTGTTTTTATTATTATTATGTATTGTAACTTTCATACTTGCAATTTAGAATTCCCAGTTACTTTAATTTTGCAAAATTTCTTTCCATTTCACAAAAGAAGGTTCAGTTAAGGTCACTAGAATTAAGCAGGGAATACACTTTCCCGATTTCATTGGATTTGTGTCGGGTGGCTTCGGGTTACATCACGTTGTGTCTCGTAAATCCCCCCCCGCTTTAGATTCCAATTTCAGCAAAGCCCATGGAATTTGAGTTTAATTTTTTAAAAATTTTGGTTGGTCCGTGGTTCTATTCCATCATCTGCAAGATCCAATCAGTGTTTAAACACTAAGCCCTTCTGTACAATATTTATAGATAAGTAAACTTTTATACTAAAGTTGTACAGGATTAAATTACAATTCCTTAATCGATGATTAATTGAAGTAGATTTTTTTTTGAATTGCAACCGTCAAAACAAAAAGGGAGAAAGAAGGACAAATAACTTCTTGTAGTATATTTTCCAAATTTTTGCAGATATTCATATAATTTAATATAACGGTAAAGTTTATTTTTAACATTTCCTTACTTCGAAAATTTTTAATGAATAAATAAGTCTCAATTCTTCTTTTTAATTATAATATAAAAACTTTCTATAATGTATTGTCATTTTACTTACAAATTTTTCAGTAAATATCCTTACTTAAAGAGAAATTGATTAAAACAAAAACAAAACAATCAAATTATATTCTGCCCCTTGAGGAGTCAGTAAACTAATTTTCGTTGAACTTCTGAAAATAATTTACATCTGTGCACTTGGATAGTAATAACAACAGCATCTCACTACTCTTACTCATGGCTTTTTATCATTTTATGTTAACTAATAGATATCTATTTCAAAATAGAGCACCATTTAAATATATGCATATGAATATAATATTATTGTTTATTTGTACTATTGAAAGAATGAATTATTTACGAGACATTTTATAATAAAAAAATAAAATTATATTTCATTATTATGAGATTACGATTTTTGACTTTTGTCAATCGTTTATTTCGCTTACTTAGGTTATAAACATTTTACACTATTTTAAATATAATTATTGGTCTATCATTTTTTCAACATAAATATATTTTATAACAGCATTACCTAAGGATTCTTAAACAGCCCTCGTTAATAGTCCTATTTCCAAAATATTGTATTTACTTTTACAAAACTATATTTAATCAAAATCCAGGTAAATCATCATTATACAATATTTACAACAAAATTATAATCAAGGAACAGGGAATACAATTAATAAACACTTTTTGCAAGATTTACTTGGGTGGGATAAAAAAAAAGTGACCCTACTTGCAACTGAATAAGTGCTAAGAAACTAAATCTAAAAATAGATTTTGTGTATTTACAAATAATTTAAGCAAAGTTATTCACAGTGAATTTTAGGTACATTGATAATAAGTCCTTCCATCATTCATACAGGTAACCCTTAGAAATTAAATGTTTGATTTTTTAATAAACCGGTGATAAGTCTAGAGTTAGATTCCGGATAGCCATGTTGCGAGTAGTGCGAGATGATTTGATTATCTGCAAAACCATCGTTTTGCAGTCATGGCATACAGTCATTTGCAGACCCTTGAGTTTTTCCGCTTTCTGTCTGCCTACAGTCTTTGATTTTGCCATCCTCCACCTAAAAAATAACTTCGTAAAAAAGCAGCAAAGACTAAGGGAAGTTGAAACAGCGTACTTGTCACTTGGGGTACACAGAGGACTCGAAGGGGGAAGAGATATAGGGCCATCGGATATTAGGCTTGTCGACATCTGAGAAGGTGGAGCTGATCTCGATATTTTCGGACTCGTCGGTGCGCTCCCGACACCACTCCTCTCAGTAGCCATCAATTTTGTCACCAGTGCCCTCGGAAAAGAGTCGTCAGCCTCGCTTGGCGACAGCATACTTGGGCTAAGGGCTACCACAGGTACGTGTGAAAAATGCTCTGTTGGTATCCGCATCTGTACAAGAACAAATAAATTTATCGTTAGATTTTTTTTTTTTTTAATTAAAAAGACTATAGTTTAAAATTGAAATATTCTTTCTTCCAGCTATATATAATGTCAATATTTAACTTCATATATGCAGCACAAATAAAATTGTAAAAATGAACTTTTAGAAGAAGTACTTTAGGAAAGTGGTACTACAGAAGAGAAATTCTACTATCTATTATATAAATACACCATAAATATGGATAATAAATCTATTGAAAATATATCCAATTTTAATTTTATTATTTTTTGTTTCGTTAAAGAAAGTTCACAACAGCAGAGGTGATCACGATCAATGATAAAAACCCAAGTAAGGCCGCTGGATTCGAACCTGGGTACTTTAGCTTACAGCGATGTGCGCTGTGTCAATGTCCTTCACTATTGTGGCCCCCCCTCCACTACATTATTGTTATTATTATATTATTTTCAATTTACCTTGGAATAACATTTGGCACAAACTGTTCTTTTGCAGAGTTTGCAAATCTGTCCCCATGGGCCGAAGATGCCAAATCTCGTTTTCATACAAAGGAAGCATACCTGAAAGTAAATTTTATTTTAACCTTTTAGCAGCTTTTTTGTGCTTTGCCAATAAATATTTCTTTTAAATCTTTATTTATAGTGATAAATTACTATTGATTAGATTCAGTAAAAATTGAAAACTCAAATTTGATGAAGAATAGTTTGCGATTTTTTGCGATGTATTAATTGTGGGCTTGACAATATTATGTGTTGTTCCAGTAATAATTTTGTTTGAGTAAATTTTATTCAGTATAAATATATTGGCTTGTTTTAAATTAAGTTTTAAATTTGATATGAAAGTGCTTGCTTATTTGATTATAAAAGTACCAAATGAAACTAATATCCTTTCAAAGGATTGGCAGGATTCAATAAATTCAGCCTTGACATGTAATTTTTTTACAAATTGTTAAGATTCAATATATAAAAATATATTTTATAATTATAAATAGTATAAATGTTGTACCTTCCGCCTTTCTGCATCTTCTTTTACCCTGCCTTCAACTGGAAGACTCTCAAGTTCGGCTTTGGTCAGGACGCTACGTATATGGACAATTTCTTCAAGAGTGAGAGAAAGACATTCTTCCTGCCACTGTTTCTGAAAAAAATCGCAATAAGCACCAGGATTTCGGGACGCCCGATGCGTTCGAGCCTTTACCGATTTCAGAAGGTCGTCCTGTAAGGATGTCCTTGACCAAGTCATCTCCGGGAGGGTACAGGAGAGCGACTCGTCAGTCGGTGTGTTCGTCTGCCTTGAAGTAGGCCTAGATTGTGGCACGCTTAAGCTCCCTTTGTTGCCCGTCTCGCAGACGACGACCGTATGCCTTCTCATCGAAGCACGCTTACTCGGACATTGAGTAGCTAGATCATAAGCTATAAGACAATAATTATTAACATACCAGCATTTTAAAATATAAATTTGTTTGTGTTTAGTAACATTTTCCAAAGCAGTTTTCTCTTCTCAATTTGCATATGCACTTCTTTAAACGTTATCAGCATTCAGATTTGTTGTTATAGATAATTAGCAACATCATATTAGTAAACAATATTACTTTTTAAAAAAAGCATAATAACAAGAAAAAAAAATTGACTTGCAATAAATTCTTACATTGTCAAATGGCAAGTTAAGCAACATGCATTAGATATTGTCAAGCATCACCGCCAAAACTAATTCTAAATTGTTGTTAGAATAAACAGCAAAGAAATTGATTTCAACATGAATATATTTGTTGGTAGCATTAAACAGTTAGAAATATTAATTTTAAAAAAAAATCAAATCAAATAAATATTAAGTGGAGATTTATTTTTTCATCATACTATCCTACAATAGTCCTCCTTTTTGTTGGTTTTGAACTGATTTTTTGGCAGCATTTTGGAGTTGGATTAGAATAAATTTGTGTTTTCAGCTATTATTTGGATTAAGCACAACTTAAATTGACTTATTTAAGCTTACAGAACACGAAATATTAAAGAAAAACAAGCTTTACAGAGGCAAGCTTTTCAATCTTTTTTTAATTTCTGATTCCTTGAAACTAATAGGAAATAAACAGTGTTAATTGCTCCTTTCACCTTTCACATTGCTTTCATAACGGTTTTACATAGCAGTATTTAACATATATAAATATATCAACACCAAAAATAAATAGATAGATTTGATATGAAAGAAACTACACAATTACATGCAGTTGCAACTTTCTAAGTAATTCTGTAAAAAAATAGTCTCGACATGCTGGTCTAATTGTATTAATTACATAGCTAATAAATTTTTTAATGTTTATTATGTCAGAAACACAAAATACATATTCTGAATGTGAGCACATGTTTAAAATATCGCATGACTGATAAATGATTAATTATGCCCTTTTGCATTATTGCGTATCACAATGACAAGACAGATGGACTGAACAAAGCTCACCTTTCTCACAACAAACTACAATTTTTGTGCCTAATCCAAGCTATGGTGACTGGTTGTTCGGACTGAGATTCAAATAGTATACTATAAGGGCACACATTAATAATAAAATAACGTACTGCAAGAATAATTTATTATCCATTAATATAATAAAATTCGATAATTTATGAACTTACGACAATACAATATATTACAAATTACAATTACATTACTAGATCCATGCACACCTTAAACAACGACAGTACAGGAAGCATTGAAAAAAAAAAAAAAAAATCACATCGATGAACCTCTTTTTTTTAGCTTAATATACATGCATATGTACATAAACATAATTACTATAAAATGTACGCAAGCGCATAACAGTTTTTACTAACTATTTGAAGAGGAATGCTGAAGCATTTAGAATGACTAAATAAAATAAAAATTATAGAAAAAAGAAGAAAAAAAGGTATATTTACAGAGAACATCACCTTTTTTCTTTGTTTTCATAGAAATTTATGATGAGGACAAATTGTACAAATAAATTATATAAAAAATAGTCTAATTATTTTAATTCATATTTTTGCAAAATGTGATGTACTGTGACATGCGAAAGGGGCAAGGAAGGAATTTCATGCGAGGATAAGAATTAAACTGTAACACGTTAAAGGCCGAGAAAAAATAATATACAGATAAAGTGAAATAAATAGCAGTAATAAATAATCTTTGAGCCAAAGGAAACCGTCGACCGAATTTAATCTGTTGTCCAAATGAACATCGGTTGAACCTTTCGGTCAGGCAACAACCATTTCACTAACAAGTACGTCAAATGTCAAAAAAACACATAAAAAGGCGGTTAACGTGTTATTTAATTATATTGTAATATAAACCGTACAGAATAAAGAGAATAGAAAATGAGATCAATTAAAAGAAGAAATCAACGAGATTTATTGAACAAAGTATGAATACTCCGATGCAGAGGTTCAAAGGATGCAACAACTGGATTGGGATTTCAAGGGTTCATTTGGGATCGTACGTTGGAGTGCCGTGTCACAGTAGTGATCTATCTCTGCCTGGGACAGCCTTAGACTACCTGTCCTCTGCCAGGGGTTGTTCTTCGCGTCGCCTTCTTCTCCTTCCTCGTCACCGTCGTCAGTCGCATCCAGGTCTTTGTCTTCCACGTCGAAACCGACCGCCTGGGAACACAAGAGATGGAGAAAGAGAGTTTGAGTAAACACTTGAATTTGTACACATCTATTTGACATCAGTCGCGGGTCTTCCTTCGAAAAACGTCAAGACCCGTTTAAAACCCGGTTGCCCAACATGGTGTGTTAATTCCTAGGGTAATTTTTCAAAAAATATGACTTGGATAGAGGGCCGGGTTTAAGAAGGAAACGCCCAGAAATATCTCGTAGAGAAAGGAACCGCTCAGAGAATAGTGAAAGGGGGAAGAGAACTCGAGAAAAGTCGTGTGAGATAATTCGATCCGCCGAGTACAAATCGAGTCAAAAATTATGTCTTATCCTTCTACATTATTTAAATGTATTCATCAGATGTTATCAAATCTCTAGATTTATTGCAATGAATAAAATACAAATGATAAGTTGAAATTCAAACTTGCAATGAAAAATTATCCTTCCGTCGAACTTTAGAACATTTCGTCTGCCGATTGATGTTATGAATAGAACTATTTATGAATGAAGAAAGAAATCTAATCACAAAAGGAAAATACAACATAATAATAAATAAAAACTTCTTAATACAGCATTGAATGTAAAACCGTCCGCTGGAAGTGGTGGCCGGGAACTCCCAAACAAGGACATACACATTCAAAAATCAAATAAAAGTAAGAGAAAATGAAATCTTGGTGACTGCAATACATAGAACGAAACAAACCACTTATAGGGCTCCTCAATATAAAACTAAAATTAAAATAAATTAAGAAATCAATTGTTCCTAGCTCTCTGCGGTACTCAAGTGCACTCTTAGTAAAACAATCAATTCTGTAGAATTTGGAGAGTTGCGTTTATCTATGAGAAAGGTTCAGGAAACTACCAAAAAACTAGTACCCAAAAAGAGAATCCGCAACTCAGCAAATATGAAAAACTCAGCCAGAGAATAAAAATGGTCATCCCTTGCGGAAGAGTTGCACTGTGAACAGTGTCCTTTTCTATTTTTTGTTTCATGATTATCCTGGGTTAAATAGTTTTTTTTCAGGCTATATCCAGGTATTTAAGTTTTTTATATTATAATTTTTATTTTGGATTTATTTTGGATGTTTTTAAAAGACATTATATATTTTATATTTATCATTTGTGGTTTCATTTTTTTTTATTTTTATTTTTTTTTAACTATAAATGTTTTGTTTTATTTGAGTGTAAATTCCCGAATCGTACAAAAATTGTACTGCGAAAATGAAACAAAAAATATGTAAAAACTTTAGACATGGAAAAGTTTAATTGTTTTTAGGAAAAGTTTAATTGTTTTTAAATAAGTCCACAAGTTATAAATATAAAAAGACATCTTTAAAAAAATCCAAATAATATAAAAATCTTAATATACAAGGGAATAACCGGAAAGAAAAAAAAAATTAGCTAAGGATAATCAAAATCATGAAATAGAAAAGAGTCTTACAAGATTCTGATGATGGGTGTACATTCCCGACGTCCTCAAAACTTGACATAAAAACAAAACAAAAAATGTATAAAAAAAGAAAAATTTTTTTAAAATAAAACCAAAAATTATAAATGTAAAAAAGTCATCTTTAAAAAAATCCACGTTACATAATAAAAATTATAATATAAAAACCTTAAATCAAGGGAATATCCTGAGAGAAAAAAATTTAATCAATGATGATCAATCAAATATAGAAAAGGTTCTTACAACAGATGTAAAACGGTCTTCTATCTTTAAAAAAAACTATACCTATATAATGAAAATTTATATTGAAAAAAAGATGCTGATGATGGGTGTAAATTCCCGAACGTCATAAAAATTTAACATAAAAATAAAACATACATGTATAAAAATTGAAAAGCCTTTTTTTAAATAAAACCAAAAATTATAAAAATAAAAACATCTTCAAAAATCCATGTTACATAATAAAAATTATAATATAAAATCCTTAAATACAAGGAAATAACGTGGAAAAAACGATTTAATCCAGGATAATCAAGAATGAATAATGGAAAAGGGCCTTACCATGCAAAATGGTCATATATCTTAAAAAATAAACGCAAAAATAGCCCAATTACACAGAAAACAAACACTGAGTTAATAGAAATACTTTGATTGAATATAAAAAATATTTTTTGCATTGTATAAATTCACTTTTTTCCACATCCTACATGTATATGTTAAATTTAAACAATGCTTGTAAATCCCAGGCCCTGAAAATAAAGATCGAAACGTTGGCTCGATAAAGAAAATGTTTTTCTGAAACCTACATCACACCAGACCGCATCTCACGATTTCTGAATAATCACTTATTAATATAAAAAAGACATAAAAAATCCACGTTACACAATAAAAGTTGTAATATAAGTACTAGTTTAACTAGTCTGATCACCAATTGAATGACTTATGGAACAAAATACAGATACAATTACAATCTAGTAAATTTCATTAATGATTTTGTAGACGAATGTCTGTCTTCCCAATGTATCCCAAACAATCAAGTCCTTAGTGAAAATAGTCTTTTATTTTTTTCCTGAACATCAAATGATATACAGAAAACTTAAAAAAATAAATATATATTTTTGAAACATATCTAAAAGAGAAGTGGTCGGAAAATGCCGTCGGTTCCGCAAAGGGATTTACATTTGATAGGTCAAGGGTCGTACAGAATCGGGTCAAGGCTTAGCGCAAGCGTACGCGTATCGAACGAACATGGAGTATGCCACCATCAATGGAAAACCACGCGTATCTGCGGCAAACTCGAGTTTTCTTATTCTTTTTGATGATCTAGTAACCGGGAAAAACCACCCGTGAACTAATTTGCACTCGTACCCAAATTTACGACTCTGAAGTATTTACTATCCTAAATCATTTGATTATCCATTATGATTAGCGGATTAAACTAATGGAATAAAAATCGTATCGTCAATTAACCAATCCTTTTTTGCTCTGCAGAATCTGTGGTGACATGCTGCCTAGAAAGTGATTACGTCTATTGTAGGCGAAGAAATGAAGCTAAATGTTTAAGGATCATCAGCAGCCTGTGATTATTTCAGCCAACTTAATAAAAATTAACGATTCTTATTTGGTGTACAAAAGATTTGCAGTTTTAAATGTCAGAATCTCATTTAAGTTTTGCCCCTTATCTGCACATGGAAATATGTATTATTACTTTATTTTTATGATATTATTGTTAAAACGACATATTCAAAAGTTTTACAAATTACACTAGATTGCAATAATATATGAGGCTTTGGTAAATATTTATAAAATAGTCTGTTGGCGACGATAGTAATTTGCTATAAGATATTAATTCCGTTACATAAGATTTCAAATGAAAATAAAATGACTGTATTTATTAGCGCGAATGTTATCTTTAGGTGTCTATGTAATGGAATATCATATACCAAAAAAGTCTAAGTTATTTGGCTTTATTTATATCAGCAGTATTGTAGGAGGTACTGGCGAAATATCAAAAACCCTGATGACTATTCAATTGTGAGAATGTATTTAATAGCTAAATCCATTACAGTTTGTGGTCCGATTGAGCAATTAACATTTTTCAATTAATTAATATTTATGAAAGAAGGTATTGGTTAAGATAAAAAGTAAGCGTCACGAGTTAATAAATTAATTGAAAAAAGTATTTAATAGCGATAAGTGTGTATGTAAACGGTCTGTTTGGAACATCGAGTAGTGCGGAGTGTGAATGCATGATTTTTACTGTGTTTGAAGGTATTTATTGGCGTAAAAGAAGGGTGGTCATGATTTTAATGCATTGTACGCGTAGGGTCTCAGCAGTATATCGAGAACTCATGAGATCCTTCAAACTTAAGATAGAAAATCTTTTAAATAGCGTAAATTTTAAATGTGTTTTCTATTAACTAGGATATTTTAACTGCATGTGGAAAACCTTCGATGAGTTTGCAAATAAGTGACAAAAACGAAGGAAAGAAGAGGGCTGGTTATAAATCCTAAGACATCCAAAAGGAACCCAGATAACGTTTTTAAAAAAGCGAGCAAAAAAGTTTTCTGCTTTGTTCTTGAAGCATAAATATTATAATGTTTATTAGACAGTTGTTTGTTAAATTTTTTAAAATGATTTTTATTTCTTTTGTTGTATATGACAAAATCAATACATGGTTTTTTAAACTTTACTTTGGATTTGATAAAAACCACGTTTTTCCCTCATTTGAAAAATATTATATGTAAATATATTAGTATTAATCTGCTAGAAAGCGTGGGTAATTCTTGTCTGCCTCTTAACAAACCATGAAAGAATTCTCAGTTAACAATTACAATTCAATAAAATCTGGTCAAGATTCTCTTGGTCACAATAAAAGAAGAAAGTGAGTTCGTTTGAGAGAGATAGATAGCTAGATAGATAAATGGATATATATATATATATATATAGAGAGAGAGAGAGAGAGAAAGAGAGAGAAAGAGAGAGAGGAGAGAGAGGGAGGGGAAGAGGGAGAATAAAAGAAAGTAGGGTGAAAAAAAAGAATGAATGAGAAGAATTAGATGAACTAGATAGATAGAGATAGATAAATAGATAGATAGAGATAGAGAGGAGAGAGAGAGAATGAGAGAGAGAAAGAGAGGAAGAGAGCGAGAAAAAAAGAGAAAGAGAGAGAGTGAGAGAGAGAAAAAAGAGAGAGTGAGAAAGAGAAAAAAGAGAGAGAGAGTGAGAGCGAGAAACAGACGAAGAGAGAGAGAGAAAAAACGAAAGAGAGAGAGAAAAAACGAAAGTGAGAGAGAAAAAACGAAAGAGAGAGAGAAAAAAACGAAAGAGAGAGAGAGTGTGAGGGTGAGAGAGAGAGAGAGAGAGAGAGAACGAAAGAGAGAGAGTGTGAGGGTGAGAGAGAGAGAGAAAGAGAGAGAGAGAGAGAGAGAGAGAGAGAGAGAGAGAGAGAGAGAGAGAGAAAGAGAAAGAACAGCTAATAGGTGAAATTCAATATGTTAGTAAATCGAATAATTTTATTTAAATTTGGGGGATCCAAAAAATTACTGGTTCACAAAGACGATGTCTATTGACTATAATAATAAAACTAATAAATTCAGTGTTTTGTTGAAAATGTTTGTTGAAACTCTAAAATAATAAGGTTTCTTTCGTCCTGATTCCAGTGGCATTTTCTGACTTTAGATAAGTTCAAATGCAAATCAATTGGCGAAGCATATTTCAAAACAATGTCAAGGGTATCCGATATAAATTGTTTTCCTCGATTGTCTCGTAACCACCATAGTTTCAAGAAGAAAACGTAACGAAAATTGAGCACTGCTATTGTAAGGTTGCGTTATCATCATGGTTTCAGCAACCACTAGGGAAAACAGGGGTCAAATCTTTACCATTATGTGATTTATAAGGTATAACCCTGTGGCATAGGGAACCACACTATCAATGAGTACCGCAGAAGATGGATAAAAAGAAAATGAGGGAACGATGGAATTCACTTATTAGACACAAACCATCCAAGAACCTCCTAACAAATTTCGAAGGAAAGAAGTGACAGAATGTATCAAAGGAAGCAGGAAAAAACTGCGAATCCTAACAGAATTCTTAACAGGATACTGCAAACTAAATGGACATTTAAAGAAGATTGGAATAATCCAAGACGGCACATGCAGATCCTGCAAAGAAGCAGAGGAGACACCAACACCTATTAACAAACTATGCTGCTACACTTGCCCGCAGGAGTATTTTGGGATGTACAATGCGACTGTAGAAGATATTCAACCATTGAAACCAGGACTATTAATCAAGTTTCTGATGAAATAGGACTCACTGGTGTGCTATAGGTACAGAACGGTGGATAATATAGGTCTTAAGGGGCGCAGTATATTACACCCAGACATCTACATCTAAGGTATACATGAAAATTCCTTCTTTGTGAAAGCGTAACATTAATAGAAGTAAACTGGGTGTCAACCCGACCCAATCGAACCCTAAATAATATGAAGAAGTGAAAATTTGTATGAAGTTTTTGTATACAAATCTATAAAATTGGGATTGGTTGTTAATGAAGTGTTTAAGTCAATCAACTTTCAGTACTTCTAGCAAGAGCAAATAGAATAAAAACGCGTTTGGATAAAGACGACATCTTTCTGTGTTGACTGGTTCAAGAATGTTTCTCACGGGCAATCGTGGTAAGAGTGGGGTTCTTTAAAATTCCAGAGGGACAGCAATTATGGTACGAAACTACAAATTCAGTAAGCGTGTCAGCGAGGGGGCATCGTCACAACGGAACCAACGTAAATATCAAAGTAAAAGTCGATTAATGAGTATTCGCATTTTAATTTTCAAGCATTTGAAAATTTTTAAAATGGCAGAGCAACTGCAGGATTACATAACTATCTTTCCTCCGAAGGCTATTTAAAACAATAAAAAGTTTTAATATACATATAATTATTTTTTTAATGGATATATAGAACGTGTGCCAAGATGACGTGTTCGTGATGTGAGATGTTTCTCGCCTTTTCTTTTGAATTATAAGAGAAAGCCTTCGGCGAAGTTTTCCCATGGTAAGACTTTCGATTATAAGGTCGGAAAGGGTTGTTTTAAATGTAGACGGAAATTTGAAATCACGAGCAAATCTCTCTCTCTCTCCGCTGGTACGGCTCGAGGACGAAAACCGAAACTGGCCAGGTCGGGCAACGGTGCTAACGGTCCGCCTCTGACCCCGGTGAACTACTCTTGCATCAGATTTGGACCTTGGCGGTAAGTGTACCGCGATGGTGAAACGGCCGAAGCCCTTTGTCACTGCCGCTTAATTACATCCTTGATTATATGGTGAGGAAACGCCCCGACGGCAACGGGTTTATCTGAAAAACGCGACTCAGACGGTCAACCCCCGCCGAGGAGAAGCCTCTTTTTCTTTGTCTCGCTGATGAGCAGATTTTATAAATGTTAACCCGGGAACAGGACGTGAACCTTGAAACGGTGGATTCTAGAAGAACTCGTTCCTTTGGTCCGTCGTCTTATAAATGTCAACCACTCGGAGACAGTTTTCTCAAAGATTTCTCTGCCCTCGTTTGAATATAGATTTTTTACCTCGATTTTAAAAAAGGCTGCCTTTATAAGGAATTCTGGACTGCAGATAGCCATCTTTGGAAGAAGTTATGCAAAATAACCCTTGCTAAATACAAATTAACACTCTTTAAATTTAGTTTTAAATCGTTTAGGGATCGATTTTGCCTATCTTCGATGTTTTGGTCTGTCAAAGGCGATTCATCTTCTCGCATTCTTCAGTGATGACTATGTTGATTATATGTTGGAACTGCCTCACACTCACAACCTCGCCACTGACGACGGTGATGGTGATGACTATGTCAAAATGATCCGAATCTACAATACTGTAGGTTCATAATCGCCCCGCAGACCCAAATATATCCAGGGGGACACTCAATACATATCCATAGTCTACACAATGCATCAACTTCATTTCCTCATCCTAGGAGTTAAAGACCATCATCTTCATCCCCCCCCCAAAGGGAAGAAAAAACTCCTTAACATATTCCGATCTCAACCCTTTGGCAAATTATTTTTTTACAATAATATACGGTTTTCGTCATAAATCCGCTTGAACCCCCCCCCCAAAAAAAAAAAAAAAATTGAAAAGAGCGTTAAATTTCCTTTAAGAAGGCACCCTTCTAGACTCAACTTAATTTATGGTAACAAAACAAACACTTAAATCTTTCAAAAACTGCTAAATTTAAAATTAGTAGAAAAACTAAATTTGCAACCTCGTTGGAAAAATTCACGGTAGAGCGTGTCAAATTTCATTAAAACTTCTTCGTTTCTTCCAGCTTTCACTGGGAGACCACCATGGTTGACGACTCCCCTCAAGAAATGATATGAGTGTATAAATGTAAATAACCTCATATTACGAGATGTATATTTTATTAATACAGGTAGTAATAAATTTAAAAATAAGCTTTCAAGCGGTATACACTTTTCTTTAGTCATATCAAATCAAAATGCAGAAATATTAAGCATAATGGGATAAAGTGACGAAGTGAAGAAGAGGGAACGGGATAAATCTAGGAAGTCAACATTTATTCCTGGGCAAAATTTATTTCCCAGCTTAATAAATAAGCACAAAAAGAAAGAAAAATGACGCAAAATATATCAAACAAGAGAGACAACAAACATAGCTAACAACCAAAGCAGAAAAAATAGGACAACATATCTAAACTAAACAAAGACAAAATAAAAAAGAATAACAATACAGAAGTTGTATAAACCAACTTTAATCTAATAAATATCCACAAAAAGAAAGAAAAATGAAGCAAAATATATAAAAAAAGAGACAACAAACATAGCTAACAACAAAAGCAGAAAAATAGGACAACATATCTAAACTAAACATAATCTAATAAATATCCACAAAAAAAAGAAAAATGGAGCAAAACATATAAAAAAAAGAAACAACAAACATAGCTAACAACCAAAGCAGAAAAATAGGACAACATATCTAAACTCAACAAAGACAAAATAAAAAGGAACAACAATACAGAAGTAGTAAAAACCAACTTTAATCTAATAAATTTGGACAAAAAAGGGAAATATTCAACGTAATTTGGTTTTTCACGGTGTTTACTGTTTCTCTTTTAAATGTTTTGTTCGGTTTTTACGTCGGATTTATCTTTCTTTTTTAAAAATTAAATTGAAAGTTCTAGAAGGGTGCCTTCTTATCAATAATTCAAGAGCTACAGGTATGATAAAAACCGTAGATAATTGAACAAAAAAACAACATAAAATGTTGAATATCTGCGAAAGGGTTGAGGATCGGACCATGGTTAATGATGTTTTTATTCCATTTGGGTCGTGGAGTGAAGTTAATGCGTTCAATAGAGAGATACCCTGTACATTTTCTCACAAATTTGATTAAATTCTTTCCGTCTCTTTGAGATATAAAATGAACATGACATTGAGCTTATTTTCATTTGCTTATATACCTTTCAACAGTTAAAAATTCTATTTGAGATGACAAATCGTCTTAGGTAAAGAGATGCGTTTGATTTAGGTGTTTGATGTAGCCTGATTACGCGTTTCAACATTCGCCGGCTGAGGAAATGACTGGCCCTGAGTTTTTTAATCTTGCAAACATTAATCCCATTTTAATCCAAGTTGTAATTCTAAAGGTAATATTATTACAGTTCTTTGGCACGTTATAGAATAATTATTGAAAAGTTTGTATATAACATGAAGAATTAACTCGATAGATTTTGTTCGTAAAATTAATTGTTTTTATTACGACACGTTTTTTCTAAACTTTTTTGGACGAGTAGGTGAGACAATTTATTGCTGAGTATGTAGCGCTTGCCACAACACGAGGTGCAACCTCAGCTTTAACTTTCACCGCAAGCCACTTCAATGGCTCACTTTTTTAAATTTCCAGCTTTATCCAATTATTTTTTCAAGGGATTTATCACTAAATCCTTGTTCCATAAACGCGAGTTGGGAAATCTTTTTGAGGAAGAGAATTTTTTTTATAATTTGAAGGGATTGAATTCCTTCCTTGAAATCAAATCTGTACGTTACCTCCTCCATAGAAAGTTCCACGTAACGGCCAGGGATTACGGAATGGTTTTGAAAAGACAAAGCTAGAAATAAATTGGGATTACTTGCGACTTACATTATCTAGAAAAATGCAGGTATTTCGACAAGCGCGGGCTGCGACTGTGTGACACCATTTTTCCAATTTAAGTATGGTTTCAAACTAAAATGGTTCGAATTCGGGTTTTTTCTCCCAGATTTATAAATCCAAAATTTGATAACAGATGTCAACTGAACACTTCTTCTTATATTAACGCATTTTTAATCGTTTTCGAGTTGAAAAATGCTTGACCTTAGCTTGAGACGTCGAAACGTCATATGATTGTCAGTGTTCTCATCAGTAGAATAAATATTTTGGCGCGTTTTCCAATTAAGAACTATTAATTATTGCAGATTTTGTTGTGAAATGTGGGCGTGGAGGAGTGTTCGACTGGTTGACTTATTTGTTATTTAAACCCGCAGGGGAACTGGTATAGCTATCCACAAATCTTGGAATGAGATCTTTCTAATGTGTCACTATGATTTCGAATTTAACAACCAAATAGAAAGTAGATTAGTTTTTCCTTTCAACGGCATAAAGTTGTTTTACTTCTTTTGGAGTATTTTCAGGAGTGAGGGAAGTCAGGTGGTGGTCTGAGTTCTTTTCCTTCGCACAAAGCATTTGATCGTGTTATAAACGATCTGGTCGAATGGAAAGTGGTTTTTCTTCAGTTCGCACATGTACCCATAGGACCTTGATATTTAGAAAGAGTAAAAATACAGGTCCAAGGAGTGTCGGTGCGAGGTCGTACCTCGACTTTTTCACCTTGAAACGAACTAAAAATAAAGTAATGGATAAAGCCGATCAAGAAATGCGTTCAGCTGGCAGGGTTGCCATTCAAAATCAATTTTGATTGATCAAAAACTTTAAGGAAGAATCTATACCACGAATTTACGTAAACCATTCAGAAAATTGTTTAATTTCCATGTTTATTTACGCTTAATTAAAAAGTCGATATTTTTAAAAATTAAACCAATAACTGACTGTCATTTTTGTACAAACAAAATAAAAATTCGTCGCCTAAAGTATCCTGAATTTTTTGGATATAAATTAAGCCCAAATCTGTATTGTGCACACACGTGCACGTAGTTGAGGTTATCACTTCCCGAAGTTCATAGGCAATTCCAGCTTTTGTAATTTACAATAAAAGACAGGTAAGAGTTGAGAATCGTCCACCTCGAGCTTCGCCCAGGCACCTTTGTCGGCCTCAGAGTTGGGTAAAATCTAACTAATTCAATCATGATTAAGAATTTTGATTGAAGTTTGATCATGATTGAATTATTCATGAGTAAATTAATCATTATATGATTTAATCATAATTAATTCAATCATGAGGTATGACTTCAATCTTCAATATTCTTAATCATGATTGAATTAGTTTGATTTTGCCCAACTCTGGCTACAATGACCAACTTACCAAATCCAACCGACTCCGGATAAAAATTTTGAGTGAGAGTCGTGCTTAAGGCCAACCTTCAAAAATTGTTATCATAAACGAAAACCAAAGTTACATAATTGGGGACCGCGGTACCCGAGTGGTTAGCATGAGAGACTCTCACGCCGCGGTCGTGGGTTCGATTCCCACCGTCGCCTCTGGCCCTTTTTCCCGATAACCCCCAATTTGAACACACAAAAATTCGTACCATGGCTAATATGCAAGATCATAAGGCCAATAATAAAAAAAAGTTACGTAATTATTCTACATGTCTATTTTATTACAATCACGACCCCTAAATGGTGTATTTTCCAAATAATGTAGAAATCTCTCCTTTTAAATGGAATAAATTTTAATTCAAAGAAATATTTTTTCCATTGATCGGTTATGTAAACATATTTACTTTTCAAAGCGTAGCTTGTTCTAGGATTTTTTTATTTTATTTTATTATTATTATTATCATTATCATTATTTTTTGGCTTTTCATAACTACGGAGTTTTACTTATAATTGGAAGATTGATTTTTGTTAAATAAGGTGTTGAAGGATTTTCGTTTTGATGAAATAAATTTCTGTTAGAAAATTTTTTAAAAGTGATGAAGTGTATTTTTCATTTTTTTAGCACCCATTTGAACATGATTTATCGAGCATCCAAGCCCATACATACTTAAATACATTGTTTCCTACATACCTTTCACTCAAGTAGGGCGGTGAAGTACTCGATAACATTCCTCCATCACCCGTTAAATATGTAACTAAACTAATTGAGGGTCGACGGGGTACTCAATATTTCGCCATCAGCCCTCTTACACTACACATTCACGCGAATAAATACATTCACTCACAACACACATTACGTACACAAAACTATCAGTACTGTATATAATAAAACAACCATGTTTCCTTCGAAAATCGGAACAGGGGACCACGAAGATTCGCTGCCGTGCTCGAGCACAATTTTTATATAGGGCGGCATTCCTACTCGCTCCCTATATGGAGTTAAGAAATTGCAACCTTTCTTTAAACAAGCCGGACAAAAAATGTGCAAGATTGATTTTCACACATACTTGATTTGCCAAATTTGATGTCAATGTATAATATTGTATACATATACTTTATGTAAATAATGAATAAATAATATTAAATTAATGAAAAAATTAATTAATTAATGTTTTCTTAATGAAGTCTCAACAGAATCACACAAACACCTGGCCTTTTACCACGGAATTCTTTTTTTAATATATTGAACGCGGTATGATAATAAATAATAAAATTCGTTTAAAAATAAAAGCGCAATCCGGGTTTAAAACTTGACCTAGGCGAAAATTACGACGAGCAAAAAAAATCTATTTTATAAAATGATAAAATAGAACAAGATTGGCCATCTAGATAAAGACAAAGAGGATGTTTCTGCAACGTACATTTCATAATAAAAATACATCTCATAAATTAAAAAAAAATATTCCACAATAAATTGTACATAATGCATACACGTGAATTTATAAAACTCAAACAAGAATATGATTAAAAAAAAAAAGAATGATTCGTGGAAAAACAAAAGAAAAATATGAAACATCAAGTTTTCAAAATTGAAATTAGAAAAACCGTGAAAGGCCAATGAACAATAACTTCAAAAAATTGATTAAATTGAGTCGAGAGGTTCCGAAGACAATTAGAATTTTTTAAATAAATTTTTCATCACATAAGGCTGAGGTAGTCAACCCTTCAATTCAGTCAAACTGGTGGTTTAATGTTGAAAAAGTATATCAAGTTTCAAAAATATTTAGAAACGGCAGCCTGATAACATAACTCAAATTTTTGAAACCCTTTGTACATATTTCCGATGTATTAAATTCCTTTAAAATCTAATTGTGTTATTTGAACGATTTAATCGGCCAAAAAAACCACGATTTTAATCATTTAGTTTAGAGTATGAATTGATGTACATGTGAATTATCGTTTCACAACTGGGCCTCGAGGCTTTGGACAAACTAAATCTACTGTTGTTGACCCAAATGATTGCATTAATACGTTCTCTATCATATAAATATATAAAATGGAAAATAAATGGGATTGCAGTGTTGTTGTTAGTATTAGATAAAATACGACAAAAGGTCTAATGTACTATTTTTAAAAAATAACACAATGCGATACCATAATTTGGTGTCGTATTTCGCACTGTATGCATTACGGTTTTTTTTTTTAATTAAAAGACATGAATTTTCACAATAAAAAATTAGAGTACTCATAAAAGCACGAAAGTTTTCACCTACACCTGCTCAATCAAACAATCCCAAGACTCTTCTTGCAGGAGCTATTGCAGTATTGTAATATTTACATTATTAGACGGGAACGGGGACATCTACAAGAATTCACTAGTTTTCGTGGTCCGCTTGGCCAATTAATAACTTTCAATTAATTAAGGTTTTTAGTTGAGATAAAAAAGTCAATGTCACGAGCGGGATTTGAACCCACGATCTTTGGCTAGATACGCCGCTACTCTACCACTTGAGCTATCGTGACTTCGATCCACTCGGACACTAACTTCCCATCTCAACCCCACCTTTTGAATTTTGTAAAAAGGAGGGAAAATGGGGGTGGTGCAAAGGGGAAGGTCGTGGGTTCGAATCCCGCTCGTGACATTTACTTTTTTATCTCAACTAGAAACCTTAATTAATCAACAAGAATATCAGACAATATCAAGCATGGCGATCGGTCATCAAAAATTTTAACACTGACCATTCAATATCACAATATCTGGTCTGTACAGGTTTTTGATGGACCATATAATCGTATGGCTTTCAGATTGTAAGTCTGTATAAGATGACAACTCTAAAGTGAATCGGACTTGGCCAAAAAGTTAACGTTAAAGTCCCCCATAACTCAAACTTGACGGTTTCAAGCCTTAGCATATATATATATTACATAGGGCGGGCGACCAGGACCCGAGGGGTTAAAAGCCTGAGTAGGCCCGTACCCCATCCCTAAAAGGTCCGGGACCTGGTCGGCTCACGAGTCCTGTATAAACCTTTTGGACCTATTCACAAACCCCAGGATTGTGGACCATTTTATCCTGGGGAGTGTTTTGGTTATGTCCTCTCCTTCGAAAGTATTAAATCTTTCCCTAGCATACCTATCGCATTCTGCGAGGTAGTGTCGAGCCGTTTCTTCTTTAGTTTCGCAGAAGCGGCAGAAGGGGTCTGGTAGAGTACCCATTATGAAGAGGTGTCTTCTCAAGGGGCAATGGCTCGTTAGGATACCTATCAGCCTCCTTATTCCCCTCCTAGAGTTAGAGAGTAGCCATTTCGTTTCTTTAGGTTTGATTTCCTTCAGAAACTCCTTCGATTGCCTGCATCCGGGGGACATATTCCATTCCTTAAGGAATTGTTTCATGCCCCAGCTACCTATACTCTCTTTTGCTGTGCTTAAAGAGTGGGGTAATACCGGTTGTGGTCCGACGAACTCAGTATTTGATCCTTCCTTGGCCAGGCTGTCCGCCTCCTCATTGCCATAGTGCCCCTTATGAGCAGGTATCCATATGAGGGTTACCCTATTCTCATACCTGGTGATAGTCCTATTAATGAGTTCAACGGAAAGCCTTAGCATAAGTCGAGATAGCACAATCTAGGCAATCATGAAATGCGGAATTCTATTTTAGGTGCAGCTGAAGATTAGTGATTAGTAGTTGGGTAAATAGGAATGGCATATCGACCCCTTTATATGTGTCAAAGGATCACGAATTGAGGCCAATAGAACATTTACGATGAAGTACAATGTTCCTGATTTTCGTATTTAGGAACAGGCTCGGAAATGGAGCGAATTCATGCTCTGCTTGATTAAACATCTTGTCCAAACCGGGAGAATCGTATTGATTTCATAACTCGAAATCGTGTTATTTGTCTACTATCGTACATAAAAGAGAGTGGAAGTGGTAAAAACCGTGCGTGATTTGACATCTGACAATTTCATTAGGGCGATGCGAAAGGTTTTTCCTTGTCTTTTGCGGGACCTGCCCGATGAGAAAAGGAAAACGGAAAGAACCAGAGCAGGAATAATCGTAATTATATGAGAGTCACGGGTGGAGGAAAGATGCGCCAGACCTGAAAACTGGCCGTTGTTTTACATGCATTTAACGCTTCGATCAAAAGAAAAACACTCAAAGAGGCCACGTCACGTGAGATGGCCGGTTTTTGAATTATCATCGCAATAATTTTCGGACAATCGATGGTTTCCCCTCTCGAAAATAATGCACAGTCGTTATCGAAATGACTCAGCGACTTGTTAAAACAACAACACAAAAACTGTTATTTAGAAACGTGCCTCATGGCAGAAGCTAGTGCACGTATGCGCTAATCGCGGAAAAGCCTTTGGAATTTTTGATTCGTTACGTCGTACGTACGTGAGCTTGATATTCGAAACCAACGCAGAAATCCAAAAATGCTTTAACAGTGGGCTTTATTTCTCGCAGCGATTTTGTCTACATGAAAGAAAAAACTGCCCCTCGTTGAGACTAACCGATCAAATCGTCATATAAAAAGTCTGGAGAATTTTGCCAAAAAAGGACCTAGTCTCGAAAATAATTCAAATGTGGCAGGAAACGTGGAAGTTAAAAAGACGGCCTGTTGAACGGCATCCGACAGGCACAGTTGCCTCCTCCTTCGCGAGGACCGTGAAGACGTTAGGTTCAAATGTTTAATCTTTGTCCACAGTGACAGGTAAGTACCGTAGATTTAAAACGTTGTGTGCTTCTCTTTCTTTCTTTTCAAACGATCATTCAGAATGCTTTTACCCTTTTAAACAAGACACGTACTTTTCAAAATGGCGGATTTGCAAAACTCACTGGTGGGGTTTAGTTATTCACTGATCACGGTAATTTTTACGATGGGCAACCGGGTATAACATAATTACATCAACATTTTTTTGACAAGATCGACAAGATTTTTTAATTTACTGCCATCTGTACGAAATAAATATATGTACATTGAACGAATTTAACGTTATATAGAAATCTGACGGATCACTCAGACCAGGAGGCAGTTAGGAGAGAAACCAGCCAGTGCTGGAATTTATTGGAAGGTTGAGATATTGGAGTTTACAAGGGTGGGAGGTTGCGGGGTTAGTAGCTAGTCGGTTAGGTTGAATGGATAGTTTAGGGTGGAAATTGAGGAAGCATCAGGAACGAATAGGATTTTAACCTTTTTATAACGATTTAATGGATCATTTGATTCGTGACTAGAAGAGAGCTTGGAGGATTGAAAGAAAGACTGGATTCGTTGGATGTTGGCACATTTGGCCTCACACTCGACTTCCAAGTCCAAGTAGGTCTGATGAGCGTTTTGAAGGCGTTTAGTTTGTTATCTAGGATAAGTGTTGGATTTTGGTCCCAGTAGACCTCTGAGTATTCCATATCTTTTGTTAAGTTCTTGTCTTTTTAAACATGCATGTAGGTTCCTTGTATGTCTGCTATCTAAGTAAAGCTCAAGTTAGCGGACTTGGTTGGATGGTAGTACCTTGTTTTTTGTATACACTGCTGGACAGGATAATGTTTGAGCATCATTACACCTTTTTTTTAATCGTTCAACCCCGCAACCGAGTGCACCAGACGGTAATGAGGTTAAAATGTAGGATTGCTTCTGTGGCTAGAATAGGATTGCGGTATCGCACAGTTGTGAGTTGTGTGTTTGGGTACGTAGGTATTTCAGTGTAGATGGTGAAGAGGATTGGACCTAGGATACTCCCTTGTGGAACGACAGCTTTGATTGGCGCGATAGGTGAAAAATCTGTGCCGATTCTCACTTTACCCCATCGATGGACTTCACGATGAGATGGTAGGTGTGAGGGAGGATACGCTTTAACAGGTATAGGACGGTCCCACACTTGGTCGTACACTTCTGTAACTTTCAGAAATACGGATGTGCAACATTATTTGTATTCTAGAGACGAGGATATGCGTTATAAGATAAAAGTAAAATACAATATATATACCGAGTAGCCCACTGTCGCTAATATTTTAAGTAGAGTTACCTAACTAACCTACGAATTTCCAAATAGGAATTTAACAGCAAAAACTAAAACACAATTACCTTTAGTTCGGAAATAATTTAAATTATGTCAAAACTAGGTGATTCGCACTATTCTTTTTCATCCTGGCGACCCTAGTCAGCTCTATTCATTGACCCAAACTGAAACAATCTGGAGAAATCTATGTAGAATTGTCTTATTAAAAAGTAGAGTTGTTGTCGGTGAATTTGGTGGATTGAGTCAATATTTTGGTTTTCGGTTCTTTTCCTTTTTAATTTTTGTAATATTTTTAATGGTGGAAAAGATGTTGTTTTGTATTAATAATTTTCCTATTGTGTTCGTAGTTTTCAGTGCTCGTTTTATGATAATTTGTGGAATACATTAGTTACTTTGTATGTTTCTTTCCCAATCTATGTGAATCCTATTAAATTGCTGACATGGACCCATACGAAAAATCCATATATTATTATATTATGTTTTTATAGTTTTCAACTAACAATAAGTCTATTATGTAAAGGGTCTATTATGTCTATTAATTTCTATTATGTCATACAATGTCTATTATGTAATACTATACTAGAAGACCGCAAGATGCACTGAAAAGAGGCAGATAGGGAATAAAAATAAAATAGAGTTCATTCAATACAACGTTTGTTTATGTATATAGACAAAACAATTTTTGTCCAAGCTAGTGTCAAAGAATGTATAAATAACCAAAAGTATGTTCAATCTAGTTCAAACAAAATCAATGATATGTAAATTTTGTTTAGTTTTTCCAAGAGACAAATTATATTCTACCATTTTACCTTGTAACGATCTTGGGGGAAAACAGAAATATAATAAAACGCTGGTATTAAGCAAAATGTATGTCATTGTCTATTTTTTCATTAGTACATCATTACGAATTTAGAAACTCTCCAGAAGCCTTTTACTCCATCCCGACGTGAGAAATGATCACGCCACAACAGTTTTTTTAAAAGAACGTTTATGTAAGTTCTATTAAGGGGTTCGAGTGATGAAACGACTTGAAGAGGAGCAAGCAGTTTGTCACATTTCATAACTGTCTTAATGAGCAAACATAAAAAAATTTAGTGTGGGCTAGGCATCACATAAGAAAGAAACGATTACATGATGCGCACAGGTATGATTGATTTTATTGAAAAAAGCGAAAAATTGTTAAGGATGGCATTGAACACATAAGATAAGTGAATAATAACTGATAACTGAATTCTTTTCTAAAGTAAACAATATTAGCAAACGTTTCTTTGCGGTAGTACAAAGTCGTCGATACGTCTGGTTTTCAAATAATTCAGCATTTCTAAGAGAAAAACTATGTCAGTTTAAATCATTTTAAATATGGCAAAAAGAGACAAACCAGTATGACTATCGGCCATAATTCTGTAAAAAAATATATATTTTTATTCCTGCGTGTGTATTTTTTATTATTCACCTTATTTAACTGGATATTATACACAATAATTATTTCTATTGTGGTTGTTTTCTCTTCTCATACATAGATGTTTATTCAGAATAAGTATTTGCATTCTTGAATACGATAAGCAGAAGGTGAGAGTGAACATGGATTAAAAAAAAACCATTGAGGGGTTTGTATGTAAATAATATAGTTTTTGAAATTGAAAAATATGTAAAATCCATTTTTACTTACCGACATATGGGAATAGTCAACTTTTATGAGACGCCTGGAATTTCTGGTAACTTGCTCCGAGTTACTTTTACTCGAGAGAGGGGCTTCATTATCTTCTGGTAGCTTTTCACCCTTCGCATCTGAAAAAAAAATAATACATTGAATTAATATAAATACTACTTTTGTTCATACGTGAAATATTTTGATTTGTGTTCAACCTTTCTATCAAGTAGTATTCGAGTATTAAAAAACAATATAATAATTGATAAAAATATAATTATATAATATACAGCTAACAAGATAAAATTTATTTTGTGCGGTGGGTTATTAGTTATATTACTTTTTGGCATGTTTATATTTTCGATTTAGTAAAATAAAACGCAAACCTCACCAGAGATTATGTCGAAAGGGCAAAATGATCGGAAACAATCAAACTGCTGAACCTTTTATTAGTTTTAATTTCAAATGGTGAATAAACTACCTTTCTGGTTTTTTCTATCCAGGGAAATAAATTCAACTATAAGGAGTGGGCGGCATATTAGCATAATTAGATTTAAATCAAAAGATTGTAAAATATCACTTTAAGCAAACATGTCATCTTTTAATTTTAATTTTATCGAAACGATCTCATATTTGTCAGTTGGTCAATAGGAGCTTTCGCTCTCACTCTCTCACTTAATTAATCCCTCACTTTTCTCTCTCTTTTTCTGTTATTTACTTACTCACTCTTTCTCGCTCACTCTCTCTGTCTTTCCCCCACTTAATCACTATCCCACTTACCACCTACTCACTCTGTCTCTGTCCCTCACTCACTTACTCTCTTTTTCTCTCTCCCTGTCACCACTCATTTCTCTGTAGTCACTCACTTGCACACTCACTCCCTCTCCCTCTCACATAATTACTCACACTTTCTTCTACTTACTTATTCTCTCTGTCTGTCTGCCTGTTTCTCTCTCACCCTCCAACTTACTCCCATTACTTCTCTCTCTCTGACTAACTTACAATCCCACGCATCACTTACTATCTTGCTCACTCACTTTTTCACAATCCCACTTTCTCACTCTCTCTCCGTTACCACTCATCTCTCTGTCACTCACTCACTTGCCCACTAACTCCCGCTCTCCTTTTTAATTACTCTCTCTCTCTCTCTCTCTCTCTCTCTCTCTCTCTCTCTCTCTCTCTCTTTCTCACTTACTCATTCTCTGTCTATCTGCATATAAATCTAAATATATTTCTATCTATCTCAACCTCATCCGCACAGGACCTGGTCCGTTGGTCGATTTATTTGTTTTGATGTTATAGTAATTGTCTTAATTTAACGGAATGTACTTTCCAGTATAAACTATTTATTAACAAAATATATTTCTCCATAATAAATCAATCTACACATATCGGTATTGCATTTTTTATTACAGTTATGTAGTGTCAATTTCCGGTCTTACAATATTTATGCTGACTCACGACTGAAGATGGCGAGATGCCGAAACGCGTCTGCATATCAAAACGGGGAGGTTAGCTATATCAAAGGTTCATCATCCCCCAGACTCCAAGAGGAAATATGACGATTTACTTTTTTTGTGCAGAACGCAATTTCGGGCGAAGTGAGCAAGATAAAATAAATAGCCATTATAATTATTTAGGTAACTAATTTCTTGTAATAAAAATCTCCACGAAAACTCTTTCTCGCTTTGATAAAAGTTAAAAAACAAACAAGGAAGAAAAATTACAAACAATACTCCGTGTTATCTCTTTATTATCTCCGTGCCACTTAATTATGGCGGTTCTTCCTAATAAAGGATCCCCTACGTTTCAACACCTCTGTTAACTCTTGCAGTTTCGCCAACTCTATTGTCATGCTAATGAACCGGCAGAAGAGAGGACCGTTCACAGTTAGCCACTAAACTGTCGGTTTATTGAAAACCAGTTTATGTAATAAATCATGGGATGATGCGACGTCGATTGTTAATAACTATTGCAGTATTTCATCATGAAGCCGACCTACAAAACATTTCATATGCTAAATCGTTCAACCTTTGAGAGCGGACGTTATTTTCACGTATTTGTCGGAGGTGCAGAGTATGAAATTAACCTAGATTTCTGTTTGAACGAGAGTGCGAAGGTGAATGGTAAATGTTATATCTTCGTTGCTAGCCCGCGTGACAATCCGCTCTTTTAGTTCAACAAAGGAATAACGTTTCACTCCGAAGAAACGGGCCGTGAATCCATGAATAATTTTAAAATAGGAATTTTTTTTCGAATGGCAAATAATCTTGTGAACGAACATGCCAATCGAATGATCACGTATGCGAATATTTCCATGTAGACAAGGTTAGCGAGATTTCAAACTTATCGAGTTCGGTGAGTCGGTCGCCGTCTATCTAGATCGATCATAGCAAAGCCGAATGGCTAGAGAAAAAGCCCCGGAGAAATGATCATGCCAGATGGCAGACAGTCGCTTTTGTAAAAAAACCGGTCGGACCAATCTAAACTGAAAGCCTTTGAAGATAACTTTCATTGGTGACTCACGTCTAAACCAGTTCTAGTTTTCCCTGCCCTGAGTTCAAACTCAAACTTAAGAGTAAAATTTAAATTCACTAATTTCGTGGTCCGCTTGACCAATTAATATATTACAATTAATTAAGGTTTTTACTTGAGATAAAAAAGTCAATGGTACTTGCGGGATTCGAACCCACTATCTTCGGCTTGATACGCCGCTGCTCTACCACTTGAGCAAATGGCAAAAAGGAGGGAAAATTCAAAAGGTACGGTTGAGATGGGAAGTTGGTGTCCGAGTGGATCGAGGTCACGATAGCTCAAGTGGTAGAGCAGCGGAGTATCAAGCCGAAGATCGTGGGTTCGAATCCCGCTCGTGCCATTGACTTTTTTATCTCAACTATAAACCTTAATTAATTGTAGTAAAATTTAAATTTAACATCAGGAAAATAAAACCGAATGACCGGCCGAAATAAAAAGCGGGCGAGTCTAATTAATGGAACAAATTTTTAATTGAAGAAAATGAAGCAAAATGAAGTACAACTAAGAAGGTAAAGCTTAACTTTGTTCTTCCCATAAGCGGGGATGTGTTGAAGGTCGCTCATCCTTTGACATTTTAAGGCGAATTATTAAAAGGTTCCGGCCCAGAGGTCTGGATCTCCAGTTAGTCATTAATATCCCTAAATGAAAACATGGTAAACTTTAGGACGATGGAAAGAGCAAAAGGTGGATTTCAACTATCTAGAGGCTGTAATAAGGCAACAAATAAAATCAATCAAATTCAATAGGTCTTTATCGAAGATTCTTCGATCAGGGACTTAAACAAGGATGACGAATGACCACTTGGCGAAGTAACCAAGGATCGATGCGGTTTTTTGTAGGAAGATGGTTAGTACAGATCATCCGACGAGTCATTTTTTTTTTGTCCTAACGTCCTTACGAAAATGCCGTGTTGGAAGAATTAAATCAACTGTTTAAAGAATGGGCAATGAAGATTGACTACGACAAAACAAAGTACACGGCGGTCCTAGAGAGAATGAGACTACGTGTATTTACTGATGGTTGAGACTGCAAAGATGTGAAACTTGAAATAACTGATTTCTCTACCAGCGTGAACCTGAAGAGCAAACGAAAAGGCTACTAAAACAACGAGGAAACTTCATACTGTAACTGGAACAGTAGCCTCTCAAGGTAAACAAAATCACAATTTTTTAATCGATTGTGGAAGGTATTCGAGACTTGGGGGCGATGTACCTTTGGAAAATGTGCTTTAAAAAGACAAGGGCAGATAGAACAGAGAATAAAGAAGTGAGCTATGGAAATAGAGGAAACCGCAGATAAATGGCAGTAGAAGGTGAAGGAGTGAGTCCTGCTAAGAAGGAAGAGGCAGACCAGCGCGAATACGTAGCAGATCTTAAGGAAGAACGTCGACAGAACTCAGCATCGACGAATAAAAACACCATAAATCATACAAAATACAGTTTGAAGAAGAGGAGTTCGGACCGAATGTACATGGTTTGTCTGAAATACTTTTTTTTTTGCCGGTGTTTTTGAAAAAAAGCCCATTTGTAAGTATGTCGGGTTCGAATGCAAGGCCGCTGGATTCGAACCCGGGACCTTTACCTTCAGTGATAAGCGCCGTGTCAAAGACTAAACCTTGCGGCCACCGACGCCCCTGAAATACTTGATTGTTTTTCAATAAGCAACAACGCGTGTTGTTAAGGAGATATCACGCACCATTTTTTTTTGTAATGACAGGATTTTACAGACAGGTCGCCGGAATGAAACACGACCGACCTAAGCCTCAATTTGGAAGGTGAGTCAGGCTTTTGGCCCTCCTTGGGGGAACCTAATCGTTCTTTCGCCCCTATCCTGTATCGACGTTTCTTCACTCCTACACCAGCCCATATCAAAATAGCACAGTTTACATGTTACTAATTCACTCGACCTCGATCTCATGAAGGTAAATACGAAATCGATTTATTTATGCGCTTGTTAGCATGATGTTCAGTCAATTTATAACTTAAGAAAATCAAACTTTTTTATCTCAACCAATACCTTTCATAAATATTAATTAATTGAAAAATGTTAATTGGTCAATCGGATCACGAACTGTAACGGACTTAAGAAAACGTTTAACAGGAAATGTTTTTATGCACTTCTATGCAACGATCTGACTTTTTTTTTTTGAAAACGATTATGCATCATGGGTTTGGAGTAATGTTTGTGGTACCATTTTATATTGATTTTTTAATCAATTAACGTTATTGCTAATTAAACAAGAGCGAAAAAAATGCTTAAAAATATCAAGCCTATCGAGACCATCGAATGTCCACGTTCAAATACTTTCTTTGGAGAGACTTCTGAAGGGAAAGCTTCTTGGCTTAGCGGCCTTCCGGTTTGGTCAAGATGGGCGTAACTGTACCACTCCTAGAAGCACGGATAATAAGATTAGCCGTGTCTCGCCTCGCCGACTCTGTCGACCTATTGATTTCAAACGTTCCAGAATAGAAGAGCAATTGTGTTGTTTACCGTTCGACTTTTCAAAAGGTGGAACGGTCGAGGGAAATTCCGTAACGACTTTGAACGCCGATCCATATGCCGTGAGAACCCCGATAATTGTTACTCTCGTATGCGAGGACTGCGGATTGACAAGGCGAATTGGGATGAAGATTTAAACATAGAACACACTGGAGCATACATAGTATCATAGTCAACACGCAGAATTAGTTAGTACATATACAGCTTAATCGTGTAGTATAGTGTCTTCGGTACGATTTGGATGTTAGTATGTATACAGTACGTCGGTAAAATATGGCCTTTAAACGATTTTACATTACAGTGGGGTATTGTCGCTGAAATCCCAATTTCCTGGAAATGCGTGTATTTGGAATCGGGACGGAAAAAGCGCGAGCGGGAAATTTTCCTCACAGTTGGTGACGAAGTCGTTGACCGTAGCCGTTCAACGACCCAACTATTCATATTGTCCCAACTGTTTTTGCCGGTGAATGGCCAAACGCCAAATCGGACCGCACGGTTGTCATGATAACATGATTTCTTCCGTTGTAAAATTAAAAGAAAAACGTAATAACTTGAATTTTAATTTATTACGAAGATCTTCTTACTGAACCTTAATGCTTCTTACCCCGAGTTGGAACTGGGTTTGTACAACTGTCGGTATTTTAAAAACTTTCTTGAAACATTATTTTAATATTTCCAATTTTTATTCGTTTCAGATTTTTTATAAACATAATACATCTCTTGTGCTGTAAGTTGTTGAACAATATATTGTAGCGTGAAATTTTCTTTATTAACAGAAAGTTTTCGACATCCTCACATGAGTCCTCTTCAATGATAATTACATTTGTATATCCTATAAAAACTGTTTATGTACGTTGTTTTCTAGTATTTTAATATATTATATTAGTAAGTGTACATACCAGTGGACTTACCAACAGTGTAACCTTTTATTCTCCTATCTCTCTAAGGAATCAATCTTATCAATTATGACCTCATACTTTCTGATTATATTTTTACATATACTTTTTATATTGTCTGTAATATTACTATATTGCGCATAGATTTTTGCTTTATTTTTGTGTGCAAATTTACATTATTATTAAAGATGTTTATGTTATTGTTCTTCTAACCAATTTAATCTAGTCTGATTAGTGACCGTTTGTCGATGATTATTCAGAAATCGTGAGATGTGGTCTGGTGTGATGTAGGTTTCAGAAAAACATTTTCTTTATCGTGCCAACGTTTCGATCTTTATTGAGATCATCTTCAGGACCTTGTGTAGTCTGCATTGAAGATGATGCCCTGAAGATGACCTCAATAAAGATCGAAACGTGGCACGATAAAGAAAATGTTTTTCTGAAACCTACATATCACCGGACCGCATCTCACGATTTCTGAATAATCATCGACAAACGGTCACTAATCACACACATTTCTTCACGAGAAGAACGAAGAACATGGGATACTATGAACAAATTTCAACTACATATGGACACGAAGCAAAAAGTATTCTGAAGGGCATCGCCAACAATGAGAAGAAACTCGTATCGGCTATCAATCAGAGAGATTTTTTGTTGAAATGCAGGCAACACAAGGCCCTGAAGATGATCTCAATAAAGATCGAAACGTTGGCACGATGAAGAAAATGTTTTTCTGAAACCTACGTCACACCAGACCGCATCTCACGATTTCTGAATAATTAATCTAGCCTCTTTTTTTAAATACATTTTACATTTTGTTTCAATTTGTATGTCACAATAAAGCTGATGGTTGGTTGCAAAAATTATTTAAAAACAAATATCGTTTTGTACTATAGAAAAAGACAAAACAAATAAGTAAAATTAAGACGTTGTAAAGTCGTCGTGATTTTTGTGAATAGAAGTCTCAGGTGAATGTCCTTAATGATCAACTAGCTTTCATCTTTCATGCCACTTAAGTATTTTTGAGTTGTCATGCAACTATTTTGTCGTAACACATCATATTCATCTGTTATTGAACTGAAACTCGATTCACGGGCAAATTCCGAGCTTCTTATCTCGTGAAGATAATCCGCGTTAATGGAGTTTCAAGCTGTTTTCTTTCCGAACTTCTCCAACCGTATTTACAGCAATACGATACGGAATATCTTCTGTTTCCATGAGTGAAGATCATGGTAAGAATCCTTCTTTTTCATTATGAAAATTCACAGTCAATACGATGAAGTTCCAGGCAAAGGAGGTGTGCCATTTCTATTGCAATTTCAACACTATTTATTTTAAAATTAGATCTGGATAGATTTAAAATTAGATAAAGAGACAAAAAACGTCTGCGGATATTCAAGATAAGGAATGCTTACATAAACTTTACCACAATATATATATATATATATATATATATATATATATATATATATATATATATATAAAGAATGCGTTGATACTTACAGTACAAATTTTACGGTAGGAAATCTCCCGACACACATAACATATGACTTGCACATTTTTGTTGTAAAAGTGTGTGGGTGAATGAACTGTGAAAGGCTTAGATTTTACAATTGAAGAGGGTCGACTATTAGATAATAGTGCAGAACGTAATTCTAGTTTACTTACTTAGTTTACTTTTGATTTACTTGATAACACCCGAAAAATGGTATCAATCAATCCTCTATCTAGGCATCAATAAGGTGAGTTTACCACAAAAAGTAGCATTTTTATAATGTTAAAAAATAATCTCAAGGAATGTTATAATCCAATAGGCTCCATTATTTGTGTGAGCAATTGAATTAAAATAAATAATTAGATCCGGTAAATGCTTTAAGATTTAAAAAAAATTCACTAGTGTTCGTGGTCCAATTGACCGAATAACGTTTTCAAATTAATTAATCTTTATATAAAGCATTGGTTGAGATAAAAAAGTCAGTGTCACGAGCGGGATTCGAACCCACGACTCTCGGTTAAATACGCCGCTGCTCTAGCACTTGCGCTATCGTGACTTCGAATGCCACTCGTGACATTTATCTCAACCGATGCCTTATATAAAAATTAATTAATTTAAAAGTTAATATTGAAGATTCCCAAAAACTAAGCTTTTTTTGCAGAAAAATATTAGGTATTTTTCATTCGATTGATATTCTGAAACATGATTTGATATAAAACAAGTAAGTTACAAAAATAAACCGTGTTTATTGTACATCGCGTATACAAGATATCAGAAAAACAATTAGACGTTAATCAATTAATACAATTGTCATTATCACTATGATTAAAGCTCAACGCGACCGCTGACGCAAGTTCGAGCCGAAAGTAAAAGCTCTTGAATAAGACACGTATGACGTTGGATGCGAAGTTAACTCGGGGCCGATTATGAAAAGGCATCAACGCCGTCTGTCAAGTTCCGTCATTGCTGGTTACTTTTACCAGTTCAGTTTTGAGTGAACGGTTGGCAATTTTTTTCTATCACGGTCAGCACTCTTAAAACCTATGCAAGTCGGGCCCGATATTATTTAAGAAATCAAGTTAATACTTGTTAAACGACAGACTAAATTAAACTTTCTTCTAATGAGAGAGATTTAAATAGTACCGTCAAAGCTGACAAATCTCTGACAAGAGCCATCTGCAGGTTAAAGATCCATGATATCAGGGAACGTTTTGTAAGAAAAGATAGGATAAGAATGAGGAAACAATGGGAATCTAATGGGCACAAGCAATCCTACAATCTCGTTGAGTTTTAAAAGGAAATAAGTTACAGAGTGCATCGAAATAGGGAAAAACACCTAGTTTTAAAAGATTTTTTCGAATACACCAACACGGTGGATGTTGCAAAGAAGCAGAGGAAATCCATATCTCAAGTCAGTTGTAGTACGCTCTAGAAACATTGGAAGAAATAAAACCACTGCAACTTTTCAAATAATCAGTTCACAAAAACCTGTTCAGCCTCGGTGTAATATAAGTACGTATGTATAGTATTACAATGGAAAGGGTGCGGTGTAATGTAACCCTGAAATCTCAATCATTCAAGCGAAATAGAACACTTGCGACTTGGCTTGGCTCATAGACTTGAAACTTAAAGATAAACAATAATTTGTTATCTTTTCTCAGAGGAAAAATTCGGCTTGTTGGCATTTATCCTAAATACTCGCCACCTCTGGCCTTTATTTGTAACCCTTTCACAATGAGGTGCGTTTCTCTTTACAAAAACCAAAATTTCAATCTTCCATCGTGATTTCCATCCGCGTAAATCTGCTGTTTACATAACCCAATCAATCCAGAAATATCTTTTCTGTTATTGTCTCTGTATTAAACAATTTTAGAAATAAAAACTTAAAAATTATTATTTTTATTAGCACCTGGGACAATATGACCGAAAAGTTGAAAGTAGTGAAACCGAAAACAAAACCCTGGGTCCCAGAAAAAATCGAAAAGAGAGACTGGATTATCCTCACACGATTGAGGATAGGCCACACGAGGCTGACTCAGGCCACCTCTTAATTAGAAAGAGACCTAGGGTATGTCCTCTGTGTGGTGCCGTTGTGACAGTGAAGCACATCCTAGATGAATGCGAACAGCTGGCACGGCACAGAGAGCGGTGCGACCTACCTTCCGACATTTCAAAAATTCTAAGGCATAACAGCGACCATAAAGATCGACTTATGACATAAAAATCAATAACCGCATATAACACATGTGGTTCACCCCCCATTGTATTGTACGAACGTATTTATTAGCGTGAGCGGTTTAGCACGCATTAGGTGCGACTGTGACTGAATGTCGAGTAACTCACAGGCCCACCGATTTAGGTTAGTGATAATACGTTTGTAGTATGATTGTAGGAAGGTTCAACAGCGTGTTGGCTGTAGTAATACTACCGAGATGCTGTGTCCTTTCTAGTATGATCGTATTTATTAGCGTGAGAGGTTACGTGTAAATGGACGTGGCTGACGAGGAATATCCAGACCCCCCACAGGCCCGTCAAAAAACCTTTGGATTAGTTTTATGGATGAGTGGAACTTGTACATACCGTTTGAATGTATTTATTCGCGAGAATGGAAGGAGGCCGGCAGGATTAGAACCATCTTACCGACATCCACTTTAGTTGTAATATTAGGAAACTAGGTTTGTTAGTATAAATGTGTATTATGAATGTGTTTGTATGTAAATGGTCAAATAGTTCAATTTACCACATGTGGAGGGATACAAAGAGAGATGCAACAAAAACCGTAAGGTCCGATGAGTAGCCAGTTAGAACGAAGTTATCAGTAAAAAGTGCAGATTTTTCAAAATGTGAGAAAGATACGCTTGGTGACGGCAATGACCGAAGCAGTTAGCCGGCCGAAAAAAAAATTAGCAGCTATCGCACTCAATGCGTAATGAATTTCTGAATGCTTCTTTGTTTTTGATTTTTAAATAATGCTATCATACACTGAATTATTTGTCGTATCGAATGACTAAATCCACGACGTCTAGGAGAGAAATGAAATTAAGCAAATACTAAGAAACAAACGATAAAACTGTTTAAAATAATTTAAATGTCAATCTCTTAGAAAGTAGATACTTTCATAAAAATGATAATTCAGCTATTCGACACTATAGAAAAAAAAAAAAAATTTCAACGGTGTCCCATCGGGTAGTTGAAAACTAAGCCCTCCTTTGACTTGTATATTAATAAAAACAATATTAATAATAAATATTAATTAAAATTAAAATTAAAACTTATTATATTTTAATATTATAAATATAAGTATGTATATACAAGTCAAAGGAGGGCTTAATTTTCAGCTACTCCATGGGACACCTTTGAAAACTATTTTTTTTTCTATAGTGTCGAATAACTGAATTATCATTTTTATGAAAGGATCTACTTTCTAAGAGATTGACATTTAAATTATTTTAGCCAGTTTTATCGTTTATTTCTTAGTATTTGCTTAATTTCATTGCAAATACATGCTTAATTCTTCCAATGTAAAAGTTGTAAGGTATTTAGTTTATTCGATTATTTGACATAGTCGTCGAATACAAACCAACTCTTGTTTTCTAATTGTCATTCTTATCGTGTTTACGTACAAAGAAGACGTCACCAATGCCTGTCAAGTGTTTTAATACACCGTCAAGAAGCCTATTTCCTCACTATGTAAGCAAAACAAGACAAAAGGAATCGTTTGAAGTCGTTTGCGTCATTGGCAGTACGCAGGCATCATGCCATTTGGAGTCCATGAATGGAAATGACAGGAAAAACATAATTATCGATCATAATGAACTAAACATAAACAACTACGTTCCACTCTTTGATAGAATACGGGATGAGACATGAAATACTATAATTTTAACAATAACACTAAGTTTTGTTACGTGAAAGGGAAAAAATTCCAACTACTCATAATCTATATTTCATAAATAACGGGAGTACTTAAGTCAGAAGTACATAAAATTATGTTTAAATCGGCTTATTTTGCAATGGCAGTCTTTGTTTAGTAAAGGCAGCGTATAATCGACGATTCTAGAAAACTGGGCAGTGATAAAGATTAGTATAGTTGAAATTTATAATGACTTCATTAATGGCTTTGTAACGATGTAATCCAAATCAAACGATATGTTACGTCATAGTGGATAGACCAGGAAAACATTGGATGGCGATGTCGAGGATGTTTAACAGTTTTGAATCTTCGACTTAGTATTTATTTAAACGATGTCGTCTCAGTCACCTGTGAAACAACTACAACGATGACGACCGTACAAACTGTACCGAATGGTCAATTGGACAGAAATGATGTTAGTCCTTACTTGCTTTCTGATGCCATGTGTCGGCCTCTTCCGCCTCTTCCTGCTGAAGAGGTTCCGGTGGCGGCACAACATGTCCCTCGATCGGTTTTCCGCCTCTCACAAGCATACCTCGTGCGAAACGAGCACGGGGATGACTGAATACCTACGAGCGCTAACCGGAGGCGGCGCAGGGCGCATGCGATGACATCACCGAGGGCTTCGCCCTTAACCGCCCCCTTTTCCGACCACCTGACACCCCAAGGACTTAACGCGCCCTACTTTACGCCTGAAGCTTGTTCCTGTTACTCCATTAAAATAGTTTTCTGATATTACTTTATCAATTTTCAAACGGCCGATTTGAAATTATCTAAACGTCTTAGGAATGAGAGTAATTTTTCTTACAATTCCTTTGTTATTTACAAATTAATTGAATAAATCCTAAATTTTTATATAAATTATAAATATATTGCCAATTAGTGATATAACACAGTCAGCACTCTAAAAACCGATGCAAGTCGGGCCCGAAATTAGTGCATTTTGATGTAAAGCCCTCCTGTATGACAGGAATAAAGACAATCTTTGATATGCTTCGAACATCTTAATTTTTCCATTTATATTTTGTGGTCTAACTAACCAAATTACTTATTTCAATTATTTATTCTTTTTATGTAAGGTCTTGGTTGAGATGAAAAAGCTAGTGTCACAAGCGGGATTCGAACCTACGACCTTCGGCTAAATACGCTGCTGCCACTACCAGTTGAGCTATCGTGACTTCGATCCACTCGGACACCAACTTCCCATCTCAACCCACAATTAATAAATTGGTTTCACAATCATACTAGAGTAACAAACCTTACAATGAAAATAAAATCTATAAATAAATACAAAATAAAAGTAATAAATAAATTAAATTATTAGGTACTAATAAGTATGTTAAAAACAATAAATAATAAATAGTGCTTTTTTTAATATAATAAAGTTTAAGAACACATACAGAAGGAGTTGACTTGTATAGAATGAATCACAAAAGAAAATGTCATTAAATTATATAACAATAAATTCAGCTCAGTTTATTGCAATTTGTTTGAATATTTCATGCATTGCTGTCTTTTTGAATAAAAATAATTTCATTTATTAACCATCTACCAACCACTAAGATAAAAAAGTCAGTGTCACAAGCGGGATTCGAACCCACGACCTTCGGCTAAATACGCCGCTGCACTACCAGTTGAGCTATGGTGACTTCGATCCACTCGGACACCAACTTCCCATCTCATTTCATCTACAACTTTTCATCTCATTCAAGACCTTATATAAAAAGAATAATTAATTGAAATAAGTAATTTGGTTAGTTAGACCACTAAATATAAATGGAAAAATAAAGATATTGGAAGCATATCAAAGATTGGACAACTAAACATAAATCGATTAATATTTAATAGGTGCAGAGGTTCTTCACTAGCAGCTCCCCGTGGCCACTTCGTAAGTCGCTGAAAATAGAATCCTGATTACACATTTGACAAATGGCAAAAAGAGGGAAAATTCGAAAGGTTGAGATGGGAAATTGGTGTCCGTGTGGATGGAAGTCACGATTGCTCAAATGGTTAAAGCAGCGGCGAATTGGGCCGACGGTCTTGGGTTCGAATCCCGTTCTCTACACTATCTTTATTTTTACTGATTCAATCATTTTGGTTCCCCTTTAGGTTAAATCACATTGAATATTTACCGTTATAAACGTCGAATATGATTACTTGGTACTCAATGGGACAATTATTTCGGTTTTACCTAAACATCTGAACGTTTGAAAACATTATTTTTATTTCATTTATTTTCATCTACAACTGTGTATGTATTATATAGCCAGCAGGTCGGGATTCCATTTGTGATTGCGACATTGCCGGCGTTATAGAGAAAGCTACCCATTGGCAGCCGTTTTGGATTAATAATATGATATTAGTCATTCAAGAGTTCTCTCATCTATATGCTTTTCAGTCACCTACGTGGTAATTGTGGCGAATGGAGTAATCGTATTTGTGTGATCTTGTAATTTGCTGTGAAAAAGACTATAATATGTTTTAATGGATGAGAAAACAAATAGCATGTGAAAATCTCTGGACTGTGTTTTTGTTTACATAAGAAGGAGCAGAAACAATCGTAAAATCCGAAAACTTCGTATTCTTTGAATATTGGCGTATTTGGCCGCTCCATAAACTTGGTGCTCGTGCATCCAAATAGGTGTGCATATGTCGAAAGTTTTGACTTTAATGGTAATTTCGATTGTCGATTTAGTAGGTAATGAAGCATTTTAAATCGTTCGTTAAATGTCGTAATTGTTTTTTTAATCGTGGTCCAGATTACAAATTAGTTTTCTGTCACATGTAAATCCTAGATACTTAACTTTGTCGGATTGAGGAACAAGTTCAAGGTGTAAGTTTATGCTAGGGCAAGTCTCACAACGGAATGGAAAGGTGTAGCGACTTTGAGGTGTAAATGTTACTTTCCAAAGATTGCTCCATTTTCCACTTGTTGCCATGTGGTTTTGAAACAAAAGCGAAGCCTGTGTAGAAGAGGGGTGACTTGTAATACGGCCTTGTCATCTGCGTACGTGGCGGTAAGTGAATTCTCATTTGCGAGCATGTCACAATTAAAAATTGCCTACAAGAGGGGAGCGATTATCGACCCCTGTGGCACACCTCAAACACTTCTTCCATCTCAGTACACTCTGATCCTTGTTTTTTTGCGAAATCTCTCCCCTTAAGGTATGACTTTAAAATCATATAAAAATCACTTATCCCGTACTTGTCGGTCTGAAAAACATAAAAACACTGAGTCGCGTAAGATTTTGCACGAGACATGAAGTTATGAAATGTAATTCTGAAGTTGGTGAAGTGGAACGTTGGGTTCGAAAGCCAAATTGATGGTCTGGTAAGTTACAAAATAATACAGACAATTCTTTTGTAGAATAATTTTTCGAATAATTTAGCTGGAAGAAATTAACAGAACGATAAGATGATGGGGAGCTTAAATTGTTATTTTGGGATCATTTTAATGTAAGAAAGTTTCCATTACATAAGCAAATGTGTAGTTCTCAATATTTCATTAAATAAAGGTATCAGACGGCTTTTTTTTTAAGTTTCTTTATCAGAAAGTATCCAAGTTACATCATCATTCCTGAGAGGAGGTGAGACAACAACATGACGGAATAAGTTTAGTGCTACTATAGAAAAAGACAAAACAAATGGTAGTAAAATTAAGACGTTGTAAAGTCGTCGTGATTTTTGTGAATAGAAGTCTCAGGTGAACGTCCTTAATGATCAACTAGCTTTCATCTTTCATGCCACTTAAGTATTTTTTAGTTGTCATGCAACTATTTTGTCGTAACACATTCATCTGTTATTGAACTGAAACTCGATTCACGGGCAAATTCCGAGCTTCTTATCTCGTGAAGATAATCCGCGTTAATGGAGTTTCAAGCTGTTTTCTTTCCGAACTTCTCCAACCGTATTTACAGCAATACGATACGGAATATCTTCTGTTTTCTTGAGTGAAGATCATGGTAAGGTGGCTTTTTTTTGGGAAGTTCTTGAAGATCTGCTATTATCAAATCATGACCAGGTGATTTTTTTTTTGGAAGGTGGCGTATTTCTTGTGATAATTGTTTTGGAGTTATTGGTTCAGGTATAAGTTCGAAAAGTGTAGGTGTCATAAGTGAATCAGAGATAAATTTATCATGATCAATATTGACTAAATCGAGATGTTTCGCATAAGTTTGAAGTTTCTTTATCAGAAAGTATCCAAGTTACATCATCATTCCTGAGAGGAGGTGAGACAACAACATGACGGAATACGTTTAGTGCTACACCAGAGGCTGTAATGGTTCGTCGTAAAAATAGGCCGAATTCGAAACTCCAAATTGTTTTTATGAATATAATTTGGTGGTAAAATGGTTTATAATCTAGGTTGTTAGTTTTTATTTATTTATTTTTTAAAATTAAAGCACTAATTCGATTATGAAATAAAGCAATTTAATTGGTTCTTTAGTTAAAAGACAACATAGGCTATAAAACAATTAAAATTTATTTAATATAAATTAGTTACGAAAATAACGGAACGTAACGGTATTAATGATCTATTTCGTGAGGTAATTTAATTGAAATGAGTTAACCGAGGCCACAGATAAATAGACCAGACTGCTTTATTGTCCGGCAACCTTTGAACGAACGAATTACAAATCGTAAATTAGGGCGATTCGATATAAAAAAAGTAAACAATTTTATTTATCCCTAAAGGATTTATGGTCTCATATTGTCAATAATAAATTATTAACACCCTACTATACATCAGAACAGAATTGAAAAACATCTCGAGGAAACACGAGCCCATTAAATAAATCGCTTTCTATGAGATTCCAGTAGGAAGATCAATGAGTACAGGACAGGGTATATTTTAATAATAAATTTTTCACGCGAACGACTGGAGAACCCCCCCCCCCTTACGTTTTATAATCAAATAGTGAATAATAACCATATGATTAGCGATATTCTATGGAACATATCGATTTTTGAAACTTCGAAATGGAATTCGAATAAAATATGCCAATACTTTACAAACAAATGATTGTCATATTTAGCACATGACTAGCTATTATCTATATTTACACAGGTTATCAGTAGTTGAAGATAAGAGTGATTGTGTGCAAGGACTTCGTGTGTTCGTGTAATCGGATAAAAAAGTCTTAAAAAAAGACAGTAAAGCGATATTTCATAAATAATTTACCTTTAACGACAAGGTCTTCGCTTGTAAAAATCATGAGACAGTGAAGAAGATATAACACAGAGAATAAAAAAAATTATTTTAAAAAACACTATACTAAACTAGCTACAGGTGTTATAGTACACATGATTGCAACTTACCATTTTCCACTCCCTCAGTTATTTTCATCGTCATTATCGGGGGGGAAAAAACTCCGTAGTAAAACTTGAATTACAGTTAAACAAAATCGATCGAATCACTGCATTATAACAACCGGTAAAAATCCGAGGTCAATAAAAAGTTGCGAAGAGAGACGCGAGGCCGGATCCTGCGCGGAGGAACGGCGGCGGAAGACTGAAGGAGTTGCTGGTTGCTGTTCTGTTCGCCTATGTGGTGGGGATAAATGTTTTCGTGGTTTATCTCCATTTGTCGAACGCGGATTCATACGCGATTATGTAACGGGAAATCAATCGATCCATTCAATATGAACACTCAGGCCAAACAAGGTTGTGGCGGAACGATTGTTAATAAAATAAGACCTACAAACTAAAAAGAAAAAATAAATCTATTAAGACAACAATCAACAGGTATGACTTTCAATTTAATATTTAAAATATTTTATTAATAGATGTTACATTTTTCTTTAGAATTAAAAATTGGCTTATTTGTTTGATCTTGTTTCGTTTCTATGAAAAACATTATGAGCCTGACGCCCGACATTAATTCACCTCGTCCTACTCTGTAATTTTTAAAGGCTGTAATTATTTATCAACTTCATTAATCCGAGTGGAAAAGTGTTTGTTTACGACTATTTCTATATCTAAACGTCTGCTTCGATCTGTAAACAGATCGAGATTATCATCAACGGATTCTGTGTTATGGAGGCCGAAACCCAACTTGAATGTTTTAATTGACGCCTGTCAGGATTAAATTCATATCATAACGATAGTGTAATGACAAGTCTAGTTTATTTACACTTTCCTTGTCAGCATGCCGCTCTTTCGGCTTCCTCATAATTTACAGTCAAAAACACTTTTACGAACAAGCATTTCTAATCGAATCTATAGTTAATTATAGTAGATGATGGGGTTTGGTCATGTTGAACCGGCACACGGGCACTACTGGGTCTGTCTTCACTCGCGGGTTTTTTGTTTGAGTTATTCAAACGCGTTTCCGCATTACGCCATCTTCAGTGAAAAACTGTCTGTCATTCAGTCTGAGTGGGGTTTATATATTGTTGCGTCCGTCGCTTGTCGCTGGGGGCGTTGCGTTAGGGGGCGTCGTCTCCGTGCTCGTTGGTCGGTCTTGGTGGCGGTTATTTTCATTGTCAGTTATTATTTGAGCGTTGTCGGTTTTTTGTTTTTTCCTGGTGTTGGTTGCGATGTTTTGTTCTTCTGAACGTATTCGTTTTTTGTTATGGAGTGTTTTTAGTGGTGTGAAGGTGGTGTGTGATTGTGAGTTTGTTTGTGCGTTTATAAGTTTTAAGTGTTATTTGTTTGTATATCTCGAGGTTCTCCAGTATGTTTAGTTTTCGTCCTTTTTGTGCGTTGTATATTAATGTCATGCTTGTTTCTATTGTGTTTGGTTCGTGGTTGTAGTGTATTAAGTGTGTGGCGTAATTTGATTTTCCGTCATTGTCTCTGAAGGATCTAAGATGTTCTTTGAATCGATCTCTTAGTTTCCTTCCAGTCTGTCCGATGTAAGTGTATCCGCATTGACATGTGATGCTACAAACACCGTTGTTGTCAAGCGGGTTAGTTATGTCTATGTTTCTTTTTAGTAGTTTACCTGTGTTATTGTTGGTCCTTAGTGCTGTTTTCAGTCCGAGTTTGTTGAACAGATTTGTTAGTTTGTAGGTTTCTTTTCCTATGTATGTGAATGTTGTCCATTTGTTGTTGATTTGTGTTTCGTTGTTTTGTTTTTTTTTTAGGAGTTTCTGTATGGTGTTTGTTTTGTAGCCGTTTTTTATTGCAATGTTAGTTATTGTTTGCAGTTCTTTGTTGTAGTTTTCGGTGTTGAGTGGGATTGTTTTTAGTCTGTGTATCATGTGTCGCAGTGCTGAAAGTTTGTGTTGGTGTGGGTGGTTGGATTGTGCATTTATTATGTTGTCTGTAGCAGTGGGTTTTCTGTATATTTTGAAGTCGATTTTGTTATTGGTTCTGGTGAATGTTAAGTCCAAGAAGTTGATGCTGTTGTTGTTTTCGATTTCTATAGTGAACGTAATGTTTTTATTGTGTTGAGGTCTCTGAGTGTGTTTTCAGGGGAAGAGTTGTTTGTGATGGCTAGTATGTCGTCGACGTATCTAAATAGATGGAGTATTCCGTTTTTTGCCATTATTTCTGGGAAGTGATTTTCTTCGAGGTTTTGGAGAAATACTTCTGCGAGAATGGCCGATGTTGGGTTTCCCATCCTTAGTTATAGATAACAACAGCTAATGCCATTTTTCTTGACAAGGAAGACTTGAGACGATTTGCGAAGTCATTCGTGACTTCACACACCTTATTAATTATCTCAACGTTTCCAAACGGTAAAAAAATTCAACAAAATGTTTGCATATTCGATTTCGAGAAATGATTGTACGACCGTAAATAAGAAAGAGTAACTATGAAAACATATGAAACTTCCGGTAAAAAATCTATCAAACCCATTGGCACAAAGCGAACTGTTTCAAGTTCACGAAGATATCACAAGAGGCATGACGGATACTTATTGTTCGGTCGTTTAAAATCATTTTGGTCTGTGTCCTCGCTGGTGGGTCGTTACGAGTATCGAAAATGTGATTACAAACCGCATCGATATTTCTTAGCCCGTTAACTTGATGGGGATTGTTTCACTTGTTTTGTTCCACAGAAAACCGCATTGTTTGCGCCAATTTACCGGTTTTTTCCCACTAATGAAATACGGCCTAATATGCAATAAATGATATACCTATTTCAAGGCAAAATCTTTACCAACACTGAAGAAGACGAGAGCCCGAAACTCGTCTGACTTAAAACTGCAAGGACAGACGGATTAAACCATCAGAAAAGACCAAACTACAGGTTCATCAACCAGCACCTTCCAAAAGGAGTTCTCACAAAAAATATAACGTTCAGTAAAAGTATACGTTTTTCTGGAGGTGCCGGCGATCTATCGAAAATGACCACTTTTTTGATATGTAAATAAAAAAACTGAAGATGCCGTAAAAAGAATCTGGCTTAAATACAGAGCGGGCTTGACATGTAGGCCAATGTTTCCATTTATACGCTTCGCGATGCGTGTAGATGGCGAAGAAGAATATTCCATTCGGACATCACCAACATTCATGACGTGGGAGGATAAACTATTGCAGAACAAGAGGCAATCTGCTCTTTTTCTCCTCAGATTTCGGCACAACATACTTTCCACTAGACATGAAGTGTCGTGAGAATAAATGAGACCTCTTCGCACGGCTTGCGTTTCTTCAGATGTACAAGACGAATGGAAGTATTGCACAGAGAATTGACATTAAAAAAATCAACTCTCTACTCAACTCTAATCTAGATCTACTCAAAAAATCAATTTTTTCTCTTTAAACGTTTTGTGTTATTCTTTGTGTGTAAGGTCTTGATTGAAATGAAAAGTCGGTGTCACGAGCGGGATTCGAACCCACCAGCTTCGGCTCAACACGCCGCTGCTCGAACTATCGTGACTTCGATCCACACCAACTCGGACCAACTCCCCATCTCAATCTACGACGTTTCGAATTTTTCCCTCCTTTTTGCCATTTTTCAAATGTCGTGAAATCAGGATTCGATTCTCGACGATATAAGAACATCCATTTCAATCAAGAACTTACATACAAAGAATAATTAATTGAAAGAAATAATTTGGTCAATCAGACAACTAAATATAATGGTTTTGAATTATATTAAACAATTCAAAACGGATGATTTGAAGAAATTCGGGTGTCTGAAGAAAATCATTAAAAAAATTGATTTCCTTTTTATTATTTTAAAATGAGAAATAATGGGAGAGGAAGCGTCGAGAACCAGAGCAGGAAAATATTTCAGTAAGACGTTAGATAAAGCCGTCAATGATCTCACAACATGAGCTGCTGATCTCCCTATCTGCCTGCAACTACCAAGATATTTGCGGACAATTATAAGTATCACACAATACGGTAAGTCGGCAATTATTTTCCAAAGAATTTACAGTCACATCTTGTATAAAATAGCCTCAGAACGATAAGAATTTTATTAAACAAAACTTCGTTTATTGACGTTGAAAAGTGGGTCAATTTCAATATTCTAGCTCTTTACAACATCGAGCTGTGCCTGAGCAACCACAGCAAGGTAGGTTATCGAAAAGGTATTGTGCAGTCTTCATGGAATTTAGAAGTTGTATTTTGAGATCGCCTGGTTGTACAAATCCGGTCGCTTAAAATACTCAGTTTTTGGCCAAGTAGGAAAAATGTTCTGAATACGAAAGTTTATATTTTCACACAGAAGGTTTTAAAAGTTAATGAACTGAACCTTTGTATCTGTACCCAACCACCTCGTTTCTTCGTATGACCGAATAATTTATTTTTGTCAAGTTTTTCGCTGCCACTAAATATCATAGCCAAGAGCGTAAAGAAAAATTCAGACGAAAACTGTCAGGATTTCGAAGGATTCGTTAGTCAACGATTGATGAATGGAGACACACGGAAGGCAGCGAAACACCGAAATGCGTCTGACAGACCAAAACAGCAAAAACAGAGAGAAAACAAGAGATATTTCAAAATTGTTGACTGATTAATGTGACACTGCCTTTTGTTAGGCTGTAACATTTAAAGGTTAAATTTTTTCACTTAATTAAGAATCAAAGCTTTTAATTCATTAATTGGATTTAATCCATAATTAATTTTACAATCAATGCCACAAAACAATAAAACATTTCATGAACGACCGTTGACGTTATCAAAGGTTTGTCTTGATTTAAAGGGGCGACGTTGTTTAAACCCGCAATGCAACGACGTTATGCGGTAGTTTTCGTTTTTAAGAACACGGCGCTGATCCAAGGATGGAACCAATCAAACAATGCGATAAGTCAAAATTTAAAAATTGTATTCCCTTAAATAATGAATTCTTTTTGAAGTAGTTGTTCACGTTTTGTCGTTTATTGTAATATTTGATATGCAGTCTTTTTTAGTTAGTAAAATTTTACATTTCCATAACTTAGTTACCAACCAAGTGTTGAAAGAAACCATTAAATATTATTTAAAACATCGTTTTTTTTAAACAACTTTTTAAACTTTAATATGTAAGTGTAATGTATAATAAATACCATATTTGGATCAGAAAAGAAGAAGGCAAATACTAAAGTGAAGAGCAGAATACAAAAACCAGAATTTTTTCAGCAATTAAAGGCAATGTACCTTCATAAACAAACTTGACTATTTAATTATCTCAAAATGTCGCAACTATTCAACAATGAAAGATGTGGGGAACATAATAATTTTTATCATATTTTACATCATATTTTATATATTTATATATATTTTTTAGGTCTTATTTTAATCCTCACCCCAAGTCCCATATGCTTTTTTGTATATTTATCTAATATATAATTCATATAATTGATAATTAGAATATCGGTTTAAGACCAGTTAAAAAAAATGCCCAGCTCTTTTTCAAGCTTTCCAGGAAAATATCCCCTACATGAGGACTATGTAATTATTAATACTAATTATTAATAATTGTATTATTAATACTTAACAAAGGTTAATAGATATGAACATCTACTTACAGTTGAAGTTTCAGTGTAGTACGTTCATATTTGTTAACCTTGTGAATTACTATTTTTTCATTCAAAAAATTTCGAAGTTCAGATGAAAAGGATAATTTTCATAGCAAGCTTGGCGAAGGAACTGAGCCTTTCTTTCTTTGAAATTCCATGTTTTAATACAAAATAAATAATAAAAAATAAAAAAATCATAAAAATAAAAAAAAAATTAAAAACCAAAGGTAGAATTAGCTATGATAAATAATCTATTTTTCAGAGCAATGTACACAATGAAGAAAAGTGTATTGAATAATGGTTTAAATGTCAGTCAGCCAACAATGTAGTATGTCGACGCTTAATTAGTCCCAAGTGTTATTTAGGTCAACTATGACAAGTGACAAGTAATATGAAAATTTTATTTGTAAGACAATCCGATAAAAAATTAAAATAAAGAAATTATTAACTAATGTAAGATTCGCCTTATACAAGAAAGCAACTCTCTCCTGTTCTGCGGGTTTGCTTCACAAATGAAGGGGCAACTGTCAGCCACCAAACCATATTAAAAAAAGTAAAAAAACATGAATCAATTTAAAAATATCGTTGTCATTTTCTTAACCAAAAAAAGTCAGCATTTTGACCCTAATTGCGCTAATTTGTAATAATGAATGTAGCAGACTCTGAAATCGCCCCAAAGACAAATAAACCACCATAGTCATTCTACAAATATTAGCTACTTTTTCATAAAATAGGGTTTCAGTGTATTAAAAGAAGAAAACAGAAAAGTCTAAACTTTAATTCACGTTTGTTGTATTTGTATTTTTTTAATGAAGAAAAATGCAAGTAATATTAAAATTTTGTTTGTAAGACAATCCGATAAAAAATTAAATTAAAGAAATTATTAACTAATGTAAGATTCGCCTTATAAGAGAAAGCAACTCTCTCCTGTTCTGCGGGTTTGCTTAACAAATGAAGGGGCAACTGTCAGCCACCAAACCATATTAAAAAAAGTAAAAAAACATGAATCAATTTAAAAACAATCAATCGTTGTAATTTTCTTAATCAAAATAAGTCAGAATTTTGACCCTAATTGCGCTAATTTGTAATAATGAATGTAGCAGACTCTGAAATCGCCCCAAAGACAAATAAACCACCATAGAGTCATTCTACCAATATTAGGTAATTTTTCATAAAATAGCCTAGGGTTTCAGTGTATTCAAAGAAGAAAACAGGAAAGTCTAATGTTTAATTCACGTTTTTTTGTATTTGTATTTTTTTTAAATATGTATCAAAGCAATTGAAAGTAATATACGAAAGAAAAGTTGTTAGGATGGAATTTTGAAGATATCTTTCTTGACGTAAGCCTGTATAAGAAGGACAAACGTCTTTTATCAAGATCTCATATCGCCATCTTATCAAATTATGTAATTATTTAATATAGCGTTTAATAAAAATAGTTGATAACAAGTGTACAGTGAAAATCGTCCTAATGATCGCTTTTGCATCGCTGAATGTTTTCTTTGCTGAAAAAGGGTGCATTTTTAGTATTTTATCGTATGAATATTTTTAATTGTAAAGCTTCTAGATAACACATTGATTTTAGATATTTCATTCGCTGTTTTTTTTTATTGTACAGAATGTGGTTCCCGATATATTGAAGACAGTACAAAAGTAATTTTGCTGTAAATACAAGTTTTCACGACCATTCAAATTTTGTCTGTATTTAACCAAAATTGTATTATTTTCTCTCTAAAAAATAAAATTTAAAAATTTCAAATCTCTATTATATATCAGTCTTCGGACTTATGTAAGGAATTTTCTTTTATCATTCCAGTGGTGATCAATTATTTTCGATTTCTGCACGATAAATCACTCCCAAAAACGGTAAAAAACAAACCGACTTAATCTAATGTGTACAATTTAGGCGAATGAGGCTCATGACCGTTCATTTTAATCACTTTAACCGACCTTCTTAAAATAAAAAAACAAACATTCGGTCGACTGTACGACAAGAGTAAAGGAACACAAGAAAATACATTTTTCTTTTAATCTTCTTTCTTCGTTTTGTTCTTTACACGCCCTAGTACGGATAACTATTCAAACGACCTGAAACATTAATATCGATCATTACTATCGATTAACGAAATAGATTAGCGTAATTCTACGTTAATAGTTTAGTCAATAGTTGATGCCGGCAGTATAAAACACCCCAATTTGGTTTGTTTAAATATTTTTTTTTTGTGCGCGTGAATAATTTGTTTAAATCGCTTTAATTAATATATCTTTATAAAACCATTTCCCGGCTAAATAATCGTACTCGTTGAGTCATAAAATTTAAACTAATGTTCTAATTACTATATCGCCGCCAGATCGGCTTTGATTTACAAAATTATAATAACTTTTTTAAGATTTTTATTACGTTTTTCAATTACGAACATCTGGTAATAAATACTAATTGGTACAGTTTTACACGTCAAACGATGACTGAGCTGGCAGAGATGTCACTCCGAAAGAGAGCACATTTGTGATGTACAATAAGCGTACCGATCCTTCATCTGTCTCAGTTCCAGGATTTAAAAACTAAGTGTAAAGAAATTTTAGTGTTTTTTGTTCTTTTTCTATCGGTTGCCCTAGTTTTAAATTGGTCCCGCCGATTCGACTATCCACACGGGATCGCCGTTCTCTTCGAGCGCTTTCAAACGTGCTTATTTGAATCTTATCGCAGAGCTCCTAAATCCTCCTTTGAAATCCTGGAGCACGAGTCCTTCGGTTGATTTATCGATAGTTTTCTTAGACGGAGGTGGAAATTCCTCAGGCCCCTCGTGTTCTCGTGCAGGACGAAAAATACGTCCAGACGTTGTAAGGGGAAATAAGTTAATTTTTGAATCTCTCGAATCATCACCGAATTAGACGAATATTGTAAAATGAAATAATTGCGATGTATTATTATGAAAAAACACGGATTTAAAGGTAGACGCGCGACAATTTTAACTAATTAAAAAACTTGAATTCTTAATTCATTTCACGGAACTTAATCTGGGACATGAATGAAACAGTGAAAAAGCGAAATTGGTTTCCGTCGTATTTAAAAGAACCATATCGCGTTTCTCTATATTTTGACAGTTTTTTTAAACGAAATATTTGAAAAACAGCATAACATGTTTAATGTTGGTGCGAGTAAATTCGATTGCCGATTTATTACTTGGTCAAATTTGACCTGGTCGAATTTATCTCCGAAACATCATTGACATGGGTGTTTCGGAACATTTTGATCCGCCTACACACGCCGCTTTGGTCTGTCAGACGCATTCGTCTTCTCGCCATTTTCAGAGGTTGGGTATGGATATTATCGATTCTGTAAAATAAAAACAGACACACATACCACTGAGAGTCGGACAGAGACTGACAGACCAAGATAGGCGGATTAAAACGATTCGCCGATAAATTTAACCAAGTTGGCAATTTAACCAAATTGGCAATCGAATTTACTGCAACAACAAACAGGATTTTTAAGATTTTCCTTTTTAAACGATTAAAACCTTCATCGGCTTGAACTATTGTTGTTGTTTATTATACTATCACATTACAAACTCGGGTCTAATTAATTAATTTGTGAACAAAAGGGGAATTAATTGTCTGTCGGTGATTTCCTACGCCCTTGACCTTCGACGCGTGTGACGCACATGACCGCATTCAATCAAATGTACAAAAACCAGAAAATGGTTCTATTCAAATGATCTCAACTCATGTCGTTACGACGATTTGTAATATAGAGATTTATTTATTGAGAAATAATTCGTATCTAATAATTCATAACGCGTCCGTTTTCGCCCTGTGAGAGACATATGTGGGACATGACAAATTTGTGTCCTGTTTCAGTTGTGTTGAGCTGCAAATCTGGCGATGTACGAAATTGTGAACGACGGGGGTGTGGCTGCGGAGGTATCGACCGACGCTTCTCCTGCGACTCTCCACCGCTTATTTATATGACGCAGTTTCCGACCTGTATTACCCAAGGACCGATTGAGTTTTTCACAGTAGGTTTGTCATTCTTCAAAATTATGCAGTTGTTTTCAGAATAAATATGTATCGTCCTGTATGACTTAAGAACAAAATGAAACCTGGCATCTGTAATTTTAAATATTTGGGGGGGGGGTTTATCATCCTAAGTATCGCACAATTTAATGATCTTGAAGCCAATGTTACACCCGACTGCAAATTCACTGATCCAATTACTTTTAAGGTTTTCTTCAAAAATTAAAGTTTGACGTGCAAGAAGAGAAGAAGTGAAACTAAAAAAAAGATGGCAAAACTGATTGACATCTTACGAGCTAAATTTCTTAATACTTTTATCCGAATTCTTCGACCTCGAAAGGAAGTCAGGGTACAAAGAATATGGATCATTATTTCTTTTTTTTAAATCCATTGCATCAATCACATAATTGTTATATATTTTTAAATTTACCTAAACTTACATCTTTTAGCTAATTTCTAGTGAGTGGTACAGACTTTACTGACTTTAGACGGTTTTCCAAGGTGTTTAACAATTTTCTTCCAATTAAAAAATGGATAGCCATGTTATCACGATCTTTTTTACAAAAGGGTTAATCCATTGTGATTTTTTCATTTTGTAGGTTTTAGTTGTAAATATTTGGCGAAAACAGTCGGACTTTTACTTGTGTGAAAAACAAAACTCACTACACCCCTACTCGGCCCATCTACAAGATTAATCTAGGGAAAGGTCGTGCAGTGTTTAAAGGGTAAAAAAGGGTAAAAATTCTTTTCGACCCATAAAATAATAATTTAAATTTTGAACAAAGAACCGTATGCTTTTTGTTTAGAATTTAAATAAGTAATCTAATACAAACAACTATTTTTCTGTGGTTACATAACAATTTATTAACCAAAATTTTTACAGAATATACTTTAAGACTTCCAATTAATCAAAAACGGACGTAGCGCTCATAAGTCTTCCTAATTTTCTTTGGATTAGCAATTTCTTTTTGAACGATCTGTCCCATCTTGTCAGCTTTACCCAATCTGGAATTAGTCAATAATTTTATGTTGTATTTATCCTTCTTAAAAGTAGTTGATCTATTGAAAATTAGGACCGGAAAAACAAATATAAAATTTTAATTAATTCTACTTTTTATCTAAGGTCTTGGTTGAATGAAAAAGCTAGTGTCATGAGCGGGATTCGAACCCACGACGTTGCTAACCTCTTGTGTTATCGTGTTGAAGGTCGTTGGTTCGAATCTCGCTCGTGACGTTAGCTTTTTAATCTCAACCAAGACCTTAGATTAAAAGTATAATTAATTACAATTATTAATACGGTCAGTTATGATTACTAAATCCATATATATAAAATTGATTTCTACTAACCGCCTACAGGTTAGAAAGCTTACAAATAACTAAAAGTATATTTTCACTTAACTTTAGAGGTTGCTTGAATATGTCAGTACAGACCGAAACGCCAACTCTTGTCGGGTGGGAAGTGTTAAGAGAAAATAATCCGAAATGAGGCGAAGGTTTACGTTTTCCCTTAGCAATAATATTAGGGTTGATAATTTTTGTTTTGTCCTGTTCCTGTCCTGTCAATTATAGTCATCTGAAGTCGGCGCTGAATCTACTAATAGCCATGCACATTCGATTAAATGTAGATTTTCAGTTAGTAGAAGAGTTCCCTCGAAATTGTGGTATACGACAATGGTTGCCAGTAGTAGCAAGTTGTAATTGCCACATTTACCATTGGCCCCTTGACACTTAGTGGAATTAATAGGACATTTAATCGTACAAGATTAATTTGATTGAAATTATTATTGTTGAATAAAATCTCCTTCCCAGAAATCAAATGACATTTCCATATAACTTAAAAAACAAGATTTTCTAAAATTGTTAATTAACACTAGTAAAAATGCTCGTTAGGTTTCCTCAAGACGAAAAACTTTATTAGAGATTTTTCACTTTAATTACACAATATACAGAAAATTAAGTTATTTATTTTTATATATCTTTTATCAATTTAAAAATTGCAAAGTGAAGCCCTACTTTAACTTTTGTAAGATAGTGGAATCAAAATCTTATCCCGGCCTTTGGTACGAGACGGGAAAAGCGAAAAGAAAATTAATTGTTTACCCTTTATTTTAATTACATTTATATATTATTAAGTTTTTTAATTTGTGAATTGTTTTACATTTAACAACTATGATAAAAAAAGGAAAATAAAACTCATAGTCTATATCAACTTAACAATAATTCAGACGGTCTTGAATTGTCTAAACATTTTTCAACTAAAATTTCGTAAACATCACCCGGCTCGGAGGACCAAAATTTGTTAACAAACGGCAATGCATTTCTCGCAAGGTTAGAACATTTGAAGGTAACTTTGAACAAAATTCTATTTATCCTAAAAGTGTGTTTTCGCGATTGCAATTGAAATCGGACATTATGAGATTTCTTGTTGGATAATTTTTGCGTTCCCGCAAAACCGTGGCGCTACTTGCTTTCAAACAACTAGCGCTTCGTCTGGACGAGAATTATCACGATTGTCTGATATCAGGAGGTGGAGTTGTGACAAGAGCTCACATGCATGTTTGTTTCACAAGTTGTATGTTTTCCATGTATATTTTTTTAATTTTCATGTTAAGAATTTAGGCTAAACATTCAAAATAATTTTAATAGCGAGACGGATTGGTGTGGGACAAAAAAGAACAAACACTTACTTCGTTTAATAGGGAAGAGCTTTGCATGGCCTTGTTTTATAGATTCCAGTAAGTTCTCCCTGGGGGTCCGATTGACAAGTTTGGGCGGATTTAATTTTCTTTCAGAGGCCTGAAAAAATAAACAAATTTTAATTATCTATAAAAACAAACAAATGAGAATGAAATGGTTCACATGCAACTTGATATGCAGTGTCTTCCTACATTGGGCTTAATGGCATGTCAAAAAAATAGTTTATTTGTTAAATCGTGCAAAAAGGAAACGGGCACTCATGTTTCAAGACAAGAAAAAAAATTGAACCATAAAATTGTTGGTTGTGTTCATGTTAATTTATTGGGATGAATGTAATTTATCAGCGTGAATGGAAAAGTTGCTCAACTTTGCTTCCGAAGAATATCGAGTAGTCTGAGGTGGGTGTGTGACGTCTGGAGAGTAAAAGTAAGTTATTAGCGTGAATGGAGTGGGGTACTCCGGGGGACCAGACATATATGCGTATGACGGGTGATGTAATGTTTTAATGTGTTGTTGACAACCTGTCACAAATGAGAGTTACCATTTTATAAAATACACATTTCGACTTTTCGTACAAAAGCAGCGAACCGTGGTAAATGGAAACGCTCAAATGAATACAAGCTGAAATATGCGTGAAAGACCAGAAGAACAAGTACAAACAGCAGAGGGCAAGAGATGACCTTCCCTAAACATTCTACATTATTATTTTGATTAATATTTCGTTTTAAACCATAAATCTCGGGGGATTCTTTAAAAACAATTGAAATCGTCAATTGTGCGTCATTGAAGCAGCTACAGGGCAGATTTTTTTTCTGTCTTCAACAAACACCAATGTATTACGGATTCAATTAACTTGCGTTTTGCTACAGAAACCAAGTTAAAAAACCTCCAAACACTATTAATTGCGTACGTGAAGAACACGAAATATTTCATAAATCCATACGATCTTATAAAATGACTGTATGACTACACTTCCATTTTTGGTAGACTGCCTTTTCATCGATGATAAATTAGGACAAATAAATAGCGGACTGTCTCAACCAATTCATGCGATCTATTTCTTCGTAAAATCCATCATAAATATCTTTTAAAATAATATTAATTGAATAGGCAACATTGGATGAAATCTTCTAAGAAGCAGCAATAAAAATTAAAACATTCGGTCCTGGCCTACTTTTCAATGAAATTTGTCTTAATTATTGATTCGATTGAATGAATTTGGAATAAGAAGGAATTATGAGTTAATAGGTGAACGTCAAAATAGAGCTATAGAAAACTGGCTATGTAAAGAAAAATAACCCGCATAAGTAAAACCCAAAGGACTACAAATAAAAAATAAAAATATAAATAAACTAAAGTATAAATAATGTATTCGTTAATAAAACTATTTATTCATTCACAGGAATCAATATATATTTACGTATTTAATAGAACAATAATTATTAAAGTACCGAGTGGTTAAGGCGTCAGACTCTGGGCTAATAGATCCCGCGGTCATGGGTTCGATTCTCACCGTCGCCTCTGCACTTTTTTCTGACGCCTAAGAGGACCGGTGGCCGCAATTGAAAAAATATTGACACGGACTCATCAATGGAAGGGTCAATGGTGGGATCGGATCTCAGCGACCCTGAATTTGGGTCCCAACACTCTTCAAAAATTAGTCTCTTCTATGGACGAACACGAAAATGGATCCAGGAAGGAAATAAATAAGCTGTATACTGCAGCTGTTCATGGGGAACTCCTCCAGTTCCTGGTGTCCATTAGAAAAAAAATTAATATGAATACGCCCTACCCTCAGAATGGAAGGAGAGGCTTTTGCTATTATATAAAGAATGTCAATAAACCTTTTGTACATTAGATTACTTTTACAGTTTAAATAATTTCATTTTAACGAAAACATCATGAACTAGGAAGCTGAAGTTAGTACAACCGTGGTCCGTGCTAAAATTCTGTTAAATAAATTATTCACGCAGTAAATAAAGTAAATGTGCGGATGTTATCACTCTCACTAATTAAACATTTCTAGCATTATCCATTGTAAAGATTTGCATGTTTGAGTAAGGTCACTTAGTGGTGGCGGGATGTCCGATTTTTGTTATAGTTAGGGTGTAAACATAGCCGTTGGTGATTAAGTCCTTAAGTACTTTCAAGCACTTCATTTACGCCGGGTATGTTAAAGAGTCTCTTAATTGTATATTTCTCACATATCTAGGAGCTTAGTAATCGCAGTATGCAATTTGGCACAGTTTTCTTTTGATCAGTTTAGCTCAGATGGAACACCAGATGAAACAACCATACTGCCGTATGGGCCGAATGAACAGCGGGATAACAAGATTCACAGACTCACTTGATGTTTAAATAATTACACTCGGTTTCTAGTTTTAAGCGCAGCTGGAATTATTGGAGCATCCTAGAGAGCTTCTCAATGATGATAACAAAATATCTAGTGGACATCTTCATGGTATAGGTGTATAGGCCACGGAATTTGAAACGCTACTGGCGGAAAGGTGTTTTGTGGGTACACTGTATCACAGTTGATGCTGGGTGCGAGTCGCTGAACTCATGCTGATCCTGCGTTGGGTCAATTATTTAGCTCCTCATTGAAGATGGCGCAATGCCATGACGCGTTTGAGTAGTTCAGCTACCCGAGAGTGTGGACAGACGCAATAAGTGACACAATGCTTATGCTTATGTTATACGAGTTGACCTTTATCCTCCAATATGTACACCTTTCCTACTTTTGCCTTGCACCTGATTAGCTATTAAAAGCTTTAGATGTTATTGCCACGTCGTCTTCGAAATGGTACATTCTTTTGGGGTTATCTGTTAGTTTTAGATAGTCCTGTATATACACAAAACAGTGATAAGGTCCCAAGACGCTGCATTATAGAACTCCAAATTTTATCATCTATGACCTAGATTGTGCAATTTTGTACCTGATAGTCAAAGTTTTTGACGTACATTCAATTTTAGGACTCAGAAATGTGTACTCTGGTAGGTATGTTTTAAGCTCAAAGAGTCACACCAAAGCATATCGTTATTTTATTTTATTTTTAACGATTCGATTGAGTGAGCAAGTAGAAACCTTTGTTATTTATGAAATAGTGGTTTGTGATTGGTTTTTATTTATTTTTTACATTGTAGTGCACATTTACATTTCTGCTTCATTTCTTGAACTGGATATCAGCCAGTCAGCATAGCTGACAACTAATAGACAGTTATTTTAAAGGATGCCGTCTCACGGCCCGTTACCGGAAATTTTCCTTAAGACTAGCCGTGTGATTGGATTGTTAAACGGATAAATCCGACATCGGTTTTCCGGCTGGGGTTTCGGCAGGAAGGAAAATAATTGCAAAACAACCACATGAACATTAATTCCAAGGTTAACGTTCACTTATCGAACAGCAACTGCCGACGTTGACCGCAAAATCTAGTACCGAAGAGGCACCCATTAAGCATTTCGTATTTCCGTTTGTGATCCCGCTGGTATAAGCAAATTGGTTAGCTTCAATTACACTTCTAAAACCGAATTAATAATTTTTGCCATATTTGTAGGTGGTAACGGTTTTTTAATTCAGTATTAGTACTTTTAGGCAAAAAACGTTGCATACATATCAAAGAGTTGACGAGACCAACATACATACTTTAAAATAAAATGTGGCAACACTCATATACAAATTAGCGTAAAAGAATGAAAATAATAATAATAATTTATGGCTATGATCAAATAGATAAATCATTACAATGCTATTTTAGATGCATTCTTAGTTTACAACTACCTTGTTGCCTTCACATTTTTGTGATTGTAGTCTAAAATCAGTTTTTTTTAACATAAAATCATAATTTTTTGACTTTACCGTCATTGAAATACAAACCTTTATTTCATAAACTACATTAAATTTTTCACAAGGTAACAACATTTTTCTTGGAAAATTCGCGTTTCTGAATATACCTTAGCCTTTCAAAGAATAACAAATGGCAAAACCCCTTGTTTTTTGGAAATATTCAATTGTGGCTCGTGCAATGATTTTTCAATCAAAATTTTTGGGGATTTCACCAAGATTGCCATATTTTGTAAGTATCCAAAGACATATTCGCTTTTACACATTTTAGAATTTTTTTTAGTGAAATCTCCTTTAAAGTTTGAAATACATGATATCGAACCCAAGGATAGCAGCAACACAAGAACATGGTACATGTCATATTTTTAATAAAACCATTTATTAATTGGCAACAAAAATTGGATACATTCTTCTCATGAATTGTACATAATTAGAGAAAAATTGTAATTGTAAAAATTCTAAATAAATAAGTTTTCTAAAATTGTAAAAGTGAGTATGTCGTTGGAATGTTTATAAAATAAGGCAGCTTTGGTGAAATCCCGGAAAATCTCGATGGAAAAATCATTGCACGAGACACAATCAAATATTTCCAAAAAAATATGGGTTTTGCCATTTGTTATTCTTTGAGAGGCTAATGTTTGAAATGCGAATGTTTCAATGATACTAAAATTGAGAAATTACGAAAAACATATAATTTTATACTAAAATCACAAAAATATTACTATTTTAAGAAAGTAACAAGTGTGTCAAAACCTCGTAGACAATCAACCATGGCAGTATTGACATTTAACCCTGTAACACTGTATCGTTCAATTTTTTAAAAATGTTTTTAGGTTTTTAATTTAATTGCATAGCAAAATAAGAAACATAAAACGTATGCATAACGACGAAAGAGCTTAAACATTAAATAAATGTAAGAATCAGTAAAAGCACGTATTATAGGAAAAATGTAGTAATTGTTGAACAAATAAAATATTCGTCGGGTAAAACTTCCCCCGATTTGAGATTATTCCCTTGCATTTCTTTGGCAAAAAAAAATCAACTGGCCTCAAGAACTTTGCAGTGTACGAAAACAGGATACAGGACCCGAATGTCCGCTTTTCCTTTGCCGCCAGTTTCCCAAGCGAGTTTGTCGGCTATAAAAAAGCCAAGGCGATAAATAAACGGTTAAGAGCTTCTACTGCACATGGAATGCAGTCTCGACGAATCGGCAAAACGCAGTCAACTTGGCCTTTGCCACACGTCTGAAAAGACAGGAACGGTTTCCAAACGAAAGATATTTATGGGGGGGTCTTTCTTCTTTCCGTAGTTATAATCAATGAAAGTCCAGACAGGTATCATATTCCCGTTCACTTCGTTTCGTTCGTTTAGTTATTTATGTATCGGTTTAGTTATTTTTTGTTATTGTACAATAAATTTCCTATCCAGTTGCTTGATAATTATCTTCGTCGAGGTCAAGCTTATTTGTTCCTTCTACTTCCGCGCGGTTCGCCGTTTCTGGAGAGCGTAGGACGGTAGAAGGAAATGCAAAAAGAGAAACCCATCGAATATGGATCGCGGGATCGAGGACGGTTGAAAAAGGCACGTTTCAGTAAGGTCTTTACAAATAATTCTAGAAAATCAAAACCAAGGTAACTTAGTCGGTTGTTCAGATTTCTATTCAGATGAAAACGATACTTTCTTAAGCCCTTCGCCATATTTATATTTTAGGTTTGAAGTCTTTGGTGAATTTATAATTAATGTACGGTTCTTTTCTTTTTTTTCCCAATATAAGTCTAAACAAATTACAGTATGATACCCAGATATGGTAGGTCTTTCTTATAATTCGCTTCATCAGCTAGTACCCCTAGACGAAATCTACCTTAACTCAACCAACTATCTAATGTGTCCTCTATCTACTGCCCAAATCTATATTGTTTGACTTATACGTATTAGAAAAGTGTTTTCCTCAAAAAGAAACGGTACATGGACGAATTCGTGTCAAACTCTTCCAGAAAAAAATCGCGTGTTCTCGTGTGACAGTAGAAAGTTTCATTCCTACCTTGGGAAAACACACAAACACACGGATCAGGGCAGATATGCATAATTCATAAGCGCAGATGTTATTATGCTTTAATTACAAGCCGTACGAAATGTGGCGTACGTGGTATGCGGTCATGTAAACTATTGTGAAATTAGCTGATTGTTTACCATGTTTTATCGGTCACTAGTGTAAAAAATTCTCATCACTTTAATTATAAAGCTTTTCTACAAAAGAACATGGCGTAGCAAATCATTGAAGAACGATAGACCCCGGATGTATAAAATTAGTAGTAATACACAGTTTGAAGTTTCTTTGCTGGATGTGTTTAGCCTGAGGGGCCAAACGAAAGGAAAGTATGGCTAGGTGTTTGAACACTATCAATTATGTACTATTATTGTAATAAAGAATCACGAAGCTATTTGGGCAAGAAAATATGGAAGGGGTCAAAAGTCAACCTGCGGAACTCCGGTATCCAAACAGCGGGCGATAATTCAACACGAGATTAATAAAGTTTTAACTTTTGGCCCTAATGGACGCTCAGTCAAAACTAAACACCGTCATCGAAACGAACGCTCAACTGACCGATCTTTCTACATCGGGAAATAATTATCGAGCACCATCCCTCGACGTAAATCATTTTCTTCGTAGAACACGGCCTCGTTAGCTCGATACCATGGCCGCATGATTCGTTGCATCACCAAAATATGGTGCAGAACCTCTGATTTCAGATAGCCGATCCAGTCACGAGCCTTCAATCGCAAGTAACTTGGAAAATGACAGTTACATAATAGTCTATTCTCCTGACAAAGTTCTGGCAAACCGTACAAAGATCTTATCTTGTTCGACTATAACTATTATACTTGTCTTTTGTATAATAAATTTGTATGAAATGTACGTTTTGACTCCGACACTATGAAAACATCTTATGACAGCCCGGACAGAAAGGGACTCGAATATAAATTAAATAGGCTGATTCGTGATGGGATAAACTTCAAATTTTTTAATGTACCCAAATCCACTATTTAATAATTACAAAATAGTCGTACGAGTTAGTACCCTACGTAGTACGAAATATCTATTTTAAAAAATAAATAAACAAAAAGTAATGATCCTTGTGAATGCTGTATATTTAAAATGCTAACCATATTTTCAGTGTAGCTTCTTTGTTTCGGTTGACATCGCACGTCGCTGTAAACAAAATCTGGTCTGATTTGATACGTTGTTATGAGATCTTGAGGACAGTTCGTTTGTGTATAGCCAACATTCAACTTGAACAAAAGGCAAAACAAACAAAACAAGAATATCATGTCATCAAAGCACTAAGTTCAAAAATCATTAGCTCTAGGTGTGCTGAATTGCAAAACTAAACTAAACAGATTAGATACGCAAAACACCCCCTGTCACCCTCTGTCGGGCAGCAGGATATGTGGGAGTAGAGGGCAACGAGAAAGAGGACCCTTGCTGAAGCCTTGAAAGGGGCTGCTGAACCGCTGATAGGTCCGCCCTTATGCGCCATCATGATTCACACTATCAGTGAGTGTCTCAGGCAAAAAGGCAAATTAAAAATGAGGAAACAGTGGAACTCAATCATTGGGCATAAACAATCCAAGAACCTCCTGACAAACTTTGGCAGGAAGGAGGTAGCAAAATATAGAATGCAGAAAAACTGCACATTTTAACAGGATTCTGAAAACACACCTGAAGAAGACTGGCATAACCCAACATGGCAAGTGTATATTTTGCAAAGAAACAGATGAGACACCAACACACCTACTAATAAACCGTGGCGCCACATTTGCCCGCAGGAGGAAGTGTTTTGGGATGAACAACTTAACCTTAGCAGAAATTCAACCACCAAAATCTGCCCTACAATCTAATTTCTTGATCAATTAACTTACCGGTGTGCTAGAAGTACAGAACGGAGGATACACCCGGAACATTAAATCTACACACAATTTGGATTATAGTTAGTCTACTTTCCGAAGAAGTTATGTTAAAGAAATGTTTACAAAATAGTTTAAATAAAATTTGTTTAAGATTGTACTAAATGTTTCAACCCGAAGGGAAAAAAACGATCGAAACTTGTACACTAGTTAAGAAAAACTTTCTTCAGTCGGTATTCCAAATAAAGAACAGTCAAATTTAAACTTTGAAAGAACTTACGTGATAGACAAATCCGTTACACAACTGATCAGAGTATTTAAGGAGCCAAATTACTACGTTGCGCAATGAAAGAAAGGTAAAAAAAGTGTTGTTTCAACCAATAATTTTAATAGAACCTATCTCGATTCGATAATTGACAAATACTCCCGGCTACAAGAAATAGGAAAAGGTTCTTTAATGATTGTCAAGTTAATAATCCACCTGGAGTCATTTTCTAATCATGTCGTAGACAATATTTTCGTCTACGTAATCTGCCCAATTTGGTGAATAGTCTGTCGCTTTGGGCAATCCTGCGTGCCGACCGTGTTCAGTACGGCTTGATGAACCTATCGAACTCAGGTACTGGGACTGTCAGTATCAACTGAACGTAATCAGCGGGCAATAGGCTCCATACGGGCGCATATATTTTTTTTCTCTTCAGAATAGTTTCGAAGATTGCGGGGGCGGATTTTTTATAGTATACAACTTTCCTTTTATTCAAACGATTATATATAATTAACTTCTCATAAGCCAATCTTCAAAATTGTAGCTATGTGCGATAGGAAGAGATGAATAAATGGATAAGCCCTAGCTTAGGCGTCATGGCATCAGGACAGTAATCGCTTGTACTTCGCTCTTGATCGCTAACGATCAATTGACATTCTGAACGATTTGTTGATCCTGTTAAATTTTGAACAGCTAATAATTTAAACTTTCCAAATTGGTACGTTTCTTTATAAACTGACAAGGTTCACGTAGTTCTGGGAGAATTCGATAGTACCTAAAGACTTTTTCTGAATTGTATGTACTCGTTTCAGAAGTAAAAGGAAAAGATTCACTGATTGCGCTGACCTTTTTGAGCGGTGGGCGGGACCTGATGAACTCGAGGATAATGGCGTGGGCGTCTTTTTTGACGCGCTGAGGTATGTTACCGTCGATCATGACTTTGTTGAGTTTGTACCTCCTGGCGCGGATGTCTTCCATGAGTATCTCGTAGGGAGTCAACTCGAATTCGATCGGCTTCCGCGTGTAACACACCTTCTTCAACTGCACGCCCATCCGCAGCTCCCTGATGACCTGCACCCACAGCCTCGCCTGGAAAAAGCAAATCACGTACAAATGAGCAACATGCGGACAATGAACAAGTTGGAAAATTTTTAGGAAATATTTATTAAAACTTCCTACATATCAACAACTATGTACTTCTAAACACTTACAACACATCCAGTCGATTCGAGGTGTTAACGACAATCTAAAAACCAACCAGTTTAGAACGAATTCTACCGGTCAGACTAAAATCACCGGTCGACACCGTTTCTAATGACTAAATTCCTACAAATAAGTGATAACATGCTGTGTATACGTGGGAAATATTTGTCTATGATGATGAAGTCTCTGAACCGTACAACCATAAATGCATTCCGTAAATATATACGACATATACTTTTGGCATGGTGACTTCGTTAACACGTATTCAAAATGCACACATAAATGACAAGATCGTAATATTTATTTTTATAACAAACTTAAGAATTTAAAAAAGTTACGGAATTTTCGGAACTTTTCTGTTGGAATTTTAGTACACGCTTGATGGAATGTCTTATCTTAGTTCCGGTAAACAACTCTCCAAATTAGTAGGTTGAAAAATGCTAAAGGCAATAAATTCAACATTAGGAAAAAAATAATCGGCATATATGTTAAGAAGTTCACAAAATCATATAGAATAGAGTGTAAGGTAAATGAGCAAACATTACTTTCATTTAATTTTATGCATTCCATTTAATATTTAGTTTAAGAGGTACTATGATTTTTATCATAAGTAAGTGATTTATTATTGAAGTTATTAATAAAACATAATCCGTAAATCCGTAAAATGCCACATTTTCCCTGCGTACCCCTTAATTTCCTGGGTACTCTACCTTTATTGGGAATATATTTGATCGAAAACATTTTACTCTTGACTGCAAATCGCGTGGAATTTCAAACAATACTTATACAGATAGTTTTGGCTTTACGTAAGTCGTGTGCAAATTCCATCCTAGTAGCTAAAGGTCGAAAATGAAACTTTAATGTTTAAGGAGAAACATTGAAAAAGCAATAGACCTAGGATACTAATTGCAGCAAACACAATACAATACAAACGAAAAGGTGTAGCAGTTGTAACAAAAGAATGGGGTGGTCAATATTGACGTGCATGACGAGTACATATAGGTAGGTCTACTCACTTGTAAAGTTCTCCATATCCGGATGTTCGACTAAATCAGAAATAGCACGAATGAATCATTACCTGAATGTTAATAGGGTCAATCGCTAACACTCCGCTAAAAATCAAAGTTAATAATAATTATTATAAGTAATATTAAAGTGCCCTTTTTTGAGAAATTGGAGGATGTTGCGTGCATGGTTTTCGCCCCTCCAAATTATAATTGAAGGAACGTACATGAGCGGACCTTGCTTTCAAAATTTCAACATACGGGAGAAAATTAAAAAAAAGCACAGAATAAGCACGCGGAGGTCCGCATGTGAAATTGAACCGAGTCAAAATCGTACTCGCCCGACCTTAATTTCTCAATGATCGATATACAACGACTTAGATCACGCTAGTGCTTTACGTGTCGCATGAGATCCGAAAAAAAAAATTCGCCCAGTTTAACGGGAAAAGGAAAAACCGAGCGAACAAGGAACACAAACCCAAATCATTTCAAGTAAAATCGGAAAGTTGAAACAAACGTTATTCTCAAAAATATTTATAGACAACACATGACATATTCTTTGTTTCATATTCGCAAATTTGAAGTATATATTTTTCTATTCCTATCTTATTTTTAGATAATGCATTTTATTGCGAATTTTCTCCGTGTTGTAAGCGAGGTGATGAACCTGTAATTTGGTCGCTCCCTATTTTTTTCGTCCACCTGTCATAGCTTTGTTTTTCCGCTGTTTCGGCACATCGCCATCTTCAGTTTTGACAAGATTCAAACATAATCTTAATCCTAATAGGTACATCATGTATTGTTATATATTAGCAGGCCATATTTTCTTCAGCGTGTTGTCGAAAAGGTCGAAGTTTCGAGATCCATTCGGATTCTAAATCATCCACGTTGGTACAAACAACGGAGGTGTATGTGGGATCAAAACAAGGGAAACAACTCCATCAAGTTAACGGGGCTAAGAAATATCTATGCGGTTTGTAATCATACGCTCCGCGCACATTTTCAATAATCGATGCCTAATGAGAGGAATTTTCCCATAGAGGAACCGCACACAACTTCCGATCGAGATGGAATTCGGGTTCAGAGGTCAACGACGAACGGCCACCTTGCATCATCGCAAATCGCGTAGATCGGAAGTCGGAAAAGATTTGAATAGTGATAATAATCCGGCCATTCATGTTTTCTGTACAATAACAAATATAATCTTCTTTTCTTTCGAACGGCTTCAAAAATGAAGTTACGTAGTCTTACTCAACCTGCAATAATGTAGGTACACAGAGGCTGAAGTTGTTAACAATGTTTTTAATGAATTCTACCTTTCTTTTCTTTATTGGTTTATTCACCCATGGACATAGGTGTCTCTTTATTGAATAAGTCCAGTTTTTTTTCTCCTTATTAAAATAGCATTTCGGGCTAATTCCAATAACCCCTCTTCAGCTGGCAACGTTCGGCTTACATTTCTTCTATACAGGGTATCTCTCTACTCAATGCATTAACTTCACCAGCACATTCTACGCCCCAAATGGAAGAAATGCACCATATAAACCATGGTCCGATTCTCAACCATTTGGCAGATATTCAATATTTTATATTCTTGTGTGGTGTTTAGTCACCATTAGGTTACTTGGAGATCCTTTTTAATGCTGGTGGTGATTTCTATGTTTAAAATGTTTCTTTTGAAATGTATTATGGCCTTGTGTATGTCGTAAATTCTGGTGTTTGGTTGGATCTCGAAGTAATCATTTTTTATATTTTTTTCAACTATTCACGGTTTTTATAAATTTACTCGTAGCTCTTGAAGTATTAATTTTTGTAGAAGTCCAAAAATTAGTATTGAAAAGAGCGTTAAATTTCCTTTACGAAGCCATCCTTCTAGAACTTTCAATTTAATTTTTGGTAACAAAATGAATACTAAATCTTTCAAAAGCTGTTAAATTTAAAATTAGTAAAAACAACTAAATTTGCAAAAATTCAACATAGAGCTTGTCAAATTATATAAAAACTTCTTCGTTTAATATGCTTTCTAGCAGAATACCCTTTTCTTTTGGGGGGTTAATGTAGTAATTAAAACTTTTGCCCTGGGCATAATTTATTTCCTAACTTTAACTTAATAAAAAAGTGCACCAAGAAAGAAAACACCTAAAAATGGCAATAAACTTAGCGAACAACCAAAATACAAAAAAAGAACAACAATGCAAATATTGGAAAAAACTTTAACCTAATAAAAATAACAGAAAAGACAAAGATTCAACGTAAATATCATACAAAGCAGATAAAAGGAGACAATAAACGTAGTAAACAACCAAATTTTGTTTTCCTTTGTTATGCTTTTATTATTTTCACAAAAATGAATAGTTCAAGATCTACGAATACTACAGATTTATGAGAAAACCATAGGTGGTTGAAAAAAACTATGTTGGATTTTTTTTTGCTTTTTTTTATTAGGTTAAGATTAGTTTTACAAGTTCTGTATTGTTGTTCTTTTTTTCTTTCGGCTTTGTTTAGTGTACATATTTTGTCCTATTTTCCTGCTTTTGCAGTTCGTTATGTTTTATTTTCGCTTTCTTATGGGAGATGATAAATTTTTCTTTGATTTTATGCTTTTTCTATTAAGTTAAAGTTGGGAAATAAATTTCGCCCCGGACAGATGATTGGATTTATAAAAAAATCGTTTACACCTTTTTTAAATATTTTTTATTTTTTAAATTTACTTTACTTTGCTACTTTGCCTGACTTGCCCCGATAACTGATAACAGAAGGACGAGATGCCGGTCAGAACAACCCTAATAGCCATAAATCGAAATTGGTGGCGATAAACACCTTGGCACGCGTTGTTCAGAAAATTGTCTGTTCGTCCCAGATTTTGAAAATACCGTTACGAAAACAGATTATTTTCTATAGGGGAAAATAAACGGGTTCACGGCAAATGAGATCGGGAGCACTGACAATATTATGATTCGGTCTTTCGATGTGTAAACATACAGACACAGCGTGATTTAGTGTTTACTCTCGTTACTTTCTTTTAAAATCATAAACAAAGTTTACTTCCTCGGGCAATCATCAACAGCTCTTACATGTCGTTTTGCAACGTGTCACAAGAGATGCGGGCAAAAATAAAGTCTGAAATTAAAGCAACAACAACTAAAACAATTACAGTGATGAGATAGGAGAGAATAGGTTAATCCTTACCATATTAAATTGTTTTATGAATTGAATTCGCTTTTGTAATTATAAATATTAAAACAGAAGAATATGTTCAAACCTAATGCAAAACTATTTACAATTAATTTAACAAACAATTACAAAACCCAAGGAGTAAGTTGGAAAAGGTGGACGGATAGTGTCCGTCAGGTAAATCCCTTTTTCTACCTTAAGAGGCAAGGATAATTGGAATTTGTGGTCGTAACAGTGGGACGACGGGTGGAGGATGGAAAAGAGATGGGGCCAGTACGCCAAATACCGCAATGTCCCATTAAAAACCCGGCCCGACATATATTCGAGCTATCTGCTCTCGTAAGATCAGAACAGGTTATTTCGATGGGACGGGCGGGTTCTTTCAGACCGGCAAAACCGTTCGGGGATAAACTTCAAATCCTTCCCTTATCAAACAAGGGCAAACAAACGGCGTACATTCACTTAATATTCGCCGGCTGATAGGTGGCGTCATTTTTTAAATGGACAGCTGCATTAGAAACGGGACATTTATTTAATTTAAAAAATACTGTTTTCCGGCATACACTGATACCACAATCAATAAAGAACAAGGAGTAACTTTTATCTAACAACAGCGTCCCTAGATTTCTAATAGCTTTAAACGCTGACACAGGCAATTCTCGGCTTTGTCACTTTTTCCTGAACCAATTCGAAGGGTTTGTTGAGTTGATGACTTAACATGATGATGGGTCGTTTTCGTGAAGCATGACAAATTTTCCTCCGTTATATGCCTAACAGTCCATATTCAGGTCCCGATATATACGATTTTATATTAAAAAATATCAGTTGATAACGCAGAGCTTTTGGGAAGGTCTGGCATGAAGGACCCATTAGTAAACTAAAAAGGATCTTACCAAACCAGTATGTAGTCTCAGTTCCTTCCAAAAAGACAGACATTTTGGATTCAAACAAGAAGAACTATAATCAGAATTAAAAACAATAAATGCAGGAGTGCCATAAGGTAGGATATTAAGTTCACTACTTTAATTGCTATACACGGATGGAATAAAATTTGCAACATTTGCTGATGACACAGCGATGGTATCCGTAGGATCAACCATTCATCCAAATTCCTTCAAAAGGCTTGCAACAGATAAATGAATGGATTCAGGACATATAAAACAGAGAATCAGGCTCAGTGAGTATGAATTTCACAAACAAAAAAGTGGACCAAGTTCTACCCCTCAGAATCGATGGGACTATCATACCATACAGCGATACAGCTAAACAACTGGGAATGACCTTAGATCCCAAGCTGAGTTGGAAAGAGCACGTGAAAAAAAGGTTAGAAATAGGTTAAAGGTATAGATAACTGGTTGATATGTCGCGGCTTTTATCTTCTTACACAAAATAAATTATTTTTATACAAACATGTCGTAATGCTTATGTGGACATATGGTATTCAACTATGGGGTTGTACCAAACACAGCAATATCAAAATTATACGAACATACCAATATAAAATCATACGTAATATGGGCAATGCGTCTTGGTACGTAAGGAATAAGGATTTACATAGGGATGTTAAGAACATAACGGATTTATAAGCGACCAAACTCCTACACAACCGAAACATCGTTAGAAGGGTGGAAAGGACAAAGTCATATGAACTAGTGTAGTATCATCATGTACCTTCATCAACTTTACCAAAGAGAAACCTCCAACAGGAATAAAACTAAAATGGAAAGACCATCCGATACTCACGGCGACATGAACAGGATGTTTGAATTTAACCAAAACCTCCGAATAAACCTGGGTACCAGAAAAGAATGGGAAAGAGAGGGAAACAACTCTTTTAAAAATGGCACCATCCTCTGGTACACAGATGGATCTAGAACACAAGAAGGTACAGGGGCAGGAATATTTGGACCTGGAACCAAATACTCAGAACCCATGGGAAAACACCAGTATCTTCCAAGCTGAAATTCATGCAATCGAAAGATGTACCCAACTCAACCTAAGTAAAGGGTACAAAAACAAGAATATAGCTATCATGTCAGATAGCCAAGCAGCCATCAAAGCACTAAGCTCAAATATCATTAGTTCAAGGATGGTGCTGAACTGCAAAACTAAACTAAACATACTAGGTACGCAGAATAAAGTCAACCTCTGCTGGGTCCAAGGACACATGGGAGTAGAAGGCAACGAGAAAGCGGACACTCGCAAGAAAAGGGGCTGCTACACCGCTGATAGGACCTGAACCCTTCTGTGGCGTAGGAACCCACACAATTAACGAGTATGTCAGACAGAAGGAAAAAAAGAAAATGAGGGAACTTTGGAATTCACTCATTGGACACAGACAATCCAAGAATCTTCTAACTAACTTTGGTAGGAAATAAATTACAGAATGTGTCAAATGAAGCAGGTACTAACTGCGAATCTTAATAGGACACTACAAATTAAATGGACACTTAAAGAAAATTGGAATAATCCATGTTGGCACATGCAGATTCTGCAAGGAGGCAGAAGAGACACCAACACATTTACTAACAAACTGCGGAGCCACACTAGACCGCAGGAAGAAATGTTTTGGGATGTTTAATGTGACCATAGAAGAGCTTCAATCATTGAAACCGGGCCTATTAATCAAGTTTCTTGATGAAATAGGACTCACCGATGTGCTTTAGGTAGAGCACGGGGGATACAATAGCTCCCAAAGGGCGCAGTATACTACACCCTGGAACCATATCTACACCAACATCTACATACATATCATTGTAAAATTAATGGTTTAAAATCATCGGATTTTTGAAGTATTTGAAATATTCCTTCGATAAAGGAACGTGTTTTCTTTTTTGGCCTTACTCGTAAATTATACTAATACTATACTAATATTATAGAACTTCGGTTATCAAAGAGCATAATGTCCGTGTTACTTTATTCTAGTACTTTCAACGCTTTGCAAAATCACTCTTAGCTGGATGCAGGCATTTGCTATCAAGCATAAGCTTAATGTGTTAAAAAAGAGTGAACTATAGTTTTAATAGAAATTAGTGTACATAGTTTCGATAATGAAGGCAGAAGAAAGGACTCTAAACAATTGGAGGAAACTTCTTGTAGCAGTTTACCGGGTGTAAGATCGTTAAGACCTCTGCTACCTTCTTCATAAACTGTCATACTTCAGTTGAAAGGATGAGAAGGTCAGAGATGTCAATTTTACTACTACTGTCCATAAGAGTTGTTTCAGAACGTCAGAAATAAATTCAAAAGAGCATAACAACACAATTCGCATTAAAACTATTCTTCCGTTTGTAAATCTATGTCATTTTGTACATTAGATGGAGTAAATCCGAGCTGGTTTAACAAAGCGACGATAGATTGAGTGAAACCACTCCGTTTGTTCACCTTTCCCAGGGTTGTAAGAGAATATTCAACACGTCAGCAAGGAAACCTCTCTCCCGACCCAATTGTGCTATTCGATCCGAATTAATGACATGCAAAGGAGTCGAATAACAAAAACAAAATCATAGCGAGTTTCATCTGACTATAATGTATTCATCACTTTCGACGGAGCAAGGCCGAGACGGTGCCAAAGCGGTTTTGGCCCGGCGTAATTATCCGCTCAATTAGTCTCAATGCCAAGGCCGACGCAAGAGGCGCCGACAATGGGAAAATTGTCACCCGTAAACCACTGAAAGGGACTTGGCCGGGGCGAGGTGAAGCAAAAGCCAGCCTTAAAGAACGCTTAGCATGAATATGTAAAAAAATTCCATACACGAGAAGAAAAATGTATTTTTGTGGTTGACCACATCCTTACATTCACGCCTTTAATTTTCCACCGGTGGATGTTGACAGAGAAACCTCGGTCTCGTCCTTCCCAAAAGTAGGACTTTCTAGCCACAAATGCATGCAAGTTCTAAATCTTAACATTTATTCTCACTTGCACTCTCTTTCAAATACAAATATTTAAATATATTTCTTAAATACTTTAAATAATTCATTTCGGTTTAGTAGGGCGGCACACTACAACTCTTCCTGCATCATCACATACAAAAACTTTTTATGTCCTTCTATCGACCCTCTTACATTTTATGTCAATTAACAATTTTTAACTTGAAGACTTTCATTCAACTAAAAAACAAAATAAAACAATTACATATACGGAGTGATTCACTACTCCTACGGCAAATTTCGTCAGGTGCATCTACACCTCAAATGCAGCGAAAAAGTTCGTATGAACCATGATCCGGATCCGAATCAGATATTAAACATTTTTATGTTTTTTCTACTATCTAAGGTATTTGTTATAAATACCTACTTGGAGCTCTTGAGCTATTTATTTTTGGTAAAATTTAAGAAGGCGCCCTTTCTAGAACTTTCAATTTAATTTTTGGTAGCAAAACCAACACTAAATCTTTCAAAAATTACTATATTTAAAATGAGTAAAAATATTAAATTTGCAACCTCATTGGAAAAATTCACGGTAGAGCTTGTCAAATTTCATAAAAACTTATTCTTTAATAAACTTTCTAGCGGTATATCTTTTTCTTTGGGGTTAATGTAGTAACTCAACTTTCTGTCCTAGGAAAAATTTATTTACCAATATCACAAGAAGAAAAAAAAATGAAACAAAACACATAAAAATAGACGATAAACATAGCGAAACTTAATAAAAAAAAGCACGAAAAGAAAAAAAGGAAACTAATCACATAAGAAAGAGACAATAAAACAGCGAACAACCAAAGCAAAAAAAAAACTGACAAAATATCTACACTAAACACAGAAAATATGAAGAAAGAACAACAACAGATAAGTTGTAAAACCCAAGTCTACTAACCTAATATAAAAGTACAAAAAAAAAATCAACATAAAAATCAAACAAATCGCATAAAAATAAGTGAACAACCAAATTACGTGGTTATTTTAAAACGTTTTTATACTTTTTTTATTTTAACAAAAATCAAAAATGAATAGTTCGAGAGCTACGAGTAGATTTATGACTAAAATCGCAGATAGTTGGAAAAAACAAAATTACGTTGAATTTTTGTATTTTTTGTGCGTTTTTATTAGGTTAAAGTTGTTTTTCCCAATTTCTCTTGTGTGTGTGTGTGTGTTTAGTGTAGATATTTTGTCCAATTTGTTTGCTTTTGTTGTTCGCTATGTTTTATTGTCTCCTTCTTATGTGATTCGTTTCCTTTTTCGTCCTTTTTGTGCTTTTTTTATTAAGTTAAAGTTGTAAAACAAAAGTTTGCTCAGAACAAATTTTGAATTACTTTAGTGACCATTTTTTACCATTTAGTATAAAAATTTCTCCTTTTGGTTCGATGTAATAGTGCCGCTAGAAAGCTCATTAAAGGAAGTTGCAAATATAGTTTTTTAATAATTTTAAATTTAGAAATTTCTTACCATGATGAAGAAATTTAACATCCTTTTCAAAGCCCTTTTACATTTCTCCAATAATGAATAGTTCAAGAGCTACGAGTAAATTTATGATGAAAACCGTAGATAGTTGGAAAAAAAAGTTGAATATCTTGGAAAGGGTTGAACATTTATGGTTCATAAAAACGTTTTATATTATTTAGGGCGTAAGCACATGACGAACTTTGTTATTCGAGTAGCAAATCATCCTGTACAATAAATTACATTTATTTGCTCCAAACATTTGAAGAAGTGCGCACCTGCGTTAATGTCATGTGATATTCCTACACGCTCTCTATTTGGAGACAGGCGTGACAACCGTCTGTTATTTGGTAGACATCGAGCGACATTTGTTATTCTAATCTATCATGTCCCACATATTCAGTAACGAACGGAGAATAAACCATGATTTCCGCCAAATTAAATGAATGGTTAATGAGTAAATAATAAACAACATTATCCGGAAAGCTCAACTTACCCAATCGTTAAAGTTAAGTTTGCCGAGGTGGTCGGGGGCCTCCTGTTGCTGCCGAAGCTGCCCGGTGCCTACGTTTTCCAAAAAAGTCGACAGTTCTAGCGCCTCGGTGACCAGCGCTCTGCAGACCGCCTTGTAGTGCGAATCCGCTTCTTGGCTGCCCCCGTAGCCAAGGTGGACCGTACACTCCTGAAAAATAGAATTTTTCAATTACGAATATTCACTGACATAAAGCCTTTGAAAGTTCACAAACATTGGATCTTGTAACTCGTTCGCACAATTTGTATAAAATAATAAATTTTCCATGTTACCGGATGCCCCAAGTTCTTTGCTCCCTGGCTTGTTACAAATTTGCATAACGCTTTACACAGAATTAACAATAAAGGCAATAAAGAAAGATAACATTTTCGTTGTACAATTTTTTTTCAATGCTAATTTATTTTATTTTAAGAAACAAATACAATTGTATGCCCAGTGACCCCAGGCTAATTATTTTTATACACCAGGCAAATAATTGGCAACATAGTTGTAGTCATATACAGGGCGTTTGGCAACTCGTGTTACAAACTTTATCAGTAGATTCTATATTCAAAATGGAAAAAGTGCGCATTTCGGTTTCAAACCAAAATTTTAAAAAAAGTTTAATAAATTAATTCAAAGTTTCCTTAATTTTTTTTTTTAATTTACCAATGTCAGCCACGGTGTTTTCCTTTTCTCCAACAATTTCTTCACCTTTGACAAAAATCATTAAAAAAGCAACCGTACCACTAAAAAGGATATTAATTGGAGTACGTTTGCTGAAATTTGATTGTTTCTACGTTTAGAAATAGTAGATTAAAATCGCCATAGTAAGTTTTCAACTTCAAAAAAAAATTTTTTTTTTCAAAGTTCTGGCTACTAAAACGCTTATTTCATGAACGTTTACAAGGTATTGATCCCATCTTACTAGAAATTTAACGTAGTTTTCAATGGTATCAACAGATTTGTCCAAAACCTTTTATTTTTGGAGTTACCATTATTTATTTGAAGCAAGGTCGAGATTCGGACCATAGTAATTAGGACGTTTTAGTTCCATTTTGAATGTCCATCTGCTGGCAAAGTTTGAAACACGAGTAGCCGAACACCCTGTATATTACACTACTGGAAAAAATTAAAAAAAAAACGGAATGACTAATATCTCTTGTTGAGATACGAATAAATAAGTCTATGTTGAACTATGAAGTCCCTAGTTTATTTAAATAAATATAAATACATATGCAATAATATATATATATATATGTTCAGACCATCAACGTTCAGTGCTGGGACCTTGTTTACTTGTGTCCCAAAGTTCCAGCATTTCCAATAATGGCCTATTCGAGGACGACTACGTACTGTTTCGTGGCACACCTTCACTATCGCTAAGAGACTGAACGATGCTTTATAATAATTGAAAACATACTATAAGAAATGAAAAATAAGAATAAATTCTAAAAGAACAGTTGGTATCCTTTTCACTAGAACGACCTACACTCAGTGATGAAGGTAATAAATGGCATAAATGCCTATGGTTTGACTCAATTTTAAAATAGCAAAAGGTGTCAAACCCGTATTTCCACTACTCTGTTGGGAATAGTGTTCGAATCTGAATAAATAATAAATTGCTTATATACAAAATGATGGTAAGACTGATTTATTCCTGTGCTGCCTGGCAGTCAACGTGCGAAAGTAACTATAGGAAAACTGCTCAGAGTATATTCCTTAGGCTGTGCACTAACACTCCTAGTTCCACGAGGCTTTTGCATGAGATGTGCAGGTTGGACAATCAAAATATTATTGAAAAATGTAAATTTAAGGAGGCTTGTGCCAATAGCCCTATTAGTTTGATTGCCGGCATTGGAACCTCTCTGGAATCTCTCTCTCTCTCTCTCTCTCTCTCTCTCTCTCTCTCTCTCTCTATCTATCTATCTATCTCTATCTCTCTCTTTCTCGAGGGTGTTCTTTCCTGTCAAGTTAAGCCAGTACTACTAATCAATTGAGTCGAAGACTAATAGTACAGTGGATACTGGACTTCCTTCACATTTTTTTCCAGATGTTTTATCCCCTCATTAAATAGTTTGGTATGAAGTTATTTAGCATTATTATTATTGATGAGATCCACCTGCTTGTTGAACAACTTGAACAAAAGATCTTCAGTGAGGTCACAACAGAAACTACAACTCTTCAAGACTTTGCCGAGCTTTCGACGATTATATCGTCATCATCAGGGCCTATTTATTTTAGCAAAACATCGCAGTTAGAAACATGTTATACCATTTAAAAAAACAATTACAAAAAACAATTATGTAACTAGATGAGTGTTTAAATATATCTGGAGAGAAAGAAACTGCATATATAATAACAATAATTAAAATTAGGTGAAGTTCGGTATCTAAAAAATACACAGTGTGGAGTTAATTAAAAACAATAAAATAATATAATATAATCTTTAAAGTTTTATATTATATTGTTTTTCTTCAGTATTGTTTTGTCTTTCTTCTTTTATATTACATTCTTTTTCAGTTTCTTGCTCTCCAGAAATATTTAAACACTCATATAGTTAAAGTAAGATAAATAATTGTTTTTTGTAATTACGTTTTTTTAAAAAAGATATAACATGTTTCTAACTGCGATATTTTGCTAAAATAAACAGGCCCTGATGATGACGATATCATCGTGGAAAGCTCGGCAAAGACTTAAAGAGTTGTCGTTTCTGCTGTGACCTCTCTGAAGATCCTTTTTTTCAAATTATTATTATTATTTTTTTTTACGAGGGTTCGCAACAACAGAGGTTATATCAGGGCCGCTGGATTCGAACCCGGGACCTTTACCTACAGTATCAACGCTTAACCCGTTGCGGCTACCGACGGCCCTCTAATTATTTATTATTATTTATTTACCTGTTTATGTGAGTATAGTTTATTTTTTAAAACTGTGTTCGAAAAAGTTTAAAAATGTTATAATATTATTCAAATATTGTTATGTAGCAATCTAAGTGAAAATAAATAGTTAACAAGTAATAACTTTAACGTTAAACATTTAGAAAAGTTCACTAATTTCGTGGTCCGCTTGACCAATTAATGTATTACAATTAATTAAGATTTTTGGTTGAGATAAAAAAAGACTAATGTATTCAATCTGTTAATACCTTTCAAATCTTCTAATAAATTTGTTATTAAGAATCAAAATGTAATTGAAAAATGCTTCTAAAATACCTCTCTCTATAGGGAATTTAAAAAGGCAAAAATAAAATAAAATAGGTCAAAATAATTGTATAACTGTGCCCCAAGAGGGACCGTTTTGTGAAGGAATCAAACGGGGGACCCACCAATGGATTTGCACTTCCCTCGAGGCGTTTGTCCCTCTTCTCAGAAAGATTCCCAAGAGGGAACGATACTCCAGCAGCTTTTCAGATTCCAGAATTGTTCTGTGCCCCGGTCGCAGTCGTCGGCTCACGACTTGAATATTATGTGCAGTGAATCCTCGCTAGACCACTCGCGAGGAGGGAACTTTTAGATTTTAATTTATCAACCTCTGATGAATACAACGAAGTATATTTATCGAAAGGGGCCAACAGTAACAGGTGTTTCTTTATGACCTTCGTTTAAATTAGTGTCCCGAGGCACAAGATCGCTAACCATATTCCATTCTGTCGGCTTCCTTTGTACGTTGTGAAGTTCCAGAATAACAAGAACGCAGCTATCACTGGATGGCAAGCTTCAGTTAAAATGAGAACGATTTTTCTCTATCAATCATAGGAGGCAAAGGATAGATTAAAACCACTACAACTGTCAAGTCCATGTTGCAAAATCATGTTATGCTGACCAACCCACATGCGAATACTGCATATGGCCACATACATGGCCAACAACTTGCTCGAAAACATCCAAACTTCAGTATCAACACCCCAAGAGGAAATCTTCCGATTGCAAATTATTGTAGTTATATTGAAAGTAACACTATGACTTAGAATTATGAGGGATTAGTCAAAAGCACGTAACCGATGATAGAGCCATTACTGATCAATAGAATGATAGGTTGTGATGTAAACACGGCCAATTAAATTTCACAATGATGTATCAAGAAAAAATCACGGAAGAAGGAACGACATTATCATAAACTAAAAATAACTCAGAAGACAAATGAGAGAAAGTTCTCGGTGTCATTCGCTTTGCCAGGATTTTTTTCAAAGCACAACAGCTGATTGATAGTTAAGTGGGTCAGTCGGAACGCAGGCAAAACCTGTTCCACGACGATGGGTTAACATCCTCCCACAGTCCACAGGGAACGTGGGCCAACTCCTCTCGCTATCAGCAACCCAGCCTCAAATTGACCATAGTCAAGGGGTAGAATAAAAAACAAAATTCCGACTTTGCCAAGCTTTCGACCCGGGCTTCACAGACATCATCATAGCCTATATTTTCAAACAAATTAACAGTTATTTTATAAAAACAAACAATTACCAATTTTTGGCACAGGTGACTACGTACTATATTGCGTTTTTATCTCTATCCTCATTCTTTGGTTGTAAAGCTAAGTAATCAAACCTTAGCCAAAATATCTTCCAATCAAAGCATTCCCCTTAAGAGAGTCCTGGGTAGAAGCAGGTATGTCTAGGATTTATAGAATCTTAACATTTGTACAAAATATTAGCAGTAAAGTGAGGATACTCATAAAAAACAATGTACCTGATATAAATATTTGTTTTAAGAATTCGAATAAGCTGGATAGATTCTCCAAAACGTAAAAGATAAAGATGATTTGTGTAACGTTATTTATAGAGTATCCTGTATGGGATGCCCTGCCAAATACATAGGCCACCATGCAAAGGCTAAAAATTATAATATATAGACATAAACATGAATGTAAAGATCCATCCAAATGTTAACCGGGTTGTCACCACACCACCGTAACACGGGTACCAATTTTGATTTTGAAAATACTGACTTGCTGCAAGAAGAATCTTTGTGAGATGAAAAATAAAGGAGATTTTATACATTAACGTGGAGGAGAATTCTTATAATGTGCAGAATGATTTTCAAAAAATCAGTCCAGCTTATTCGAGTTTGTTACAATTTGTAAGAGGGAGGATGTCAAAGGTGTGATTATGTTATTACGTGTCAAAAAAAAAATCTTTGAAGCCCGGGTCGAAAGTTTGGCAAAGTGTGAATTTTGGTTTTTACTCATTTTACATTATACGATCATACATCAAATTAAACTACAAGCGGTCGATACCTTCTCTTCAATAATTAGCCATAGGTCAATTAATTAAGGTTTTTAGTTGAGATAAAAAAGTCAATATCACGAGCGGGATTCGAACCCACGATCTTCGGCATATACGCCGCTGCTCTACCACTTGAGCTATCGTGACCTCGATCCACTCTGATACTAACTTCCCAACTCAACCTCACCTTTGAAATTTCCCTCCTTTTTGCCATTTTTCAAAGGAGACACGAGCTTTTCAAGCTCAAGTGGTAGAGCAGTGGCGTATGTAGCCGACGATCGTGTTCGAATCGTGACACCGACTTTTCTATCTCAACTAAAAACCTTAATTAATTGAAATATATTAATTGGTCAAGCGGACCACGAAACTAGTGAAATTAACCATAGGATTCAATAATTGACTATGGACCCCCCCCCCCCATTCGGTGTGTGGGTCTCGATTTATGTCATCTGTCAAATCGTTAGGAGGTCACATTCAAAACATTCGACGTTAACTATTCATTCACAACATCCGTTTCCTCCTTTTTACCGCAACTCTATTATTTTTTTTTTTGTATAGCACTTTATCGCATTTTTCTTTAGCCTATTTTTAATAGTTTAATGATTGCGCATTGACGGATTTTGAATACTCAATCATAGCAGCAGTGATTGCCAGAACGCTACTTCTGACTGTATTTTAGTTTTTTAAAGTTTCATAATTTAAGCGTTCTTTCAAATTATTAAGCTATTATGTAATTGAAATATGTGAAATTCACCTTACATCACCTCTTAAACCCCTTAACCGTTCGTTGTTACCATAAATGTACGACCTGATTGTACATCAACGTTTACTTACTACTTAACTCTTAAGCTATTTTCTAATGTCATTTTGTCATTTCTGATCATTCTCTTATTTTTGCGTAATGTCCTTATAATTAACAGAATATAATTCAATTCCATTGACTTAACAATAATCATCAGTCATCACTTATGCGTATGTGCTAGTTAAATGAGCGCCATACTATCATCGTCAAGCACGACTTATTTGACAAAACGTACTACTGAATATGGCGAGAAGAAGAAAAGTGTCCGACAGACCTAGATAGTGAGGATAAGATCGAAATGATCGGTAACGATCAAAATACATTTTCCAAAGTGCGGAGCAGTTTACACGACTTCAGAAATTGGTGAAGGTGTGACGAATAATTTCAAGTCGCCTCCCTGATAGAAAAGTTACGTTATTACTATTCTGTATTATGGAAGTATTAAATTCTATGATCATGGAACAGCGGGTAAAGAAATTTTTATTTATTTATACCCCAGTCGTGGGTCACGTTCTTTCAGATGGCCCAGTTACGGCTCTTATTCTCTGGAAAACGCCGACCGGTATGGGTTTCTGATTAAATTCCCTTTCACGGAAACATCAAGAGAAGCCCGTTATCCCAAATTAGAAATGTGAAAGGTAAATATTCTGGATGTGACTCCGGTCCATTTCAGCTTGAAGGGCTAAGACAGCCGCGAAGAGTCAAACTCATCAACGCGAAACTCAACCAGGGGACCAAAACTCATTCATATCAAGCACACCGGCCCACCGAACCACCCCTACCTTTCCGTACTGAAGAAATAAAACCAAAACCCTGAAAATGGAAATGAAACTTAAAAAAAAATACACTTATAAAATGGGCATTAATTGGTACATACTATCGTTACTTGAACTACAATCAAACAACCCTATTATCCCACAATGTCATATCTGCTCCATTTAGCACATAGGATCTGTTTACACTATTTCTCAACGCTATTTCAAAAATAAACTCAGGTCAATTAGCCATGCACAATTGCAAACAGGACTAACTCAGGGGAATGAATAAGTCGCTTTTGTTACAAGTGGAAACAAATAGTTTATGTATTGTTTGATAGTTATCAGATATCTTCTGCCTATCCTCGATGATTTTTGATGATGTTTCTGCATTTCGCAATCTTCATATGGTCAATCAAACGATAGGCCGACCAGAATGACAGGTACCATTCAAACAATAGGTTTATCATTCCGCAAACTACAAGAAGAAATCTCACAAAAAATTTATAATTATAGGGAATAGCAAAACAAACCTACGATAAAAACGCCCCAAAATAAAAGATACTGTAAATATATAATCCCTGCACTATGATCTGAAACGGTCGCATACCTAGGATTAATTATGCATAAATTCCTTATGGGGAGCGAGTAGGGATGGGACTCGATATGTAAAAAGACCTTGGGTATGAGAATAGGTTTTTGGGTTCCCCGTTCCGGCTTTTAAGGGAACGGGGGTGTTTCCCCATATTTCATCTGTAAATGTTTATTATATATATTATTTATTGTATATGTCTGTTAATTTGAGCCCGTTGTTCAATAATTTGTTGAAGTAGTGAAGAGCGATCAGGAATGAAGTATTTTAGAAAAACACCTTTTTCATTTTTTCCCCATGTTTCGACCATCATTCGTGTCACCTTCAACGCCTGGGTGAACTCCAAAACATATGCTGATTGTAAAAAATAATTATAAAATACATATGTAATTAATATAAATTTTGAACCAAATATTTCATACGAGTAGCAACCAACAAATACTTTGTAATTCACCCAGGCCCTGAAGATGACCCGAATAAAGGTCGAAACGTCAGCAAAAAAATGAAAAAGGTGATTTTTCTAAAATACTACATTCTTGACCTCTCCTCATTCCAGCCAATTTACCGTATACATTGTAGCCTTCATTAAAAAATTTATTTAACAAAATTTTGATCTTCACATAAATAACAGAATGAATGTGATGATTTCCTTCCCGATGGACCAGACTGATGATTTTGTATGACAAAGATGAGGTACCTTGGGTGTACAAAGCATTGTCAGCTCAAATTACATTTGTCGACCCCTAGACAATTATGGTTAAACAAGGGAATCATATAATAATCAAAACTATTTTAATTAAATGATCTATTGGGAATTTAGGTTTGATATAAGTACTCCTTCAAACGACTGTAATGAAATTTAATTGATTAATCAAGTTAAAGCAATTTTACTTTCCCTGCTTAATACTATGGAACTATGATGTGGCACTCGATATTTTATTACATTAGAAAAACTGGAATGGGCCTCTCATTGACCTCATGAGTGCCCACCTCTGTAATTGTTTAATGGGTGGTCCATTCTTTCTTTGTTTGCCAATTTTGCCTTGATTGCTGACGGTATTATAGTCACATTCTCCCTTCACACCGTTATTTTAACCCCCTCCCCCCCGATAATGTAAAATATTATTGTTTTACCATTAACGCTATACTCTCAGCCTGCTTGCTGAAATGTTTAGAAGTGCTAATAACCAATCCCAGATCTCGTTAAACGCGGGATTTCCTCGTAATGAAAACCGTGCTAAATAACACTAGAGTTGTAGGAAGAATGTCATAATCTGCGGTATGTTAGCTGTTCTTTGTTATATTGTAATCATCGCATGAGAGAACAAGGAAACGTGGTGCTATATTCGTTTCCTGGGGGAAATCCGGTGCGGTTAACATTTCATCGGGATCATCCCGTTCTAAGGAAAACTTTTAACAATTAACCCTTATTACAAGCTCAATTGTCCCTGGACTGTTATGGAGAGGGATACGTGGGAGGCCCATTCGGCCTATGTAAAACGAACATTCCGGATTGGACGGGCTAGGCTTCCCACGAACTGTTCCGCATCGGTATGTCTGATGGCGAGCGGGGTAATGATCCGGTCGAAATGAAGATCTCACACTGGCTAGATATCAATCTGAACCCTGCATCCGAGGAGCACTTAGAACGGTCATTACGGCTTACCTGTAATACGAGGGAGAGGCTGGACGAGTGGTGCTGGTTGGAATCCTCGAAGCTATCCCCGGCGTCCCTTTCGATCCCCTCATCGTCCATCTCGTTCATCTGGCGATCCTCCATACCTGAAACAAACAGAACAGACGAATGCGTTACACAACTTCGTACACCGCCGTCATTCTCGAAAGCCCTGGGAGATCGTGTTCCAGAAACGGCAGGCGATCGATATGCCGTAAAGTATCCCGGAGTGCGTGTATAATTTCCAATGATCCATACCCGATCTCTTCAACAGGCGGTCTTAATAATGTAAAATTGATGCCTCCTCTAAACTACGGCCATCACTTATAGACGACACAATTCAACAGTTACCGTTTATTAAGGTCTACTTTCAACTTGAGTAATGGGTCTGGACCGTATAAACACTTATTGGCCTATTGTACTTTAACTAGTACGAAACATAAAAGTGTCATTGAATTGTTTCTAGATTTATTAAAAATTATTGAAAGAGATTCAGATCCCAAGTTGTTTTCTCATAACCAGACACCGGATTTTATGCAGTGAAATTTGCCAAAATATGCCATAAAATGTACAGTTAAAAGCCCTGAAATATATGATAATATGCAGTAAATATGCAATGATATGCAGTACACAAGTTTTTTTACTATCATAGTAACTTTAAACAGAAATATAGATAATTAAACGAAATAGAACATTAAAACTTTTAAACTAAAAATAATTAAAATTTACAAGTACGTAGTTGTTTTTTCCCACCAACTACGAGGTTATTTGAACCGTCGGGGTGCCGGTGTGTTTGAAAAAAAAGCCCATTTGTAAGTATGTCGGGTTCGAATGCAGGGCAGCTGGATTCGAACCAGGGACCTTTACTTTACGCTGAGCGCTGTGTCAACGCCTAATTGAGCATAATTAATGTTAAGTAACTAAAGTACTTCTCTAAATTGTCTTCCGTGAAATTGTGCCTACGGTCAATCAAAATGTCTGTACTTGCAATTAATTATATTGAAATACGATCTAAGAAGGGGTTTTATAATCTTCTATACAGGGTGAATTGCTACTCGTGCTACAAACTTCACCAGTAGATTCTTGACCCTAAAATGAACAAAAAAGTTCATATTGTCCATGGTCCGATTCTCAACCATTTCAGAGTAATTTCGCTTTTTATCGATTTTGAAAGATATCACGTCCTGGCGTCGGAAAATCGTGATATCTTTTAATCTAAACATTTCTCTTAAAATCTATAAGCACCGTTGAAATCCCCGTTAATTTTTAGAGAGAATCAAAATCATAATTCCATTGAAATTTTTTAATTTAATTTAATGCCCATTTAGTATGTAATGCTTAAGAAGTTTACAAACAGCTAGAAGGTCAAGGAAGAAAGACCCAAACGTTTTGCCACCTTCATCTTCTTATTGAAAAATTAACGGGGATTTCAACGGTGCTTATAGATTTTAAGAGAAATGTTTAGATTAAAAGATATCACGATTTTCCGACGCCAGGACGTGATATCTTTCAAAATCGATAAAAAGCGAAATTACTCTGAAATGGTTGAGAATCGGACCATGGTCAATATGAACTTTTTTGTTCATTTTAGGGTCAAGAATCTACTGGTGAAGTTTGTAGCACGAGTAGCAAGTCACTCTCAAACATTAGCAATCCTTGAACCACCATTTTTTCTCTTTTTGTCATCAACATCTTGGTCTCACAACCACTAAATAAGAAAATGACGAGTGCGTTGGAAGCGTTATTAAATCAGGTAGTTTTCCTCAAATTTGCTGCCTTCTGAGACTAAAATTAGAAACTCTGGATTACTTTATACACTTTCCGATTTACACAATTTTCCACTCTTTTTGTAGTTCTGGCTGAAATAAAACACAAAAAATTAGCCCAAACATTTTGCCACCGTCATCTTCTTATTGAAAAATTAACGGGAATTTCAACGGTGCTATTAGATTTTCAGAGAAATGTTTAGATTAAAAGATATCACGATTTTCCGACGCCAGGACGTGATATCTTTCAAAATCGATAAAAAGCGAAATTACTCTGAAATGGTTGAGAATCGGACCATGGACAATATGAACTTTTTTGTTCATTTTAGGGTGAAGAATCTACTGGAGAAGTTTGTAGCACGAGTAGCAATTCACCCTGTATATACTTCTCTTCCCGTCGTTGCGATCTGTTTCAGTTTACTTCGAATTAAACCAATTTTTCGTCAACTAGTTTTTTTGGCAGATTTTTTTGTGCTTCCCCCAAAAACCAATATAATATTTTAAATATTTGGCGCGATAAATGCGATTTTGCTTGAAATCCTTCAAATATGCGATATTGTTCAAACATGAAATTTTATGCGATATTCATCAAACATGCAAAAATATGTTCTATAAAATTTAACCTACGACTACCTAGATATATGATTCGGATGGATAATTGATTTCCTCGGAACTATGTGGTGGCCAATCAAATATGCAACTGCATAAAAATCCGGCCTCTGCTCATAACCCTTTTGAAAAAATGAACGATTCAAATACGTAGAAGTAATTTTATTTTATTTATTTAATAGTAGATGAACAAAATTAGTAATTTTGATTTAAAGACGAATCTGCAAATCACATCATCAAACTTTAGAATCGGCAATTACAAATTATTTCGTTCTGACAACAAATTTAGTTTTTAATTTGAATGTAGGTTTAGTATTACTGCGTAATAAATAACAATCACAAAAACAAGATATTACTTAATTTTTAAAATTATTCGGAAATCGTGAGGTGCGGTCTGGTGTGATGTAGGTTTCATAAAAACATTTTCTTTATCGTACCAACGTTTCGATCTTTATTGAGATCATCTTCAGGGCCTTGGATTTACAAACATCGTTTAAATTTAACAAATACATGTAGTATGAGGAAAAAAGTGAATTTACACAATGCAAAAAATGTTTTTTATGTTCAATCAAAGTATTTATACTCACTCAAAGTGTTTGTTTTCTGCGTAATTGTGCCATTCTTGCGTGTCGTGTTGAGAGTACCATTTTTTAATTTTTAAGTTTTTACATAAGCTCTGCTTAATATGCGTTAATATCGCGAAAAGTTGTTCAATTATAAAAACATTTTTCTCCACGTAAAGTTTATTTAAAAATATTGTCTGAATTTATTATTCGTTCTGTTAAAACTCAATCCGCGATTACTGATTTTTGATGACGAGGTTTCTCTATTTATTGATCAGTTGTCTCAGAGTGTAATTAATATTATTACAGTAATAGTGAATTTTTCAACAATTGTCTATCCGAGACATCATTTTCAGTTGAATAGAGCGTACACGGTCGACATTTTGCACGGGAATAGTGGCGACAAGAAACTCTATCCACCTGACAACCCAAGGATGTTTTTTTTTGCGAAACCATTTGAGCGGTCACACTCTCTTCAAAATCGCAAGGTAATTATTGGGTTGTCCGGAAAATAATGCAGGATTTTGGTATTAAACAAAAAAAAAGAAACTAGTTACTTTAAAGCAATGTTCTTTAATCAAAATAATTTCCCANAATGAGTAATCCTGTAAACGTAAACAGAATATTTTATATAGATTTTTTTTAATGAAAACTTAAAATCCTGCATTATTTTCCGGACAACCCAATACTAGAGCTGGTGGACGAGCTACAGAAAGGAAGCTGCACATTTCCTTCCAGTTGATCGGCCTTGCATCGGGTCCAATTAAAAGTTGACACATTCACGTGGGACCTGTTATTTTTGACTTATGTGACGTTGAACTGAATGCCATCGAAAAGATTGTGAATTAGTGTTTAATTGATGGAAAGGGCACAACGTAAAAGGAACAAAAGGGAGCGTTCACATGCTATTAGGCCCAGTCAACCAGCTCCCCCGAATTGTCTTCCAACTGGCACCGTTTCGAAACTTCATAAAAATAAGTTAACCAATAGGAATGAAAAAAAACCTACCATAAAAAAAGATCAGTTTGCTCAATTGATAAGAAGATAATCTTATCGCAATTTAAAGAGTTATATCAAAATTCTATTGCCTTGAGCTTTTTTTATATGACGAGAAAGCCTTCGGCATGCAAACGCAATGATACACCGCGATTTTTTAAAAATTATTTGAAGTACATTACAACTACCTTCAAGTAGGTAACGAGGAACAGTGAAGGTAATATATACAAAATTAAAACCAAGAATGGAGAAAACACCCATTGGTATTATTCCAATGTCACTAAAATATTGCCTGTTTAATTGATACTTGTGTCATTATCACTTTCACTATCATCACCATCACTTCCTACGAAATCTCGTGGCCATTGTCTCTTCAGTCGGCGGGGAGAGTTTGAGGGGAGTCGTCGGGATGCGAAGTTTCTGATGTGCTGATTCACGGTAGTTGAGAGGTTTTAATGAAATTTACGGGGACGTATTTCATCTTGAACGAAAGGGAAATGTAAGTCTGTATGTAGGTTCGATACATAAAATGGACCATCTACTCTTTTTCGTAGTAGTAAGGACTGGGCAGTTTGAATACGGTGGATGTTGGACTGATCCCCACACTTCCAGTCCGTAAGTCCATACCGGCTTAACTTTGGTGTTGTAAAGCGGCCTTTTATATTTGAGAGGAAAATTAGAACGTTTGTCAAGAAGTCGTGCAAGAGCTCTATATCGTGTCATAACCTCCAGACTTTTCAATCGTTGTGAGAATTCCACGTCAGGCGTTTTTCTATGTCTGAGGTCCCGCACCTTGTCAGAAGATGGAAGAGGAATATTATTTAAGAAAACAGGGGGGAGAACTTTTTATGGGGAGTGAAGGTAATGTGGGTTGAATTGTCTGTGTTAAATTGTATCCTTTTCGTTTTACACCACGACTAGTAGTATGAGGTGTTGTTGGAGATTTCGAGTGGAAACGACAAGGTCGGATTTTGAAAAACTGAAAAACGCTGGCATTGAATTATCCTTCCTTTATTTCAAACAATTATATTTTTCGACCATTGCCTTTTTTGTGTAGGATTTATGCTATAATTCGCAAGTCCCTTTAATCGTTTAGGATTTTTATAAAAGCCTCTCCATTCAGTTAAACTTTCCCCCCCCCAAAAATTGGAAGAAGAAAGAAAACTAGAATGGCACTGTTATTGTTTAATGAAAAGTTATACACTAGTCTCTTGCTTTATGGGTTACACAAAGAGCAGAATTAATTAAAGAGATAAAAAGTCAATGTCACGAGCGGGATTCGAACCCACGATCTTCGGCTAGATGCGCCGCTGCTCTACCACTTGAGCTATAGTGACCTCGATCCACTCTGACACTAACTTCCCATCTCAACCCCACCTTTTGAATTTTCCCTCCTTTTTGCCTTTTTTCAAATTTGTGAATTGTGTAATCTATTTGATTCTCGGTGATAGATTAAATTCTCTTGTTTTAGTGGTCTGCTTGACCAATTAATATATTTCAGTTAATTAAGGTTTTTAGTTGAGATAAAAAAGTCAATGTCACAAGCGGGATTAATTCAATGTAAACAAGTGTACTGATATTTCCCACTATTGTATGCATATGTGTTCCTATTTGTGTGTAACCTGTGTGTGGAGGAGTTTAAATTAAGGGATAAACGATAATTAAACTTCTAAAAGCTTTATTTTAACCTGATCTATTTTTCGACACATCCCTTTGCTCTTATGTTTGCTTTAAAGCCGTAAATCTCAGGTTTGACCGAGAAGAAAGAATTGTGAAAAAGGACAGAGAATCTTCTCCGATTTAAGTCGGAATAGAGAAGGACTTATCGAATGGTAATTACTGTAACTCATGGTTGATGTTAGTCTTGCACAAAGGAATGCACTTTGCATTGTCTACGGAAAAAGGAAGAAGACCCCCATATTAAAGTTCATGGACACTGGTTCTTCTATTATTACATTTGGATTGATTAATTTTCAGTTTCATAAAAAATCAGTTATGATTAAATCTGGCCGGTCACGGTCAGTGATTACAGGTGGATTCGACTCGGGCTCTTGTCAACTTTTGTCTATGGGCGGAGGCGCAGGGAGTTTCGAGACCGTGTCTGAATAAAGACATAAATCATAGATTTCTTTCGTCGCTGACCACCGAGCATGAGATCATTTGATTACGTTTTAAGGTCTAAACTGGCCACCGACAAGGCCTTTCAAGGGCAAATTCTTCTCCTCCTTATAATACCTTCTGGATAACTACAGGTTTGAATTGTGGGATAAAAAGCGGTAAGACCGCAGCAAATCTATCTCCTTTCGCATAATGAAAGCCTCCGACTCGATAGTTTTCTTTGTGTACACCGGTCTAATAAGGTAAATAAGAAATTCTGTAACCTCAAGATGAGGGGAAAGACCTCCCCGCGTTTTGAATCATAAATAAAACGTCCTGTAATTTTTTTTTTCGTTTCGCAAAATGAGATGAGATTATAACACGTGTCACGAACGTAATTAATAAAACAGAATATAAGAAATTAAGCTTAAATAATGAGTGTAATGGACATTTATTCTTAATTCTCAACGTTTCATTTAAACAGTTTGGTTGTTAAGCAACGGACATTTTCAACTATGGACAACTTGACATGTTAAATAATTGCGTAAGAAAAACAAAAGAAATGAACAAAAAAAGAAATTTCTTTTGTGGAAAGTTTATACTTTGAAATATGAAAAATTTATCTTTTTTAAATTGGCTTGATCAAAACAGTGAGGATAGGCAGATCAAAATGATCGGAAACGGCCAAACTACAATTCTTAAAGTGAAATCTTCAATTTGAAATTTTGAAATTAAATCAAAGTGTTCTGATCAGAGTTCAAGATAAAAACTCTCATTTTTCACTCTCAACACAACACACAATTCAATTAATTAAGGTTATTAGTTGAGATAAAAAAGTCAGTGTCACGAGCGGAATCGAACCCTCGACCTTCGGCTTGATAAGCCGCTACTTTACCGCTTGAGCTTGTCACGATAGTTCAAGTGGTAGAGTAACGGCGTATCAAGGTCGTGGGTTCGAATCCCGCTCGTGACACTGACTTTTTTATCTCAACTAAAAACCTTAATTAAATTGGTCAACGGACCAGGAAAACTAGTGAACAACACACAATATTGGCACATCTACTCAGAATACAAACACTGAGCACTGAAGATGTTCTCAATAAAGATCGAAACGTTCGCACGATAAAGAAAATGTTTTTCTAAACCTACGCCACACCAGATCGCATCTCACGATCTCCAAATAATCATTAACTAACTGTCACTAAAACCACCCAGTTCAAGATAAAGTTGAATCAGAAAACTAGAATATCGTTGAATATGGTATCGGCCTTCGATGATAAATAGTAAAAAGCTAGATCAGAAAGGAGACCATGAAGATAAAAAAAATTGTTTTCGGATGTCACATGTTTTTTACCTTTAATTTTTATTTAACTTTTAATAATTAAGGAGCGTAGTAAGTGGCGTTGGTGATTGTGCTCAAAACGTTAGATTGGAAAGATTGTATGATGCGTATACAGGGTGTCGGGAGTAGTCTGCCTGACCTAATAAAAAAAGCACACAAAAATTCAGTATAATTTGGTAAACCCAAAAGTTGAGAAAAGGAAGGTAACAAGTTTTCCAATGTAGCAAAAGCACCTAAGAATATTGTGAACTATATTGAAATTTCTTTTGTGGAAAGTATAACATATAGTATTTGTTATTAAAAATTTATCTATTTTGAATTGGCTCGATCAAAACAGTGAGGACAGGCAGATCAAAATGATCGGAATCGGCCAAACTACCGATTCTTAAATCAGCAGATATCAAAGGGCAATCTTGAATTTGAAATTTTGAAATTTAGACAATGTTTTCTGGTCAGAGTTCGAGATAAAGTTGAATCTGAGAGAAATGAGTGAAAATACATTGTTTTGGGACGAGGGTCCCCTAAAAACCGTAACTGATGAATGATGATTCTCAGAAATTTTTACAAATCTTTTATTTGAATTAATGGTTTGACGTTAATATGTAGTGAAATAAATTGACATAAAATACAAAATACAAACAATAGAAATGATAGCACCAATAATCAGAGGTAAAATCAAGCAATAATCAATTTAGGTAAAATACTAATAATAATGAATACTCTGTCTTGTGCGATCATAATCATTAACTATAAACTTAAAAATTGAGAAAAGGAAGGAAAAAGCTTTCCCATGTAGTAAAAGGACCTAGTAATATTGTGAATTATGTTGTCTCTGTTTAGAGGGAGATGTGTTTGGACAGGAGGGTTTTAAAAGAGGTAAAGGAGGCGGTTTTGCGGAATGGCAAAGGAAGAGGATTCCAGATATTTGTAACTCGAGGTAGGAAGGACTGCTAAAACGATGGACGCTAATTATGACGAGGAAGATATAGGTCGTTGGGATAGGAGTGGGTGTTAAGAGAATGGATAGAAAATTTAATTTGAAATGGCTGGAAAATATAGTGAGGTGGACGAGAGTTCATGGATTGTTAAAGGAAGGAGCAAAGGAAATACATCCCACGGATGGAGGGATATAGCCAGAATAGGTCTCAATGTAGGTATGATGCTTAGGACATTCGGGGCACGGCGAAAATAAATCCGACAGAACAAATCATCAATTTTTTCAGACACTTATATTGTGCATTCGGAAGGCCACCATAAGCGAACAGGGGAAAGATGAGGGAGGAGACAAGGAGTGTATGAGTGGCGAAAAGTAAAACGAGCCAGGACTGGCGGAATTGAACGAGGGGTGCTTACGGGGTTCCAGGAAAGGTTTTGGTCGATGGTGACAACGAGGTTTTTTACATTGGACCAGAAGGAAATGGGCCGGTGTTTAAAAAATACACGTGGTCAATGTTACAATGTGCTGAATATTAAAAAGTTCACAAAACATTCGGCCACATGAGGTTCCCGGTCATCCTAAAAAGGACTCTGAGGGTCTTTAACGTCCGCACCTAGCCTACTCGGCCTTATCGGACGTTTTGATTCTCAAGATGAATGAAGCACCTCCCCATACGACAGGATGGTGCTACTGCCGCAGCATTGGTGTAGAGGCAGCTCAGCCCCGAAGGGCCAAGACAACCTCGCACCCCGTTGCCCATTCCTAGTGGCCGGGTCTGCATTGAGCATCAGACCGTATGCCACACGCAAAGGGCTACCTAAAGCGAAATCTCCCGCGCACTCCCTAGATAGAGAAGGCGACTCTATCTCCCAGAGTATTGGGGCTTCCCTAGCGTAGAAACTACCGGATCCGCCCCGGCCGCGGTTTCGTTTAAAGTGGAATTTCTAACTACCCCCTAGAGGAGTACCGCCTACGGTAAAAGTCTCCAATCGAGCTCAGCCTACACCTACGTGCAAAGCATACTCGAGTAGGAGCAACCGATTCACTACCCGTTCCCTTCCGCCACTACTCACGCATTCGAGGGACTTTTCAACATAATCATAGCGTCCTCAACGCTTATACGCTGGCGTCCGAGCGCCGTATCCGTGAGGCCGGGTGTATAACGTTGGTCATACGCAAGCTTCGTGCAAAGGTCACAGGTAGAAGACAGCCTCTTCTCTAAGTTCCCGCCAGGGGCGTCGCCACGTACCACTACGAATCCATTCCCATTGTAACAGGGGCTGAATTTGGAACATTTCTGTTACCCCGCAGATGATTATGCACCCTCCCCCGTCTGTGCAGAAAGGATCTGGTACCCTAACCCTCGTGTGCCTCTGATAAGGCACACGCCGCCCATGCCGACCCGAGGCCGACACGAGTACAGCTTATGCTTTAGCCCTCTGGACTGCACCATTATTTTGTGCCCGGACACCCGGACTTGTAACCAAGGGTTGGGAGGATAGAATGAAGGAACCTGGATTTATAAAGGGAGGTGGATGAGTACACGAGGTGGGCCGATTCGGGATCTCGAGCCTCAACCACACTATACCACCGTCGTCGCTGTAGTTCCACATTGAGTGGGCCACAACTCCCTGGGTGGGTACATTCGGCTACCATTAAATTTCATATTTTGTACTGGAATAAATATACATTTTTTACATATAAATTGTATGAATTCAAACAGTCAGCAAACGAGCACGTTGTTTTGATACGGGTAGCGAATTTTATAAGTTTACATTTTTTGTCATTATTTATATATAAGTTTAAACATGACACGGCAGTATTTGTGATCGTTTATTGTAAAGGTCGAATTAGTCAATTTGTCAACGTTGAAAAGGTCGGAACTTTGATTAAAAACTTTCCTTCGTGCCTGTTTTCCTTCGGCGACAAACCATGGGCATTTTGAAACCCGGGCCGTTTGTCATAATGGCATGAGGCCTTGGTGAAGATCGTGAAGAGGGCGACAGCTAATAAGCTATAAAAGCTCAATTTATGTATTTCACTGTTCTTTCGAGGAAATTGCCCGTTATTGCGGAGAAGAGGTGTGTCGATAAGTATGTGTCACGTTAAAAAGGTTCCAAGTTTGTGTGGAAAGGAGAAGTGGACTTTTTCACTATAATTCGTGTATTGATTATCTGCACAACTTACAACAGAGAGGGAAGTAGAAAAACCCCGAAACCAAAATCGAAGAAGGGACGCTGGTCCTACTACGAGACGAAACGCGCCACCGCTACATTGGCCACGAGGACGAGTAACCCACTGCTGCCGAGGTCAAGATGGAATAACAAGATTTGTCAAAGTAAACCAAAAGGCGTCTAAACACGCACACTGGCGACTCTGTCAATACCTGCCCTACTACAAGCAACAAGTGGTGGCACCAACGACGATATGGTACACAATGCTGTACGAAATACTCCTATCAATGATCAATTTGAACACTGATACAAATTGGTTTCGAGAAACGCCTCGAGACCAGATCCGGGACTTCTTAACATTTTAGAACGACAACTCGAGCCTGGAAAGAAGGATCGGAAGTACCAAGGGAAGATTAAACCAAGAGTTTCTGTCTAAACTAGATTTCTGGATTGTTAATATAATGGCATGGCATGGAAACTTTAGCACCTAGTCTGAAAAGGAAAAGACATGGTGGCTAGTGACTATTACGTAAAACTCACTAGTTTTCGTGGTCCGCTTGACCAATTAATAGCTTTCAATTGATTAAGGTTTTTAGTTGAGGTAAAGAAGTCAGTGTCACGAGCGGGATTCGAACCCACGATCTTCGGCTAGATACGCCGCTGCTCTATTACTTGACACTAACTTCATTTGTCGCTGAGAATCAAATAGATTACACGACATTTGAAAAATGGCAAAAAGGAGGGAAAATTCAAAAGGTGGGGTTGAGTTGGGAAATTAGTGTCCGAGTGGATCGAGGTCACGATAGCTCACGTGGTAGAGCAGCGGCGTATCTAGCCGAAGATCGTGGGTTCGAATCCCGCTCGTGACACTGACTTTTTATCTCAACTAAAAACCTTAATTAATTGCAAGATTACGTAAAACTTTAAAATTGTAAATAATATAAATGCATTTTTTTTGCTTTAGTCTCTACTATTTGTTAAATTGTAAACATTCGTTTCTCCTTCTTATTATTTGTAAATTAATATGTACTTGCTCTTATACTGTGTAAAAGAGTGGGTCTGTCACCGGGCATAACCCTACATCATGTCACACGTAAATTAGGGCCTTAACATAACACCTTTCTTATTGTAAATTCAGCGAAACTAGATTGTTACAATAAAGTACGTACAATCATGAAAAAAACTAAATATATGTATTTTTGTCGTTATATTAATTACAACAGGCTCATTTTAATGTAAGCGAAATGAAATAAGACCAAAAATTCATGAGTTTTTATAAAAATTATTTAATTACAATGGTTTTGCAGAAAATGTATCAAAACACCGGAATACCATTTACCCATACAATGAATTTAAGTAACAATTTATTAGATGGTTTTGCTCATAAAATTTAACTGACAATTTATTTCACGGTTTTGCTCAAAATAATATATTAAGAACAAAAGAGGGGTGCGATTGCGGTACTGATTTGTGATACACGCTGTGTGACTGTCCGTGGCGTTTGCTTGACGACGAACAGATGTGCACACCCTACCAAAACGAGACAAGGTGTCGGGTATCATCGGGTAGTGTCAGGTTAAGTTGTGTCGAGTGTGTTCCACACTTAAGGAAAATTGGATGGATTTAAAAATTTATCATCCCTTCGATCTAAGAATAATAAAGACATCATAAATATTGTACATAGGTCTAGATTCAGACTTCATCCAGTACGTAGTGCAAAATATATTTGTAGCCAGAGTGATTTTTTTTTATCAGACAGATCTGCGTCAACCTGGACTGACTAGTTATCAACAGGATTCATTATGAACCACCTAAGCTCATTTTTTACCAAATATAAAAATTACGAATGGAGCGGATCAGCGTTATGCAACCCTTTTCTAAAGAGGATATTCCAGAAGTGAATCTATTAACGGAAATTCCTTCCGGAACAGGTGGACGATCAATTAGCCGATAGGGTCGTGCGTACTTCCTGGAGGAGCGACCTTGAGCTTTTCCATCTTAGCGGCAGACCAAGGCCGCTGAAGAGAAAGCCGAGATCGACTTCGTCCACCGCATCTTCACCTCTCTACCAACACGACCAGAACGCCCAACGAAGCGTCCTCCCTCGGTTGAGCTAGAAGAATGGTTTTCAAATTACGGTCAGGAGCGTTATGCAATCCTGGATAAGCCTTGTCCGGCAATCCTCTTTCGGAACGTTTATCGGCCGTCCAGTGGAGGTTACTCGCCACAAACAAGCACAAAGCATAAACGTGCATTTCCCATGGAAAAAAAAGAAGAAACAATTTTACCTTGCAACAGACAAACGTTCTAAATTCTTAAACAATTCTTATTTACAATTATAATTAGATAATCTACCTAAGTGCAAGCCTGCAATCTTGGTTGAGCTCGTTGAGTGTAAACATACTATTGTTCAACTTTTTGTATGTGACTTGCCCTTTAAAAAGGCAACGTACTCTCCCCCAACATCATTGGAAACGGACGCCTAAAAAATGCTAAAATCTAAAATCTTCATAGGAAGAGAAAGCTAGTCCAAATGAGCGGACCATTACAGAAGTAATTTAAAGAATCGAGAAAGTATTGATAACAATGTTGAAATCATACAAGGGCTGTGGTGACCGAGGAAGACGGATACGCAATACCGTGGAAGCATGTCTCAGCCATCCAATATGTATTAAATATAACAACGACTACTAGACAGTATGCTCGAACATTCACCTAAGGTTGCTACATGCCAATGAAAAATACAAATATTGGGTGCTGTGAAAGCAATTTTTCCTCAATTCCTACATAAATCCATAAATTAAGAAACCAAAGATTACAGTAAAGCATACGTTTATGACGTGGCCATTTATATTAAATTTGTACCATTCACTGATAAACTTTACAACAAATTTGATCTATATGTGGGTTATATGTCTCCATGTCCCAACAACATCTAACAACTAAATGACGAAATTGTTTTAAACGAACTAAATTCAGAGAGCACGTTTCATACCACTCAAGGAACAAACCGAAATTGGCACACTTCAACGTTTAGAAAGGGCTTGTAAAATTCTGTGCTTCGATTGAAGTCAAGGTTGATAGACTAACAACAAAACGTACCATTCCAAACTACCCCATCATCCGAACCCTTTCGTCAACAACTGTCATCGATCACATTACCTAATTGTCCTAACAGAAGACAAGCGTCCGTGGCCTTGCGTCAACCTGATACTTGACACCGGTCTCCAAGGATGGAATCCATCTCGCTCATCGTATTGATCACTGGATAGTTGCTATTCAAGTTTCCGTGAACAATATTTCCGTGTGTTAATATTGTTTATATGTAAATATTAAATGTTTTACTTGTTGCGGAGGGTGAAAACTCAGTAAAAAGAATTTTCTTTTTAATTAATGCCTTCAGAGAAAAATCATAACAATAAAAATGATAATGTGGGAAGTTTAGGTGCCATCACGAACAACTGAGGACATCGCCGGCCCTATAGTGTTTTTACTTCTTTTTTTATGGTCTTTCACGCGTACTTATCAGGCTGCAGCGCATTTCAGCGTCTTGAACTCTGCTTTTATATGGAAACTAAATGGTCATCCTAAAATGCTAGCTTCTCATTTGTACCTCATGTTGTCAACTATAGACTAAATATAGGATATATATTGCACCACCTATACGCATAGAAGTCTGGTCATATTTACCCCCCCCCCCAGTGTACCCCACTCCATTCCCGCTAATAACTTACGTTAGCACAATTACACAGAAGACAAACACTTCGAGCCCTGAAGATGATCTCAATAAAGATCGAAACGTTGGCACGATAAAGAAAATGTTTTTCTGAAACCTACATCACAGCAGACCAAATCTCAAGATTTCTGAATAAGTAATAACTTACTTTTACTCTCCGGATGTCACCTCATATTCTTCAGAGGCGAGGTTACTAACTTTTCCATTCACGCTAATAAATTACATTCATCCAACCAATTAACATAAACCTTATATAGACCCAACACAAACACACACATACAATATATATATTTAAAAAACCCAATTAGCCCTGAATTACCGGAATAGCTCGACCTGTGCCCGCCGCTGTACTCAAAAAAGTCATAACAATTTATGCAATAACGAATTACACTATGCGCGGAAAAATCGAACAGACCTTTATTTATTATATCTTCATCTGTAAAATTGTTATCGTACATGGTCATTTTTTATATGATTTTTATAGATGTAATAATATCTCATCCTAAATCCCTTTAATCGCCTAATATCTCCATGAATCGTAAAAATACGACTAGATGGAGATTAAGTGGTGTACAAGTTGTCGTCGAATCTGCTAAATTTAGCAATAAGACTGCTGGGGCCGAGAAAACCCGAAGGCAGGGAAAGATACTCCATCTCCACTTTCTTAGGTGTTGTCTTTATAATAATGGAGTTCCATGTGTTTTTACCGCCTATTGTTTTCTCGCGACCCGCTCCCGGGAAGCCTATCGGAGGTGAAACTGTGTTTTGTAAAGTTGAAATGTGTCTCTCTGTGGTCCCTTTAGAATTCGGCCCCACTGACATGTTAATAGGTATCCCATTGTTTTCCTTATAATCAACACGACAGCAGCATTGAAACGTGTGAAGGCGCCGATCTGCTTCTTTCCATTTGAAACTCAGTGCTACCGAAAAGAAAGTTACATTTTAATTAATACGAAACGTGTTTCTAAAAATAACTTTTTGCCATTTGTGAGCCATTGTATAATTATCATAATCACATCGATAGAAAGATGGGAAGAGTAATGTTATTAGTGTAAAGTTCACTAAATAAGTTCGTTAGCGCAAACTGTACAATGTATAGTGATGGTTAGGCGCCCTATATTCCCTATATATAATAGTAGTATGAGGAACAAGAAAGAGGAAATTTTGCTTTCTCCTAGAATACTACTTGTTTGTTTGTTTGCAGACAGCTAATCAATCTACTAATAAATAAAGAAACCCTGCTTCTTCAGTAAGAGGGTCAGAGGTTGTGTCTGGAAAGGAGGGTGGGCTTCCTAAATATTACGTTATATGGTGCCATTATCATTTTACAGTCTACTTCCGAGATAGCCAAGGTAATAAATACAGTATGAAATATAAGGATGGTATCGGGGATAATAAAAAAAAAGTACTTTTCAATTATATAGGTAGAAAGCCCTTCTTTACCACATGCTTGGTCCGCTTGAGCAATTAATGTCTTTCAATTAATGAAGTTTTTTAATTGAGATAAAAAAATCAGTGTCACGAGCGGGATTCGAACCCACGACCTTTGGCTAGATACGCCCCTACTCTACCACTTGAGCTATCGTGACTTGGATCCACTCGGACACCAACTTTCCATCTCAACCCCACGTTTTGAATTTTCCCTCCTTTTTTGCCATTTTTCAAATGTCATGTAATCTATTTGATTCTCGGGGACAAATGAAATGGCCTCGGAGAGCTTTAGTGAAATCTACTTCATTTTAACTGATTAAATTCACTAGTTTTCGTGGTCCGCTTGACCAATTAATATCTTTCAATTAATGAAATTTTTTAATTGAGATAAAAATGTCAGTGTCACGAGCGGGATTCGAACCCACGACATTTGGCTAGATACGCCGCTACTCTACCACTTGAGCTATCGTGACTTGGATCTACTCGGACACCAACTTCCCATCTCAACCCCACCTTTTGAATTTTCCCTCCTTTTTTGCCATTTTTCAAATGTCATGTAATCTATTTGATTCTCGGCGACAAATGAAATGGCCACGGATAGCTTTAGTGAAATATACTTCATTTTAACTTATTAAATTCACTAGTTTTCGTGGTCCGCTTGACCAATTAATATCTTTCAATTAATGAAGGTTTTTAGTTGAGATAAAGTCACTATACCTCAAGTGGTAGAGTAGCGGCGTATCTAGCCGAAGGTCGTGGGTTCGAATCCCCCTTGTGACACTGACTTTTTTATCTCAACTAAAATCCTTCATCAAATGAAAAAAAAAATAGACAAAATATTATATTAAAAATTATTATGAATTAATTATATAAGGTAATGACATGGACTAATATGGAATAAACAACCAAGACATTGTACAGTTGTATGAACTGAAAAACAGTTGTGAAAATTCGGGATGGATCCGCAACCGAAAAAAATGCCGGTGAAGAAAAATGAACGCCCGTTTACAATTCGCCAGGCTCTCCAAACTGGGCTGTCCACATTCATCCACAGTCGGTCCACACCACAATGAACGGAGGGTCACGGTTCGTTTTAATAAAACGAGCCTACATTGTCAAGAAAAACAAAATAAAACCCTAAAACAAATGTGTGTAACCGTGTTTAAACCAACACCATGAAAAAATCCATCGTATGTTATGATACAGGGAATTTTACGAAACAAATCTTTCATATAAACTTGATATAAAACGAGAATAGACAAAAATTCGAACAGATTGGCATATCGCCGCGTAAACCTTTTACCGTACACAAAACCGAAAAGAGGTACCAAACTTCCCACCTCTGTGGATATTACTACAAAATATTTGAGGAGAATGGTACGCATGATGCTTTGCCTCTAGAAAAATGAGATTGTTTCCGTATGTGAGGACTCGAACAAACGAGATATGTGTTTAAATTCAGACTTAGAAAAATTGTAATAACGTTCACACCTCTGATAGCAATAAAGTCCATCTTCTTCAATTTGAAAACGAAACAAAATTATACTCCTATGGTAAAAATTGATTCATTAACACATTCTATCCCGATGCCTTTGAAATCATGTAATTCAAGCAACGTTTCGTACAGTGTGATATAACTCGCTTTTTCTTTTAAAAAAAACTACCTATTCTTTAAAACTTAAATGATTTGACGAAAAAATTTTATTTTACGCCTTGATTCATGAGGTTATTATTTTTATATTTCATTTTTTATTTTATCTATTGCCTGTTGCAGAGCACTTTTCTTGTGAATTAAGAAATTAGGATATGCAGGTGGTAGTATCGGGTTGTCCGGAAAATAATGCAGGATTTTAAGTTTTCATTAAAAAAAATCTATATAAAATATTCTGTTTACGTTTACAGGATTACTCATTTGTATGAATNTTTGATTAAAGAACATTGCTTTAAAGTAACTAGTTTCTTTTTTTTTGTTTAATACCAAAATCCTGCATTATTTTCCGGACAACCCAATAATATTTAAGCAATGCTCAATGTTGTGAGATTTCCTCTTGAGGTCTGAGGGGTGATGGACCGGTAGATTGGTCGTCGGAAACTGTTGATGACGAAAAGCCGATGTGAGACTGACAGACCACAACAGCAACTGGAAGGATGACAAAAGAATACGCGACAGTGGACAGAGAGGAAAAGTCCATTCGATTCCAACCGCAATTTCTATTGCAATGTTACAAAACCGATGAAAGTTCCGGCTACTTCATAAAGAAATTCCGCGAAGATGCCGGGCACTCGGGAAGACGGCGCCTAACCACTTTCTCCACACGTCCAAAGCAACGTGCTTCACCCGACAGATTTTCTCTCGAGGTCAACAAGACGTGGCTGAAATGTCATTTTACCCGGTGAACAACAGGAATGAACTAGTTCGATCTTCGGGTTTATATTATTTTCTCAAGAATCTTACTTTTAATCACCGACTTTATGCTCAAGACTACTTAATTGAACGGATTCTTAGATTCATCATTCCTGATTATATACGTTATATTTAATAAACTAGAGAACAAATTAAAAAATAATCATAAATAGATAGATTGATTAGATACATAGATAGTCAAATAGATAGAGAGAGCGAGAGAGAGAGAGAGAGAGAGAGAGAGAGAGAGAGAGAGAGAGAGAGAGAGACGTATAGACAAAGAGAGGTAGATATACAGAGAGATAAATAGAACACACACATGGAAAAACAAATATATGGATATAGATAGAGTGAAAGATAAATAAGTAGGTAGATAGATAAGTAGACATAGATAGAGAGAGAGATAAAATGAAGAGATAGGTAGATAGATATGTAAAAAGAGAGTGAGGTGAAAGAAAATAAAAGCGAGGGACAAAGAGGGAATGAGAGAGGGGGAGGGGGAGAGAAATAGAAAGAGAAAGAGGAGGAGGAGGAGAGAGTGAGAGAGAGAAAGTGAGATAGAGATAGAGATAGAGAGATAGAGAAAGAGAAAGAGAGAGAGAGAGAGAGAGAGAGAGAGAGAGAGAGAGAGAGAGAGAGAGAGAGAGAGAGAGAGTAAAAGGTGAACGAAAATAACAGCGAGAGAGGGTGGGAGGGGGACACGGAGAGACATGCAGACAAAGAGAGGTAGATATACAGAGAGATAAATAGAACAACACATACATGGAAAAAATATACGGATATATGGATATATGTAGAGAGAAAGATAAATAAGTAGGTAGGAAAGTAGGTAGAGAGAGAGAAAATGGAGAGATAAGTAGATAGATAAATAAATAGAGAGTGAGGTGAAAGAAAATAAAAGCGAGGGACAATGATAGAGAGAGAGAGAGAGAGAGAGAACTATAGAGAAAAAAATAGATAAGATAAATTAAACGGATGGATAGTATAAATTGATACACATAGATTAGATATATAGATACGTGGATATAGATAGATCAAAATAGAAAGAAATAGTTAGATAAATAGATAGATCGGTAGACTGATAGAGAGGGAGTGAGGTGAAAGAATAGGGAAGCGAGTGAGAGAGAAATGTAGAGAAAAAGATAGATAGATAGAGTAGATAAAGAAATACACATATATGGAAAAACATACATAGTAAGATCTATGTAGATAGAGAAAGGATAGATAAGAAACGGAGTGAGGTGAAAGAATAGGGAAGCGAGTGAGAGAGAAATGTAGAGAAAAAGATAGATAGATAGAGTAGATAAAGAAATACACATATATGGAAAAACATACATAGTAAGATCTATGTAGATAGAGAAAGGATAGATAAGAAACGGAGTGAGGTGAAAGAATAGTGAAACATATACAAAGAGAGAGAGAGAGAGATGGATAAAGGGATAATAGGAAAAATAGATGCACATACGAAGAACAACATAATTAGACAGATAGGTATATTATACGATAGATCGATCGATTTAGATCGATACAGATATACGGTTAGTTAGAGATTGACAGATAGAAGATGTTATGCTCACATAAACACACCTAAATTAATGCCGTTTAATTTACGCCCAAAGGTTCACAGTAAGTTTGAAACCTAATAAAGGAACATTTCAGTGGAAAACATAGAACATATGTGAACATAAATGTATTATAGACTGAATGAAACTAATTTTATAAGACTAATTTTAAAGGACAAGGGAAATATTGATTTAAAAACATAAGGAAAAATATTTATGCTATTTACTAAGTAAATATTACTGATTGTTAATCAAGGTTTTTAGTTGAGATAAAAAGACAGTGTCACGAGCGGGATTCGAACCCACGACCTTCGGCTAGATACGCTGCTGCTGTACCACTTGAGCTATCGTGACCTCGAATCTAGCCGAAGATCGTGGGTTCGAATCCCGCTCGTGACACTGACCTTTTTATCTCAACTAAAAACCTTAATTAATGGAAAGATATTAATTGGTCAAGCGGACCACGAAACTAGGGAATTACTGATTGTGTTCATTATTTTCCTTCAATTTTAAACCGTAGCGTTGACAAATGGTTTTTAGTTCATGTTTAAGGTATAATTTTTAATAACTGGTTCTATCCAATCTCAATATCTTTAATTGTTGTCATTACGCGTCGCGGATAAACATACATATGTGGAGTGCGATGCCTCTGAGACCTCCTTGTCGCGGATGAAATACATACTTTGGAATAGCGAACGAGTATTTTCCAAAAACTTAAAAATCATCGTATCAACGAGGGAAATGAACCTTGGTTGAGTGAGTGAGCCTTCATCTACGTTAGTTTATTTTTTACGTTTAGCGTCCCGGTAAATTTTGGTACTGTTATTTGCGAGCGAATTTGTAACATACCCATGTGATTGTGTTTGATCTCAAAACGAAAAATATACGAGATGTTATTTCTCTTAGCACAATTATGTGTGGATTCTGTACATAAGTTGGAAGGGCCGACGCTATTTCCGAATTATGTAAATAAAGGATGCTCCGGATTGTACGGAAACGCGGCTCCGGGGATCATTCAGCGCACGAACGCTTTCGTAACATCCTCCGGCCCTCGGTAATTCCGATGCGGGATGGTCACGTTGTAAAACAAAAACAAAAACCAAAAAAAAAAGAGGAGAGGATAATAGGGTAAAATAAACGCCGGCTAGACTCGATCGACATTCACGCTCAATCCGAGCCCTCGCAAACCAAGTCGGGGCTTATCCTACCACCTTAAACTTTAAAAATCTGTCCAATAGTAGATGTTCGTTATTGTAGGTGTATTCTTTATCCCAAGGTTGGAAGATGAAAATGATTATTTTAAAAGTGCCTTAGAACCTTTTTCGGCCTTAGAAGAAAATAAATAGAGCAAATGGTAACAAAAGAATCGACGAGAAAAACAAATATCGATCCTATGAGGTCGCCAGATAATCGCCGAGGAAGTCGGAACGGCCACCTCGCTTTGTCCTCCCCGCTGATTCATACGCACAGAGCATGTCCACGGCCGGATATGTTACAATATGAGCTGGATTTATCGTGTCAAAAGGTTGGGAACGGCCTGGGCGTGGACGACACACACTATTCACTTTCCGTCCAATAAACATTATTCATATGCGAAGTGAGTCCCACTATCGCATCCAGTGGAATTTACATTTCGAAAATACCAACAATTTTTGATCGTTTTATTTTTATGTTCATTCAGTTAACTTATATGACGTTTAGAGACAACGTAACATAAATGTACATTCAAATTTTACTGGGAAAACGTGAGATGCGGTTTGGTGTGATGTAGGTTTCAGAAAAACATTTTCTTTATCGTGCCAACGTTTCGATCTTTATTGAGATCATCTTCAGGGCTCAAAGTGTTTGTTTTCTGCTTAATTGTGCCATTCTTGTGCCATTCAGATTGCCCAACAAGACACGCAAGAATGGCACAATTACGCAGAAAACAAACACTTTGAGCCCTGAAGATGATCTAAATAAAGATCGAAACGTTGGCACGATAAATAAAATGTTTTTCTGAAACCTAAGTCACACCAGACCGCATCTCACGATTACCGAATAATCATCTACTAACTGTCACTAATACCACACATTCAAATTTTACTTTCTTTACTTTTTCTGCAAATGATAAGAAACTTTTTTAAACCGTTTAAAAGTAAAGATTTTGCGTAGTTTTCTTTAGGTTTTTGTTGTACAACACAGGATACATTTTTTAAACTTGGGCGACGTTTCGGTACTAGGAAGGTACTAAAATAATACCGAAACGTCGCCAAAGTTAAAAAAGTTCTGCGATTTTACTAAATAGCCCTTGCCTCTATACCCAAGAAATAACACCGTGTTTTATTTTTATTTTATAGAAGGAATCATCAACACTTTTACTACTTACGAAGGTTATGTTTCGACTTGGCCGAAGGATATGAAAGATATATTTTTCTAATTCGACATTGTAGTGTAATACTTAACCGAAATCGTTATGGGATTGTATAATCCATTTATTTATTTATTTAACATAACTGGCAAAATAACGCCGTCGTTCCAACATCCGTTTTATTCACTAAGGAGATTATAAAAATCAACATGCTCATCTATGTTTCCTATTTTTCCAGCGTATAAAACTCATATTTGTAAACATTCTAGAAGGCTCGGAAAGAACAATGACCTTCAGCGAACTTTATACAAGTAATGATCGGTGTAGTTTCAGCGAACGTGCCGGGGCTTCGGTTTTTCAGGTAAGTAGCACCGTTCGGCGATAGAGACTGCCTTGTACAAACAATCATCACGTACCGAGGTGAGAATGGTAACCACCGACTTGGAACTTTATAGTCCAATCAAATCAACTCCTAGCAGTTTCGCCCGACTATTTTCTAGTTTCGTTCTTGTAAATTTGACCAAGTATCCATTTCCTAACTGAAGGACGGTAAAGACACAAAATACGCAAGGGGTGAAAAGAATTCCAAATTACGACTCGATAATAAAAGAGATAGGAAGTCGTGCTTGATTGACCGAAACGGCCGACCAGCCCAAGGACCCAACGGACCGAACAGACAAACAACTCCGACTGAATTAATAATAAAATACCCACAGCTTCATCAAGAAAGACTTGACATCCAGAGAATAAAATGGTACGAGGACACTAGCGAGAGAAAGAGACTGGATCCCACTCATTTGTAACTTTCTCCAGCCCTGGAAAAGAACGGGCGCAGGAGACAAATCGCGAGTATTGTTCGCAGATGGCGAATCTCGGCCGACATACCCGAGAACGGTCACAAACAAGGGGCGACCACGTGAGGAAACTCCAAAATAATTATATTTTTTACCCAAACAATTAATTTTTCCATTTTAGACACAGATCGGCTAATTTCACGGCTTTAATGAGGATTTCCATAAATATTATTAAATTCAGTTAAACTGATTTCCCTTTCGGACATAAATTAAACTTACTTTGTCTTGTAATATTTCCAAACTTTTTTCTTAAGAGTCGATTTTTTCCAATATTTCAATATTTTGAAACAATATTTTTTTCGCCCAAGCCAAAACTTTTCCATTTTAACCCCAGTCTGGCTAATTTCATAGCTTTAACGAACATTTCCACAAATATTATTAAATTCAGTTATACCGATTTTCTTTTCGGACTAAAATTCAACTTATTTTCTTTTGCAATATTTCCCTACTTTTCTTAAGAGTGCATTTTTTCCAATATTTCAATATTTTGAAATAATTATATTTTTTCGCCCAAACAAAAAATTTTTCATTTTAGCCACAGTTTGGCTAATTTCACAGGTTTAACGAGCATTTCCATAAATATTATTAAAATCAGGTAAACTGATTATCTCTTCGGACTAAAATTCAACTTATTTTCTTTTGTAATATTTCCGTACTTTTCTTAAGTCTATTTTTTCAGTATTTCAAAATTTTAAAATTGCTTTGATTAAGATTTCCATAAATAATATTAAATTCATTTGAACTTATTTCCCTTTCGGACTTAAATTAAACTTACTTTTTCTTGTAATATTTCCGTACTTTTTTCTTAAGAGTCGATTGTTTTCCAATATTTCAATATTTTGAACCAATTATATTTTTTTCGCCCAAACCAAAAATTTTCCATTTTAACCACAGCCTGGCTAATTTCATAGCTTTAACGAACATTTCCACAAATATGATTAAATTCGGTTAAATTGATTTTCCTTTCAGACTAAAATGCAACTTATTTTCTTTTGCAATATTTCCGTACTTTTCTTAAGAGTCCATTTTTTCCAATATTTCGATATATAGATATAATTATATTTTTCACCCAAATTTTTTTTTTCATTTTAGCCACATTTTGGCTAATTTCACAGCTTTAACGAGCATTTCCATAAATATTATTAAATTAATTTAAACTGATTTTCTTTTAGGACTAAAATTCAACTTATTTTCTTTTGTAATATTCCCGTACGTCTTCTTAAGAGTCTGTTTTTTCCAGTATTTCAAAATTTTAAAATTGCTTTGATTAAGTTTTCATAAATATTATTAAATTCATTTAAACTGATTTCCCTTTCGGACTTCATTTCTTTGGTAATATTTCCGTACTTTTTCGAAATAATTTATTTTTTCCAATATTTTCTTCCATATTATAAATAAAGTTTTAAATCCTTATAAAAACTTTGGATATGGAGGAATGTTACATGTGCCAACTGACAAAGGAGCTTATAGGGATAAGGATGATGATGATGATAGGAGTAAAAGAGGCGGCCACAAGGCCTTCTGCATCTCGACCTGAGATCTATTGTGCTCTTCTGTTTTTTCAACTCACTGGCCGGCTTCAGGTTGTTAATTAACCACCATAGCCTTGCCAGCGGCTTCTTACTTGTGGTTTTTCCAGTCTTAGTTGCAAGAACTTGCACCTACATAGACAAGGAACTTGTAAGTAAACAACGTTAAAATCTGATTTAACCAAACCCTCTAATTAGCTCAATGATCTTGTATTGAACATTAAACCATTCCCCCATTGAGAAAAAACCCTTATTTCCATCAGTTTTCATGATGGGTTTCTATTTACGATCAATAACAAACGTTTGAGTCGGGAGGCGGAAAAAGAGTTAAAGGCCACGACCATCCCGGCATCCACCCGTAGGGAAGAGTCGTGAACCGGTGAAAGTGAAACGACCCGCCCTTGAACTCCCTTCTTCCTCTGGGATCGGGATTTCGCGTGACGGAGAGCATCCGCCTCGTCCTTATCCTCATCACATCCACATATTTCGTGCGGCAATAAGCCATTGGAGGCCGGACAAATTAAGGATCCGCCCACGTTTATCGGCTTTGTGTTCATTTTCAGCTGAAGAGAGGAAATCTAAGGAATATAACTTGAATTTCGACTTCGATTTTCAAAGGGAAAACAAGGTAACAAACAATATAAACAGTCGCCCTCAGGCCGTAGCATGTCCTTTTCATTCAAATTATTAATTAATCATCGTCATCTTTAATTTTTCTTTACTGCCAATGAAACTCACTCAATATAATTTGTCTGTAGATGTACTAGCTTTATTAAGACCATACGCATTATCATTAGGAATGCTTAGTTCAGGGAGTGTTGTACTCCGATAATGCCTACAATGATTTCATATCATTAGGCATGAAGAATATTGACAAAACTGGAATGTTAGTGAATGTTTTTTCCCCAATAAATTTTATTGATTAAAACTGTTAATTTTACACTGTCTAATACTGATACTAATATTCAATTAATTGGTAAAGCGGACCACGAAAAATATTGAATTTAACTGATACTAATGCTCACAAAGTACTGTCATAGTTTAAGTAGCTGATGTTAGTAGTGGACGAATCGCATCTTAGCTCTCAACCAATCTGAACAAAGTCTAACCAAAACATCGCAATGAAAGTTATAAAGTAAAAATTATTTTGGTTCTGAACGAATTAGAAATAGTGTCTTACAAAAAGAAATGTATTCTAAATTTGTCTGAACTCATTGATAACGATTTTATGTGTAGGATGATGGATATTTTTATTTTATTCGTCTTGATCCGTTTGACAAAAAGGAGGATCTGCAAGACCATACATACGCCCTGAACCTATACTTTGGATAACAAAAACAAATAGAGAATCCTCCATCGCAGAATGGGTCCAAACAAAACAAAAGGAGAAGTGGATAAACTCTAGCGGTGCTAGACATAGTAAACTTATGGTGAAACAACACTAAAAAGACTGGCAAAAATTGGAGAGAGCCAAACTCAGAGGAGTGGTAGGACTACTAACCTGTCACTGGAATCTGAGAAAACATCTACACAACATGGGCATATACAATGATGATCCCATTTGCAAATTATGTAATGAGGAGGAAGAGACAGCCATCCATATCATCTTCAATCTGCGAAGCAACAGCTCAATGGAGATTTAACCTAATGTAAGGGGGGATCAAATTGCAGCAGCGACATTCAATGACCTGATACTTCTAAGAAGAAGGATTGAGTCCATTGCACTTAACTAAGGAACTAGGAAGGTACAGTAAGCCAGAAGGCTGCAGTGCCTGGGGAGAGCAAACCCCACTTCCTAGTATCCTTTTTATCATACCATACTATCCACGCCTAATGACCTACAATTGAATTTTTTCTGTGCTTATAAATACATCTACCTACAATTTTACTAATAAATTTGAATTTTTGTGTGTGTTTATAAAACCTTTTTTTTTCTACTTCAACCACTTATTGAACCTCCATAAGTGGTTGAAGTAGAAAAAAAAGGGATCGAGTTTTAGAAAAATACATAAACATACAACAAACATGACACTACAGAAATAACACTACAAGTTATGCCTTGAAGAAGACGCGAATAAAGGTCGAAACGTCGGCAATAAAATGAAAAATGTGTTTTTTGAAATACATCCAACTTGTCCGTTCCTCATAACTTAAACCACTTATTGTTTATGGAACGTTAAACCAGAAGTAAAAATTGAAATTTTCATAAGGAAGTTTTAAAAAATTGAACTTCACTGTTGTCCATAAATCTTATGTGACCATTGTATATCGCGCAGCACCTTACAATTTAATTATTCAGAAATCGTGAGATGCGATCTGGTGTGATGTAGGTTTCAGAAAAACATTTTCTTTATCGTGCCAACGTTTCGATCTTTATTGAGATCATCTTCCGGGCCTGGGATGATCTCAATAAAGATCGAAACGTTGGCACGATAAAGAAAATGTTTTTCTGAAACCTACATCACACCAGACCGCATCTCACGATTTCTGAATAATTATCGACTAACGGTCACTACTCACTACACATTTACAATTTAATTAAATCCACAAATTGTTTTCTCCGTTGAGTTAAATGTATAAATTATACAAAAACTATATTTAAATCTTTGACTTATATTATCATTAAATTATGATTTTCATACAGGGCGTCGGTGGCCCTAACGGTTTAGGTAAAGGTAAAGGTCCAGGGTTCGAATCCAGAAGCCATGCATTTGAAACGGACATATAAACACAACGAAAAATGAGCTTCTTTTAATACACCTCGAGAGTTGATATGACCTCTGCTGTTGCAAATCTTCGTTAAAAAAACAACAAAAACACTACTCCCTACGTTGCCCACAAACTAAGGCTCAGGACTGGTTTAAATTTTAAAAACTTTGAAGGCGGAAGGGTTGTTGATCGTTGGACAAAAATGAGAAATGAGTAAAAATGGTATGGCCAATACACAGGTTGTTCGGTTTAATAACTACTCCAGCAACACTCGGCCGTTACTTAATCATTACAGTGAGATTAATGAAAATTTCGTAAAATCGTATGATTTTATTGGCGGAAACATGACAACCTAGCGTCCAGGATCCAAAGTGCGCAGAGGCAGGCGTCCGGTTTCGTGCGGATGTTTGCGGAGGAGAAAGGAGTTAACATAACGGAAACGTCGCGGCCAAAAATCGCTGCCGCTCTTTGTTATTTCACCCAACGGGTCATTTTACCCCTCACCCCTTCACCGACACAGTCGGTAATTTGTATCTAAATGCATTTCTCATGACTTCTCAGAACAGCAGCCCAAATGAATTCGGAATGAGTTTTTGAAAAAATGAAAATTCGTGAGCAATTTACAGAAAAGTGAGGTGGCATTGGTAACGAGCGGCTGTTGTGACCATTCGAGGATATGTCAAGGGAATTCACAACAAAGAAAACTAAATTCTTTCATTATTCAAATTCAAGTTTAAAACTAATTGATCTAAATGATTTATATTTTTGTAGAAAACGAGTCACTAATCACTTCACTTTTAACCTGAGATCAAATAATAAAGTACAGACAAACCTTGTGTGTAAGAATAACCATGAGAGAACAAGTAATCTGTTTATTTGGTTTGATTGCCTAAATTTGATTGAAAGATAAAGGTAATTGGTTTCGAAAATATTTGTCAAGACATAAAAACTCATCATTAATTGAATGTAATTCATTTGATAAGTGAAAACTATTGAAACCATGATAAATGATGGTCTGCTTTAGATAATAAGTTATAGCTTCAGTTCCAAGAGAATTATAAAACATGGGGTTCCGCAGGGATCTGTGCTTGGCCCTATACTTTTCCTCGTTTATATTAACGACATATTACTACATTAAGACTTAAAGCTGATAGTTTTTGGTAATGACATTTTTGCTATATATTCTAGTAATTGGGAGGACGTAGAAAAATGGAAAAATCATCGTACATGTTAGTATTTTTAAAGGCCGGTTTTCCTCTGTCTATCGTTAAGGGCCGGCCAAATTGTTTATTTATTATTAAAAGTTCTATAGAAAATTTAAAAATTAAAATAAATCGTACAATTGATTGTAACCTCCCTAATTGTTTTAAGTGCGTCGATATAGAAAGGGCAGACAAGATAACCAATCTCGGTGTTACTACATTTTATTTATTTATTTATTTTTTTTTTTTAAACGAGGGTTCCCAACAGCAGAGGCTATATCAACCCTCGGGGTCGCCAGTGTTTTTGAAAAAAGCCCGTTTGTAAGTATGTCGGGTTCGAATGCAGCAGTGTTGTGCAAAAATTAGTCATGTCTAATGATTAATGATTGATCACTCAGACTATTAGTCATTAGTCGCCATATGTGATTGATGACTAAATTAGTCATTAGTCGCCATGTGATTGATGAATAACTTAGTCACTAGTCGCCATATGTGATTGATTACTAAATAGTCATTAGTCGCCATATGTGATTGATGACTAAATTAGTCATTAGTCACCATATGTGATTGATGACTAAATTAGTCACTAGTCGCCATATGTGATTGATGACTAAATTAGTCATGACTAGTAATTAAATACGAGGCATGACTAATTTAGTCACAATATAGTTAGTCATGACTAAATTTCGATAAATCATGTTCAAATGGGTGCTCAAAAAATGAAAAATACACTTCATCACTTTTAAAAAATTTTCTAACAGAAATTTATTTCGTCAAAACGAAAATCCTTCAACACCTTATTTAACAAAAATCAATCTTCCAATTATAAGTAAAACTCCGTCGTTATGAAAAGCCAAAAAATAATGATAATGATAATAATAATAATAAAATAAAATAAAAAAATCCTAGAACAAGCTACGCTTTGAAAAGTAAATATGTTTACATAACCGATCAATGGAAAAAATATTTCTTTGAATTAAAATTTATTCCACTTAAAAGGAGAGATTTCTACATTATTTGGAAAATACACCATCTAGGGGTCTTGATTGTAATAAAATAGACATGTAGAATAATTATGTAACTTTGGTTTTCGTTTATGATAACAATTTTTGAAGGTTGGCCTTGAGCACGACTCTCATCTCAAAATTTTTATCCGGAGTCGGTTGGATTTTGGTAAGTTGGTCATTGTAGCCAGAGTTGGGCAAAATCAAACTAATTCAATCATGATTAAGAATTGTGATTGAAGTTTAATCATGATTGAATTAGTCATGAGTAAATTAATCATATGATTTAGTCATACCTCATGATTGAATTAATTATGATTAAATCACATAATGATTAATTTACTCATGACTAATTCAATCATGATTAAACTTCAATCAAAATTCTTAATCATGATTGAATTAGTTAGATTTTGCCCAACTCTGGAATGCAGGACCTTTACCTTACAGTGATGAGCGCCGTGTCAACGCCTAAACCGTTACAGCCATCGACGCCCCCCGGTGCTACTATGGATAGTACAGATTGTTATTTAAAATGGTCGACCGTGTTGAAGTAGCAAAAAATGTGTTACATGGTCTGTCAAGCTTCCTTAGATTTGATATAAAAGGATAAAACTAGTGATGATGGGAACCAAATTACAGGTTCATCGCAGACAGTAAGAAGGAATACCATAATGTTTTTGTTTTTTATAAGTAGGAGTCATTTAGTAGTAGGATTTTGGGATTTTACAATTTTATTGAATCGATACACTGATCTTTCCAAAAGGAGATTTTTGAGTGTTTGACCCTCTTGAAAGAACTCGGGTCAGTCGTGCGGTTCAAATTCCGAATTGTATCAATGAAGTTTTAATCTGCAGAGCTTCTTTCCGCCCTCCCGCCAATCTCTTCTCATTTTCAGATACCGTTTGTTTCAATCCGGGCTAATTCGGGCCTTAATTCCACCGGAGTGAATTGTTTACTCCGCTGGGAATTTATTACGTTTTGATTCTGGGGAAATAGGTCAGCGACTGCCTCCTACGTCGTAGTTAATTTGTTTTTCCGAAACAGGTCCCAGCGAACTCGGAGACAGTACGGATCGGAAGCCCGAATTTCACCTTCATTTTACTTTCTTCTCTAAGATTAATTAATTATTCGACATGTCGACTTCCGTTTAAACTAGCATACAAACATTTGATTGTCAGCTATCAATCCAGCATGCTTATATTACACACAAACACATATTAACTCTATACGTAATCCCTTCTAATTTTATGATTTTATGTTAATCTTTTATAAAATATAGCGAAATAGGACAACATGCAAAATTGAAAGTTTTACAGTATGTTTATAGGACCATTATTCGGTACAGTGCATAAATATGCGGGTTTGAAATGCATAACTCAAGTTTTACCAGGCTAATATTTGAAAGATTATCCTACTCGATGAGTCTACTAAACAAAAATTAAAAGTAGATTTCAGACCTAAATATAGCATTACAGATAACCTATTTACAATGAAAAATGTTATCAAGATGAAGTTTTATTGTATTTTTAAAACATTTGATGCCATAGAGGGAGACGTACTTTTTTTTATGAGTTTCAAACTTTAAGATCAGCATTAAAATTTGATATGAACGAAAATAATTATCCATATTGCAATATGTATATAATAAAAATTGAGTGGCTTTTGAAAATTAAAGGAATGCACTTGAATTCGTACCATTCTCAATGCCAAAATGGCATGGTGAAATTGGTCAGAAGAAAAATTATACCATTTATTCATTAGTAAGCTTGCCATAAGTTAAAAATGGTAAAAGAGGTTTTATTAAATTAAAAATAATGTCTATATCAAACTCTTACAAATTATTCAGAAATCGTGAGATGCGGTCTGGTGTAATGTAGGATTCAGAAAAACATTTTCTTTATCGTGCCAACGTTTCGATCTTTATTGAGATCATCTTCAGGGCTCAAAGTGTGTGTCTTCTGTGTAATTGTGCCATTCTTGCGTGTGAGAGTGTGAATTGAGAGTGCCCACTGGGGAAGAAGATGGTCTCAATAAAGATCGAAACGTTGGCACGATAAAGAAAATGTTTTTCTGAAACCTACATCACACCAGATCGCATTTCACGATTTCTGAATAATTATCGATTAACGGTAATTACAACACACTCTTATTAAATCATAAGCTGCTGGACTACCATTTTCGCTTATATTTTCCTTCTTTGTAGTAATTAAAATCATAAATTGACAGAATAAGGTGAAGTTATAAGGTTATATTTTCGACATTAATTTTCATATTTTGTGCCATGGGAGTATTTATAATTCTTGCTCGGTTGGTATTCTACAATAGACGGAACATGTGAATGAACTTACGTGCATGTGAATGAACACTTCACACGTTGGGATCGAAAATTAATTGACCCATTTTCTTCGAAATTAGGATAATAAGACGCTCCGGCGAAAACAATGATGTATTAACATGGGAAGAGCGCATTTTTTATGATTATGTATTTTCTAATTTTAGGTTAGAAGAAAAACTTCTCAAAATAAGGAAATAATTTATCAGCCGGTGTTTAACGAATAAAATTAATTTATAAGAAACCCAATAGAGATTAATAAGTTCTGCGAAATGAGGGTTCGCAACAGCAGTGGTTATATAAACCCTCGGGGTGCTGGTGTTTTTGAAAAAAGCCCATTTGTAAGAATGTGGGGTGTCGGGTTCGAATGCACGGCCGCTGGATTCGAACCCGGGACCTTTACGTTACAGTGATGAGCGCCGTGTCAACACAACTGTTGCGGCCACCGACGCCCCATTCATAAGTATTGATTGAAGCAATCAACCCCCCCCCCCAAAAAAAAAAAAAAAAAAAAACTTCTTTCTACTACAAAAGAGGTGAACAAATCATAAAAAATTTACCTTTCCCAACCAAAAGCCCCAGTTTTCCCAACCACTTTTTTGTTCTTTACAACAGTTTTAGATTAAACTGAAACATTGATTTTTCATTAATTTTTCTCCAGAACAATCCCACGGGTGAAATTTCGAACCAAACCAGTAAAACTACGTTAAAAGGAAATTGAGAGGAAATCAGAAAATTGGCATCAGTATTCAGTTGTCAGGTATTATTTATTTGTTTTCTCCTTATTGCCGTAAAATATATTTGCATTTTAAACGCGATGTGGACATCATCACTACCGCTCTTGACTAAAAGGAGTGATATCCTGTGTTTTCCTAGATGTGAAGAAAGCCTTCATCCCTTGAGACGTGGAAGATGTCGATAAACATAAAAATGTGAACATGTCACTTTCACCCTTCGGCGAAAACTACTGCTCCCATCTACGACATCCCTTCGATCAGTTTATGTAGTCCGCTACCTTGGGCTTTACGACAAACTTCTCACACGAACCCTCACATGTGACTCTAAACGGACGTTTAAAACTTCTTAAAAGAAAGAACTGGACAAACGATCAAAATTGCCTCTACAAAATAACTATTCTGAGACCCATTGAACTTTGAGGTTCAACAAAACGTTCCAATCTCCAACGTAACCACTCCCTACTACAATCAAAAGTCCTTCGAACCATCGTCCAATATCCGTTTCTATGCATCCAATTTTGCCATTTACAATCACCTAATATCATATTTGTCCTTGAGTAGCGAAAAACTGCTAGAAGAAATTTCATAAACTCTCACGCCAGAAAACTTTCATCCCGCACCCATCCGACTGATCACCCCCGAAGCGTCACAGGTTTCTCGAACTCCGAAGTAACAGTGAGCTTGATTAATGATAATGTTCAGGGTGATTCGCTACTCGTAGGACAAAATTCGTCAAATACACCTCAAAAGCAACAAAAAATTCGTATGAGCCATGGTCTGATTCTAAACCCTTTATATTCAGATATTCAACAATTTATGGTTTTTTCTACTATATACGATTTTCGTCATAAATCTACTCGTACTTGAACTATTCATTTTTGGGAAAATCCAGAGAAGGCGTAAAATTTCCTTTTCAATTTAATTATTGGTAAAAAAGCAAACATATTTTTCAAAAAGTGATAAATTTAAAAATTGTAAAAAATAAATTCGCACGGTAGATCTTGGCAAATTTCATAACAATTCTTCCTGTAATAAGCTTTCTAGCTATAACCTTTTCTTTAATTACATCGAACCATAATGCAGAAATTTCATGCTAAATGAGATAAAAGTGGTGACGGTATGAAAAAAAAGGGGGAATGGGGTTAATCGAGTAATTCAACTTTTCGTCCTGGAAACAATTTATTTCTCAACTAACTATTCTTTTTATGTAAGGTCTTGGTTGAGATGAAAAAGTTTGTGTGGTATACAAGCCGAAGGTCGTGGGTTCGAATCCCGCTCGTGACATTAACTTTTTCATCTCAACCATGACCTTACATAAAAAGAATAATTAATTTAAAGAAGTTATTTGGTCCATCGAACCACGAAATATAATGTTGTAGCCTACACATGAACCTTCGTCAATTGCTAAAAGTTTAGTCAAGTTCAGTCAAAAACGAAGAACTTTCATTAATAACATTTTTTTCACGCAATACAGACAAAAATTAAAAAAAAAAGAAGTATAACAAAAGATATTAATATTTTACATTTTATTATAAAGCTTACCTTTTTACTGGTTTTAATGTAATTTTACTATGTACATACTAATAACTATAATAATAATAATAATAATGGATGTCTTACAACAAAAAACAAAACAATCATCTTGACAGAAATAAAAGAAAGTAAAAATAATAATGATGAAATTCAAATACAATAAAATTAAAATCAACTGTCAAAAAATTAAATTTTCTACATATCGATCTAAGTACACAAAACATTAATCTGAATTACATTTTAATGGAGACATTTGAATAAAATAGCCATTAACAAATACTTATTTAGGAATACTATATACATACAACTATTTTTTTGTATGATGAAAAATTTAATAATTTTTTAAAAAGGTAAGTTTTATAATAAATTGTTGTAAAATACTAATATCCTAGTTATAGTTATCGCTTTTAAAAATGTAGATGTTGATGATGGGTGTAAATTCCCGAAATGTCCAAATAAATATTTAAATAAGTAATTAATCAACACCTTAAAAAAACCACATGGGATTGGTTTTTAAAAAACAAAAATCAACAAATTTAAAAAAAAGATAAATTAGCCTTAAATGTTATTAAAAAAACGCCTGTAAAAATAAATAATAATAATTGTAGATGTAGGGCTACTTTGTTATGTATGGACGTAAATTAAATGACGCAAAGTAATAATTAATTAATCTTACCTGCAGCAGTCATATTTTGTATGAGCCTCGTTAATTCGGGGCTCAGGTGTCTCTCTTCGTCTTCTTCGATGCCGAAGTCTAGGGCGCGGAAAAGTACAAGGCCAAGACCGGCGACCACCTGAAAAATAGCGGCCCACATTAGTTTAAGTCGCAAAAGTTAAAATTATCTTGTAAAGGGTCATCTCTACTGAAGCCTAAAGGCAACAGTCTCTAATTCCGAACTTTAATCCTTAAAGAGTTTGTTGTTGCGATTTCAACGGATTGTTGACAGTCGACCGGGAATTATTTATATTCGCCCGCAGTTTAATTCTTCCTGGATTATTTACGAGTTTTCATGTCAGGAATATGCCATATAAAGCGTGTTCCACTCTTTTATAAACAATTCTTTTTTTTTAATTTAAAACGTAAACGTACTCAACCAATAAAACATAAAAGTAGCTAGTATATGGGCAGGTAGTATATCGTCATAATCTCAAGCAAAAATGTAAATTGGTTATTATAGAAGGTCTTTTAAATGTTAACCAGAACAATTGTGATCAGTTAAGAATCTTTATTGAAGAAAGGGGACCATTTTCACTGACTTAGAATAAGCCATACGTGGTTGACTGAAGGACACTTACTTTTGGACCGAAACCGCATATGTCCGGCATGCGGGGAAAGGTTATATTTAATCTGACCCAATCTTTGGCTCCATGTTGAGAGGAATATGAATATATAATCCGACATTACAATTGGGCTTGGACACGGCAACAAGTCTTGCATCCTCTGTTCAGATTTTAGATAGAAACTAAAAACATCTTTTGCGTTAAATGTTATGTTGAATGAATCGTGAATGTATTGGTTTGAAAGGACGTAATATTGCCAACGCCCATTTTTTTTAAATTTATTTGTTACCTACACAGGATAGTATGCTATACAAATATGTACTATATCGCACAGCACAACACTAGCACTAATGCCAGCACTGCACCGTTAGAACACATGCTTTGAGGAGCCAGCCACTGTTGGCACTTAGTGTATACGATTAGGGGACAAGGAGGTCCCGAGGCCATCGTCGGTTGAGACGCCGTGGTGGGTTTTTCAGGATGGGAATGAGTGAAGAAGGCACGAGCAGTATGGTTAGGATGGTTCGAAAGGTTGGTGTGAAAGGTTTGGAATCTGGACTGGATTAGTTCGTTGACAAAAGGAATGTTGAGGTCTTAGTGGATAGTGAGGTTAATAAGGTGCTTCGGCAATTTGTCTCAGGACTTTCGGTTGGAACGACTGGATGCGCTGGATACTGGAAGGCTTTCGCCCATTTAAGTGAGCCGAAACGTGAAATGAAATGATGCGTTGTGAACTGAAATGACCAAGCTGTCGATCTTATCGTGGTATCGGATAATCTGGATACCGGTATGGTCTGGACGAAAGCACAATTGCTACTGGCAAGCTTTCGATCTATTTTCAAATCATCATCACAGCCTATAGTAATTACACATTATGAATGCATGTTTGTACAGTCACTAAATCTATAATCTTATCAAACAATCTTAAATATGTCTACAAATTAATATAATTAAGTTTTTTGTAGATGGTTTCAAATTTTATTGGAGACCGACTCAGGCCCAACGTTGCCGAGGACTGCGACACTACTGCAACTTTAACCGCAGTGGACTGGACGAATATCCCTACGACATCAACACTGCAGTCAACATGGTTTGCTTTGCCCAAATTTCAACTTTAAGCCAAAATCTTTAGCACTTCTACTATATGATTTATAGTTGTATTTGACGATTTTGCGGGTAAATTCATTTTGCGACGATATCAGGTGTATTGCAAAATTAGAAGACCTCGTGGGTATAGACACTTCTATGATAGGGCGTCTTTGCCCAACACTCTCATTTCCTTTATTTCCTCAGGGCGTCTGAAAATTATGTTTGGGCAATCTCACCAGGGTATGCGTTTATTTTATTATTGACATTTATAGAACAAATAATGGTAAGTTTTAAAACTTACGAATTCTAGGTTTGATCTAGAGATCGCTAAAATCCCTTAGCATCTGATAACAACACAAATTTTTCTCTGCCATCTAATCTCCATAGTAGTGCCCTAGAGTTGTTATTCCGATTCGAAACCTGAAGGTCCAAATTTGACGACATTATCGGGGAACAAAACAGTTTTTTGAAAAATGGGCTGTCATCCCTCTGGGCAAAGCAACCCCGTTTGACTGTAGCTGATTCTAACTGCGAGCCGTCTAATTACAAAATATTAATTTTAATATTATCCATCATGGATTCGAGAAGGTGCAATTCGAAGCTATTATGAAATCAAAAGCCCTAAGGAAATTTTATAATTTTTTTAACAGAATAATTATTAGTATAAATTTCTCCTCAAGGCAACTTATTTTTCTAATTTTTGTGAAATTTCAAATTAGAGGAAATTAACACACGTAACTCGACTATACGTCGCCGGTCTTAATAATACCAATTATATTGCATCATTAAATATATTTGCACGGGAAAGGAAGAAACTTAGTGCATCTTTTTCGAGTCCGAAAACCCGTTGAACCGCTAGCTGAACAGGGCATAATCGGAAGTAATTTATCGCCCCTGTCAGCTTCCGGTTGCCCGTCCAGGCGGCTCACCTCTCCTATCCCATATCCCTTGTTAGGAGAGCTGGTATCCCGAGGGCCCTCAGTCGAAGAATAATCAGTTCCAAGACCGTTAGAGCTTGATCAAATGTTGCAAAGGTAAAGGTTCAACGGCGCGCGTTCGGATTAACACTGACCCACTTCAAAAAATCAAACGCCAAATAACATTGTCCGACTCCGGAATTGCATCGACATCGTAAAAAAGGAACGAACGCATTAGCCAAATGGGATAACGACCGTGTGCATCATTTAGGCAATTACTTTCTAATAACGGAATTACATTTTCTAAAAATAGCTATTTTTAAAGATGGATGTGTACATTTGAGACCAAATCAGTCTGAAATGTATAAACTAACTTAATTATTTATATTCCTCGGTCGTTTTTATAATGCTACATCTATTTCGCTACCAAATCACTTACTACAAAAACATCTTAATATCTTCTTATGAAGAAATTCTATACTTTTCCAACTGAATAAGAAGTCAGAATTTATATACAGGGTGACTGGCGATAAGTAACGAAAATTTCAGGTGTTTCTACTCACCATATGCGACAAAAAACTTCCTATCAACCCCTGTCCAAATCTCAACGGTAAAGAAATAATTTCATGTTTTGGGCTTTTTTGAATTTTTCGACTTAGGTCCACGAAATAGCTTATAAACTTCAGAATTACTGACTAGAAAAATCTGGTTTGTGCCAACTGAAAAAACGTTAAATTTGCTGCAAAGAAACCTATTTACGTTGCAGACTTGATGAAAAAAGTCTGCATGAAAAATTCAGAAAAAAACAAAAATGTTAAACATTGGAATTTTTTACAATATTGGATTGGTAACTGTTAATAACTACAAACTCCCTGAGCTTTGCAAATTCCTTCAAAAGTTCTCTGATCAATTAGCTTCTAGCGGTATACTTTTTGGATTGCGCTTCTGGAAGGCTCAAAAATGTTACATATAAAAAAAGTGGTATCGATGAAGGGGCGGCTCAATTTATCCAGGAAATCCGTCTGGCTCTTGAGTTTCGTGTCAGTTCTTTATTGTTTCTCAATGGAGAGGTCGGTATGTCTTCCGTCGGGAGGGACACCATTTTACGAGGGCGCAAAGTTAGAAAGAAAATTACCACTAGCAGTGAGTTGATTTTTTCCGCATCTGCATCAATGTTAAGGATACAATCCTTCCTGACGGAAGGTATCCCAACCTGTCCATTGTGAAACACTGAGGTCTATACATAACCCACGTGAGAAATATACATACAAGCGTAATCCAAAAAGATGGCTATACCGCTGGAAGCTAATTGAATGGAGAACTTTTGAGGGAATTTGCAAAGCTCCAGGAGTTTGTAGTTATTAACAGTTACCAATCCAACATTTTAAAAAATGTGTGGTGATTAGTGACCGTTATTCGATAATTATTCAGAAATCGTGAGATGCGGTCTGGTGTGATGTAGGTTTCAGAAAAACATTTTCTTTATAGTGCCAACGTTTCGATCTTTATTGAAATCATCTTAAGGGCTTTGGATTTACATTGTTTACATTTGACAAATACATGTGGAAAAAAGTGAATATATACAATGCAAAATATATTTTTTATATTCAATCAAAGTATTTCTACTCACTCAAAGTGTTTGTCTTCTGTTTAACTGTGCCATTCTTGCGTGTCGTGTTGAGAGTGCCAGTGAGATTTTACTGTTTTATGTTTATATACGTTGGATTTTGAAAGGGTGGGGAAGGAAGGCGGTATAGAAAATCTCTTCAAAAGACAAATACTTTGATTGAATATAAAAATGTATTCATTAAATTCACTATTTTTCGTGGTCCGCTTAACCAAATAATATTAATATTCAATTACATATTGAAAAATATATTTTGCATTGTATAAATTCACTTTTTTCCACATTTTACATGTATTTGTTAAATGTAAACAATGTTTGTAAATCCTAGGCCCTGAAGATGATCTCAATAAAGATCGAAACGTTGGCACGATAAAGAAAATGTTTTTCTGAAACCTACATCACACCAGACCGCATCTCACGATTTCTGAATAATTATTTTTAAAAAATTACAAATTTCAACATTTTGTTTCTGAATTTTTCCTATAGAATTTTTTCATAATTTCTGCAATGTAAATAGGTTTTCTCATAGCAAATTTAACGTTCTTTCTGTTGGCACAAACCTGATTTTTCTACAGTCAGTAATTCTGAAGTTTATAAGCAATTTAGTGAACCTAAGTAGAAAAATTAAAAAAAAAACCCAAAACCTGAAATTACTTCTTTACCGTTGAGATTCGAACAGGGGTTTATTTTTACACCTGAAATTTTCGACACTTATTGCCAATCGCCCTGTATATTTTCGTCGACCTGAAACTGTAATCTTCCAGACCTCAACTACAACATATCATAAGAATGTATTTTACCTAAGCTATTGTTATCAGTGGGATTGTTGTAGAAGCTTCGCAACGTTTTGAGTAATGCTACCGCTCTTGGCTATCGTTTATCACTTTCTCCTTGTTGTGCACGTACTAAACAAAAACAACGTCGAGAGAACAATGGTAGAAAGTAGTATCACACAGTTTTTATCGTAACTAAGTAACGATATCTGAGTTGATTTGAACGAAAAATAAACCTAAAGAAAACTGTTGAAGAAATCAACCGTACTTCTTGAATAACGAGGGGGCTAGATAAAAGAACGACTTATCTATAAGGAGTCGTCTGAATCGTGCTCGGCCTGTAAAAACGCAGCTAAAGCGGTTAATTCCTCAACCAATCGTGAATCGTAAAATAGATTACACGAACTATCGGATTGTAGACTTTATTCTGAAATAAACAGTACGTTTGTATGCATTTTATTGCATATAATTTTGATTTACAGTTACTTTGTTTACATAATTGTATTTAGTCGGATCCAGGGCATTATTGCACGTTTATACCTAGTCTGCATTAAATATAAGAATCCCTTAATCTTAAAATATACTATCCTAATTCATATATTTAATTGACCGTATTTATTATTTAAATTATACTTTTTATCTAAGGTCTTGGTTGAGATAAAAAAGCTAGTGTCCCGAGCGGATTCGAACCCACGACCTTCGGCTAGGTCGAGGTGAGGAGTTGGTGTCCCGGTGGATCGAAGCCGCGATAGCTCAAGTTATGAGCGGGGTATTTAGTCGAGGGACGAGGGTTCGAATCCATCTCGTGACACCAGCTGTATGCATTACAAATAAAATAGTTTAGGGGAAAATATATATTTAAAAAACCAAGCATTACACAAGACAATAAAGGTATTAAACATTATTAGAAGCAGTTGAGTTCAATAAAAAAAGTAAGACTATAAGAATATTCAAGTACATGCTATACACAACACATCAACTAATAGACAAAGATTTAACTTCTATTTTTACATTACTTATCACGGCAATTTGTTAAACCAGGTGCATTGGCAAATACACAGTTCCTTTTGACACATATTCATTTTGTCAAACATTATGTGCTTAAGTCTTTATGCTTGTATTTACGACGTTCACGTCTACTCTATTATAAGTAAAAAGATTTTTACATAAATAAAAATGGGCTGTTTATGCATGAATTATAAAAAAATACAATTGCTCTATAGACGTGGGTTGTTAAGCTAGGATGTTTATTACATGCTTATATTTTATCGGAGTCCAACATGGAAAACCTCTAAATACTTATTAGAGCAGAATTTTGGACTTATCAAAATTGGACTTAGACATATAGGTAAAGTTCATAAATAAGTTTTGATTATTTTTACCTTCCATTCCTGAACGCTTATTAAATACCGGGTAAAGACTCTTTAAGGTGGTGCATGCTTTTGAGCTCAATATGGTAACTAAAATTATGTCTGGTGTCCAGATACATTCCAAGGTACTTAACATTTTTAGGCCATGGCATGGGCAAGTTATTTATTATGACATGTTTGATAGTGTGTGGTCTGTGTCGAAACTATATTACCTCAGTCTTGTACTATCAAATCTGATTCTCAGTTTTTCAAAATATTTATAACTAGACCTATCTAAAGGAACTCATAATTCTCTGTAAATATTGTGGAATCAACCATATAAACAGGCTCTTAAAAAGGTTGTGTCAAAAGCAAAGTGAGCCAGTTCAGCTGTAGCTTTCAGCTTGCAAAGGTCGTTTATAAGGTTGGTTCAAGTACTGATCCTTGGGAGACTTATATATATATATATATATATATATATATATACTCTTATACTTTTTAAAGGTGATCTAGGTCATCATTCGGCACAAAGAATTTCCTGTTGATTAAGTAATTTTTAATTAAACGTTTTAGGAAGTTAGGAAATAGTTATGACATGAGTTTAAATATGAGACCTCTGCACCTTTCGGAGGTTGCCAAAAGTTAAAAACAGGATCAGACGACTGACTCAAAAGACGCAGCACCCGTTTTTCAAAAGGCTACCCAAATCGGTCACAATAGACAATTCATAAAAAATCGTGCAATTAAGAGACCGCTGGAAAATTTTTCTATCTGATGCCCACCCTCGTAACAACTCCCTTTGGAAATACACTAACGCAGGACTTAAAACTTACAAAAAAATGTCTAAATGTATCCTTATCCATAAAAATAAGGTTCTGACGATGACAAAGTGAATGCCATGGGGGAGTATGCATTTAGAATCAGTTCACCTTACTTCCCAGAAAACCTGTTTACCTGAAAAGGCAGCAGATTTATGGACTCCACAACCGACCCTCGGCTCTCTTCGAGTATTGCAATGGTCGTGAAATCATCCACTCCCGGTTATTTTGTTTTATGCTATGATGCCATGTTCGTCTTAACACTTTCTGTAAAATACTTTCTGTTATGCTGGAAAGTGTCTTAAACGTATTTAAAACCGATAAAAGCTCGAAGAATTCCAAGCAAACAATAGGCTGAATTAATGCAGTACCTTGTTTAAATATGGCATAATTCTACATATCTGCAGAGTAATTAGGATTCTGCCTTGACCTCAGCGTAAATGAGAGTGTCAGCCATAAAAATCAAAAAGGTTTCCTTGGTAGCAATGCAAAACGTCGTTTACAGAAATTGAATATGGCTTCCCTAATTAACTCTTAGTTAAAGAACGTTTAATTCAAAATAGATAGTACGGATTCTTAGTTAGCCTAGTTACTAAAGAGTTTCGGCCAATTCGATTAAAAAGTTGGTATCAATGTTATTTTCAGGAGAGAGATGGGTGTGGTGGATCAAACATTAAGAAGACAGGGGAGGCTGCCGACAAATGGATTCAAGACGTATTCTAAGACCAGGGATCCACTTACGACGAATTTCCCTAGAGTCGGACACCTCCACGGGCTTCTACCTTGTTCGCATGCTTAAAAGCGACTTTCTTTCTAGGATATTTTCCATTTTTCACCGTGGGAATCTTCCTAATAGGGAAGCTCGGCGGAAGAAAGCGGGGGAAGCGCGAAATCTTCCATCGTGCGATTCCCCCATTTAAATACCGGCACGAGAACTCTCAGAGATATTTGCCGGCCAAATTACACGCTGGCGAGAAGAACGTGCTGTCAACCCGTCCGTCCTAACTTCGTAGGCTCTCATCGCACGACACTCGGGCCCGTTACGATAATAGTAGTCGATTATTTTGCCATCGATAGGAAAGGCCCCTGCATAAAGATAAAACGCATTTCATTTTACAAATCGAGATGTGTTCAACACACGTGTTCATAAAAATGGACTTAGAGACCGGCGAGGGCGGTTTTCCATTCCATGATCCCGGATGATTTCTTCGGCAACGGTAGAATCGCCTATCACTACATGATAAAAGCGGGTTTTGTGCTTATAAAAGTTCTGTAGCAATTTCGACTTTATTCGTTACACATACTTTTCAAGCCCATTCAACTTTCTCCAAGGGTTTCTTTCCTACTACCTAGGAGCATTCTCGTAGGAATTGAGTGGTAAAAAAAAATCTAGAGAATAATCATTGCGTTATACCGACATCAAAACTAATCACATCAACAAACTTTAATTACAACTTAAGATGTGGAAATCTATATAAATATATACAGGTTGATTCGCTACTCGTACGACTAAATTCACCAGATTCCTCTACACTTCAAAGGAAAAGTTCATATGGTCCGATTCTCAACCCTTCTGCGGATATTCATCATTTTATGTTTTTTCAGCTATCAACGGTTTTCGTCATCAATCTATTCGTAGCTCTTTAACTAATAATGAAGGCACCATTCAGAAACTTTCACTTTAATTTTTTTTAAGAAACAAAAATTCAATGTAAAAATATTTAAACACATAAAAAAAGAGAAATTAAACATAGTGAACAACCAAATTACGTTAAATTTTTGTTTTTGTGATTGTTTTATTAGGTTAAAGTTGGGTTTCACAACTTCTGTATTGTTATTTTGCTTTCTTTTAACTATGGTCAATGTCCAAATTTTCTGCTGTTGTTTGCTATGTTTATTTTTTCTGTTTTATATGTTTTGTTTAATTTTTCTTTCTTTTTGCGCTTTTTATTAAGTTAAAGTTGGGAAATAAATTTTCCTCAGGACAAAAAGTTGAATTACTAGATTAACCCCATTCCCCCTTTTTTTCACATCGTCACCACTTTTTCCCATTAAGCATAGAATTTCTGCATTTTGGATCGATGTAAGTTAATAAAAGGGTATATTGCTCGAGAGCTTATTAAACGCACTACCGTGCAGTTCTTCCATAAATTGTAAATTCAGTTTTTTTGCAAATTTTAAATTTAGAAGTTTTTGAAAAAAATAGTTAATTAAAATTTCTACAAGGGTTCCTTTCTAATGCTTTTTTTCGATTTCCATAAAAATGAATAGTTCAAGAGGTACGAATATTGTAGGTAGTTGAAAAACATAAGATGTTGAATATCTGCGAAATTATTGAAAATCGAATTTTTGGTTGCATTTGAGGTATAGAAAGCACCTGACGAATTTTGTCGTACGGGTAGAGAATCACCCTGTATATCGGAGATATGACAGTTTTTATTTTGATGAGAAACTCATGATTGTATTGTACCTACTTTTTTATTTATTTTTATTTTTATTTTTTTACGACGGTTCCCAACAGCAGAGGTTATATCAACCCTCGGGGCGCCGGTGTTTTTGAAAAAAAGCCCATTTGTAAGTATGTCGAGTTCGAATGCAGGGCCGCTGGATTCGAACCCGGGACAAGGAAAATGTGTCCGGAACTGAGGTAGATTCGGTGCATTTAATTTTTGAGATTGTCTTACGCAGGAGCCTTTCGCACTTCAATTTAAGAGAATTAGGTTGTATATGGTGACGTGATAAATTATGATGTTAAGAAATGTTACTTACTTTACAACTGTAGCACGACAGCTGTCAGTAAGTTCGTTGACGTTTTACGCCAACAAGATCTACAGACTAAGATGCCATGGAGTTTATCAGTCTTTTCCAAGTCTTTCTGCTTCCTCCAAGGCGTCTGTAATTTCTGTCCTTTCAAATTTTGCAAGGAGATTGTTCAATTGCTCGTGTCCAGTGAGCGATTCTAATTGTTTCCTCACTCTCATTTTATCTTCTATTCTAAAAAGAACTGTGACGATATGAAACGTTGCAAAAACGTTCGGTTCCTGTTAACGATGAGCTCCTTGGCATCCTCATCTTTGTTTCTTTCGTATCTTTCCTTCGTCTGGACCCAACAGAGGGTGACTGTTGTGGCATTTCCTTTTTTTTTTTAGTGTGTTGTAATACAGAACAATCTTCTACCAGGCACGTGTTCCAGTTCAGAGCTGTGGTAGTATTTTGTATAATGTGTGACATGAAATCAGTACTTATTTTTGCATTCTCTCATTAGGTTGAATCTCTATGTCAGACTTACTCACCGCCCCAACCACTTATTGAACTACCGGCCAATAAACAACACACTTGTCTGGAAAGACTTAATTTTGAAACTGAATACTCTGTTGCTAAAGTTGCGCCAAAACTATACACAGAAGCGTTTTTTGGATTAATGTATTTTGTTTTATAACAGTATAACCCGGTGAGAGAAATGAAAAGTGAAGCCGAATATCTAGGCGTCACCCTAGAAAGAACACATTTAAGAAGCACCGTACCTACTATTACGAAAGCTACACGAGCATTAATGATGCGCATTGGGGAAGGCAGAAAAAACTGTAGGTGCAGACCAGAAACCTGCTCTGGATTCGGCAAAATAGGCTGGGCCTATAAAGTAAAGCTGATAACAAAACAGAGAGAACTAACGAAAATTCAGAGACTCGCATGTGTTTGTACCTGGTAATGAGAATATGGTATGGAGAAAATATTGGAATTGACCACTAACACTATCACATGATACTGAGAACAGCGCAGAAAATTAATTATTAATAACATTATTAAAGAGAATACTCCATCAGGGTTCAAAAGGAGTAATGGAAACAGCGTAATGACTCGCATCATCCGATATTCACAGCCCCCAGAAACAACATGACCATATGTTTGAATCCAAACCAAATTTCCACCCAAATTTAAGTACAAATCTCTCCGTTCGTGAAAATACTACTAATCAAATTTTTTGATGAGTCGTCTCACCGGTGTGCTATAAGCTACAATGGTACTGGAACGCAATAGCTCTTAAAGGACGCAGTATATTGCCCCTAACATTTCACCTTACGTCTTACAACCCTTCGAATCCATTTCTTCATTCCTTGCTATCATAAACCGATCGTAAAATAGTAATAAAAATAATTGAGTAACAAAAGAATGAAATATTTTTCGAATTTTACATTAGGATTAAATCACCGGAAATATAGGTATTATAAAACGGCCCAAATAAATAAAACCGTAATCCTTAATTGAATATTTTCGTTTTATAAGACGGTCTTCTGTGATTGTTGTTAATTAATTCAACGGCTACGCTGATCAGAGCGCGATGATGAAAATAGTAAAAACAAACTTTTCTTTCCTTTCGTTTTTTTAATGAGCGCTGCAATCTTTATTTTTGCGTATTTAGGCGTAAACAAACAGTTCTCGTTAGTAACGAGTGAACGCATTTTTCACTTTTGTTTTAAGTTATTTTAGATATCAGAAATGGAAACTGAGATGAAGTCATTATGGCATTATTAACCAGAGTGTTTTCTACACATCGATGTAACAGCTCCAGTAAATTGGATTTGGTCCGTAGGCAAATTTACATGATTGTTTTATTTTTAATAACATTAAGACTTTCATCGATGACTACTTTGTAACCAAGTCACTCTTGTCACTCTTAAAAACAACAGAGCTATTTTACTAACAGTAAAAGATGTAATGCATTATTTTCAGTATTTACTCGAATACGCAATATTTTTTTTAACAATTCAAGTCTCTTGTTGATTTTTTCAATTCTTGTCAATAACTGTTGTCAAAAATTATTGCTACTAATTTTCGTTCTTTTTTTAATAAATAAAAAGCTCAGAGAAGAAAAGAATGATTTGATTACAGCAGTAATAAGTAATAATAACAGTCTAATAAAGTTGTAATTTGACAGATCAACGCACTCAGCAAGGACGTTTTAATCAACAATTTCAATAAGTTACCAGCAATTGTTTTATATTAAAAAAATTAATAAGTAAAACGCCTTTTTTCATATTTATCTCGATATGCTTTTTAAATTAAATTTTCAGTGGGAAATTAGTTAAAACTTTATATTATTATTATTATTATTATATTAAATCTGTATTTCTGAGGAGGTCGAATTACGAAACTGAGGAATCAGCGTGGGTGGCTGAATGACTATTGGTTTCGAGACCATCTTCTAAGGATTTGGAGCCAACCGAAAACACGTCGGCTAGCTCTTTTCAAGGTATTTATCCTCACTAATATGTACATATACAGATACATATACATACATAGAGAGAGAAAGAGATCGATAGAGAGAGAGAAAGAGAGAGAGAGAGAGAGAGCGAATAAGTGCGGGCGAGAGTGAGAAGGAGTAAGTTTGTAGAGTGAGTAAGTGAGTAATTGAGTGATTGAGAGAGTAAGGCTGTGGGTGATGGTGAGGGTGAGAGAGAGAGAGAGAGAGAGAGAGAGAGAGAGAGAGAAAGAGAAAGAGAGGGAGGGGGAGAAAGAGTAAGAGCGTGATTGAGGAGAGAGTGAGGCTATGGATGAGGGTGAGGGTGATGGTGATGGTGATGGCGGGGGGAGAGAGAGAGAGGGAGAGAGAGAGAGAGAGAGAGAGAGAGAGAGAGAGAGAGAGNGAGAGAGAGAGAGAGAAAGAGAGAGAGAGCGAGAGCGAGCGAGAGAGAAAGAGAGAGAGAGCGAGAGCGAGCGAGAGAGAGAGGGGGGAGGGAGAGAAGTAGTAAGAGCGTGAGTGACTGAGTGAAAGAAAGTCGGAGAGCGAGTGAGAGAGTGTGGCTGTGGGGGAGGGTGAAAGTGAGAGAAAGAGAGAGAGAGTAATTGAGTGAATGACAGAGTGAGGCAGTGGGTGAGTGACTGTAAGAAGGAGAGAAGAGAATGAAAGAAAAAAAAGAGTGAGGAAAGAGAGGGTGAGTAAAAGAGAGAGAGAGAAAGTCGGAGGGAGTGTGAGTTTATGTGTGAGTGAGATCGAGAGGAAATAAAACTCAACAGAAGATCTGACATCTTTGCAACACGGTTGGACGAACTTTGGGGAGAAAATTGTCGCTGATACTTAATATATTGATAAATTACTCTGATTTGTACGAAAAGATACGGCTAAGGTCATTTTGTCATCGATGTCTCTCTGTCTGTCTGTGGTCCGACGATAACATCTATGTTTTGCATATATTTTCACTTTTGGAACATACAATATAATAAATATAACAAGCACAATTTGTTTTTTTATATTTCAAAATGACAAAATGTAGGGACTTGGCGCAGCGATAGTTGTTAGAAAGTATGCGTAAGGAAGCAAGGTAGCAAGATAGATAACGCATGACTTATAATGTTTTCTCTCTCTTAAATGTTGCAAGTTTCAATTTTAACAGTTTCTCCCTACAACAGTAGGAAAAGGTGAACATTTTTAAATAATTTGATTTTTCGTTTTATTTTTATTTATTTTTTTATTTATGGGCTGTCATCGCTAGCCTTTCCTTTCTTAGTTTTCCATTTATTTTTCTATCTTTCTCACGTTTTAAACTTACTAATTTCTCTTACTGATTGTGTTATAATGTTTTATGATGTAATTGTTACCTCTCTCATTTCTTTCTCCTATTGCTAGCCTCTTTGTACCTCAGGGCCTCGACAATTGTGGATAAAACAACACGATTTACAAACACAAATAGATAGAAACACAGAAATAACTTTAAAAAACATGATATTCTGATTAGTATCCACACTATCCCAGAGTACTTGATATAAACTATTTCATTCACGCTAATAAATTACCTATACACTCCAAAAATCATTCCAACTACCTCAGGGTACTTGATATCCTAGGAATATTCGAGGGATGTTTTATTCACGCAAATAAATACATGAATATACAGAGATCTATATACAATTAAAAATATTTATTATTGAGATATTCGGTCTATCTGTGCTTGCTGCCGTGCCTGAAGCCTCAGTCATTCGAAATATCACATTTCTTTCTTTTCATACGTTGTTCTTTGTACTCGATTATGTGCTCTGTCGTGATAAGTTCTCCACGCACCTTGGTCTTACCTCCACTAGATGATGGCTGTGGGTGATCTTGGTATGGCCTATGCGCAACCCGGAAAGTAGGACTTTTTCTCTTCTAGACCCTGCATCCCAGGACAGGGAGCGATTCTTTTTTACATTTATATATTGCTGATGTGTTTCTTTCACTTTATTGTTCTTGTTTAAATTTTACCACCATGTGAAAAAAAAAAACTTTCAGTAGATAGGAATCCCAAATCGTAAATTAACGAAAACAATAAACATAAGGCCTTTGACGAATTACACATGTTTAATCAAAGAGGAGATAAGTGTTTATGAGATAGCAGTTAATAGATAAGTAATTAGAAAGCCTAATTTCGTTGATGCCGGATAATTGGAGTTGTCAAATGATGGCTGAATTTGCACATTACAATTTGAAAGTAACACGCTTTTTTTTCACTTATCTCTGTCAAAAGTGAAGCAATTTGAAATTTTTTGACGGCTGTTTCCCGGAAGCTCAGGCGAAGGCGAAGTTTCGTAATGATTTGCATTCTCTTCTAAGCGGTCCTATTTTTCCCCACTGCTTGCGAAACCTGAGATGACGGTAATTTCCATAATGCACCCCCTTCACCGGGGTCATTTAAACACTTAAAGATCTCTAGAACAGCGAGACTTTCGGAATTTGCAGAAGAGATTTGTGGAAAAAGGATTCTATGGAGCAAGAAATAAAATTTGCTCATCTCATAAATTTTATTCTACCGATCTAATTTACGTTATCCGAACGAAATTGTCTTTAGATTACTTAAGATTAATACTCATACGAATTATCTGCCATATTAATGTTATTACTGTTGTAATGAAATTGTTTTGTAGGCAACAAAGATAACAAAATCGAAATTATTGCACTGTTTACACTTGTCAAATCTTCGTTTATTTATGGCAGATTTAGATCCTAGTTTAGTACTCCATTGCGTTCTTAATACTGGACTTCTCGCAGTTAATATCAAAGTTTTAAAGTTACAGGAAAACAAGAGAGCTTGTGCCATGTGAGAACCATGTAATGCAAGCGTGTTGTATAATCTTTCTTTAACACATCACTGACATCTAAAGGCATGAGGCCGAACGGAATGTTATGAACTAAATAGGTTAAAATAAAAACTTCAACCTTACTGACATAATCAATAAAGCCCGGCATGTAAAGAAACTTCCTGTCCCAACTAATTGAAGGGTGCAAACCCTTGGCTCTGTATAGAAACCGAGTAGGATTGCCACCAGACATGGTAATCGTGCTTGAACACGGTATCTGGGTCCACTGATCCGATTTTTGAAGAAAACAGTGTTGTTTTGTTGCATATAATAATCATAGTTTGGTGTCCAAAGGATCGACAGCATAACATCGAGGACTCCACCATCCTAATTGAATGAATGTAAATAAGAGAGAATGTATTTAAGAATGAGTGTGAGTGTGGGTTTGGAAATGTATGCGTTGGGTGCTGAATTGACTAGCTGTTGACATCACCGGGACCCAACCTCGGATTAGACCGAGGTGCGCGATTCTCAAAATTCTGCTCAGATTGTTGGATTTGCTGGATTTGCCGGTAGACTGCAAGAAATGATAGGCTAACTCTGCACATGGGTGTATATATATACATGTACAGAGTTCAGCTATCATTTCTCACTCACCCACAGTCACTCACTCTCTCTCTCCTCACTCTCTCTCTCTCTCTCTCTCTCTCTCTCTCTCTCTCTCTCTCTCTCTCTCACACACACACACACACACACAGAGTCACTTACCCATTGCCTCACTCTCTCATTCACTCAATTACTCACTCTCCGACTTGCTCTCACTCACTCAGCTCTTACTCCCCTTTCCCTCCCCCCACTCTCTCCACATACAACTTAATTTTTTTATTTTTTATTATTATATACATATGATTATTTAGAAGTGCATGTATGTATGCTGTAAAATGTTCGATTCTGGTTGAGAGTAAGAAAGATCAAATTGACCGAACTCTGCGAGATTTGTAAAAAAAATTTTAATTTTAGCAAGCAATCAATCAATCATTCTCTCTCTCTCTCTCTCTCTCTCTCTCTCTCTCTCTCTCTCTCTCTCTCTCTCTCTCTNGTGTGTATGTGGATGTGTACATGTGTGTGTGTGTGTGTGTGTGTGTGTGTGTGTGTGTGTGTGTGTGTGTATGTGTGTACTTGTGTTGGTTGAATCAATAAAATAATTACAACAAACAAATATTCTTATTACCCTACAAATATTCTTAAATCAATCGCTATTAATTAAACAAAAGGCTACATTTTGAGTCCATTTCCGCTCCAGACTCGAGAAACATCGTGCAACAACAAACTTCCTCCTGGTTATCGCACGACATGGAATGTGGGATCAAAACAAGACCAGTTCATGGTTAAATGAATTTATATAATATTAATTATCACGATAAAATTTTTAATCTTAAGAATTTCTGGAATGGATAAACAATACTCAATTGTGATGGACATGCAAAAGTTTTAGAAATATTAATATTACAAATACAATTAAACTTTTGAATATATTTTAATTAACATCTGTATTTCGAGGAAATCGGTCCACAGCCGACTATGCCTGACGTGTGTAAAAAGACGATGTATATATTTTTTTTTTTACATTCGTGCTTCGCGTGAGGCTGAATGAAGAAGTTAACAGAACCCAATTTTAAAATTCCACCGTGTGCATCACGAAACACTTTAAATAGATTACGGTTGTTAGGAAAAGACATGTAACGAGTCAACGTGTGAATTAAATTGTGATATGAATCGATTAACACTAGATTTTTTCATTGAACAGACGCTTCGGATTTCTCTATAAACTACTTTGACGCAAAGATAACAAGCAAAAAAACAAACTGACATTCTACAAAATACTACTCAAACCAATTCGAAATAGAACTATGGGACACCACTCAATCAATCTTCAACACCCAAAAAATTCAATCCTTCCAATCTTCAGGATCATAGTCCATGCTCCCTACTATGCGTTTAATTCCACCCTCCACAACGACACCCTTTGAAAATAATTTAATCCCACCAAATTTTCAAAGTTCCACGATAAACTCTCCACTCACCCCAACCCTCTGATCCAATCCATATCCAACATAATCCCGTCAGACGACTAAAACGAAGATGATCCCGAAACCTCCTCGCTGAGGCCGTAGCCCTTGTGTCAAATTGAGAGAACAACAATGGAAGATGCCCTCATAGTGTACTGTAAATGTGCTAAAATCCATACATTTACAATATGTATTATTTTATTTTATATAGACGTTAATAAATATCTTATTACAAAAAGTATTTTTTTAACATCTTCTGTAAAACCTTTAAATAGTTTTGTTTGTGTTTAACATAAAAGCCAATGAAAATAGTGTATTGTAAATCTTCCAACTAAAAATTTTTTACTTTAGATACATTTTCTTTATATTATATAGCAATATTTTTGTTGAGATTGTTAATCGTAAATTTTTTTTTTAAATTAACAACAGTTGGCTTTACTGAAATTGCAAAATTCAAACTGAATAGTAATTGAGAATCTATCCACAACATTACAAACTAAATATCAATTGATTTTTCGGATTTAAAACATCGATAAAATAAATTAAGCACGTAAAGTATTTTTGCATTACACCACTAAACATAAATTACATATTCTTAAAAAACAAAAAGTACAAAACTCCAAGAATTAGGAGTTATTTGCAGTGCCTTTGATATTTTAAGTCCTTTTTTCAACTTTGTTTCGAAGCAAATTTCACTATTTCATTAACTCTTGTTACTTTGAAGAGAATGATTGATGAAACACATGAACATGACAGGGTTTTTTTTTAGGGGGGGGGGCGTAGGTGGCCGCAACGGTTTAAATCTTCACTGTAAGGTGAAGGTCCCGGGTTCGAATCCAGCGGCGCTGCATTCGAACCCGACATACTTACAAATGGGCTTTTTTTCAAAAACATCTGCGCATCGAAGGTTGATGCAAACCCTCTGCTGTTGTAAACCCTAGTAAAAAAATAATAATAATAAAATAATCACAGGGTTTTCTTCCTTATTGTGTGCACTAAGATGACACTGACAGCTTGTAATGTTTTGATCCGTTTTATGGAACTCATAAATGCCATAGGCAAAAGAAAATTAAAATAATTTGTACAGAATAAGGAAAGGAAATTTGGGTTCAATCATCCTCACTGCCATGCTAGAACACTGCAATCCCTTAATTTGGCAACATGACGAAAGGAAAAGCATATTTTAACATTTTCAAAGGTTTGAAGATTCGAAATCAGCATTTATATATACTAATCCATAATAATATTTAGTAGTCACAATTAGCCGTGTTAATTATTAAAATCAATTATGTTTTTATCTAAAGTCTTGGTTGAGATGAAAAAAGCTAGTTTCTCGAGCGGGATTCGAACTCAGGTTGTTCGGCTCAATATGCCGTTGCCTTCGATCCACTAGGATACCACATATACAAATACACCCACATACACACACAGACTGAATCAGTAATTTATCATTCTTTCTATAGAACATGCATGTAAAGCAGGTTTAATTGTAATTTCGAAGGATATATAATAATCTTAACTACCGGGGAGCGGATTATCCTGAATGATGAGGGTAGCCCGTTGAAAATACAGTCGACCGTGACTTGCCTAACCGAATGACCCAGAAAACATGTGCCAAACGTGGCACCAGGAAGACCACCCGACCCATTCACTACAACTTCTATAATATTTTAAAAAAACGACAGTTACAATGTCCAGTTCAAATTGATTGACCTATTTATTAGACTGAACTATTTATCAACCTATTCCTAAAAGAGATTTTTTCAAATTTTAATTGTATTTGAAGAATACAAAAAAATCTATATCGTATTGTCCATATTACATATCATTAGTGAAAGACAAATATTCCCAATTGTGACTTTTAAACTCATTTTTTACCAATTGGCGTTTACTAAGTAACGTGAACGTTTTAACCACGATTAAAAGCCCTAGTTGACATCTCTGCTCACTGCCAATAATTAAGAATAATTATGCCATTATAATTTTAACTTTTTAACTGGAGGAGAGTGGAGAGGGGCGTTATGGAGGAATGCAGCAGGGTTCTATGTTGGGTGCAGGGACCGTTACAGGTGGCCGGGATATGAATTGGATAACCTACCGACCGACTCACATCCTTACGAAACTTTCGTCGGATCCCCGGTCAGAGATTACATCTCGGATGAGACAGATTTTCATTTAATAATCATGTTTAATTATTGACTTTTATTTTTTATTATAATGAGGAAAAAACGTGGGACAATCTGAACACCGTTTCCAACGGTCGTTGGATTCAATTAAAAAAATCTTTAAGTTTGTGATTTAAATTACTATTCTCAATTAATTATTTAACGTTAAAACGTTAAAGATTCGTGTTTTGGGGGATAATGAATCAATCACAGTTTGCATAAATTTGACATTTTGTCAGACGTACAAAAGATGGTAACAATAAATAAGTAGACATACATTATCGACATACAGAAAATTGTTATTTCATACCGTGAAAAGTTGAAAATTTGCGTAATATCAAAAATAATACTGGCAGTTTTATTTATTTATTTTTTAAATTTTTTATTGCACTGTCGCAATAATGATCAAAGTGAGTATTTTTTTAGCTGATCATATTGCTGTCTGCACAAGTTTAGTATCAGTTTTTGTTGAATACCAAAAGTGGAAAACAAATACGCAAACTGTCGACGCAACGCCATGATGACCCCACGACCACTTGGTTATTTTGTATTCAAAACAATTTTCAACGGCATTTCCTATTATCGAGGAGGCCCCCAACCTGATCGGCGATACTCGACGCGTGGATTATTTAAAGTGATTTTAAACCCTTTGACGCCGACCGCCGCTTTACAAATCACTTTTCAAAATGAAACAGTCTCAATTCTCAATCGGCCGTTTCATGCTGAGCGCATAAACCGAGTCGAGACCCCGACGGGGAAAAAAAGACGGTAGCGAATCGTAAACATGAGGGCATCTCTTCTGACCGATCTAGGCCATAAGAGATCGTTTTGTTAGAGGCTGACTCCCCGTCCTGTCCGTGTTTCGTTCGTTGTTTATCATTTTGTAAAGAATGAACTGCACACAATTCTATAACAAATGTCACGGAAAGTGTTAATCAAAATATTAATAAATTACTTTTTATCTGAGGTATTGATTGAGGTGAAAAAGTTAGTGGCGCGAGCGGGATTCGAGCCCGCGACCTTCTGCTGAATATGCCACAGCTCTAACCACTTTGCCACGATAGCTCAAGTGGTTAGAGAAGCGGCGGATTGAGCCGAAGGTCCTTGGGTCGAAGCCCGCTCGTCACAATAATCTCAACCAAGACGTAGATTGAAAAAAGTATAATAATTAAAATAATTAGTACGGTCGATTATGACTATTGAAATATGGATTAAGTTAATTAAAATTATAGGCCAAAAATAATAATAACCATTAATCGAAAATAAACTACATTCTTGGTTACTCAAGTTATGGCAAAACTAATTAAGGTTTTTAGTTGAGATAAAAAAGTCAGTGACACGAGCGGGATTCGAACACACGACCTTCGGCTTGATACGCCGCTACTCTACCACTTGAGCTAAGCTGAAGGTCACGTTAACAGCTCAAGTGGTAGAGTAGCGGCGCATCAAGCCGAAGGTCGTGGGTTCGAATCCCGCTCGTGACACTGTCTTTTTTATCTCAACTAAAAACCTTAATTAATTAAATGATATTAATTGGTCGAGCGGACCACGAAAAATAGTGAATTTTATGGCAAAACGTTTGACAAAAAGCATTTCGTTTGTTTAATAGTTAATTCCAATAATTTGCTTCTTCACTAAAGTAAACATTAATTGCCTTTATTGTTTATCATATACGCTTATGAGAGGAAATCTTAATACGTGGAAGTAATAAATTTTACAATAGGGTTTTAGGTATTTCAAAAAATAAAATAAGAGATGTTCTCCGGACTTAAAATTTTAACCCGTATCGGTCTCATCTTGTCCAGGGACTTCGGGACTCTGATTATGACGGGCACCTAACGTTCCTTGCACAAATGTCGATTGGGGGGCTGAAATAAACGTTCTTCCGTACATCCTACGGACTGAAGTTGAAGAACTGCGGCAAAGGATAGAAAATGCTTGTCAATCCATCTCTTCTGTCTGTATCGCTTTGAGCACTGGTGAAAATTGGTTAAAAAAGGGCAAATCTATGCATCTTTACGCAAGGCTGGCAGTTCGAACATGAAATGAGATTAATAAATAGTAAACCAAATGATTTTTTTTTCAATAACTTTGTCATTTTTGACCAATTTAAAATCTGACCAAAAAACCATTGTTTTTAGCGTAAAACGTTCTTTAAAATCCACAAGTGGTAGAGTAGCGGTGTATCAAGCCGAAGGTCGTGGGTTCGAATCCCGCTCGTGACACTGAATTTTTCATCTCAACTTCAAACCTTAATTAGTCCTTTAAAATGATGTGAAAGGATGTATAGGGTCGTATTTGAAAGATGAAATGGGCCTAATGAAGTATACTGTATAATCCCCCCCCCAAAAAAAAAGGTAAAAAACACGAATCACTTTAAAACAGATTACGGTTGTTCGGAAAAGACATTTAACGAGTCTACGTGTGTATTAAATTGTGATATGAATTGATTCACACTAGTTTTTTAATTGAACAGACGCTTCGGACTTATCTATAAACTACATGGACGCAATGATAAAATCTAACAAAAAAAACTGACATTCTACAAAACACTACTCAAACCAGAAGTAACTACAACTACAGGACTACTGTTGTTTTGTAGTTGTTTTTTTGTATTTTTTGTTTTTTTGATAGAGTCATTAGTTTAAGAGAAATTCAGCCGGGCCAAAAAGAAAGGTCACCCTGTATTCATTTCTCTCACCGAGGACACGCCGTTTCTATCCCAATATTATGGAAATTGAATCTCAATATGAGACGAATTCTTAGAGTAGGGGCATGTATCGTGGCCAAATTTGTTTTTTGTGATTGATGATTAATATTTATATTAGTAAACAATCATAATTCCTAGACTAGGGGAAATGAAATGCAACTAAAAATGGCATTTTTATACGATACCCAATGAACGAACTTGATAGGAATCATAAAACAGTTAATACAACTGTTCGAATCCGCTTGCCGAAACTGTACACAATATGCCAAGTCCTCCTACGAATTTGGGAAAAATAATTAAAAGATGCCGTTGCCGATATCTGCATTCCGAGGGAGGGTTATTAGAGGGCCGTAGTTTCCAACAAAGCCCGTTATGCACGTCTAGTAGTCTAATGGTAGATGAGAAGGTACACCCTGTGATTGCCACGACGACGTCAGCCGGTTGAACGTGCCGTAAACACCGAGCACCTTCTTCTCATGATCTAGTCTGTCAGGCTGTTTTTTGTTTCTCCAGGCCCTGGAAACGCAGCCGACCGATAGGAGAAAAGAAAAGCGATACGCGTTCGAATCGAAGGGTACAAGTGGCTGGTTCATCCCTGACCGACATCGGTTTGGAACCGAATAAACGACGAAACCCTTCAAACGACTAGGACGTAAACGTTACCAACGTAAACCCGTAAAACTAGACCATTGTATTATTAACCAAAATGAAAAACGAATTTTCCTGAGTGAGTGAGTGTGTGTGTGTGTGTGTGTGTGTGTGTGTGTGTGTGTGTGTGTGTGTGTGTGTGTGTGAGAGAGAGAGAAAGAGAGAGAGAGAATCGGTTACAAGACGTGTCTCTCAGAATAAATTGCGGAACGAATTTATTATAGGTTAGGTTAACTTTATATATATTCGAACTGTGCGCTGGAGAAGATTTGTGCACAGAAATATGAAAAGTATGTACTAGCCTTCTACTTTTTTATTGATTTTTTCCCGAGGATGTCGATCGAGGTCGCATCAACCCTCATAGGGTCAGTGTTTATGAAAAAAATCTATTTGTAAATATGTCGAGTTCGAACGCAGGACTGCTGGATTCGGTTGGTTCGTTTCCAACCATTCTGGTCAGCCTATCGTCGCTGGTTTAGTCTGTGAAGTACTAACAAAGATCGAATAGACGAAAACACAGACCACCTATTGAAGGTTGCGAAAAAGATAGGAAAATCGGAAACGAACAGAACTGATTTATGATTCATTAAGATCATACACAAACAGAATGGTGATGTAAAGGTGATCTACCAGCTGTTACTCAACACTATATTTGGTAGGATCGGGGATGTGGTCCAATGAATGTTCTGGTGTTGAAACTACACCAAGCTTTCGGTGTTTCATTTCACCTTCCTCAGGGCTAGATTCTATGTCAGTGTTTAAAACAATTTTAAAAACTGACAGAATCTAGCTCTGAAGAAGGTGAAATAAAACACCGAAAGTTTGGCGTAGTTTCAACACCAGAACATTCTTTGAACCACACCCCGATCTTACAAATATATTGTCGTACAGAATGATTTCAAGCAGTCCACTGCCATTTAAATTTAAGCCAACTCACGCTCGCTCACTCTTAAATACATTATCTCCTATTTTCATGAGATTCACTCAATAAGAGAGGGTGTGTCGATATTTCTCTACCACTCTTTACACAAATAGTCTAACGGAAGGATAAATACGGTACTCGATATCCTACCATCGGCCTTCTCATACCACGCATTCACGCTAATAAATACATTGACTCAATATTCAAACAAGACAACGCAAAACGAAATATCTATTAATATACGATAAAACATCCCTGTGTTTTTAAAAAATTGAAACAAGAAATCCCACTCTTCGGCAAAACAAAAGAAATCGCACAATTTATTTGACGATTGAACATACAGTGCTGTTATCCCAGAATGCAGTCTCTTTTGGATCACATGAACATATCCCTGTGCCAGAAACGTAAATGACAAAAACCGACAAATCATTCGCTCATGAATATTCTGCCCTGGAAAAAAATGTGAAATGGGCCGGGATAAGAAGTCAAGTTTAATGTCATTAATTAAAAATTGTATATAATATATAAAAGTAATATAAATTAATAATAATAAATAATGTTATTTTAAAAGTTTTCTTTAATAATATCTCATCCAGAAAAATGTCGAGGAGGAAAAAAGCCGAAAGAAATCAGTATTGCAGCCTCTGTTATAAAACGCGGTTACATTCTGTCCGGTGGCGGAGATTACACCGCAATTAGAAAGCAGTTAGGTCCTCTTCTTTTCAAAGCCGGGCTCAACCCCTGGAACCCAGCCACTTCTTCTAATCTCCCGGAGATCCTCTTCAGTGAGAAGTAGTCGCGTAATAAGACAACATCCTGATTTACGGCCATGTGTTAATTTGGATTAATCCTCCTGTTAAAATTAAACTACGAAATAACAAATTTCGAAATTTCCTTTTGTTGAGTACAAACTGCTAAGCAATTGCGTCTACAGGTCGATAGTTTTAGTCTACCTAACCTAGCTGGTTTGAGTCTGCATGTTTTGAGTCGTGTTGTACGTTGTATTTTTTAATGTTGGTAGTTGTTGTTTTTTTTATACTGGTTTGTACTGGTTAGTGGTACTGATTTCAGACTGTCCGTACTGTAGATGTAGTTATAGATCTAATGTTCGGGCTAAGTAATATACTGGGACCCTTGAAAACTATTGTTCTGTACTTACGACACACCGGTGAGTTCTAGTTAATCAAGAGACTTAATTATTAATTAATCGGCCCGGTTTCAGTGGTTGAATTTCTTCTACGGTTGTACATCTCAAACGCTTCCTTATGAGGTCAAATGTGCCGCCAAAGTTTGTTAGCAGGTGTGTTGGTGTTTCCTCTGCTTCTCTGCAGAATTTACACGTGCTGTGTTAGGTTATACCAAACTTCTCCAGATGTACATTCAGTCCGTCAAGCTGTCAAGAAATCCTGTCAGGATTCGAAGTTTTTCCTGCTTCCTTTGATGCATTCTGTTGTTTCTTTCCTTCCAAAATTTGATAGAAGGTTCTTGGCTGTCTGATGAATGAAATCCACTGTTTCTTTATTTTCAATTTGTCTTTTTATCTGAGATACTTATAGTTAGTATGAATCCCTACGCCACAGAACGTATCAGCGGTATAGCAGGGCATCCGCTCTCTCATTGCTTTCTAATCTCACATGTCCTACGATCCAGCAGAGGGTGACTTTATTCTGCATTCCTAATCTATGTAGTTTTGCAATTCGGCACCTTCCTTGAGCTAATGATGTACACAATTGGAGTGATGTCATTTTGGATCTATGCGTGTGGTCATAAGTCAGCTGTTATGATGTTTTCTGCACATGTCGAATGGTGTTTAGCCAGAAACTCGTTTTGACAATAGTTACGCAGGGAAGAATGTAAAATTTTTAAGTAAGCAGTCCTATCCTGTATGTTTTCTTTGTTGTCGTATTAACTGTGTTATTTTTGAGTACTCTTTTTAACTCTCAAAAACGCAAGTTAAAAAGTCATTTCGTGCAAAATTAATTATATCCGACTAAAAATGATGTTAAATACAATGTAAAAAAGTAAAAACTTTAGTAGTATTACCAAAATACTAGTCAATAATTCACTAGTTTTCGTGATCCGCTTGACCAATTAATATCTTTCAGTCAATTAAGGTTTTTAGTTGAAATAAAAAGTCAATGTCACGAACGGGATTCGAACCCAAGACCTTCAGATAGATATGCCGCTACTTTACCACCTGAGCTATCGTGATTTCGATCCACTCGGACACTAATTTCCGAATAAAATTATAGTGAAGAACAAAATTTGCGACTATGATCTAATTTGACATTATTGACTAGTAATTAAGGTTTTTAGTTGAAATAAAAAGTCAATGTCATTTCAGTTATTTTTTTATTTTTATTAATAAATTTTCCTCCCTCCTTCTTGCCATTTTTCAAATGTGGTGTAGTCTATTTGATTCTCGGCGACAATTGAGGGAAAATTAAAAAAAAAGGTGGGGTTGAGATGGAAGTTAGCTCAGGGGGTAAAGTAGCGGCGTATCTAGCCGAAGGTCGTGGGTTCAAATCCCGTTCGTGACATTGACTTTTTATTTCAACTAAAAACCTTAACTACTAGTCAATAATGTCAAATTATACGATTGTCGCAAATTTTGTTCTTCACTATAATTTTATTCGGAGGTATAACTAAATCTATATGGAAGGCGCAAGATGAGTAAGAAGGAAGTAGAAGCGGTATTACTGTGTTAGGGCATTTCCTTCTAGAAACCATTTCTGTTAATTGCCAGAGTTATCTAACATTATTCTAGATACAGGGTATATTTTGATATCATTTATACTTTTGATGATCCCACTTTTTTCCAGATGGAGAGCTTTTACAAAACAAATCTAACCACTCTTACAATTACAAATATCAGAAATTAATTAGTCAATGAATCAGAAAATTTGTATAATTAACCGGAATGTGAGATTTGACTGCACCAAAAGGCAAAAGGGCAGTGTCCTTTTGGGACGCTGTGGGCCAGCCGCTTTCTTCCTCTCGCGGTTAATCACCGCGAGATGAAGATAGCCGTAGCCAGTTTGGGATGTAGCGTTTCGCAATTACGATAAGACTTTGTTTTTGTCCGGGCTCCACCTGGCCGAAAATCATCTCGAGAATATCACACAACTCAACGGGCTTTAATCTATATATCCGATTCCATCGGGTTCAGTTTTATCGATTTGGATCTAATGGATGAACGGCGAATTCTTTAGCTTTGAAAAATCTATACCTCCACTAGTACAAAGGTTTGGGAAAAACTCGGGGATTTGAGTCAAACAAAATGACAGTTTAAGTTTTGTAACTCTTTAGTCAAAACTATGGATGGGATATGTGTAAGATCACCAATATGCCAATAAACGTGTTGGTGTTAGTGGCTTTTTCGTGTTAGTGAAGTTTTTTCCTGTTTCAGGACAAATTGTATGAGCACAAAGAAGAATTAGCAATGGGAGGAAGATTGTCCCCCATTTTTCCAGATTTAGAGATGAATGACGACCTCTTACATTAGATATGGTCCGACCTCCATTTTACCATCAGATATATGAAGAAATATGATTTGATAAAAGCAAAATAATATTTAGAATATGTCTTGAAATTGTTCAACCCTCACCTTGAAAAATGGTGTTCACGGAGGAGGTGGAAATGGATGGAAAATTATCTTATCTGGTGTGTAATCAGGAAAAAAGGAAAATTGTAAAAAATGGTACAATAAGCCCTCATTTTCTGACGGAATCCTCAACTTTGATTCTTTCCGTTCTTTCAAATTGACAATAAATGTGATACATAATTTCAATAGGGTGCTTAAATTTAGTCCCCCTCAATTTCACAATGAGTGTAAACAATTACTGACAAGATATTCTAGTAGAAAATAGTTACCCAATATAAGGTATAATCAAAGTATCGTACCGAGAAATGAAGTTGAACTATAAGAGGCAATTTTAAAATAGCTTTTAAATAAAAAAATAAGTCGGGAAATATATTTATCGACAGGACCAAATCAATGATATCTGCCTTGCAACAAGTTAAAGAAAAGCATGGTTCTGCTCATTCCCAACATTTCCATAAGTTTAACATGAATTTGATTTTAAGGGGCCTCGGTGGTCGCAACGGTTTAGGCATTGACATGGCGCTCATCACTGTAAGGTAAAGGTCCTGGGTTCGAATCCAGTGGCCCCTGTTTCGAACCCGACAAACTTACAAATGGGCTTTTTTTCACAAACACCGGCACCCCGGGGGTTGATATAATCTCTGCTGTTGGGAACCCTCGTACAAAAAAAAATAGATTTAAAAAAAATTCAAACAGTAGACAATGAAAGCAGTTTCGGAAGAAGATGGGTAAAAGAAATACTCTTCATACAAAAAAGATAAAAAATTAATTTAATTTAAGAGCACATATTTCCCAACTAACAATAAATGTTATTTATAGCTTCATTCAAAAGTAATTAATTTGTTTAATATAGGTGTAACAGAATTTTTGTACAAACAAGGGAAATATGATATAAATATATATATTTTGTGTTTTTTAAATTATTTTTATTAAAAATTATTAAACTATATAAGGTAAAAAGAAAAATTGAATATATTGGCAATACTGGATAACAGGATTGTCTTAAAACAATTGTTACTCAATTCCGGCGTCCTCATTATATACAATAAGATATTCAATTGTTAAATGTTAATCCGAGTAAGTTTATATCATATCCTTAAGTTTTATAATTTTGAAGGATATATTTCTTAGAATCCTGATGAAGGCTTTAAATAGAGCCGAAATCTCGACAGAGAATTGTGTTTTCTTCCTGGAGGCCTCACGCCCGATCATTTCAAACCAACTGTAAACAGTTCATCATTTACCAACAATACCATAACTATTGGGTTGTCCGGAAAATAATGCAGGATTTTAAGTTTTCATTTAAAAAAATCTATATAAAATATTCTGTTTACGTTTACAGGATTACTCATTTGTATGAATGTCAACACTTATTAATCCTCTTCCAAATGATATTGTTTGTTTACCTCTGTAGCATTCCGCTACTTGGAAATAATTCAGTCATCCTTATAATGTCAAAGCGAGAATTTCGTACGATTTTCTTTTACGAGTTTAAACTCGGCCGAAGCGGAGCCGAAACGGCTAGAAACATTAACCAAGTCTGGGGCGAGGGTTGTGTTAATGAGTGCACTGTGCAAAGGTGGTTTAAAAAATTTCGGGAGGGAGATTTCAGCCTTGAAGATGAAGAAGGTCGTGGAAGGCCTTCCTCTCTTAATGATGATGTTCTGCGATCAGTGGTGGAAGAAAACCCCAAAACAACTGTTCGAGAACTTGCAGAGCAACTCAAAGTCAGTAAAACGACCGTCGCTGACCACCTCAAGGCGATTGGAAAAGTGAAAAAACTCGAAAATTGGGTTCCACACTCATTAAACGATCGCCAAAAAAATCAGCGCTTTGATGTTTGTGCATCACTTCTTTGTCGAAACAAAAATGACCCATTTCTGGCCAGAATTGTTACATGTGACGAAAAGTGGATTCTCTACGATAACACTAGACGTTCTGGACAGTGGCTCGACAAAGGAGAAGCTCCAAAGCCCCCAACTCATCAAAAAAAGGTAATGGTTACGGTATGGTGGGCTTCATTTGGTTTAATACACTACAGCTTCTTAAATCCTGGCGAAACCATCAATGCTGAATCATACTGTAACCAAATTAATACCATGCATCAGAAATTGGCAGTAATGAAGCCCTCTTTGGTCAATCGGAAAGGGCCCATTTTGTTGCATGACAACGCTCGACCACATGTGTCACGTGTAACGTCACAAAAATTATTGGAGCTTGGCTATGAAACTTTGCCTCACCCACCCTACTCTCCGGACCTCTCGCCTACTGACTACCATTTTTTTAGACACCTGGACCACTACTTACAACACATAATATTCAAAAATCAAACGGAACTGGAAAATGCATTTATTGACTTTATCAATTCTAAAAATTCTGAATTCTACTCAGACGGAATTAATAAGTTACCAACACGTTGGGAGAAATGTATTGAGAGTATGGGAAATTATTTTGATTAAAGAACATTGCTTTAAAGTAACTAGTTTCTTTTTTTTTGTTTAATACCAAAATCCTGCATTATTTTCCGGACAACCCAATATTAAGGAGCTGTCCGCACATAATTCATATTTATGAATAACATAATAAGACTTTAAAACTGATTATTTTCTTTTCAAAGGAAGTCAATTTACTGCTAGAAAAAAGAAGTCGACCGAAAATCCGATATCGTGGATATTGATTATAGAGGAAGTGTATGAGTCGTGACGCGTCGCTCCTTTGCCTAAATAGTCGTGTGGTCCCATCTTAAAGCGACACGAGAGTGGTAAGGTCCCGGAATGAAAAGCATGGGAAAAACGGGGTCTATCAACCGACTCTGTACCATTACCCGTTGATGCTGAGTTTCATTTGTCCGTGTGAAAACACGAACAATGCGCCCCATTAAGGAATCAACGGTTTCTGTTTTTCACCTGGATTCCGAAAGGTACATCTCAACTTACAAGTGTACAGGCAAATACTCCGATAACGTTAAAAATCAGGCTTTACAGGAGTCAATCGAAGTTTGAATGGAAAAGTGGATGAGTTTGCTTCATATTAAGGAATTCACGAGGTTATAAAAACGCGATTTTTTCAGCAAGACGAAGCCTGACCAAACGATTCCGCATATAGAAACAAACTTCCTGAAATTGAAAAAAGATGTCTCACCATAAATGATGCCTAATCCTTTTTTTAAAAAAGAAAGTTCCTACTCACAATAAGTTGTTTTTCAACGATCCGGATTTCGATCCCCTTAGCTCATCATCAGGTTGAAGGTCTTTTGCAATTCGTGTTGAGAGACGAGGTTATAGAAATCCTCCAACCTGATGATGAGCTAAGGGGCTCGAAATCCGGATCATTGGAAAACAATTGGAAACAACTAGGAACAAAGTAGGAACCATCTTTTTTTTAAGCACTTACTCCATCATTCACCATTTCTATAAATGAAGCCTTAGTCATGTTTAACTCAGGAGGTTACACAGACAAAGAAATCCTCATAAAATCTGATAGCCAAGCAGTTATTAAAACATTAGCCTGTAAAAAAGTAATGTCAAAATAAGTCAGTGAATGCAACCAAAATCTCCATACCTGGGGAAACACAACCAGAGCACAGATATTTTGGGTAGGAGAATCTGCAAGACCATACATAAACTCTGAACTGGATTAAAAAAAAACAAATATAGAATCATCGATCGTAGAATGGACCGAAATAAAACGAAAGGAGAAGTGGATAAACTCTAGCGGCGCTAGACACAATAAACCCATCATCCCTCACTAAGACTGGCAAACTCTCTGAAATTGGAGAGGACTAGTCTGAAAGGAGTGATAGGACTTTAAAGTGCCACTGGCATCAGAGAAAACATTTACACAACATAACGATGATCCCATCTGCAGATTATGCAATGAGGAGGAGGAAACAGCCACCCATATCATCTTGGAAAGCAACCGCTCAATGGAGATTCAACCTGATATACAGAAAAAATCAAGAAAATGAAATTATAGCAGCGACAGTCAATGACCTGATACTTGTGAGAAGAGGGATTGACTCAATTGCAAAGAACTAGGCAAATAGGAAGGTACAATAAACCAGAAGGCTGCAGTGCCTGGGGAGTACAAACCCTGTTTCCTAGTAGTCATTACCAGTACCAAGACTATTTTACCCCATGCCTGATATCAAGTGCTGATTGGGGGAAATCCGCTGAATAGGCAGGCGGTGAGGTAACTAGGAAGGACATCGTGCAAAGTTCCCGAGAAATGAATATCCGAGTGGATTCTATTGTAGCTTATGCACATATTGCTGCTTCAGATCACCTATTCCGAGCAATCGCCCACTTCATTAAGAGAACACTAGGGGAAATTATTCAGAAATCGTGAGATGCGGTCTGGTGTGATGTAGGTTTCAGAAAAAAATTTTCTTTAGCGTGACAACGTTTCGATCTTTATTGAGATCATCTTCAGGGCTCAAAGTGTTTGTCTTCTATGTAATTGTGCCATTCTTGTGTGTCGTGTTGAGAGTGCTGAAGATGATCTTAATAAAGATCGAAACATTGGCACGATAAAGAAAATGTTTTTCTGAAACCTACATCACACCAGACCGCATCTCACGATTTCTGAATGATTATCGATTAACGGTCACTAATCACCACACACTAGAGTAAATTTTCTTTCAAAATCCTAGAAGTCCGCCGGTGGATTCACCAGATAGGCGTCTAGAAGCAATCAAGAATTACGTACGATGAGTTGGTCAGTATGAGATTGGACGAACTGAAGATATGCGCTGTTTTGTAGGACTTATACATACCATAGGTTACAGCTTATAAGATTGATTTGACTTTTGATTGATTTGACACTAAATTCACTAGGGTATGAAAAAAATTTAAAATAATATTGAATCGTTTAACCCTTAGGTAAACGCGTGAGGTAGAGCGGTGTTCTGTCACAAATCTAATTAATTACTACTTTTGAACCTTCGAAACAAGCCAAGAACAAATTCTGCACCAACATGTTCAACGTAATTTATTTTATTTTCTTGTTTCAATGTGTTCCCTCCACGGACATCTTTAGTACTACGATTTATTCGTTATGAAGGGAGACCAGAAAGTCGACATTCTCTGCTCTCAAGAATTAAAAGCATTGCTGAGGGCTGCGTTCCTAGATGCATAGGCTATTGGTAGGCTAAAGCGACAAACTTAAACGCTTTCTACCCATAACTTTTCTTGTCATGAAATCCTACCTAACAGACCGCTGGTTAAGAGTGAGGGGCGGTAACCACTAAACTAACCTTATGCAACGCTTTAATGAAACAATATTGTACATATGGAGTGGAACTGTGGGCTTCTGCTAAGCCATTCAACACCCAGCGCATTCAATCCTTCCAATCAAAAGTCTTCCGACAAATTGTAAAAGCTCCTTACTAGCCTCATAATCCACAACGACCTCAACATCACTTTTACAAACGAATTGATCAGTTCCCGATTCCAAATCACACCAATCTCGCTCCATCCTAACCATACTGCTCGAGCCCTTTTCTATACACACTCCCATCCCGAAAACGGATCGACAATCTGCATTGGCTGGTTTCTCATAGCATGTGACCTCCGTGTGCAGCGCTGGCAAAAGTATTAGTGCTGTTACCGTGTGAAAAACGTTTTCATTTGTAATATGTACTAATATGTATAAGTTAAAATAAAATAATTTGAAAAAAATTGTACACTGTCTATTTTTCCATTTCACAGATTAAATAAAAAAAAGAATAAAACCGGAGAAAAGCACTCCTAAACGAGACGTGATTATATTGGGAAATAAACAGAACAAAACAATGTCATAAAAACAGTGGAAGCAGATTTCCAAGCACGCCCACTGATAGGAAGGAGGTTCACCGTGAAGAATAGGAAGGAAGAGGAGAGTAGTAGAGATTCGCCACGGATTTCAAGTTTTTACACCCATTTATACAATTCTATGTTTAATGGAGACCAGCCCATGAATGGGCTCATGTACGGGCGTGCTGTACGAGTTTCGTTAACTCTTTCCCACTCCCAACCACTCCGAAGTACAAAACGTTCACGAATTTGAGCGAGATGGAAATAAATTTGCCCGAGTTCTCTGTTTAACTGTGTAACGTTAACAAACAGGAATTTAACGTCGATTGAAGATCGAAATAGTTTCCAAAGACATTTCATTTGAGTGACAATGATGATTTTTTCGTTTTGTTCAATGATGATTTTTTCATGGCATAGAAGAAAGAATGAATCACAAGGACTCTACAATACAGAAAAGTGGTTCGGGAACACTAGGAAATAACGACGGGATGTCACATTAGGCGAACAGTACAGTATTCAAAAAAGATTTTCAACGACTGTGGACCCATTCTCCCACAAACAGATTCACACCGTCTCACAAAAGTCGACCGTCGCGGAGAAATTAACGTTACATTTGACGTTGCAGACAAAAAATGATTTTTGGGATTTAAGAAAAGAATCACGACGTCGGTTTGTCACTGCAGAACTGTCTACTTCTAAATAAATCCTATTTTCTACGTAACATTTCTATGATTACAAAACATTTACACAAAAATCAAATCATTCAACGTTCTTGTTTTTTTAATGTATATATTAGCGTATACAGTAGTGTCAGCACAAGAATGCAAAAGCACAACGATTTTATTTTTAATTATATTTTCAACGATTATATTATAATTTTAATTTATACGAATGTTCCTGCAAGCCGTATGTGTATCTCAATTATATAAACTGCTCAAAAATGAATAGGGAATAGGTGTTGTAATTTATTCTTATTCTATTAATTTTAATTAAATGAACCGATATTTTCTTGTTAATTGGATAAAAGCAAAATAGAAAATACAAACCAAAAACAAACAAATGGTAATAACAAATAATAAAAATAGTAAACATGAAAATTACTCATTTTGTAAAAAAACACCTTTTCTCGTCTTTTTTTACATTTTAATCCAGTTATTTTCTCTTTAACGAAGACAAAGATTTAAAGACTTTAAGACTTTAAAAGACATCATTCAAACCGGAAGTTCGCAGTAATATTGTGATAATGAGTCATGAGGTCACGGCAAGTGGATATCAGGCAGTTGGCGTATCACGAAGCGTGGTCTCCCAGGCTTTAGGCAGGTTCCGAGAGATTGGAAGTATTAATAGAAGGATCTCAGCTCATTACGACGCTAAGGGAAGACAGAAATATTGTCATTGTTGCTAGACAGAACCCTTTCCCCAGTGCTCGCCAGATCCTAAATGAAGTACGCGATGTTTTGACAAGGCATTTATCAACACAAACGATTCGTAATCGTTTGTGGGAAGTTGGTCATCACATCGTATGCCCCTTTCAGACGACCTGGAACAACAGCCGGCCACTAGCTACTCATGACACACCTAGAGAACACCTAATGCTGTTATGCTTCTGTCTGTGATGGCAGGCGCCGAAGAGTCTACCGAAAACAGGGGTGCATTCAATGCGTTCGTGCTTCCTTCGGTGCAGTTTGGTGGTGGCGGTTTAATGGTCTGGGCTGGGATTTACGCTGGAGTGATTATCGATTTCTGGATGGCAATGCGGGACCTCATAGACGCAGAGTTGCTCATCAAGGTTTAGAAAACCTGGGAACTGCCCATCTAACACTTCATGACACATTGAGCACATGTGGGATGCGTTGCAGAGAAGGCTTTTCGATCATTATCCGCAGCCAGATGTCCTGCAACAACTTAGTGCAGCGTTGCAACATCATGAAGTGAAATTCCTTATGAAATTAGTGACAACCTTGTTAACAGTATGCCTAACAGGTGCACAGAGGTTTTAGCTAACAGAGGATATAATACACGGCATTAATTGTTTAAAAAATTATAGTGTCCAATAAACAAAATTATGAAATTAAAACCTTTTATTTTGTTATTTTTAAAAATCCCATAATTAAATTTTCCTTCAGTAAAAACAATAATTATTAATAAATGTTAATGCAATTTGTAATAAATAAAATAAAAATACTAGGGAAAGTCAAATCTCCAAAATTTGCAACATTTCTATTCTTTTTTGAACAATTTACATATATTATAATGAGGAAAGAGAAGACCAATAATTATTGCAACTGTTGACCTCCCCCCATACTTTAAGGGAACTAGTTCATGACCAAATCCGTTTCCTGGCGCTCAAGGTATTAAAAAATAATTTGCCTGAAAATTCTTAGCCGTCAAATATACTGCGCCTATTTATCTATTTATTGATTAATTTATCCATAGATGTATCTATACTTTTATTTAACTAACAATTAGTCCGGGCTGGTTCCTCCCTCAATTTTACAAATAATCTGGTTGGTCAAAATCATCCAAAAAATTAACATAATAAAATGTAAAGAGTACACCCATTAGCTCACGAAAGAATAATTACAAGAAAAATAAATCCCTACCTTCCTCGAGCCTCACCTTTATAAGGCAAGACCCCGAGAAAAACCACAAGCTTCCCCAAAGTACTGTTTCACACCGCAACTTTTTAGTTTAGCATGATCCGCCTGTAAGGATCTCCGTACGGAAGGCGAGGTAGTTAATGGGAAAAATGTATTCTATTTATAAAATGAAACTTTACGGATCACTGTCCATAGGTGGTCTTCAGAGGGTTATCCTGACTCGACTAAGGATAGGCCATATGAGACCTGCTTTTGGGCTAAAGCCGAAGAATGTGGGCGGCATTTAGAGAAATGTTGCTCGATGAAGTGTGCAAACAATCGTCCTTGAGCACGAGAGCAAGTATCCAGGTACCCTTTTTCGATTTTTAGTTCAAGCGCATGCGGATTGCAACACACATTCAATACTCATTCACACAAATAAATACATTCACCTTTATACATTTCATTCATTCTATTTGGTGGATGGAGTACTGAATATTCCTCCGTCGACCTGCATACAATAAGAAACTAATCTAGATTGGGGTCGATGGGGTACTTTTATAAATATTCCGCCATCGACTCAATTCACGTACACAGCTCGAGGGGCGATGGGGATGTTATTCCACCATCAGCCCCTCACCATTCACTCTGATAAATACATACTCATACAAAACACAGAACACATATTTTGAAGGCTATATACAATAAAAAATTCCCAATTACCCTAAAAAAACGGGACCGTGAAACTCGCTACCGTGTTCGAGAACTCTTCTTAGATCCGGCGGCATGCCTACACGCTCTCTGTATGGAGCCAAGGCATGACACGCCTCTATAATGAGGGACACATCGATCAACCTTTCTCTGCATAAGGAGCACCTGCGCGGACTTTGGCCCAAAAGCAGGTGCCCGTTTGTCAACCGCGTATGGCCAATTCTTAGTCGGCTAAGGACGATCTCTCGTCTCCTGCTCAGGTTCTCTGAGGGCCATCATGGTGTTTTGTATATTATAATGACAGTTTTGTGTCTCTAGTGTGTGTTGAGAATGAATGTATTATTTATTGTGAATCGTAGTGTGAATGTGTTGATGGTGGAATATTGACCCCCACCGACCCACACCTTGTTAGGTTAGTTATAATATGTGTAAAGGGGTGATGGACGAATATCGAGTACTCCACCACTCTAATTGGACGAATGGTAAATAGGAGAAAATATAATTACGATTAAATGAGAGTTTGAATTAGATCACTGGTGGGTGATTCTCGGCCTACCGGCAATTTATTGTAAATTACAAAAACTGGAATTGCGTGTGCAGATTTGAACTTATATAATTCCAAAATTGAAATCCTAAAGGTTAAATGTAATTTTCTTGCGTTTTAATGTAATTACCTCATAAACTAATAAACTAAAAATAAAGGGCTGAGATTACAAATCTGTACTGTGTTTTATTGATTTCTATTTTTTGTATTTACCAATTTGCCGCAATATTGAATAAATCAGACCAGAAAATGTATTCAAGCAATTGAGGGAATATTAGGAAACTTCATTGTGAAAACTGGTGAGAGTATGTGGCAATTAAATGACATTATTCACACATTATCGGTCTACATTGTAATATTTCCTAATGGGAAATTGATTTTTTCATTAAACTTTTATAACCTTTAAAATATCTTATGGACGATTAAAAAAATCTGTCTATTTATCGATTGTACTATAACTTAAATTATCTGTTGAGAAGTTTATACGACAAATGATATGCTAGGCCTGTTATGAAGGATTTTCTGCTTTCAATTTTAATTATTTAAGAAATTTAACCTTTTTACTTACTTCTAAACCTTCGTGTCAGACCTTCATCTACAAACTAATGAATAATTCATTAAAGAAATTATCCGAAATAATCGAAAGTTAGGAATTTAGGTGTAAATAATTAGAAGGTCGACTTTTTCATAATAGTACTATTTCATAATAATTAAATAATATAAAAACATGACCCAAATGAAATGGCAGAATCAGTGGGCCATAGAACGGCAGAGAAGCTCTTGCAAATCAAGAGCACTGTCGTTGGGCGGCCGTCGGTGGATTTGACTCGTAGAAGACAGGAATCCTCACTCGATTAAGGATAAGCCATGTGGCTTAAACTTTTAAGTTCTTGCCTTCTACTGTACATCAACAACAAAGAGATAACGGATTTTCATTCAAGTCACTTAGGACTATAGCTTGACGTCAAGCTGATGTGGAATCCCCCACACAAGACCTAAGAGACAACTTCTTAACAGAAGACTTGGACAACTACGAAGACTTCTAGGACTGACGGTGACCACTGAACTAACCTTACACCGGACTTTACTGAGACCAATTTGGACATACGTAACATCAAGCTTATCCAATCCTTCCAATCAAAGACAAATCGCAAAGTTCGTTACTACGTTACTAATCTCTTGATCCACAACGATTTCAACATTCCTTCTGCCAACAAACCTGATCTGGTCCCGATTCCGAAAGTTTCACACCAACCTTTCTATCCATCCTAATTCTACTGCAGTCTTTAGCCATCCCCATCCCGAGAACCCGCCACGTCGCCATAAGTCATGACGACCTCGAGACGTCCTTGCCCTTTAATCCTCAGAGTGCCAGGCTATCTTCTCACGGCATGTGACCTCCGTGTGCAGCGCTGGCATTAGTGTTAGTGTTAAAAGCGTACGATCATATTTGTAATATGTACAAAGCATAGGCTACAAATAAAGAAAAAATAGAGTATATTGATCCGTTCTTTGTTCTAACACATTGTAAAAACAGAACCCATTTTTTAAACCTTTGTACCACGAATTAGGTTAAATTCAACTAACTGTTTAACTTTAGAACGATAGCCTATTTATTTATAAAAAACGCAATTATATTCACGTGAAGTTACCAAAGTTATGTCGGCCACCGTAGTATACCAGGAGATGAGTGGTAAATGAAGTCATTTGTACAACTCAGCCAGCACTTATTCTTCAGTGTATTAATTGCTACAGTGTCCGTCTCAAAAAGGATTTCTCGGTCCTACTTCGGACATTCCCCGTCGGTTATTACGCATTAACGGTATAACAGCCCGCCCTAATTATCCTCATATATTATGTATAGGATTTAAAACGAGCATCGCTAAGGGGCCACTCATCATCAAGTGTATACGAACTCGTCCTTCGGCGATGATGGCTAAAGCTAGTCATCACACACTTTCAAAACCTTTTTTACTTTCGAAAGCCTTTATTTAGTCTCGTTCAGAACATCAATACCACACCTGGACCATTTATCGTGATCATTTGGTGTCGAAGGTTTTTTCGTTGATTATTAGAGTATCTTTTTCAATTAATTCTTCAGTTAAGTTTATCAGCGTTTACCTGCACAGAAGTAAACAGAAAGATACACATGACTGAATTCTTTACAAATAAACCTCGGCCCTTCCTGATTGAATCAATCGACACCGAAGGAAGTTGTATAAACCAAGTTGCAAAAAATGTCGTGTTTGTTCCAGCAAAAATTTATTAATCTGATCAAGGGATGATAAATTCTCGATTTCCCTCTACATTTTCATATTTTCTTTCTTGGTTTTGAATTTTAAAACGCTTCTTTCTAGCCCATCCTCTCCTTTCAGAAAGGGTAAGATTTGAAAAATTACAATGAAATAATTTCAAGCTATTGCTATCTTCTCTTATTGCATTTAACAACTTTTGATTGCGTTTCAATAGCGAAGATTTTGTCATAATTTCATAACATGAATAATTTTTTCTATTGTTAGCCAATCTGATCGCCTGTAAACAAACGTTTTACCTCATTGGGAGAGCGATAATACTTGACTTTAATTATACAGTAAATAAAATGTAGAATTTGTGTGACAATTTAATGAGCAATTTGTGGAATTTGTATTTTATTTAAGTGCTATTAGCTAATGATATTGCATCCAACCAACATACTATATTGTATATAGTAATAACAGTTGTGCAAACGAAGCCTGTGTCGAGAGTGAATGTATTTATTGGCGTGAATGTGTGATGTGAGAAAGTCGACGCGTAAGAAATGTGTAAGGGGTGATGGAGGAATATGGAGTACGCCATCACCCTAATTGAATGAATAGTAAGTAATAGAAGCTAATGTATTTAAGAACGAACGTATGAATGAGTTTGGAACTGCATGCGTTGGATGCTGATTTGACCTGGCTGTTGACAGCACCCAACCTCGGTGGCTGGACGGATAAGAGGTCTGCCCTCGGTCTGCCAACATCCGGGGTGGGTGATTCTCGAGTCCGTCGGCAATTTACTGTAAATAGCAAAAGCTGGCATTTCCGGTGGACTACGAGCCAGGAGGCTCAACTCGGCACTGTATGTGTGTCAGTACATGTGCGGATTTGAACCTAAACAAATCCAAATCCAAATCCAAAAATCCAACCAACTGTTCAAACAAACTTTATTTATTAGCTGTATTTTAATCAAAACATAATTATTTGAAATTTTTAAAGGAAAACAAAGTCAACTGATTAGTAAAACTTTTTCAAATAATATAGATCAGGCCAGGGCGTTCCGTGGACCGACGTTACAGGCATCGCGGGGATGCACGAGCTGATCTCTCACGAAGACTGTAGTATTAATAAGAAGATCCATTGAAAGGTGAAAAGCATAATCTAGAAAATGAGTAGTTGATGTTTGGTAAAATCGTTATTTCAGGGGCCACTTCATCGGGACTTTTACCGGATGGTGATAAGCCTCCTGGACGGCGTCCACGAATAGTGGATACATATTACATCAACCAAGTTACGGGGAAAATATGTGTACACTCGGACATAAATACAGTACAAGAAGGACGATTTACCTATCCTGACTCTCAACCTAGGTAAAATTTCCAGGAAATCGGAAGGTCATAAATGAGTATTGATAAGATGGTACAAATGGCTATATTATCCATTTTACCTTAACATACCATGACATACACAGCGTCATTGGCACAAAATCGGACAATAGAAACGAGAGGAAGGAGATAAGGCAGAATAAAAAATAAAGAATGAAAAGTTTTTCATATAAAACCGACCCCCTTCCATTAACGGGAACCAAAATAATATACTGTACAGCATAGTATTTTTTTTAATATAACCAGAAATCTGCACATGCTTTTACGTATATTCACACACATGTGAAGAGTTGAGTTTATCACTTCTCGAGGTTCATCGGCTTTTGTAATTTACAATAAATTGTCGTAGACCCCGAAAATCAACCACCGAGTGTCTTACCAGTCCAACCACAGAGTGGTATCAACATCTAGGTCAATTCAGCACCTAACATACCCAGTTCTTAGATTCAAACATTCTAATATTCTAACACCTAACATTCTCACTCATTCTTAATACGTTTTTTCATACACACCATTCATACAATTGGTGGTGAAATGTTCTACATTCCTGCATCATCCTTTACACCTATTATGTATCTACTCTAATTGAAGGGTACTCAATATTCTGCCATCCGCCGTCTTACACTGCACAACCATGCCAATAAATGCATTCACTCTCAATATCACCCAATAGTATCAATACTATTATATATACAATAAAACAGCCCTCTTTCCTCCACAAATCGGAAAACCCAGATACAGCCGTCGTCAAGTATACATAAAGTGGCTTTCCTAAACGCTCTCTATAAAGAGCCAAGGATTGCACCATTCAATTAGGCGGGATAGTATATGTCCTTAGTATATGTCACATCATTCTTCCCTACTAAATTTAAGTGATCCAAATCCAAAAACCAAATATCTTTTTATAGATATGACTGAGTCTACTTGACCCAGCTATCAGTTTATTATTAATCTTATGAATTAAAAAAACAATAACATCACCCAGACCCACCATTAATCACGACTCTACATGACTCAAAAATGTCCTACCCAGCCGATCATGTAGTACAGTTTGCATGCACAATTATTCAACGCCTTAAAAACGAGAAGCTTGCAACTTTATTTTTCTAAAGACAGAAAACAAAATACCTTGGGATTTAACTTTCTATATTTTTTTCATCTTGTTGACCAGTAACATATTCCTTCTAAAAAGTTCATACTTCTTCAATGAGACAAGTTGGCTTACGAGACCTAGAGTGGGACTACTATAACTTAATTAATATCGTCTGGAAAACAAAGTAATGAAACTACATAAAGCTACTTCCTTTTTCTCTCAGTTCATCCACGTTTAACACAAGCCCAAGAAAGAACATTTACCCTAGAAACAAGAAAAACAGTAACAACCATAAAGATTCATATGAAGATTTTCAAAAAAGAAATGTTTAGTCAAATTATCTCAGAACCTACTCACTTTTATATGGAAATTCTATTTTCATAGATATCCCTCTCTAATTCCGAAAATAAACGAACAACTTTCACTTAAAATTATTATAGAATAAAAATAATCGTTAACCAAGGAAAAATTCACATGAATACTCGTACGTCATGTTTGATTTGTTATTGTAGTAATTGTTTCAAAAAATAATATCAAAAAAGAATCAAGACCATGAAAACGCTACAACCATGTACAACATTGAAGCAAACGCTATCGTTTTTAGGGATCTGTTCTTTCTTTTCCCACGTTTTGCACCTAACTTTACTACCACAGACCAGCTAGCTACTGCATGCTTTAATAAAGAAACTAATGTCCATTCGACTCATGCCCGTGAATGATAACAAACAATAAAAAGATAGTGTTTTTGTTTATTACCATAGACTGAGGTACAACAGCAGGGCATCTTTTGCTCCTATCAATAAACGATAGTTTCTTTGTTTGTTTTTTTCAAAATGTTTTCACCAAATATGAACAACAATTTTCTTTGGGATTTTCTTACATTCCCAAAAATAAGATTCTTATCCGTACAAAAGAATTCATGTTATGTATCGAGCAATGAACAAGGACATCAAGTTCCAAGGTAGTAAATTGTCAAACCTGTTCTAAAACTAAATTAAAATTCATCCTTTTTCCCGACTTCGTAGGGCCTCATTTAACATCAAATAATTTATGGACATGGGTGGATTATAATATCAATGCTCTTGATGGTCTTCTATGTAAAAATATATAAATAAAACGCATTACGGTAAGTTATCAAACGAGTGATAGTGATTTCAATAAAAGTTTTTTATTATTATTTTAGTTGTACCTTATACAAGTACATATTATAAACGTGATCACAAAACTTTTTTACACTGTCACATCATTTCACATCATTAATGCCAGTGCGGCATCCGGAAGACAATACCATCAGGAACCATCCAATGCTGGTACTCAGTGTGAGGGACTGAGGGGCAAGTAGATCTGAGCCCATCGTAAATTAAGGTGACGTGGTGGCTTCTCGGAATGGAGATGTATAGAGGGTACTCGAGGCTTCGAGCAGTAGGGTTAGGATGGATTAGGAGGAAAATCCGTTTGGAACGGATCAGTTCGTTGACAAAACGGTCGTTATATAAGTGGTGTTTGCTTAGGACTTTTGACTGGAAGGATTGGACGTTGAGTGGCTAGGCAGATCTCACAGTTCCACTCCCTATGTCCACGTGGATACTGGTTTGACTTCTAACCTCTGCCTAAGAAGGCACTTGCACCGGATAGGAGAAGACTGAAGAAACACTGTGCACATACTGCCAGGAAGAGGAGGAGACCTCAGAACAAATTTTTTGTGATGGTCTTTGTAGGAGCAGATTCTTGCAACTAGGAGTGGAAAAGACGTAAGCAAGATCCTAATCTACGGATCCGCTGACAAGGCTATGGAGGTTGATTAACAACCTGAAACGGGCCAGAGAGTTATAAAAACAAAGGAGCACAATAGATCTACTCAGATCGAGGTGCAGAAGAACTTGCGGCCGGTTATTTTCTCCCTATCCTTATCACAAACTCAATACCCAAGGTATCATCAATTCTACTCAATGAAATAGTCTTTAATTCTGAATAACTTCAATCGGGGGATGCTTTCTACTCTGAGGATTGTTACAATTGTCGGCAGTAATGGGCAGCGTTCCCAGAGCATGTTTTTCTGTTAAGACAGCCTGTGTATTAACTGCTATTATGACTGGGTCAATGATGCCTTGGGAAACATTTAACACAAGCGTATTTAGCGTTTCGTTTCTCCATTGTTCACGCGGAGGTGGGTCAGAACAATACGAGGACAATTAATAAAGGCCTGGCATGTGCTGTGCGAGAGAAAAAATTATTGAAAATGCGATTTTTCTTTCCCGGGCTTTCACTAGTGGAAAGACATGAGTAAAAGGTCAAGAACAACGACAACTGCTTGGGTTAATTTAACTGTATGTACAACAAGCGGATTCCTCATTCCTCGCGGAAATAATTGGATTAGCTTCTAATAAACAAAACGGATATTCTTAAAATGTTTAATGTTTTATGTCTATCGGTATTATAAGAAATCAAAGTGAATCGAAAAAACTCAATGCGATTGGAAATGGTAAATGCATTATGCTAATGTATGCAGATTTGCAATCGAAACCCTGTTACTTTTTCCATGGCTGGCGGCAAATAACTGTCGGTGACCTGTTTCTTTTTTTGATTTCCACGAAACCGCCCATTACATTAAACGGGATTGGAAAGATAACGCCTTTATCTCTAGGGACAAACATAAAGCGTACTTACCGCTTGTTCGGACGGGCCGCTCCTGTCGTCACCTGCAACAGAAAAAAATACCATGTTAAGTTTGATCATAAAACCGGAGTCTGCGATCAAAACCGTCATAAAGCGTATATTTAAAACGCTAAATGGGTCGCTGTTATATTCCAAATCGCACGGAGTCAAAAAAGACTCGAGTGGCTATTCGTTCGGCCAGGTTTTCCCAGGGCCCCTTTTTTGGGCATTGAGTGGGCGAATGAAACGACTGGGTCCTTCTTCCAAATTGGACCGTTTTGCGGACAAGAGCCGCATTGAAAGAAGGAGCCGAGCAGACGAAACGATGGCATCAAAGATAAAAGGCGGCTAGCGACGAGCGTGAAACAAGAGATTTCTGCGGTTTAGCCGCAGATTAAGTACCGTAAACACGGCCTCGTCGCCGATTTACCACCGATTGCCCGATTTTCCTCCTCCCATCGAGGACACTATTAAATCCGAATTGGATAATTTGCGATGAATTAAGACCCGTAGGATGCTCGCTCACTCCCTGTCACACGTATTTTTATGATTTAATAACGTTTTTAGGTACAAAATTGCTAAAGGATGTTATTGAAAGTATAAAATCATCGATTGGATGACAATGATTACGCATCTAACTTAAAGCAATTTCATAGGAAGCAGAATTGTCTGTATAATTCCTATCGGTCTTAAAGTCGAGCAGCTTAGCAAAAATTATGAAAAAATTCACCAAAACGTTCTTTTGGAAGGCATCGAGGGTGAATATTACCGAGAATTCATTATAGTTCATGGCCTGCTGAAACGGTTGAAATTAGAAACCTTTCATCCATTGATTCATGGTTAAAAGAATGTAATTAATCCATTATATTTAGTGGTCTATTGACAAAATTACTTATTTCAATTAATTTGGGGACCGCGGTAGCCGAGTGGTTAGCATGAGAGACTCTCACGCCGCGGTCGTGGGTTCGATTCCCACCGTCGCCTCTGGCCCTTTTTTCCCGATAACCCCCAATTTGAACACATAAGAATTCGTACTATGGCTAATATGCAAGATCATAAGGCCAATATAAAAAAAAAAAAAAAAATCTTTTATGTAAGGTTTTGGTTGAAATGAAAAAGTTAGGGCCACGAGCGGGATTCGAACCCATGACCTTGGGCTAAATACGCCGCTGCTCTACCGCTTGAGCTATCATGAATTCGAACCACTATCCATGAAAATGGCAAAAAGGAGGGAAAATTCGAAAGGTTGTAGGTTGAGATGGGGAGTTGGTGTCCGAGTGGATGAAGAATGTAATTAGTATTATTTATCGACGGAAGCAAACAAGAGAATGGAAACTTGGGTTCTTCAATTGTTGTTGCCTACCACAGAAACGAAAAAATTCCATCAGGAAAGTACAGTCTACAAATATTTTTCTCAAATAAAGCCGAAGAACCTGCGATTTCTAGGGATTTGATCTGGATTAACGCTGGTCGGATGCATACAAGCGGGGATCCAAAGAAAATTATCATTCGTACAACGGTGGCAATCAAATCAGTAAGGAATCCGAAGAACCATGTCTAGTTAAGCGTAGATGTCAGGGTTCAAGCCAAACAACTGACAGATGCTGAAAAACAACTGGCTTTGCTTTGAAAGCACCTATCGGAATCCAAGGCAATTATGAAGCGGACCGACTGGCCAAAGAAGCTGCTGATGACATTCGACTAACAGTAGAATATAAATACCCGTCGTCCTTATTTAAAAAAATACCAATTCGAAAATATCCTTACAGAATGGGATCTTGCATGGAAGTCAACCGAAGTGGAGAGGACGAGAAATTTTTTTTAAAATGTAGAAGACAGGAACGGATTGACTCTCAATAAGGGCAAAGTTGGACATGGGCCCAGTATGAAATATCTGCAAAGGATTGGAGTGACATCACCGGCGTACGTTTGCGGCAATCAGGTTCAGGACGTGGATCATCCTCTGCCTGAGCTGGATCCTAAGAGCTGATACGACACTAGCCTTCACTCGAATAAACCTCCTCAGGCCAAACGGTATAACAGGGTTTGAACAATTCCTTCAAAATTGAACTTGCGGGAAATGAACAATATATAATATAATTAATTTTTAATTTAATTTTATATTCACTAGTTTCGTGGTCCGCTTGACCAATTAGTATCTTTCAATTAATTAAGGTTTTTAGTTGAGATAAAAAAGTCAGTGTCACGAGCGCGATTCGAACCCACGATCTTCGGCTAGATACGCCGCTGCTCTTCTACTTGAGCTATCGTGACCTCGATCCACTCGGACACTAACTTCCCATCTCAACCCCAACTTTTGAATTTTCCCTCCTTTTTGCCATTTTTCAAATGTCTTATAATCTATTTGATTCACGGCGACGAATGAAATGGCCAGTGTTAGAGCAGCGGCGAATCTAGCCGAAGATCGTGGGTTCGAATCCCGCTCGTGACACTGACTTTTTTATCTCAACTAAAAACCTTAAGTAATTGAAACATTTTAATTTTATAATTAAGATGAATAATATGATGTAAAATTTAATAATTTAAATGTATCTGTATTACATATAATACAATAACGATTCATGTAGAAAATAAATTAATAAATAAATGGAAAAAACGCACCTAACTTCAGTTGGCTACATTTTTTCCAAATTGAGTCCAGGACCAATTTTAAACTCGCGAACAATAGAAATATTTAATCGATAAATCAGTTCAAGTTCATTTTATCTCAAATACACTACATATAAGGGAAGGAATTCAACAATAAAGAGACTTGCTGGAGATAATTGGACAGAGTGATTTGCTAGCGTATGGCATAGTCGATCTTTGCAGCCGTCACGCTTTTATCAGCAGATGATACACTTTCACGTAATGACCAAGGACAATTTATAAGGACACGAGGAAATTCGACATTTTCGAATCGCTTTTTCTTTTACCTTATATGAACTTTTTTGTACATATACAAGAAAATACAATAATTATCTAAATAGAGTAAATTGTTACATTTTCTCGTCGAAAAATGATAAATGTCAGGAATTTTATAATTACAGAGTTAGATTTAACTAAAAAACTTATTTATTACTGAAGTAGATAATGATAAAATGATTATTATAAATAAGATCAATCTCATCACTCAATTCTACTGCCATATATGAAGTCTGTAGGACACGTTGACGCAACATTAAAAATCTCTCTTGAGAAAATTTATATTTATTTGCCTTTCGTGCTTATAAATATGCAGATTCGACTCACACGACACGACCCGAAAACTATAAATTTTCCTCTTGGACAAGGAAAGGCCGGCCGCTGTGCGTGGAACGGTCCCAGTCTGAAAATCACGAGTGCAATTTTGCCAAGAACAAAGAATATCTATCGATAACCCGAAATTCACGTTCAATCACGTCAACTGGATCGACCGATAAGGGCGTATAACACCAAGTTTAATAAATCCAGGGATTAAGCCTTAAGAGAGATAAATCCTTTGTATTCCTGATATCACCGTTGTTTAACCTTTCAGTCGGTGAAAGTCCGTAAAGCTGATTAAGTTGGAAATATTTGACTTTTAGGTCGCCATAAAACTTTTGCAGTCCTCGTTTAATAACAGTTTTATCTATTTATGAGAAAATCTTTCAATCAAGGATAGATTACAAAAGCCCCGATTTGGTGAAACATCGAGGTTTCGTTTTGTGAGGTTTTCGTCTGTCAAATTCTGAAGCTAAAACGAGATCAACAGGGTTTAAGATATATTTACTTTCTACGTAACAAAAGTAACTCTTCCCTTATATTAAAATATACCACACCGTTATATAATCTCAAATTCAATATGCCTTGGTATGCTGGGGGAGTGCATATGAAAATGCAAAAAAACAATCAGTAACAGACAAAAATTATTCATGCAATGTTTTTTCAATACAAATTGAAATACTCCCTCCCTGCCCTCTTCTTCAAATACCATATTTTACCTGTACCATCTTTACCTTTTCTGAACCTTGAGAGAAGTTGAAACTATATCGACAAATATTTTTTAAAAAAATATGGTAGGAGATGTCCTATAAATAACGTGTTGTTCCAACCAAAATTAACGTTTATAATATTTATGTTGAATTGTTTTTTGTATGTAGGCCCTAAGTGGTACCACTTAGTCCATAAAGAGATCAAATGTAATGTAAACAGTATCTACTATTTATTTACTTTTTTAGTTTTTCATGTTTGTTTAATCTATTCTAACAAATTGTAACTATTATTATTACTTTTTTTCCTACGCGCTTAGTAATGTTCCCCCTTCACTATTTTTCACCTCAACTTTTTTTTATCACCGTATTGCTGACAGCCCTCAAACAGGATCTACCTCAAGGGTGCCTAAAGCAACAACTTTAGTTACATAAATGTATATAGTTTTCTTTTGTACTAGGAAATTTGTACCAATTGTATCTCTTTTTTTCTGTATTATGTATTAGCCTAATAAAGTTGCTGGGAAAAAAATCTTTTCGGTGCAATGTCCTAACCAATCTAATATTATGGATGTATTTTCATATATGGGAAATTTTAAGTGCCTATTAAATTACTGTTAAATTATTCTACGTAATTAATCTATTGGTGCAGCCTACTGGACTACACTACACACCTAACCTATTTAAAACCTTGCATCACAAATCATTAGTCACTATATCGTAGGTAGTAGAACTCTATTTATTTTATTTTTTTAATCAATGTACTTATATACTAATTTAATATATTTGATTGCACATATTTATAACAATTTCTTTATTTAATCGGACTTTCATGGAAATTTACACTGTAAACGTTACAACGTTTTCCCAAAACATAGCTTTAGATTAAAGTAATTTTTATTTATTATTATTAATAAAAAGGCGATCAACCTCCACAGGTTATATTCCGCCTTAGTACTCATAATCTTTAAGATTTGGTGTCTGAGCATCTCCGGGAGCGGACAAGGAGGCGAGCCGGACAACACAACGCATCCCCAGGCACTAAAACTAAAAACTGACAGTGAGGTTGCATTATCTAAAATTCAAAACCAAACAAACCATGATCAACAAACGGAAAAAATACGCTTAGAAAATGCGATTAGCGACCTTCAATGGAAAATTAGCCTCCAGTGGATTAAAGCTCATGCCTGAATCTTGGGGAATGAAAGGGCAGACATCATGGCAAAAGAAGCAGCCCTTGATGAGGACCTCGGAGTCACTTATATAAAAGTACCAAAAAGCCATGTAGAAGTACTAGGACTCAGAGCAGGATGATCCGGGAGAAGGAATGGACAAACGACGAATGCAGCACCAGGAGGTACTTTATTTTCCTGGCTACAATGACTCTTACAAACCATGGTAAAAACAGATCTTATATAGCGCTCTTCAACATCGAGTACAATCCAAGGTGACCATGTGGTTTGGGACCACAGACCTGGATGCACCTTATTTGATAGAGAAAGGACCACCTTAATCTACAATCGAGAAATGGGAACGACCTTCAATGGAAAATTAGTCTCCAGTGGATGAAAGCTCATGCCGGAATCTTGGGGAATGAAAGGGCAGACATCATGGCAAAAGAAGCAGCCCTTGATGAGGAACTCGGAGTCACTTATATAAAAGTACCAAAAAGCCATGTAGAAGTACTAGGACTCAGAGCAGGGTGATCCGGGAGAAGGAAAGGACAAACGACGAATGCAGCACCAGGAGGTACTTCCAGACAGTCAAATCCCAAATGGATATCATCATTGACAATACCCATAAGACTACAACGGGTCTCACAAACCAAGGGAAAAACAGATCCTATATAGCGCGCTTCAACATCGAGTAAAATCCAAGGTGACCATGTGGTTTGGGACCACAGACCTGGACGCATCTTATTTGATAGAGAAAGGACCACCTTAATCTACAATCGAGAAATGCGATACGACCTTCAATGGAAAATTAGCCTCCAGTGGATTAAAGCTCATGGCGGAATCTTGGGGAATGAAAGTGCAGACATCATGGCAAAAGAAGCAGCCCTTGTTGAGGACCTCGGAGTCACTTATATAAAAGTACCAAAAAGCCATGTAGAAGTACTAGGACTCATAGCAGGATGATCCGGGAGAAGGAAAGGACAAACGACGAATACAGCACCAGGAGGTACTTTATTTTCCTGGCTATAAAGACTCTTACAAACCATGGTAAAAACAGATCTTATATAGCGCTCTTCAACATCGAGTACAATCCAAGGTGACCATGTGGTTTGGGACCACAGACCTGGATGCACCTTATTTGATAGAGAAAGGACCACCTTAATCTACAATCGAGAAATGGAACGACCTTCAATGGAAAATTAGCCTCCAGTGGATTAAAGCTCATGCCGGAATCTTGGGGAATGAAAAGGCAGACATCATGGCAAAAGAAGCAGCCCTTGATGAGCCCCTCGGAGTCACTTATCTAAAAGTAGCAAAAGGTCATGAGAAGTACTAGGATTTAGAGCAGGATGATCTGGGACAAGGAATGGACAGACGACGAATGCAGACCAGGAGGTACTTCCAGACAGTCGAATCCCAAATGGCACATCATTAACCATACCCATAAGACTACAACGGCTCTTACAAACCATGGGAAAAACAGATCCTATCTAGCGCGCTTCAACATCGTGTACAATCCAAGGTGTCCATGTGGTTTGGGACCTGGACGCACCTTATTGATAGAGAAAGGACCACCTTAATCTACAAACTTGCAATAAAGTGTGAACCATGGCCTCAGTGTGAGAGAAGTTTGATATCTGAACATAAAAAAGAATTTCTTGACTTTATAAATTCAATTGATATAACTAAATTATATCCAAATAAATATGTAGTAATTATCTTGAACATTTTAAATGTTAATATATAAATATATTTAAGATTGTTAAACATAATAACATAATACAATGTAAATGTAAAATAACCTTGATCAGCATGGGAGCAGGTTGAAAATAAAATCCCTGTCCGTACTTTGTATTTAATTGTAATTGCGCATATCTGAGGGATGTGCATGCCATTGCCTACGTCTACAACTTAATGCAGTGACCCGAGGTTCGTGAGGCTAAGCCCCGCCGCCCCCGCACCCCGAGAAGCTGGTGGCTAAGCCCCACCTCACACTAGAGTAATCTACATTTTGAGTAATAATTTAGTGGCTCGTAGGAAGGCAAACAGATTGTCTACATTCAAGGAATTGTCTTCTAGCCTGGTCATATTTAGCATAATCTATGATTACATGTTTTACTGTGACCAATACCGTACAGTTTCACAAAGAGGAGGTGATTCTCTGGCCATCAGAACTACCTATTTCTCAGGCGGCCAAGATTTCTATTGTGCAACATTTATTTTACTTCAAACCCTCAGTTTTGTGTTATTTATCTCGCCTATGCTTTCTGCATGAGTTTTAAACATTATTTTGTGTAAATGTTAGATTTAATAAAATAAGGATGTTATAGTGGTATGTCGCTACACCTTCATATTGTAATTATTACATATTAAGTTATTTATATATTAATCTGTGAATAAAATGATTCATAAAGAAAATAATGAAGTGCCAACAACATTTAGTCTTTGATTCAGTTTGCAACGTAGAAGTTTATTATTGGCAGAGATGACAAACGAGTTCGTTCAGATTGTTTCCCTAAATCCACTCACCTGTCCTAAACTTTTCTCATAAAACGAAAACATTATTGCATCTAAATGAACAGATTCCGGCCCCTTTTACTTTTGAAGGATTTAAAGGTTCAAAGGAGGAAAAAATATTTATTTAATACCGTTTATAATAGTAAATAGTTAGTTACAATACAAAGCAGATATAGAAGTCTGACCATTTTCACTCCCCCAGAATACTCGATATTCCTGGAGGTTGGGTTGAACCCCTCCATTCTCGCTAATAACTTAGTTTTACTCTTCAGATGTCAAACACTCACCTCAGAGTATTCGATATTCCTTAGGGCGGAGTTAAGTATTACGCGCTAATATATTACATTAATTACAATAAATTAACATAGACACAACAAGAACACACATAAACGCTGTATAAATTTAAAAATCCCTATAGCCCTTAGGTATCAGAACAGTGGTATATGCCCTAAGACTACGCACAGGCCTGATGATATACCAGAAAATTGTCTATTTGTCGTCTTCTACACTTGGAAAGGTGCTCGATCGTTATTCAATATTTGCATAATGGGCACCTAGGAGGTCGCTTTCCGGCCTGAATGTGTTATTCTTGTATGACCTATGCTCAGTCTTGTCAGTATGGCCTTCTCGACCCGTTTTCGCGGACTTGTCTTTCCTAACCAGCTATAGTTTGCTTTATTTTTACGAGCCTGCGTAGTTTTCATTCCCGTTTTAATGAATTTAAAATTAATAGTTTTAAATCCGCTGGGGGAAGCGTCGTGGGATCCTCCGGCGGCTTCTTTGAGAAAGAACCGTACTAAAATTAGAAAACAAAATTAAATTACAGGTTTATCACCACGCCGACTTCAAGAAGAATTCTAACAATGCGTTACAATGTTAAAGCTGAATACGATCTTAGCATAGTAAATAAGGACGTCACATTAAAGAAAAGCAAGAAAATAAATGTTGTCCATGAGCAGGATCGTTTTAAGCGGGAGACCCTCCGGAGCGTGAAAATCGTGCATTCAACTCTTCCGTTTAATACGCGAAGGTGCGTTGACTCGTCGGTCCTTTGTCGCCGTGGATATTGCGGCTCGAAGACGACGTCAGCAGCGTTCGACGCGACTAAATCACGCCTGGCGATTATTTAACAGACGCGTAATCGGGGAAAAGGAGTTCAAAGGATCCACCAGCCGGGGAGTGCGAAGGACGAGAATATCGCCGGCTCACGTGCACGCCACGCTTTCACCATCAGCCTTGACATTGACACTTGCATAACAGGCGAGTGACAAGCGTTTATGCTTACCCTCCACCGTGGTTCTTTCAGCTCCTCGCTTCTCCATATAGTTATCATTTAATTATTGATAATTATAACTCAGACAGAGAACCGACGGCAGCTTTAATTATTATATCCTTTGACAAAATTAGCCAATTCATAATCCATTGCGATCTGTTATTGAACTTCAATTGTTTGAAATCGTGAGTTTCGGTCAAGAATGGGGTAGTTTAGAAAAACACCTTTTTCATTTTTTTTCCCGCCGTTTCGACCTTTATTCGGGTCATCTTAGGGGCTCGATAAATTACCAAACATACGTCGATTAGAAAAACTACAATTTAAGATGTAAATATAAATTTTGAACCGAGTATTACATACTCACATAAAGTGTGGGGCTATTCTTGTGGTATCATCAGTGTGAAAGTGTTGTAGGAATCACAATATGATTCCACACAAAACCAATATGACACCACAAGAATAGCACCACATGCCCTGATGATGAACCGAATTAAGTCGAAACGTACGCAAAAAATGGAAAACTGTTTTTCTAAACTATCATTCTTGACCGCTCCTCACGACTTCGACAAATTATGAAACAACAGGTCATTAAGAAACACACATTTTAATCACACGTGAGCGAAAATAAGGAATCGTTAGATAAGTCGAGTTTTTTTTATGAATGTTGTTTATTCAGAAAATTATATAAAAAGGATACTATTTTAGCTCCACTATGATAATACACCACTTCTGCAATTGATTGATTCATTTTTTTAGCAATTTTAGAAGTATCGATCACTTACGAACACTCTGGATCAAGGTATAGTCTTAAAGAAAAAAAAAATTCATTTGTTACTGCCAAGTTTTTACCTATTTTAAGGTCATCAGGGCAAAACAATCTTAAATATGTCTACAGAATGACATATTTATGTTCTTTTCAGGTGATCTCAAATCTCCTTGAAGACCCATTCAATCCTAACATTGCCAAGGATTGTAACAGTATTTTTTCTCTGTTTTTTCTTTATAGACACATCGCATTAACAACTAAATTTTTTTTCTTCAAAACCTACCTTCATCCAGTGTTCGTAGTACAATTGATTAATACCAGGAGAAATGAAATGGCTTTTATTACTTTAAAGGCACATACCCATCAAAAGTCGTAGCTAGGTTTACTTTCAGAATTTAGTAACAATTTGTATCAATACAGTCTCTGTTTCAAAAAATAGGTGCCGAATCGACAGATGCTATTGCAGTACTGATTTCCGGACAAGGAAGAAAGAACGTTTCGCTGAAAGTCTACACCGAACAGAAGCCCTCGGCCGTGACGTCCTCATTAATTCCCCTTTTGAACCAGGGCTATTGAGTAATTTGGCAATTCCTTTATGGAAGACGGTTTGGTAGAATAACAACGATACGGGCTAATTGGCTTCACTCTGAGAATGCCCAATCACTCAATTATTCAATCGAATAGGGAAAGTGAGACAATTTAGAATAACGTGCTAACGAGACTAAATCGAATAATTGGCAAAACCAATGCTTTTGTATAAAATAAATTATGACAATATAAAAACGGTTGTAGTAACCATGTTTACAACATGACAAATTTCATTTTGATTACTGGCCGATGAAACTGGTCTCCTCGTAATCGAAACAGTGTGCCACACCAACCCTCCACATCTTTCAGACAAGTATACAGTTCAGACTGGCAAGCCATGTCGCTACAACCGCTAGTACTCACCAATGTATTGTAAGTGTAGAATAAGGGAAAATAAAGGACGAAGTAGGCCGCTCCGAATTACAATTTTATACAAATCAATGTTTCCCATTGGAGGTCGCCATGTGATAGACAATGAGGTTCTTTAACGTGCGCACCAATCACACGCATAGGCCTTATCACACGTTTAGTTTTTCAAGTTAGGAGCTACTCACTTCCGCTCACGGAACACCACATCCACAGACTAACCAACCAGACATGCCGACTTCTCCCGCTTGCCCCATCCGAAGGGGTGGGTCAACATTGTGCACTTAACCGTCTGCTGCGCGCAAAGGGATGCCCAAAAGGGCTGAAATGCACCAGCCAGTCTCCCAACGCGCTCCCTAGAGACAACTCTATTTCCCATAGTGTTAGAGCTCCGCTAGCGTGGAAACTACCGGATCCTCTCCGGCCGTAGTCCTAACCACCCCCTAGAGGAGACTGCCTTCGGTAAAGGAAGCCCATCGGGTGCACCACCGAACAACAGCCTCTTCTCTAAGTACCCGCCAGGGGTCTCATCTACGGCCAATCCATTCCCACATAGCGCGCTACTGGGCTTGGAACTGAAGATATGTGCTATCACGTCGAACAGCTCGTTATTCACCCTCCCTCGTCTATACAGACAGAATCAGATGCCCTAACCTACGCGCGCCTCATCACAAATCAACAGTAGAAATACAGATAAAAATAAATTTTTTTTTAAAGCTTTTAGATTATTAAAGGTACGAACTATGTGCCAACTAGTAATATTTCGCCGATGAATGGAGAAATGGTGTTTACCGTTTATAAAACGCGAGGTACTGACAGGCAATATGTCATATGCAAGGCCGTTGACAGTTATTAATGAAATAAATAAAGCCTTCACTTTGAGTGAATTAGAATCGATACAGGATAAATTAAAGAGAGATAAAGTGCCAGTAGAAATGAGGTATGAATCTAATAAAAATGCTGCCGAATTTCCTAAAATTACTGTTAGATATTTTTCAATGATATCTGCTTATCTGGACGTATACTTTCTACTCTCTATAGAAAAGATAACAAGAATAGTGTGTCCAACTATAGTGCTATCTAGTTAATAATGTTATCGCAGGTTTGCCGCTGAAGAGAATGACTGATTAAGCAAATAACGGTATACTAAATTAATTTCAAGCAGGCTGATCTCATAATGCCTCTAATAATATGGATTTTTAAGTCATTGGGTATAGTAATGTTACAAACATAAAATAGTTCTTAACAATATACCTTATACATGATTGTGATTCGATTGGGGTTAGAAGGTTCCAAGTTCAATGCCGTAAGCCCATAATAATAATAAAATTAATTGCCCCTTCCTTCCTACTGCTGGAGGCTCTTATATGGTAATCAGTATTCGGTTCTCAACTCAAAATATACAAAACAATATCCTTCCTTGATATCTTGTACCCCTGGTGCGTTCAGAACTATACATTACAGATTTGAATTTTATATTTAAAACGATCCGGGCTAGGATCGATTGGCACAGTAAAACAACCCTCATCAAGACTGGCAAATTTTGCTAAAATTGGAGAGGGCTAAACTGAGAAGAGCGATGGGACTATCATCATTATTACTACCTCCCCAGTACCTACAATCTTATGCTAAAATCGTACTGTCTGACCGTTACTTCAGAATAAGTGAGGGCACAGCGATATCCTCTATATATCCTATCCAAGGTGGCGTCCTACAAGGGAGCATTCTTGTAACTCTCCTTTACCGATACTGCTGACATTTCTGTCTTTCCAGACACAATACTCATCGCTTTTGCTGACGATACAGCACTCCAAGTTTAGACCAAAAAGTTGAGAATTAAATTAAATGCAAAGAGCCAATACATTAACTTCTCACTCAAACGTCTAATATTACTACCTGTTTACTTTAACGGGATTTCACTACCACCTATGGAACATGTACGGTTCTTGAGACTACTCCTGGATAAACGAATTACTTCGAATCCGCACACAGGTCTAAAACGAAACGAACTAACCAGACGTTACAAACTGTTATCACCACTACTATGCTTTCCCGTATACTCGGTCGTCCTAAAAAGAACAATGAGGATTATTAACATCCGCAGCAAGCCTATTCGGCCTTATCGGACGTTTTGATTCTCAAGATGAGAGTTGACGCATCTCCACATATGACAGAATGGTGTTACTGCCGCAGCATTGGTGCAGAGGCAGTTCTGTCCCGAAGGAAGCAAGACAACCTCGCTCCCCGCTTGTCCATTCCGAGTGATCGGGTCTGAATTGAACATCAGACCGTATGCCGTGCGCAAAGGGCTACCTAAGCCGAAATACATCAGCCCAGTCTCCCGTGCACTCCCTAGATAGAGAAGGCGACTCTATCTCCCATAGTATTGGGGCTTCTTTAGCGTAGAAACTACCACCCCGTAGTACAGATGGTTATGCACCCTCTCCCGTCTATGCAGACAGGATCTGGTACCCTAACCCTCGTGTCGCTCTGATAAGGCACCCGCCGCTCATACCAACCCGAGGCCGGCACGAGTACAGCTTGTGCTTTAGAGAGGTTGCCACGCCCTCTGGGCTACACTATTATTTTGCGCCCGGACACTCCCCTTGTAACCAAGGGTTGGGAGGGGGTCACAGGATAGAATGAAGGAACCTGGATTGAGAAAGGGACGTGGATGAGGACACGAGGTGAGACGTTTCGGGATCTCGAGCGTCAACCACACTATATCACCCGTCGTCGCTGTAGTTCCACATTGAGTGGGCCACAACTCCCTGGGTGGATGACCACTACATGACAGACGATCCTAACGTCCACTTAATTACAAAAGTTTAATAAACACCGTGGTTTTAAACCATGTGGACTTATAGGGTCACTCTGGGGGTCAACCAAGCATTCCAACTCCCAACGCATCCAAAGGTTCCAATCAAATGTCCTAAGAATAATAGTTAACCCTCTTTTTTATGTATCAAATCTCACACTACACCGAGGCCACAGTATTCCCTTTATTCCAGAAGTAGCAAAAAGCTTTGACAAGAAAATTCCATCAATCCCTATCCACAAATCCCAATGCCTTGGTCCGTCAGCTCAGTTCCTCTACCATCCCAGATAATCCACCCTGTCGACTGAGTCGCCGACAGCCACGTGATGCCCTACGCAGTGACGACGAAAATTGAAACGTTGTCATTATTTATTCCTTCTAAAGGAGTCTCTCTATTGGGTGATCTCTCCTCACGTTTTTCATGTCAATTTTGTTCTTACAGCATTTTTACCATTGTAATTGTTTTACAGATGTAAAAATGAATAAAAACAAAAAAAGGTTCTATTCAATGATAATGCATGTAGATTATGCAGTACCCATACCATCTTCGAATTTGAAGTAACTGCGCAATGGAGACATTCTGGGATAAAGGAAACCCAGAAAAAAGAAAGAAAGCAATAATAGTCAATGACCTAGTACCTATTAAAGGAAGGATCGAATCGAAATACTGAACTAAGGAAGGTTGCAGTGCATGGGGAATATATACCTCCACTTTCTAGTCCCTCTGCATCAACATCATCATCATGATAGCCAATCAGAAAGAAAACACTCGTTCCCTTCGTCGGGTTTTCGAGGAACCATCCCTTATAATTAATAATTCTTTGGGGTATCAAATTAATAAAATCTTCTCAGCCATTCTAGTTTGTTATAAGGCTAGCATAAAATTAGTCAACTCACGATACTTACAGTCGAAAGGATACGTTCATCACGACCCACAGTACTGCACACGCTCTGATCTGACTAGAGCATCTTCACAAATTAACTGTTATCCCTATTAACTTTTGAATTATCATCTGTGTGTTATTTACTCTTCATCTTATCTGGTTTTCTGTTTCTATTTATTATTTGATATGGCCACTTGTTAGAATCATTTGTAACTGTTATTTGAGGAAAATCGCTGGGTGTTTCCTCTGCCTCCTACTTTCCCACAAGATCCATTTTCTCTGTTTATTACCCCAACTAAAATGTAATTTTTTATAAATTAAGTTTTCATTCAAAAATTTTTTATGAAATACCTCTTCCTGTCAGTTCGTTCATTTGCGATTATTGTTTACACTCATATTATATATTTGCGTTCCATTTTTATAAATAAATAAAATCCTTCCGATAAAATGAATGTAGCAAACATTTTTTTTAGGCGGATTACATATGTAGATATATATATAGCCTTGGAATAAATTCTCATTGTGTACGAAATGGCAAGATTTAAAGCTGTGAAACCAAATAAGAACGAACTTGGTCGCTTTTGTAATGGTGCGTCATTTTATGAAAACGAGAGACCTCGATATAATGCCGTGTAGGAGGCTATGTGGGATAAGTAAAGGATCGGTAGACAATTGTTCATTCATGTCCTTCGAGACTTATACTATTTTTTATACAGGTACAACGGGAAAGAAATAAAACAAAACGATTTCGATATATTTTTTGTGGTTAAAAGATGTTAAATCACCGATAAAGGTAATAAATTTGAAATTAAAAACAAAAGCTGTGGGGTCTGGAAACGAACTTCTCTGCCTCGTGATAAACGGTCTCGTTGCAATTAGCTCCTGAGTCATTCGTGACCGGGCCAAATGGGATTCGTGAACTGCACTTGAACCGACTCTATCCAACGATGTTTACAACAAAAAATTATATGCCCTTTCCTTTAAAACTGTACAACAGCGATTAATTTCTATGAGGGCTTAGATTTGAATCGGGAATGGCATAATAGCAATAAATTCATAAGGCAACTATTGGAAACGTCGAAGCCTTTCGTGATAAACTGTCGTAAAGTATTGCCCTTAGGATGAAGTTGAAAGGTCTTGTTAAAACTGGAACTGAAACTATCTGACCACAACAAACGTAGAAGAAAGATAAAGCCTTCTGCTAAATTTTCATAACCAATATTTAATGCAAATCAATTAAAAAAATAAACAAGGTCAAAACTTTAATAACAATAACCACGCATAAAATTGCCAACAATTCGGTTTTAAATATTATTAAAAGTGTTTTAAAATTAATGAAAAGTTATGTTTTAAAATGAACTATAAGCTTGGCTAGTCCGGAACCATAACCGTGCTACTCTAAATTAATGTCGACCCTACTGATAACTTTAGAAAAAAATCCCATCTCTATTAAGAAAATTACTATAGTATATAACACTTTGTACTATGGCATAAATGTTCTATTTGAATGGCAGTTTAATTACCTTTGAATATTAAACATTCAAATAAACAAAAATTTTACGAGGCGTCGGTGGCCGCAACGGTTCAAACGCTCATCGCTATAAGGTAAAGGTCCTGGGTTCGAATCCAGCGGCCCTGCATTCGAACCCGACATGCTTACAAATGGGCTTTTTTTCAAAAACACCGGCACCCCGAGGTTGATATAACCTCTTCTGTTGAGAACCCTCGTAAAAAAAAAAATGGTTAAAAATCCTGCGATTCACTTCATAAAATGTTATTGTTGAATATCGTTATCAAGGTAAATCCTTACAATGTTATTACGCCTCGTCTTAGATGTGAGAAAAACAAAACAATGCAACATTTTCTCCAAGAGAAACAAAGTCCATTCAAAATAACCAGTTATCGAATTAAACAGAATGTGATAGCAGATTAAATATGTAAAATACAAAAGTTTCCTATCGATTTGCACTTATATTCAATTCGACCAAATCCTTCAGTTTTACTTGCATCTAGAGTAAAACGTTTATAGAAAAAAAAATGCTAAAGTGTAAGATGTATCGATCACTGTTTTTACTCCCGAATAATTATAAAGATGTCTATAAATTGACATAATTTTTAATAGATGGATCCAAATTTCTTTAACGACCGACTCATTCCCAACATTGGCAAAGACTGTAACACTACTGTCAAAAAATAAACATGAAATTTGTTTTTAATCCAGACCACACCGAGATCCAGATTATTCGTTAAAACAAATTAAAAATTGATAGAGGTGTATCGTCCGAATATTGAACAGCATTTGTACCGATGAATTATTTAAAAAATAGTTATTCAGATATCGTGAGATGCGGTCGGGTGAGATGTAGGTTTCAAAAAAACATTTTCTTTATCGTGCCAACGTTTCGATCTTTTATTGAGATCATCTTCAGGGCTCAAACGTTGGCACGATAAAGAAAATGTTTTTTTGAAACCTACATCACACCCGACCGCATCTCACGATATCTGAATAACTATCGATTAACGGTCACTAATCTCTACATATTTAAAAAATGATAGAATATTTTATTCGTAAAGAGTTAGCGGGCAAGATAAATAGGCTAGAATAATATTACCAGGTTGATTTTTATCTCAATCTGTTTTTCCGTTTTAAAGCTAGTTATTTTATGGTGCTGAAAAAATTATACAACATTTACGCGAATACTTTCACTGGAGAAGGCGACGTGCCGAAACGATTCTGGCCGATGACACCAAAGAATTTTGTCGATTTACCTCTCAATTACATAAACAATACAAAAAAAATCCTCTTCTTTACTTCAAAAGGAAAAAGACGAAGTCTGATCAAAATTCTTCACGTTTAACCACCATTAGTCGTTCTTGTCATTTATGCTTAAATAAGGTGCAGTTCTGAGAATTTTTTTTTAAGTGTATAAATCGGGGGCGTTCGTTGACGCAACGGTTTAGGCGTTTTACACGGCGCTCATCACTGAAAGGTCCCGGGTTCGAATCCGGCGGCCCTACAGTCAAAAACACCGGCACCACGAGGGTTTAAATAACCTTCTGTGCCACATATTTAGTTGGGCTATTTTTGCAGCAAATATATACAGAGTTTATAGTGTGTATAGACTTTCCAAGTCTATCGTTTGAACGCTACCTTTCATCTTGGTCTGCCTATCCTTCGCTGATTTTTTTTTCGTTCGGGCATTTTGCCATCCTCAGTGTTTGGGCAATTTCTGTGGAGTTTTAGTTATGCTTCTGAACCAATAAAAATCAGCGAGGATAGGCAGACCAAGATGATAGGTAACTATCAAACAATAGGTTTATCACCAACTATAGTTTTTTACAAATGAAATATAGCCCGTTCCAAGTCGCAAGCAACGCGCTCCAAGTCAAATATAGCCTTTTCCATAAGAGATGAAATACTTTCCAAAGCGTATACAACTCTTAACAATCAATTGTTACCCGTTTTATTTCAATTGAAACTGTTTCTAATTGTCAACCTTGAAAAATTTAAAATTTAACACACTGTGGAATGGACCAATTCCATTTCCAGACCATTGGACCAATCAAATAGTTTTTTTTTCTTCTTTTTTTAGAATACTTATGAGGATTGATTTACAATATATAATAGCATACGTGTCATGACTATCACATCTAACTTTTGTAATAATTATTAAATATAAAAGACTATCGCAATTAAAGCGGAACGGATACTGCACAACTTCAACAGTGCACAGAGTGTGAAGGAATCCAGATTGGAATTGCGTGAATAGCAGATATGAATAACCAACCCTTCGAGGATCATTGATTTTTAAGCCTAATTTTAAAAGGAGCCAAGAGACACTACAACTACAAGTGAAATGATGCGTTATCCCACACTTTCTTTTACGTGATGGGCCTCTTGTTTTCTCCGGGCAGCACGATATTTACTCATAGGAATTATAGGGCCGGATAGGTGGCCCTTTTTTTGTTAGGGCAGCAGCTCACGACAAGGGCAGACGTACCTGGGTAATTAGGCCGAGAATACCTCAATTAAAACGAGATCCGGAAACAGGCCTAAAAGTGGGTCCTCTCGGAGTAATTTTATTTGATAACTTCACTTTCTAAAAGGTTTTCCACCGGGTACCGCCTGATATCGGCTATGTTTTAGTTTTTAAAACGATTAAATCGGCCCTCGATTGGCCAATTTGACCTTTCTGAGCCTTTCTAATAAACGGTATTTTAAAAGAGGTGAATTTTGAAGGATACGTGGTGCTCCTGAGGGCACGAAAGGTTACGGCCAAGTACACACTCATACACTTCCCGTCTACATTTTCTCTTAGGTCTATTCATTTTAACAAATCGAGTGACCACTTTGCCAATAGAAAACTGTTCCTATCACCACATTCCAAAAAAAATCTTTGGAAAAAGAAACAATCAGGGTGTCTTTTTTTAACATGCGCCAGCAGATTTGCCCTATTTTTGAACAGAATGCAAAAGGATATCTTCGCGCAGATTCTAAAACCTTCTTCAACCTTTCATCCCTCCGTTTACCATAAACAATCACCCTATTTATTATTGCCCTACTGTCAAAAACCTTGGGATGGTACTTGAGTAGAAATTACATTGGAAACCTCATATTTCCCAGATCTCCCGCCGCTGCTTTTCCACCATACATCAATTCCGTCCGAGCCACATTCTTCCCTTTAGTACCAGTGAGCTCATAGTTTCCTCTCTTATTTTCCACATGTTGACCATGGATGTGTGGGGTACGAGGGGGGGACTCACTGAGGAGCTGGATGATAGTCTTAAGCGCTTAATGAATCCTTTTGTACGCTTTACTTTCGGCTCCCCCAGGGGTCCACGTAACTTTGGCTTGAAGTGGTTATACCGCAGGTTATACTTCCTTGGCTATTTCCTTTATAGCCTTCCCACTCCCCCTCCTTATATTATATCATCTCCTAACCTTTAGGTCTTCGGCCCACTACCGTCATACTCGTTCTAGCTCTCCTAATCTCTCCGAAAAACAGAACTACTGTTTTCATCCGTTCATCCGGCTCTGGAATACCTTCCTCACTCTACCCTTCATACCTCTTCCCTTATCGATGATACCTTTAAGTCCCGTCTATTTAATTACCCCCCCCCCGTCATTGCAACTTAGCATTAGTTGCCTTAATTGATAAATTATTATTAAATCATCTGTACTTTTAAACATAATTGTCTCTTTTAACTTTATATACTACATTTTTAGTATATATATATATATATATATATGTATTTTGTATATTAATTGTATTTTGTAACTTGTAATTGTAATTGATCGTTTGTATTTGTGTTGAGTACGAGATTAGATACAGCTTATTTATGTAGTTTTGTTATTCAAGGAGGCTTTAAGCCACAGAATAAATTATTTTGAATTAATTAAGGTTTTGTTTGAGATAAAAAAGTCAGTGCCACAAGCGGGATTCGAACCCACGACCTTCGGCTCAATACACTGCTGCTCTAACCACTTGAGCTATCGTGACTTATGAAGTCCATAAGCAAAACCTTAATTAATTCAAAATAATTTATTTGGTCAAGCGGACCACGAAACCTAACCAAAAACCACAGAATAAAGTTTATTTTCTTTCTCTTAAAACTAGATTTTTTCTGAGTAGAATACTTTGGAACACCTCCAAAATTGAGGCTCTAGAATTTTTTTGAAATGTTAAAAAATTAAGAAAACTTCCTGAAAATGTTTATTATTAACGAATGTTTCCGTTTTCGTTTTTCACCCATGTCTGTAGGTAAACATAAAAATAATTTTAAAAACTTTAAACACAACGATTTTTATAATAAAAAGGGGTTAAATTGCTTAATTGAATTTAAGCAATTATCTGGGTACATACGTGCCAAATGATTATTTAAACAATTAACTTGATAAATTTGCCGAATACGAACTTGTATTATTTATTTTTTATTATTATTCTCATGTTTACATACAGACCTCATGGGGAACAAATAATACGGAAACTTGCGTTTAATAAACATTTCCAGGAAATTCCTTAATTAATTAATATTTTCAAAAAATCATAGGTCCGTCAATTTTGAAGGTGTTCCAAAGTTATGGTACTTATTCTTCTCAGAAAAAAATCTAGTTTCGGAAAAAAAATGAAAAATTGAGGGTTCCCATTTGAAATTGAAAAAAATTATGTCGTTGTCCAAGATACTGGACGCTGAAAAAAAATTGGCGACGGTTTTGTTATCAACGCAAAAATTTAAAAAATTGGGTTACCATTGATCACTAATTGTGTTCATATCATAGGGAAAACCTGCTGGCGCACATTAAAAAAAAAGACACCCCGTAAATTGCGTAAATTCAAGATCATAACTTAGCGTACCGTTTCGTGCATTCCACTTTCTTATTCCTCTTCTTCGACCTATTACCTCTGTATTATTTTCTTACGATTTCGGACAGCTGCGACTCCTCGTTCTCATTTTTACGGTGGTAGATCGGGAAAGAGACGCGTGTCGAGATGGGGCCAGTAAGTATTAATAACCTCTTAGAAACGAGACCGTTGCGGTTGCTGAACACGGCAAGATGTGGCAGTCGACATCGACCTTCAGTCACCGCCGCAACCGCCGACGCCTAGCCTTAATCGTCCCTTACATGCTCTCTTTATCTTTCCCCCGTTTTGTTCAGAAGAAAAATGGAAAAACACTCATTACGAACCGAGCCCATTTTGCACACCATCGAACCCTGTATGCAAACGAGGGCGAATCTACGTTTCTGCGGACAGCCTGGTTTTATCAGTTTATGATTAGTTTAAGACCATGACTAACGAAATCAATCGTACCTAACATCAAATGACCGATTAAATAATTATTATAATTAATAACTCAATACTTAAAAGGAAAACGTACTTAAAGGAAAATCTTTTACGGAGGATGATCAGACGAAATAAGGACTTTCTGTTTATCCCGCGCATCAAGACGGGATTGTAATTACAATAGGTTCTCGTTCACAAGATATTAATAGTTATGGAAATGACGGTCACGGTGCTACTAGGACAAGTGGGACGAGCCGACTCGAGAAAGGTCAAACGACCTCGCATCCTCATCGATCTTTAACACACTCATTTAAATAAATAATCACCCGGCCGAGATTAGTGATTCAATCCGTCTTACCGTTACACGAGCGGAAAAACATGGAATATGTTGAGCTTTAAAACGGACATTTAAGCCATTCACCACTGGAGACAGGTACGATTCAATCATACTCAATGCGATTTTGAATATTTTCACTCTTAATTCGTCAGACGATACAATTTTTGGCAAAAACCTACAAACCAGATATACTATAATTTATTATATACAGGGTGGTCAGCTCGTCCTCTTAAAAAGATTTCAGTGACAATATAATACATATATACATAAAGTGGAGTATGAGGCCGTAAACCTCATGGTTTTATGGATACGCTCAAAAGTTAGAAATTTTTTAGTGTTTATTTAAGAAAAACGTTTCTTTTCACAAAACCTGAATTTTCTCCACTCTAACTTTTCTCAACTTTTGATCCCATTTTTAGCTTAAGCTCCGAATTTCCTTTTAGACTAGTCTTTTTTTCTAAAAATTGACAGTCTGCTTAGAAAATAACTAACTCTACAAACCTCATGAAATATGGGATTGGGTAATTTTGGATCAATTACTTCCTTAATAAATTATTTCAGAATAGATCAACTTTTAGGTCACGCATTTAATTCCTGGGGTACATCCCCGACCATGTTTTTCCTATCTCCAACTGAAATTACTTATCAAAAAAATCAAAATAATCGAAATTTCGAATAGACCGTTGGAAAGCCATAAAATGTTGACGTTTTTAGCTGATTTGGCATTTTTTTAAATGTAAAAGAGCTACGGTTTAAAAAAGTTGAAGAAATCTAAAACCGAGGTCAAAAGTTGGGAAAAGTCATCTTAGAAGAAAATTCAGGTCATATGTAAAGAAACATGTTTTTCTTTAAAAAATCGTAACTTTTCAACGGATTGTGATAAGACCATGAGGTTTACGCTTTTCTACCCCATTTTAGATGTATTGTCACCGAATTTTTTTTTTAACATTGCGAGCTTACCGCACTGAATATATGTCCGAAAGTTTCAATGGAGATTCCAGAAACGTTTACAAGCATCCGAAAAAATTGAACCAATTTCAATTAATTTGAGTTGATGATAGCGTTTCTCCGTTTTTATTATTGACGAGGTAAAATTATCAAACGAAAAAGTTGATCACCGCAGGAAAAAGTTGTAACAACTGTGCGGACCAGGGCCGCAGCCCGACCTACCACACGACAGGTGCGTCTTGTCTCTTCACAAAGCACCACGGCGGGGATGGTCCCGAACAGGTGGGAGACCACAAAAAAGCCGACTTCCATTGATCAGCCGGTTCGGTGGCTCGTTCCCAGGAAAAGTCGACGTTTTCATCGAGGCTCCCACACTTCCCAGGTCGCCTCCGTTTATCGGCAGAACAACGGGAACCGTAGAGCTGTACCGTGTTGATGTCTTCGATAATTAAAACGTGTTTGTTGTATTTTGATCAGTACGAAATGCGTTTTATTATAGTTCATCAAGACAAAGGTCAAAATAGTTCGACTACGTTTCATTTGGGTTTAATAACAAAATAATACGAGGCATAATAAATACACTTGCGAGGGTTTGAGCAGGGTAGTTTATTTTTGGGCCGAAGGATCCTCCATGTGTCCCACATAATTAGAGGGTGTCATCCTAGGCTCCGTGTAGAGAGCGAATAAAAGTTCGTCCTTTATTTTTCTGAACTGAACCACCAGGTTTTGTTTCTTGATAGCTTTTGGGCCAGCGCACTGTAATGCTATGAGAGAGAGTAATGTAATTCCAATGAAGGTAGAAGACTGAGGAGGGGCTGTTGCTGGCCCGAAAGCTATCAAGAAATAAAACCTGGTGAAACCGTTCAGAACAATAAAGGAGTAAGTATTATGCAAAACACCACCATACCTTCACACAAAACATAAAATAGGAATTCTACTCGATTGAGAATTGGGCTCCGATTCTCGGAGGAAATGAGTATTTCATTGGTCTAAATCATAAACCCTCATTTAGAAAGGTTGCATACTTTATGCATAAGGTGATGGACGAATATCTAGTTCTCCGTCGACTTATTTGAGTGAAGGGCTTGTGCATAGAGAAAAATTATTTAGTAACCTTAACCGCAGTGACCATAAACTCACTTTTACTCCCCATGTTAAGTGTGTTAAGTGAATGATAAAGTGAACAAGGGCAAAGCGGTTATTCGCGTACTTTTCCCTCTGCTCTGTCGCCAGTCCGGTTTGACGTCTGACAATAAACTTCTGTACGAAGTGGAGTGGCCGATGCGTGTGGAGTCCAACATGCAGGACTTATGTAGCCAGGGTTGTGCAGAACGAGTGAGGCTTGCGACAATCTCGCCCCAAAATACCACAAACGTGTCGATGGTGCTGGAATACATCAGAGATGCAACTATTAAGTTTTTAACGCAATGCGAAGCCAGTACGAGTGCAATCTGCTGCCAAATGGGCAATTATTGCGATTATAGACGACAGGTACATGCACAGGAGAATAAAGAACGATCTCCTATACTGACAGCCTTCATTTGTTTCTGATGGTATAAACTATTTAATCAGCCTAGTCTAGGCTAACAGCACGTATAATACGAATAAAATGTCGATAACTTTGGAAAATTGCAAAAAGGGGGAAAACGTTCAGATTTGGGTTTTTTCATTTTCTAACTTCATGATTTTTTACATTTGTATACCGTTTCTTATGGTATAAATTGTTTAGTCAGCCAAGTCTAGACTAACAGAACGTATAATATGAACGAAAAAGGTCGATAACATTGGAAAATGGCAAAATGGGGCAAATCGACAAGATTTGGGTTTTTCTCAATTTCTAATTTCATGACTTTTTACATTTGTAAACCATTTCTTATGGTATAAACTATTTATTCAGCCTAGACCAGACGAAAAAATCGTATAATATGAATAAAATATCGATAACTTTTAGAAAATCGCAAAATGGGGAAAAAGTCCCAGATTTGGGTTTTTCTCATTTTCTAATTTCATGACTTTTTACATTTGTAAACCATTTCTTATGGTATAAACTATTTATTCAGCCTAGTCCAGACGAAAAAATCGTATAATATGAATAAAATATCGATAACTTTTAGAAAATCGCATAATGGGGAAAAAGTCCCAGATTTGGCTTTTTCTCATTTTTTAATTTCTTGAATTTTTACATTTGTATACCGTTTCTTACTGTATAAATTGTTTAGTCAGCCAAGTCTAGACTAACAGAACGAAAAAGGTCGATAACATTGGAAAAAGGCAAAATGGGACAAAACGCCCTCATTTCCTAATATCATGTTATTTGGCCTAACGGCCATGATAGCTTGGGTTTTTAATCTAATATTTATCCCCTAACATAAAAATAATGTCATTTAAATAATAAAAAATTCTTTATAACTTAACCAGCTGGAGGTTAGTGTCGCTTGACAGAAACCACTGAATCACTGAATATAATGCATTGTAAAGAAACGATTTTAGATAATCCAGATATTCTTTATTTATGGAAGACGCGTTTCACTCACCTTGTGAGCATCATCAGTCTTCGTTAAACAAAACAGGATAGAAAAAACACAAAAACGACCTGTTCTTTTCAAACTGTCAACACTGAAACTGTCGTAACCAACTGATAAACCATACATCCTAATTTTTGAAGAGAAAACTATGGAAAACGTCCAACTGTCGACTACCCTCGAACCCAAGTTCGGTGGGCAGGGTGGACGAGACCGGAATCTGACCGCGGACTATAACATTGGAGTAGGTGATTCTCACGACAGTCGTGGGAAGTCTAATTCCTAAAACACTTGCGTGAGGTTTGCTCATGTGAGGGTCTCTAAACGGATTAAATGATTGAAAGTAGAAGATTTATAAAATGAAAAGGGGCGGTGGCACAAACGTCCCTGGGAGGCTGTCATCCGTGGCGCTCGCCGTGCCACCTGTTTCTCGATCATTTTTTGTATAAAAATACACCGGGATAGATTTGAGAGCATACGGTCTTCCCGATCCGCCGCATCCCCCGTTACCATTCCGCACAATTAACCGTGTGAAGGCTATGTGGAAGCGGTTATCGTAATTACCGTCGATCGGGAATGGGGACGGTCAGTAATTGGCCTTTTGTTCCTTCGGCATAAAACTTCTAAGATATGGGCGCGATCGCTATCGGTGGTGATGAATATGCCGACCGTTTCACGGTGAAAAAGGAGTAGTGGAAGTGCCGACGGATTCTAAAGGTGAGCAGTATCTTTCCCGGACGTCTTGAGATAGCGGGACCCGGGACAAATCGGAAAACCGCGAGGGGCGACAGACGGACAAACACCGGGGAAAGCGGAGTGTGGCTGACAGAAGAATACACCGCCGTTCCAAGTTGTGTAGAAAATATGAAAGTCCGACGTGACAAGGGAAATTTAAACGATGTCAACCGTGGGTTTATTTTTCCATATGAGTTTTTTTCGCTCCATATATAATAGCAAAATAGAATAATTTAATGAACCTTTTCCTTCGTTTATATCAGAAATATCCCCCTTCTTATTTCGATAAATGTTTGTCCATAATTTAATATTTAATAAACCCGACGACTTAACCAGTATTGAAATATATTTTATATTCTCATCTTTTCATTAACTTTGACAAAATAACATTAAAACTAACCCCATTAGAGTTCGTGGTTCGATTGACCAATTAACATTTTTCAATTAATTAATATGTATGGAAGGTATTGGTCGATATAAAAAAGTCAGTGTCACGAGCGGGATTCGAACCCACGACCTTCGAATGATACGCCGCTACTCTACCACTTGAGCTATCGTGACTTCGATCCGCTCGGACACCAACTTGCCATCTCAACCTTATCTCTCGAATTTTCCCTCCTTTTTGCCATTTTTCATGCTATTAAAAACAAACCATAATCCATTATATTTCTTGGTCCGATTGACCAAACAACTTCTTTCAATTAATTAATCTTTAAGTAAGGTATTGGTTGAAAAGAAAAAGTTAGTGTCGCGAGCGGGATTCGAACCCACGACTTTCTAGCTAGCTCTAAACTACTTGAGCTATCGTTTCATTTCAACAATACCTTACATAAAGATTAATTAACTGAATGAAGTTATTTGGTCAATCGGAACATGAAATATAATGGATTTAATAAGTAAAACGAAGTACATCCTCACTAAAGCTCTCCGTGGTCATTTCACTTGTCGTTGAGTATCGAATCCTGATTACACAACATTTGAAAAATGGCAAAAAGGAGGGAAAATTCGAAAGTTAGGTTGAGATGGGAGGTTGGTGCTTCCAACCTCCAATTCCGCTTCTGACACTATCTTTTTCATTTCAACCAATACATAAAGTTTAACTAACCATAATTTTTAACTAAACATTTTATAAAAATAGGCAATTTTGTAAAACGTTTCAATATAACATGTTTTCTTGTAGTTTCAACATTATTTATTGCCTATTCACTATTTTTCGTGGTCCGCTTGACCAATTAATATAATTCAATTAATTAAGGTTTTTAGTTGAGATAAAAAAGTCAGTGTCACGAGCGGGATTCGAACCCACGACCTTCGGCTTGATACGCCGCTACTCTACCACTTGAGCTATCGTGACTTCAAGTGAATTATTGAATTATTTACTGCTCTGAGTAGTTCTAAAACGACTTATTTCCAAAATTTCATTTTAAAAAAATAAAATTTTCATTTTAGTCGGAGGAGACTTGAGATCTTGTGAGATATCTGTGTAAGTGAACGCGACAAGTTGAGAAAACCTCGTCTGAAAATGCCGGATGCCACACACCGAAACCAAATAGAGCGAAGAACTGCTCCATTTCAAAACGAACTTTCATTCCTTAAAACTGACTGATCATTGTTTTAACCGTTTACCAATAGAAGTGACTACCATGCTGTATAAAATAATATCAGCAGGGAACTTTGTTTACAAAAAAAAATCACTTTATACACGGTATTATTCTTCCCTGAATACATTTATTACGAACTAGTTTGCCTTCAGCTTCTGAAGAAGAGTGGCCATTAGACTTCGTTAAATAGTCCTCGTTCCCAACACGAAAATCGATGATAATTTGGTACACAAAGAAGGCGAAACTGTCTGAAAGTCTTCCTAGACAACTCTACTAAGAATTATAGTTACCATTTTACGACATATTAATTGATTTCCCAATCGTACTTAATTTAAAGTTTATGTAAAAATTACACGTCGGATTTGTTCATTCTAACATTTTGTTCATTTAAAATAAATATTTGTACTTATTGTTTTATCATCCTGGTCTGCCTATCCTGCGTGGATTTTGTTAGGTCTGCGCGTCGGCATTTCGACATCATCAGTGTCAGAGATTTCAGTAGAACCGAATAGTGAAGATGGGGAAAAGCCGAAACCCGTCTCAACAAAAATCAGCGTGGACAGGCATGATGACTAAGTAACTATCAAACAATAGGTAAAAGTATTTACTTTAAAAGTTTAGATTTTCAGGTTTATCACCCCGCAGTCCACAGGAGGAAACCACACCATTTAAATATTTTTATATTGCAATTAAATTTTATCGCATCTTATTTTCAGTACAAAAACCATCTGAAAAAAGAAAAACTGAATATAAACACCGGATCTTAACAAAATTCTGAACATTCCCCGGTCACAATGATTAAAGGTTCAAGGTTGTTGCATTCATCAATGCGCCAAGGTAGAAGTAACAGGTAGCCTCAATTATACCATCAGTGGAAAGTTACATAGTATCCTCCATGTCTGACACGAAAAAATGTCATACTATTTAAAGAAAATTGATAATCACATTTTGTAATAAGCATAGATAAGACATATACTTTTTTTATGATGGAAAATGAATGATAACAATTATTAAGAGAAAGACGTGATGACCGATAAGATTCGTCTGACCTACATGCCGAGGGGACTAAAAATGCACAACGGACTCTCCCTAGTATGCTCTCTTCTTTATTCTGCACGTTTCAGATGCATAAATTTAAAGAGAAAGGATATCTTTACACAAAAGATCATTTATATTGACTTATTAAATTGAGAAAATAAATGAAAGTAAACTCTCAACATTTGAGTGGAAGTTGAAAAAGTATCTCGCATTAAGCAGAAAATAGTCAACGTTTAGAAAACACATCTACCAAGGCAGAGAGAGCAAGTGGCTATTTAGTTTCAAATGCAAAAACACATTTTCTTTGAGAACATCATGGGCGAGAGGCAATTATAAACTACACAGGTGCACAGGCGAGACTCGGATGTGGTAATAACCGGAAGTGCTGTATCAGTTGAGTGAACATCCTGCAGTCTCGCCATCTTCCCACCTTACATAAACAGATAGCTGAAAACGAGAAGTAAAAAAACTCTGATTCCCATGGATTACAATTCACGGCTCGGGACGAAGGGCAATGTCGCTCCGCTCGGCTGAATTTGATGCACGGCTCTTTTTCTCAAGTCAGGTATAGGGTGGAGTATAAAAACGAAACTAAATAAACTTAACAAAATAAGGCAAGTCGAACATCGTTACGAGGCACTATCAATACAATCCCAATATACACACAAACAAATTCCATCCTACTCTTCCTTTAAACGGTGACCGAAAAGCGATGTAATTAACCAGTTTCAACATTCAGTATAAAAGACTTTGGACTTTTTTTTATTAAGAAATTATATGAACCCTCGGCGGTCTTTGAAAAAAAGCTGATTTTGTAAATATTTCGAGTTCGAAAGCCGGGCCGCTGGATTCGAACCCGGGATCTTTACGGTACAGGATACCGTCGCGGCCATCGATTGGGCGACTTTAGACCGGTAATTCTGAGTGCGAAGGATTGCTCTTGAAGGATAACGAACCTAGATGCCCTTGCGACCCGAAGAAGGGTGCAGAGTATACCTAGCGTCGGTAATGAGGTAATGACGAGGAGAAACTGAGATTCCATTCCTCTTGACAGCACTACAGGTACATCCATGTAATTTTCGGCTACATTTTTATGCCTTCCTTATCTACTTATTTATTCGATTGTGAAGTTTAAAAAATCTAATAAAATGGTTAAGTATGTGCTGTTTACTCAATCATTTTTTCACTTGTACTGTACCTTGTTGAACAATATACTGCAGCTTAGTATTTTCTTGAATACCAGAACCTTTTTGACATTATGTTATGAATCCTATACAGTGTTAATTACATTTGTAAATCCTATTAAAATCTTTTTACTTTATACGAGAAATTAATTAGTAGAAACTACTACTATTAACTTATAGGATACACAAATGTAATTAACTACGTTATGTTTATTGGTCTGATTGACCAAATTACATTCTTTCAATTAATTTTTTTTTTTATGTAAGGTCTTGGTTGAAATGAAAAAGATACTGTCACGAGCGGGATTCGAACCTACGACCTTCGGCTAAATACGCCGCTTCTCTACCACTTGAGCTATCGTGACCTCGATCCACTCGAACACTAACTTCCCATCTCAACCTCACCTCTCGAATTTTCCCTTCTTTTTGCCTTTTCTTCGTTTTACTTATTAAATCCATTATATTTCATGGTCCGATTGACCAAATAACTTCATTCAGTTAATTAATCTTTATGTAAGGTATTGGTTGAAATGAAATGATAGCTCAAGTGGTATAGAGCAGCGGCATATTTGCCGAAAGTCGTGGGTTCGAATCCCGCTCGCGAAACTAACTTTTTCATTTCAACTTAAAGATTAATTGAAAGAAGTTATTTGGTCAATCGGACCAAGAAATATAATAAATTATGGTTAGTTTTAATGACATGAAACATGGCAAAAAGGAGGGAAAATTCGAGAGATGAGGTTGAAATGGGAAGTTTGTGTCCGAGTGGATCGAGGTCACGATAGCTCAAGTGGTAGAGTAGCGGCGTATTTAGTCGAAGGTCGTGGGTTCGAATCCCGCTCATGAACTGACTTTTTTATCTCAACCAATACCTTACATAAAAATGAATTAATTGAAAGAAGCTATTCGGTCAATCGGACTTCGAAATATAATGAATGTAATTAACATAGAACAGGACTCATGTGATGATGTCGAAAACGTTCTGTTAATTAAAAAAATCCTTTGTTCTACAACCTACAGTACAAGCGATAAAATGATTGTTTTCATGTGCAGTAATAAATACATAGCATTTTATATGTTTTTACTGCCTGATTATTTTGTTATCTCAATAGACGACACTTATCGAATAGGCGTTATAGTTCTAGATTCTGTATTCCGAAATTGGAAGCAAGTTGGCCAATTTGATTCATTTGGTTTATCATGTAGATATCGATTATACGTACGCTATGAGTACAAATCTACAATTTTTTCGATTTAAATCTGGGCGAAATGAGATAAACCATTTGCATAAAATAATGGATACTAGACATATCAAATGGAATACATTTATAAATTAAATTTTCACATTTCTCTTTCCGGTCTGAGGGATAATGGATCTGTCAGGCAGATCCACCACTGAAGATGGCGAAAGGCCGAACGCATTTGGCATAATAAAACAGGAAGGATAGGCAGACCAGTAATTATTACGAAAGTACAAAGTTGAACGGAAAAATAGAATTACCGACTTCTCTAGCCCCTCGACCAAATTTCAATGTAAAGTTCTATACGTAATTTGTATAATTAGCAAATGGCTTTTTTTTTCATTTATTTATTTTACAATTGTATGTCAAATGCAACCAGCAAAAATTATGTTGTTTACAATGATGTGCATATCAAATACGCAATATTGTATGTATATTTACACGTCTGATGTGATTGATTAGGACGGCCATCACCCAGTGAAAGAGTGGTCTTAATTGGCCATTATTGCGTGAAGTTATGAGCAGACCCAAGAGTTACCGAAGTTACAAAATCAGTTGGTCGCGCACCTCCGCTTCAGTCTTCTATGAGGTCGAAAGGAATGGTTGACCGGCCAGGTTGCGAATTAATGGGGTGTCATGAGAGGATAGTTGGAATGAAATTTGTTGTAGAAGGGTTGGGCCAGGTTTGTGACGTACGGTATCTGGAGATCGGATGATCGGTGAAATAGTATGGAGCATCAACGATGAGAGAAGGATTTGGATTGTAGGGATTGGATTTTGTTAAGGTTGGCTGTCCTGTATAGATCAAGTCCGTTGGTCCAAATTGGGGCGATTAGGGCAGTGTATAATAGGTTTTTGTTAAGTAATGTCAGTTTAGATCTTTTGCTAAGTAATCTCTTTAGTATTTAATATCTAAGGTTACAGACTCAATTCTCTCCGCTGTCGAAGCCAAGGATCAAGCATATGAAGATGGGGTTGGAGTTAAGAAGTAACAGGTTCAATGTTTGGGGGGAGGATTGTCGTGTCATCGGCATATGTGAAGATGCCGGAATGTAATGGGAGATCAGCTATAAATAAGAAGTAAGGGAGCAAGTGTGCTTCCCTGGGGGACAACGGCTAAAATGGGAAAATAGAAGAAGACGAGGTGCCTTGGACTTACTCGGAAGTATCGGTTTCAAATGGAAGGATTCGTGCCTAACTCGATTAAAGGCCTAGGATATGTCAAGGAAAACACTAGGGCAGTATTGTTTAAGCTCGAGAGAGTGGCAATGGTATCGACAAAATTTTGGGCATGATGAGTAGTCGAGTGGTATAGACTATTAAGGAATAAGGTATAGGTTCAATATGAATCAGAATTGGCGATTGAGGATAGCAATTGAACGCAAGTAAACTTAGCGAATGATTCAAACAAATAATTTAACCAGAAGAAGTCGGTAACATTGAATCTGTAGGTAAAAGGGAATGTCAAAACATGCCTCGACTTGTGAGACAGGAACATAAAATTATAACAACATTAGATAACGAAGAAGATACTTTGATTACCGTTCAAAATATACTGTCATAGCTTCGATTTTAAATGATTTGTTACAATATGATTTAAAACTTTATTTTAAAAATTGTTTTTGTTCTGAATAATTTCGTTTTAACCGGAATCGTACACATTGGAGCAAATGAACAATGGTACAGCGAATAGGAAATGAAATATATTTAAAATGAGGATGTTCGACGAGTTCAAAGTCACATACCAATATTTCGCGTGAATCCAAATTTCGAGTCCGAGGCCGATGAAGGAGAGGAAAAAGGCGTAGCCGAAGATCAAAGCTCTCAATTCTACCCAGACTTGAGTGTAACAGAAATGATAGATCGGAACGAACATCATCGCCAAAGCAATGTTCCGTACGACCATCTGCGGAAGCACTATGTAGTAATTGTACGATAGCTGGTTCACCAATTCATACATTTCGATTCTCGGTGAAGAATTGTTTTCAAAAATAAAAAACGAATAAGTACCTCCTAGCGTCAGTATGACGGGTTTCTCCAATGTGAAAATCTCGGTTTTCCGTATGTATTGAATCGAATATAAGCCCGGTTCTACGTTGAAATGTATTCTTTCCTCGTGTGTCGACACGTTGACTTTTAGATGGACGTCATCGCATGGTTCGTTGCAGAAAACGAACTGCCCGTACAGCTGTGGACTGGTGGCTACCAAAAATGTGAATGGAGTGCCTTGAAGGTTATATCCGATGGGAGCGTAATAAATCGGATCTTCGCCCTTCAATCTGGACAAATTCTTGTTGTGTACATAATAACTGATACTCTTTGTTTCTTCGACATTAATAATATTGACGGAGCTGAACTTATTGTTGGTGAAATTCAATTTCGTACTTTCAGAACCGGAAACGGTCATGGTAGTCGTGTAGAGCTCATTCGGAGCCACGTTCCCTTGAAACCAGAAACACGAAAGTTCGGCCGTTTCAGAGTAGGTGTTATAAATTCGAACTTGCCCCTTTCCTATGTAAGGAAGGGGATACTCGGATTCTAAAATCATCTGGACAAAGAAAGACATGAACATGGAGAGGCCGATCAATACGAAAGAGATGCACAAACATTTCAAGTCGGTGAGTTTCTCCCAAAGAGGTAGAAAAATGAATTCGACACATATGATGAAGAGCAACAATATGGAGGAGTCTAACGCGCGAAACGGCACTTTTCGCCTTGTATCCTCAGCCGACGAAAACAATAACGTGAATTGATACGTAAACACTTCATCAGATGCGTTCCAGATCGTACCGAACGATATCATTGGGAAAATGGTAAGCATCAGTTTTATCGTGTCCTTTCTACGAGCTTTGGTTTCTTCGGTCTGTCTGCAAAGTTTAAAAATTGTGCGTTCCACAGTCCAAAAATTAACCGGCACCCTCACGAACCGCTTCCTCTTGTACATAAAACAAACGATGTAGATACTGAACGCCACCACTTCCAAGGCGTTGTTTATCACAAAGTAAAGTAAATTTTCTTTTACGAACATCAAGGCAGTTTCGAAAACTAGCTGTGTGACTATTTTCGTTAGTAAAACCACACATAAGCACGATCTGACATATTCCTTTTCTGATTTCAATATTTGATCGGCCAGGAAAGCATGCCTCGCGCCAAAAAATACGTAATATACACACCGCGAATATATGGCAAATTGAACGACCGTTTGACGCCAAATCGTATTTACAAATTCCAAAGTCACTACTAATTTAAGAAGTGCAACACATAATAAAACTGCGTTAGACGTGACAAAAATGCAATACCTCCCTACAAAAGAGTCGACCATCCATCCGACAAACACGCCCGATAAAGCACCACCGACTCCCACTATCGACAGAACGAAGTCGGTATAAATGGGAAGAAAACCCAGCCCTTCGGCATACGACGACTTCAACAACGCATTCAACGACAGGTGGGAGTGCTGAAACAGTAACTCTCCCAAAAGCAGGAATTTCAAAGAACTATAGACCGCTAAAGCTTCAATGGCGCTCTTCCTAACAACAAGGGGGAGGGTCGGCTTAGATTCCTCCTTCGCTTTCGATTGTTCTATGCTCTCCTGTTGCAATACAGCATTTTCTACCATTTCTTCATTCTTTTCAATTGTATTAAAAAAATATTTCATTATTACAGACCAAACCAATTTTAAACAATACCTAACCTGTTCTGAGGTGCAGGTGACAGTGAGTTAAACATATGTTGCTAAGTATTACAAGTAAATATTTATATGAAGTACATGCCGGGATAATTTCAGTTTCCTGTTTTCCATGTATGTACAGGAAAACACAAAGCATATTCGTTCTCGGTGAAAATCAGCATTTCGATATTCTACGTAGAATAACAGATGTTTTGTGCTTGTGTGTATTTTCCGCTCGCAGGACGAATGCGATATGTTCGAATTCGCTTCCGATCAACGAACAGTGGCCTCACCCATTGACACAGATACCTTTGTCTTTCAAATCATTTAAGTTGTGTATAATTTCAATTGCCAATTCTATACTGTAAGATTTGGAGTTGAGACGTAGGTACTCCTATGGTCAGAACAAATCAACACCTGATTATCATCGGTAGGTTCTACGTATTCAAAAGCCAAAAGGATTGCGTAAAGAGAAAACACGCCAAGGAAACGGTATGAAACATATTTATTGTTGAAGAAGTCATAAGTATGAACCCCGACTTACAACCGTCTTAGAACTGTCTGTGAAAATAATAGTCGCGTTAGGTCATTTTTGGTGGATCAGATCCGAAATCTACAATTTCCTTCATAAAGTGTAAATTCGGCAAGGTCAGGTATATAACCAAAGAGGATTTTTACAACGACAGGGTGAAGCACGAGCACTTACTTTTGGGACGAAGCCCCGTGTCTGGCTTGTAGAGAAAGGTAGAGAGCGCGTAGCAATGCGACCCGATTTGTCGGCAGCGAGTATGTAGGTCCCCACAGGGTTGTTTCATTGTATAAATATTGTTTTGTGTCACTAGGATGTGTTGAGGGTGAAAGTATTTATTACCGTGAATGTGTGGAGTGAGGGGGTACTCAATATTCCGCCAACGACCGTCCATTAAGTTAGTGTATATAAGGTGATGGATGAATATCGAGTACTCCACCACCTAATTGAATGAATGGTATTTAAGTATGTGAATGGGTTTGGATACATGCAGTGGGTGTTGAATCGGCCTAGTTGTTTACAGCATCCGGAGCCCAACCCCCGGTGGTTGGACGGATAAGGCCGAGGTCTGGCCCTAGACTGCCAACACCCAGGGTGGGTGATTCTCGAGTCCTGTCGGCAATTTACTATAAATAGCAAAATCTGGAAATGCCGGTGGACTGCGAGATGTGATGGGCTCAACTCTGTACATGTGTGTATTACACGTACGGTATTGAATTTTCATAAATCCAAAACCAAATAGAACCATCGCTTTTAACTATCGAACCAAATAGATTCCCTTTTGTCAATTCGTACAATATTTCACTTTTCACAAATATCGTTGAAATTAAAAGTTATTTCAGTTATAATAAGAGAATCGACTTTTTATTACACATATTTGAAATGGTGCTATACCTTATTTAAACTTTTAAGCGATCCAACCGTCATTATAATTAATCAACCTTAGTTGAATAATTAGTATAATTCTCATTCGCATTAACAACAACGGATTGTTTTTCTTTTCTTTAAAAGGTCTAGAGCGGTATCAACCGCTTTTGAAAGCCTAAGCGTCCCTTATAAGGAAAGAGGTTACTGAACACTCAACAGCTGACTTCTATTGATTTCTGGACCCAAGGACACTGCGCTTTCTCCAGGAATAATCTCAAACGACTAATATTAGCTATTATCGACTGTGAATATTTGATAGAGAAGATAACGACTGAAAACAGAAAAAGAATACAGATTCCACTGTCTGCTTGCTTCTAGTAACGATTATCTTTTCTCTTATCGAAAATAATTTAATACCCAAACAGCAAATACGTTGGTTCATAGTTACGGTCTAAGGTCCGACATCTTCCATAACCGTGATTAATCTAATTAATCTAACCGTAATTCATCTAACTTCGTCTAATAAGTTTCCCGGTGAATTATGTTATTAACAAATATAATTTACAAAAACTTTTAAAATAAAAATTAAAGTTGCTCTAACACTGCCCACCTCTTGGTCGGGAGGTTGTCATACTTGTCTGTTGGTTCAATGGAGAGATTTCTTTCCGCACATTCGCGGAAGCCGATCGTCTTTTTGTCTCGATATCCTTCTGTCGCACAGTCGAATCGGATGGAAATGTTTTTAATCGTCGGCATTGTTTTCCCATAAGGAGAACCGGATAGATCAGAGACGGTTTATCGCCACATCCTAAAAGGGGTTCGAAAGAGTTCGGGACCACTTGCGTCCGCACGTGCATCCGGAGTAAACACGGTACAGAGCCCCGGTTCGGCACTACTAACACACCACTAAAAAATAATCAAGACTTTCTAAGTAATGAGATCTGCAAAGGGCAAAGGCCAAACGGCATCGATCCCCCCATACATCGCACTCGTATTGACCGACCCAGAAAACCCATTCGGTCCCGAACACAGACGAACGTTTAAAAATAAACCAGATACACTAAAAAATATTGGTATTAACAACTGATCAAATGACCGTTTAAATAACTGATAACCAGCGAAAAGTCGTTCGTTTATTTACACCAAATAAAATCTTGTTCGCTCAAAAAATCAACATCACAATTACCGTTATCGCGATTTTAATATTAAATTATTTTATTTGTGTGATGATTTATTGAACTTCACAACCTGTTTTACTTTTTATTATCTAGATTTCAGAACTATTGCCGTGGATGTACACAAGGAGTACCGGCAGTGATCGCCGTAATGGCAATAAAAAGTAAGAGGTTGGTTAGTTTATTAACTACAACCAAAATAAAAAAGGTCGGACTTATACAAGATTCTATTCTAAAAAGTATTATTTTAAACAATATTAATCTAGATTGTCTCAAATTCAAGTTTAAATACTCATATCACATGAAAGTGTAATTGGTTGAAAGATGGTCGAAGATCATCATGATCAGATTTAATCAAGATGAGATGCATGATTAAAAATTCACTCTTGCGCTCACTCACTCTCTCTCTCTCTCTCTCTCTCTCTCTCTCTCTCTCTCTCGAAATTTTATTTCTAGATTTATATCGACAATTTATAATTCATGATTTGTACTGAATTGTATTGAAAAAGTATTTTTGCTCACTTATTACATTAGTAATTTACTTTTTAATTGCTCAATTATTCTGAAAATTAGAATAGTTATTTCAATAGGCAAGTAAATGTGTTTGAAGTAAATACATATGTAGTTCAATGTAAAATGATTAGATGTAAGCACATTGACCACAAAAATCAAGTTATTCGAAGTAATTAATGTTTAATAAATTAGAAGTAAACTTAGTAACCATTGTACATATTTATATGTAGGTTTTAAATATTTCACGTTATATGTAAGAATGGTCCTTGAGACCAAATCTTGTGTGATTGATAAATAAAACGTTCATCTTCGTCATCATCATCATCTTCATCATATCTCTCTCTCTCTCTCTCTCTCTCTCTCTCTCTCTCTCTCTCTCTCTCTCTCTCTCGTTAATTTTTAAACAAAATGATACTCATTCATTCCATTAAAAATAAGTTCCAACCATCTTTCAGATACTTTCCTACATACAACAGATGTATACATACACATTAAACTTTTTCGCACATCGAGTGACATTTGGTTAATTCGCCGAAAAAAAGGGTTAACGTTAGTTTTGAAATCTGAGGTCGGCAAAATTTGGTTTTCGCTTTCATATTGTTTTTAAACTTGGTGTTCAGGCTGATTAAATCGAAAGGTTAAAACCCCGGTTTTATTGTGCTTTAATCAATCCACATTCCGACCCGTACAAACAAGGTCGATCGGCAAACTGAAATCCGACCGATTTTATGTCCCCTTTTCGTTTCCACGGCAAAGGGCGAAATCCAGAAATTTGTGGGCCCCCCCTTTTTTATGTTATTTTCCGATGATGGCGGAATCAACGAGACTCTTGTAATTTATTTTGTTTTTAAGCGTGGTTAAAACCGAAAACTACTTGTTAAAAACCGGAGCAAAGCCTTTTATTCGGGTATTGTTGGCAGATGTGAAATAGCCCGTTATCTCGACGTTTGTTTCTTGGAGTTGACACATCAAGTTACGAAACGGATCGGCATCGTCTTTTCAACGAAGATCAGTTAAAAAGTTAAACAAAGTTAATCCCAAAAAGAATTAAAGATAAATTTAATTAGGACTCTTTTGCCGTGTGATCCAAGAGGAAAGAGAAAAAATCCCAGTTAGTTTGTATATTTTTCGTTTTAGGGATAATTTTATCAAATCAAATCCTAATTAAGCTCGAATTGGCATTAATATATAGACAGATATACAACGAATGTAAAATAAAAATTGACCATAATAAAAATTAATGCATTAAATAAATGGACTTACGACAAATATGACATTGTAGAAATAATAATTTTATTTATTAATTTATTGTAAACTAAGGTTTGTTTGTTTACTTTATCGGATTTACATGAATGTAAATATACAAAAAGAAAATGTACTTTGTTGCTATAACTTGGTGGTATAAAACCTAGAGCAAAATAATAGAACCGGATATAAACTTCTTGAAGGATTCAGAGATAATAAAGATTTTTTTAATTTTATTAGGAACGCATTTCATTTGTGTGCACCGATATAACAGGCAATGAATGAATGAAGAAAGAATTGTAATTACAAAAACAAAATACAACATAATAAATAAAAAATTCTTAATACAGCATTGATTGTAAAAACCGTCTGCCGGCAGTGCTGGCCGGGGATGAAACTAAGGTTTAAAAGAAAAAAAAAATTAAGAGAAAATGAAATCTTGGTGATTGCCATACACAGAACAAAAATAAACACTGACAGGGCTCTTCAATATAAAACTAAAATCTAAAATTAAAATAAAATAATAATTTAATTGTCCCACAATCTCTCTGCGGTACTCGGTTTGGAGATTTGTGCTTAGCGATGAAAACGCTTCTCGAAACTTTGTTAGTACACAAAAAGAGAAAGAACTCAGCAAGGATGGAACTCAGTCAGAAAAACGAAAAAGATCTTCCCTTAAAGAGGACTTGCACAGTGAAGAACGATCAACAGGATCATCTCTCGATTGGGAGAAATTATGGTGGCACGCACCTAAGCTTGAAGAACCACCGTAATTACTTGGGGATATTATTTTTATTGCTTAAGTTAAGAAAAACAGCAGACAGTAGATAAAAATCTATTTTTCTAAGGGGGGAGAATATTATAGAAGATTTTTTGAAATTGACTCACCCTATCTCAAATTATTTCTACGGATTTGACGAGTATCGGGGTGAAAATAAAAGTGGATCGATAGGGATCATTATTTTCTAAAACACGTGATAGTCGAGCCGGGCGGCCGGTTTTCCATAATTATTTATTAAGGTGTCAATTATAAACAACTCACCTCCTCCTCCGGCGAATATGGTGTTTGCATGAACGTGTCCATCTCTGTGGATGAGGACTTGGTCCAGTTCGGAAACAACACGACACTTGGCCCTGTCACTTGTAAGGGTGTTCCTAAAGCACTTGGCACACTGATAGCAAATGGCCCAGCAGTGTTCCTCCGAAATGGGGGCGTTGAAGGAGACGAGAATGTCGTTGAGAGAGACGCAGTGGTCCTCGTTGAGCCGACACTTCCCCGGCCTTCCTTCCTCCATCGATCGTCCTTTCGCTCAACGTTTGACGCGCTTTTTCACTCGTTCTTACACGGTCGTTCGCAGTACATGACGGTTCAGCTCGGACTGGGCTCTTTCCCCGATCCGGAGCCTTCCTTCCTTCTTCCCCCACTCCGGCGACGGCCACGACTCCCGCCTCACTGTAACAAAATACATTCGCCCCCTGTATTCTCGCATGTATCTCACCCTTGGCCCCTGCCGATCATTCGCCGTTCGACAACCCCCGACGAGGGAAACCCGTCCCGTTCAACCCCCAAACACTTTTCCGATCCGGGAGGGCGGATCCGTCGTCAAGTACGTCATTCGACTGGATTATTGGATTCTCACATCAAAAAGAAAATTGATGGATAGAGAGAGAAGATAATTTATTCTGGGACTTAGAGTCCCCTAAGAATAATAAAAAGGGCAGACATTTTTTTACAAATCTGGCACTCGAATTAATTGTTTGACAAGTAAAATAAGCTGAACTAAATCTGACTAAAGTTGAATCTGTGAGAAGTGAGATAAAATACATTATCCTGGGACAAAATACATTCGCCACATGCGATCTCGCATGTATCTCCCTTGGCCCCTGCCGATCCCATCGAATGATGAACGATGATCCTCAGAAATTTTTGCAAATCTGTCACTCGAATTAATAAAGGACTTACGTTAACATCAAGTAAAATAAGATGAACTAATTCTAACTAAAGTTGAATCTGAGAGAAGTGAGAGAAAATACAATATTCTGGGACGAGCGTCCCCTAATAATTATAGAAAGAGCACAACATTTTTTATAAAACTGGCACTCGAACTAATACAGGTTTGACGTTAACATCAAGTAAAATAAGCTGAACTAAATCACATAATATAAAACATAACGATAAGAATTTAGGTAAAAGTAGTAATAATAAAGAATATTCAGTCTTTTACTCACATAATCACAAACTGTAAACTTAAAAGTTGAGAAAAGGAAGGTAACAAGTTTTCCAATGTTGCAAAAGCACCTAATAATATTGTGAACTATGTTGAAAGTTCTCTTATGATAAGTATATCATATAGTATTTATTATGAAAAATTGATCTATTTTAAATTGGCTTCATCAAAACAGAGAGGATAGGCGGATCAAAACAATCGGAAACGGCCAAACTACAGATTCTTAACTCAGTAGATATCAAAGGGAAATCTTGAATTTGAAATTTCGAAAGTAAGTCAATGTTTTCTGGTCAGAGTTCAAGATAAAGATGAATCTGAGAGAAGTGAGAGAAAATACATTATTTTGGGACGAGGGTCCCCTAAGAACCGTAACTGAATGATGAACGATGATTCTCAGAAATTTTTACACATCTTGCCTCATGAATTAACGGTTTGATGATAGCATATAGTGAAATAAATTGACATAAAACACAAAGTACAAAATATAAACAAGAGAAATAATAGCACCAATAATAATTTAGGGAAAAATAGTAATAAAAAAGAATATTATTATTCGGATTTCGTGAGATGCGGCCTGGTGTGACGTAGGTTTTAGAAAAACATTTTCTTTATCGTGTCAACGTTTCGATCTTTATTGAGATCATCTTCAGGGCTTGGGATTTAGAAACAATGATGATTTGTAACTCGAACTAGGAAGGACCGCTAAAATGTGGAGTTTTTATGACGAGGAAGTTATAGGTCAGGTTAAGAGAATGGAAAGAAGATTTGAACTGATGGCTGGAAAATAAGTGAGGTCGACGGATTGGTAAAGGAAGGAGCCTAGGAAGTAGGGATAAAGCCAGGATAGATACATAGATAGGTACAGGTGTGAGGCTCTAGACATTCGGGGAACAACAACAAAACAGTCTTTTCAGACGTTCTTCTTGTTCCTCCGAAAGTCCACCATGGGCGACACTGCTGATACAAAACTTATTTTAGAAATAAAGCAGACTATTGCATCCTTCCTAGGACATTAGTCTCGTATTACAAATGTAAACTTTTGTATTTTCCCCTCTGTGTTTAGTGTAGATATCTTACCAATTTTTCTGTTTTGGTTGTTCGTTATGTCTATTGTCTCTATTTTATGTGTTTCATTTGATTTTTCCGTTGATTTATTTGTCCTTTTTTATTAGATTAGGCCAGGGTTTTACAACTTGTGTATTGTTGTTTTTCCCCTGTGTTTAGTGTAGATATTTTACCAATTTTTTTCTGTTTAGGTTGTTCGTTATGACTATTGTTTCTATTTTATGTGTTTCATTTGATTTTTACGTTGATTTATTTGTGGTTTTTGTATTAGATTAGGACTGGGTTTTACTACTTGTGTATTGTTTTTTTCCCTTTGTTTTGTGTAGATAGTTTACCAATTTTTTCTGTTTTGGTTGTTCGTTATGACTATTGTCTCTATTTTATGTGTTTCATTTGATTTTTACGTTGATTTATTTGTGCTTTTTTTATTACATTAGGGCTTGGTTTTAAAACTTGTGTATTGTTTTCTTTTTTCTTTTTTATATGTTTAGTGTATGGTGATTAGTGACCGTTAGTCGATGGTTATTCGGAAATCGTGAGATGCGGTCTGGTGTGATGTAGGTTTCAGAAAAACATTTTCTTTTATCATGCCAACGTTTCGATCTTTATTGAGATCATCTTCACGGTTCAAAGTGTTTGTTTTCTGTGTAATTGTGTCATTCTTGCGTGTCGTGTTGAGAGTGCCAGTGAGATATTACTGTTGTATGTTTATATCCGTTGGATTTGAAGGGGTGAAGAAGGAAGTCGGTATAGATTGAACTACTTTGATTAAATATAAAAAATATATTTTGCATTGAATAAATTCACTTTTTCCACATCCTACATGTGTTTGTTAAATTTAAACCATGTTTGTAAATCCCAGGCCCTGAAATGCCTTAAAGGAAATTTAATGCTTTTTGGATTTCCCCAAAAATGAATAGTTCAGGAGCTACGAGTAGATTTTTGACGAAAACCGTAGATAGTTAAAAAAAACACACATAAAAAGTTGAATATCTGCGAAAGTTTGTGATGCGAGTAGGCAGGCCCATACCCTCTATCAATTTAGAAGCTTGGTCATCCCAGACTATAGAAATACAGATAAAGAAATACAGATAGTCTGTAACGTAAATGTAATTAAATTCTTTTATGTGTCGTATGAGGATTACAAGCACGTCTTTTGGGTATGTGAATTTTAAGTATTTAACTAATTTTACCCAGTCGGTAGTGGAGTCCGACGAGGATAATGGGACCACTCGCAAATTGGGTAAATTAACAAAAAACATTAAGCGGCATAAAACTAGTGCATTTTATGGAAAAATGAGTTATTTAGAATATTATCTGGAAGTGCATTATTTATTCATTTTGAAAACCATTGGCATATAGTCCCTCGGGTAGAATACATTTGCTACGATCGCCGGTCAATGCTTGATTTTCAAGGACTAGGTACGGAAGGTAAAATACGTCCTTCTATTTCGATGGCCAAACTACGCCTGAAGTATGAAATTTAATGTGAGTAGGAGCCATCTTTTTATAAAAGGATTGAACTCCACACTCACTCCATCATACATAATTTCTATCTATAGGTAAGGGTATGGGATAAAGAAGGTATGTAAACAAATCGTAAACTAACCAGGGGCTTCCTCAACAACACCAACAGGACTCTGACCCTTCTGTCAAATTTCACACACCAGCCAAGAAGATCACAACCAGACTTGCTGCAGAATAGCCGGACAAACGTAGAACTATTGGAGGTCTGTTAATGGTATATTTCCGGCTCGATATTTGAATAATAAGATTGAGGGAATTCTGACAAGGTTGTATATATCGCAGTATACATTTCATTGCGAAAGTCATAAAAATAGAGAAGGGTTGTACTGTCGGGTATAAAAAAGCTTTATCAATTAATGAAGCTAATAAAGAATCTGCAGGTAGGTGTATAGGCATAACACAAAATTATGCGGAGGGCATAGCAGTCCTACTTTATATATATACGCAGTGCAAAAGATGCATAAATATACAATAGACGTTTTTCCACTTTTTATAACCCTCATTGACAGAATGCGATGGTTTGACGTTGCAAATAAAAATAATCTTTTAAAATAAAAAATTTCTTTAAAAGTTCAATTCATCGAACTGAGTCAACGATTTTCAACAATATTATCAATAATAAAGCTTTAAATAAAAGGAACCCAATCACGTGCACGTGCATTCTCGCAGAATATAGACATTTGTTTTGATAAAGGATTTTTTCCGTAAAAGTTTATGCCAACTTCTTTGTGTTTCTGCATTTAACAGCTTTTATTTTTTGTAAATTTATCAAATTGTAAGCCTAAAAAATTATCTAAGGGAATTGTTTCTTTGTTGTCGATTTTGAAAAAATTCTATTCATTTTACACATGTAAAAATAACTTCAATATTATGACGTTATAAGAATAAAACTGAACATAGAACATATTGAGAGCTCAGCTAACGGGAGACGGCTAAAGCTAATTTAAACAAAAATTATGACAAAATACATATTTTCGTAATTTATTTACATAAACGTGTATATTCTGTATCAAAGAAAAATGCAAGCGATTTCACGCATGTTGTGGCTTTTTATACGCAAAGATAAGAAAAACATGAGAATGATGACCAATAACGTGGATTATGTTTATTGCATAGCCTCGCAAATTTTAATTAGTTCGTTAGGAAAAGTGAAGGTGTCGATTTGTTCCTTACAAATTGGATTTTTCGTCGACACCGAATCGAAAGGCACGAAACAAATCCCCAAGGTTTTCAAATAATTGTCGCCCGAAGGACTGAACTCAAAATGGGATATATTTATTTTTTAATATATTCAAACAGTAAAACCTGAGTAGATGGTGGCTAAAATTAACAATAAAGATTTTTTCGTTTGTTGTCCCTATGTGCTTTCATACAAGGAGAAGTTAGGAAAAGTTCATTCAGGCTCCAAAAACAATCAAACTGGGAACTCTTCGAATACGTTACAATTATCAATACAAATAAGACACCAATTAGAAATAGGGGCACGATCTCGGATACACTCATTACAACAAGCTACAAAGTTTCAACAGACTACAAAAAAGAAGGTACAATAAGCCAGAGACTGCAGTGCCTGGGGAGCACAGACCCCGCTTCCTAGTATCATCAACGTCATCATAAAGGGGAAGAAACATTTAGGAAAGCATGAGATACAATGAAATGGTATACAGATGTCAACAAAGCACATAAAGGGACCGGATCGAGCGTCTTTTATATCAGCCCAAAACATGAGCAATCAAACTCATTAGGAAAGTACGCTTCTATCTTTCAAGCAGAATGCCGGTAAAGCTTTTGTCTTAGAAAATTTTAGAAGAGGAAAAAATCATCATGAACTGATATCCAAGCAGCTATTAAAGCATTAACGTGTAAAAAAATCAAATCAAAAATCAGTAAGTGAATGCTTCCAAAATTTCCAAAACCAGGGGTAACACAATAACCTGATGAGATCTTGGGTATCAGAAACTTGGGGAACGAAAAGGCAAACCCACGGAAGAGGATCTGCAATAAGCCCTGAACCTATTCTTGCCATAACGAAAACAAACACAGAATCTCCCTTGCAGAATGGATCCAAAAAGGCAAAATAAGAAGTAGATAAACTCTAGGGGTGTTAAGAAGAAGAAGAAAAATAACTTTATTCTGGGACTGGTATCCCCTAAGAATAATTTACATGAAATAAATAAAGGAAGTTCCTTCTATGAAGTTAAAAGTAAAAAAAAAGATAGAAATCTTGGCACAATGTATACCAATAAGGCAGGACAGAAGAAAAAATTACGAGAATATTAAACAAAAATAACAAATGTTAACGTGAGGTCTCTGCTTGGAGGGAGAGGAGGTGATTATACAGGTGGGATTTAAAGGAGGAAAAGGAGGCAGCGTGACGAATAGAAAGGGGAAGGGAGTTCCAGAGTTTAGGGGCTCGGATCAGAAAGGATCTTTCGAAGGTATGGGTTGTATGTTGCGGAAGGATAAGGTCGATTGGGGATGAGCGGGTCTTACGAGTGAGATGTGAGGAGTTGAATTGGAGGGATTGGATGATGTAAGGAGGACGACGAGTGTGGATGGACTGGAAAAGAAAGCAACCTAGGAAATACTGTGCACGGAAGGAGGGGAATAGCCAGGAAAGTTGGGAATACAACCCCGACACCCGGGATCCCCGTGGGGTGCCGTACACAAATCTTACGCAACAATTCATAATACGCTTCAATCGCGCGTTCTCCCCCTCCGAGAGACCACCGTATGCCAAACAGCTATAATCGAAGAAGGGAAGATACAAGGAGTTTGCGGGTGGAGAAAGGTAAGAGAAGCCAGGACCTACGAAATAGGCTGAGGGAGGCTATGGAATGGCGGGAAATTTGGGAAATGTGAGAATGCCAGGAAAGGTTTTGGTCAAAGACTACTCCTAGGTTTTTAACCTTTTTTGTTAGACAGGGTAAGCTTATGTTGAACTGGCACACGGGCACTACTGGGTCTCTCTTCACTCGCGGGTTTTGTGTACATACCTTTCAAGTAACGTAGCCTGATTGGCTGTGTTATAGTAGATGATGGGGTTTGGTCTGCAAGTTGGTGAACTCATGAACTGGCACACCCGCGAGTGAAGACAGACCCAGTAGTGCCCGTGTGCCAGTTCACTCAACATGAGTTCACCAACTCGCAGACCAAACCCCCATTCATCTACTAGGGTAAGCTTATGTTAAAACAAGCCTCACCAATACTGGCAAACTCACTGCTTAATTTGAAAGGGTTAAACCCAGAAGAGTGATAGGGCTATTTGCTGGTCTGAGTGAACATCTAAATAACATGAGCATATTCAATACAGCCCAAAATTCCCACTTCTTATTATCCATTATCATCGTCGTCGTCATCATCCAATGTGCGTTCTTGCGTCTGAATGGTACAACACAAACTAATGCCGAGATACTAGGAACCTGGGGTAAAAATACCATTTTCAACGATTAAAACTATTCTAGCGTTGTTATGCCTGTCATCCCAAGATCTATCCGGCGGGATAAACAAAGAATAAAACCCATTTGCAATTTTCACGTGTCCAATTTACGTTATTATTTTCATTTTTAACAAATTGAGACCTACTAGCACGTACATATTCAATTAAGCCAATATAATTAATTCCTTGAGATATTCTCGTCCCTAGATTTTGTTCAGAGAAATGAAAACTTATTAGAGCCCCAGCTGTTATGAAATAATAAACAAATATGATCTTACCGTCCAGCAACTGTTTTAAATCCTTAGGAAGAAATCCAAGAGGAACAAATTATTGTGCGGTTAAATTATAACCACAGTTTTTTTTAATTCACAGGAGAGACTACAAGAAAGAATTTCAGAACATTTGACACATGGTAAGAGCGTAATTGGAATTTTTTAGATTACTCGTACTAGCTTAATCTGATAGTTTTAGGCTTTTTTTAAAATTTGGACTATAGTTTTTTAGGGAGATTGAGTTATTCACTGTTCCAGGGGAAAAAGGGAAATGAAGAGATTGAAATTAAGAATAATCCGAACGACAGCCTTACATAACTTATATTAAGAAAAAAGTGTTAAAAGAGTTTATCGGTGATTAATTGACGAAGACGAACCTTTCTCCTAATCCGTAACGACGAGTCGAATTTGCTGAAATGCATCGTTGATAATCTAGAATTTTCTTGCCATTTCGAATCTCCTACGTTAGGGAGAAAGAGGGAAGACACTGGAAAATTTCTTTGAAAATCTAATAATAGACAGAAAAAAACCAACGATAAAAAAATTTAATGTCGTATTGTTAGCTTTTAATCCAGCTGTTAAAAAATTTCCCCCCAAGAAGAAAATCCCCTAAAATAAAATAAAAAATCTTCCAGCCCGAGTTGGGAATGAAGAGGTACACAAAAGAAGAGAAGAAAACGCGGATCTACCAAGTCGACGCAAGTCTGCTACATTAATGCATACGTGTGTATGTAAATGTAGTAGTCCGACACGTATTTGTTTTACACTCGTAGATCCTAGAATTTGTGTTTTAACCTAAGGAAAATAAATGTTTTGGGGTTCGAAAATAAAATTATTTTGTTGAAATAAATTGTATTTTCACCTTTTCACTCTGAGATTCGTTAATTGACGCATGTTACTTAAAAGTAGTGGCAAAAATGTAAATAAAATCATTTGATCGCCAAACGGACAATTCGTTTAGCCTCTACGAAACTGTTAAAATTGTCATATTTTCAATAAAATTTTATTGACGTTGACATCGACAAATCCTACTGGGATTGGGAGGTCAATTGTCATACCATGTTTTCAACATTTTCTTTATCGGATTTTTTCAAATTTCCCACTTCCTACGAGTCTGATGGTATTTCCTGTACTGCCTCCAGAGTTAAACGAAGAATTTGTAAATTATTTGCAGGATAATGTTAAATGCTATGTTACATAGTTAAAATAGTAAAGGTCCCGGGTTCGAATCCAGCGGCCCTGCATTCGAACCCGACATACTTACAATGGGCTTTTTTTAACATCGCCACCCGGACGGTTCAAATAACCTCAACCCTCGTAAAAAATATATTTAAAAAAATAGAAAATATACAACGAATAGAAAAGTACATTTATAACATTTATAGAAAATAATAATTGAAGTAATGATATAATAATACAAAATCAAAATTGCCATTAACAATCAACTCTAAGATGGGCCTCTCGCATTTAAGTATTTAAAATTATGAACTTATATGTTATAGTTATAAATTAGCCAGTTCATTCCTAATGGTAATTAGATGATGGAGAGAGATATCACTATGAAAACAAACATTAGATTTACTTAACTTTATTTACAACATCCAGAAGACAAAATGCAATTTGGACACGTTTATCCAAATGTAGGTAAACTCGAGCCAAATTCAAAAGTAATAATTTGAACGTTAATGATTAATGAAAAAAGTGAAGTGAGATTGCTTTAGTCTGTACAATTTGGATATGTTGGGTTTAATTTTTGATAGCTGGAGACAAATGTCGGGTTCAGTATCGACGCAGCTTCAGTATTTAGCTATGATGGCTGAATAGATAAAAAATTCAGATTCGCATAGGCAAGTTGTGGCAAATGAAACAAAACAAGTTTTGCTTTATCAACGAGCAGTTGAAATTTTTTGTATTCCGTACGGAGTCAAAAATTGGGGGTATCTGACTCAACAGTAGAATTCAAGGTGGAATCTGAAATGTCTATCAAACATTTGTATTCACTTGAAGATAGACTGGTCCACCCGTTCATGGTCTTGCAGCATTGATTCTCGAGCTTTTCAGAAGTAGCGTTCAAAGGATATCTTCAAACTCGGAAAGTTGCACTTTGTTTTCTCATACAAATCATTTAAAACAGGAAAACACTCCACCGCTTCCTTCTCAACAGATTCAACCCAAAACGGGATTTTTCTTTTGAGTCTTTGTCATTAGCGTTGAAAGTTGTGATACTCTTCCCGTGCAAAGAAAGACTCATATCATTCATTTTAATGAAAATATCTGATAAATACGACAAAATACATTCCCATTTCACATCATTGAAATAGTTGGCCAATTTGAAATTGCGGTCTATCAACAGAGATAAGGCATCAGAACGTAATTCCTGTAATCTTGAAAGTGCTATCCCACAAGAAAGCCACCTCACTTCTGTATGGTGAAGCGGTAATGATGAAGGCTTCTCATATTGTCGCATAGCATTGTGAAAAGTCTTAATTTCAACGGCCACGTCTTGATATGATGTTTCAGAGCTAAAGCAGGTCTGTGGAGAACACAATGACTGCTGCTGCAAAATAAAAAAAACTTTCATTTTCAGTACTCATTGTTATAGTTTTTTATTTTTATTTATTCATTCTATGGTATTTTTGTAATTATTAATTTTTCTCCAATGTCACTGCAGATCCCAAGTGGTAAGGGTGATGGTGAAACTTTGTCACTATTGCTCCTCTGAATTTTGGTTGGACTATTAATACTATGTGTAGGTCGCAGTAATAACCACTACTCCACCAACTAATCAGAATGAGTGCAAATGTATGAATGTATTTATTTGTGCGAGTGACTTGTCTTATTTCATTAGCATTAGGCTAGATTAAAGTTTGCATGAATTCGGGGCTGATACGACTAGCTGTTGATAGCCCCCCTTGGTAGGGAAGTGATGATCTCCTGGGCGTCTGGCTTAAGAGACTAGAGGCAGCCACAACATAAAAGGTGAACTCCCTGATGTATAGACACTAAGGTCAGCACTTTATGGAGTGTCTTCACTGTCAATTCCAAATAAATCAGTATCACATTAGTACCATAAAATAATGAATGCACCTAGAAATATGTGGAATATATACTATATAATAATGGAATGTAAGGAAAGGCGAGTAGAGGTAGGTTTTAAAGAATTTCGGAACTGGTCAAGAGAGAGTGGTTAAAGAAGTCGATATTATTATTAATTTCACCTAATTTCGTGGTCCGCTTGACCAATTAATATCTTACAAATTCGATCCACTCGGACACCAACTTCCCATCTCAACCCCGTCTTTTTGAATTTTCCCTCCTTTTTGCCATTTTTCAAATGTCTTTTAATCTATTTGATTCTCGGCAACAAATGAAATGGCCACGAAGAATTCTCGTGGATCAAGGTCACGATAGCTCAGGTGGTAGAGCAGCGGCCGAAGATCGTGGGTTCGAATCCCGCTCGTGCCATTGACTTTTTTATCTCAACTAAAAACCTTAATTAATTGTAATTATAATTAATTTTGTTTCTGAATGGTTCTGAGGGCTTTGAATGTTGGAAGTTGTTGAGATGTTCAAATCCTTCTAATCATCCATGTTCTAATTGTCTAATAAAGTGTTAGTTTAATGTCCACACATGTGAAGTTCTTGATAATCATTGGTACAGTAGTCCAAAGCGGCAGGTAAAACAGTTCAAAAAAAAGTTTGTATTTTTTCATTTTATTTCAAAACTGTATGGTAATATCACATTTACTTAAAAGTTTTACAAATTAAGGATTAAATAATACTTAATATTTTTAACAATAACATTTGTATAGTACAGTTTACTTCTTGATAAATTGATATTACTGCATAGGAATTAAGCTAAAATAAAAGCAATACACTAAAATAAGGATGTTTAATTTATTTTTATTATGTAGACTTTGACACTTTGGATAAAACTTTCCATTTAAGGCTAAAAAAACAAAATTGCCTTTTTCAGTCACAAATATTTTCTCCCCCCCCCCATTAAATAATTACTCAATACAAAAATAAATTGCCCTTGATAATAACTTACTCCGGGTATTTACAAAGCGCTTCTTATCGAATAAGTTAAAAATATTTATCTTTTAAAAAAATTAGCAATGTTTTTTTCTTTTAATCAGTTCAATATTTGAGTTTCCCCTTTATCTCAAAATTTAAATACTGTGAGATTACACTCTCCAAATGTACTCACAGTACCGCAAGAGCCCAGGAATAATGCAGTTTTTGAATGGAAATCCTTTTGATTGAAATAAAGTTATGAGTATCGCTTGATGGGCCATAATGGATCAATCTGACTTAAAGGGTCATTTTCATTTGGCTTCGAGCTACTACTTGTACTGCTTGCATCTGAAAAAAACAAAAAAACAAGTTAAATGAAATTAAATCCATTACTTTTCTACATTAGGTAATTAGGAGCTATCGTAGTAAAATAAGTTAATATGACAGGGTCAGGGCCATAACATTATTAGATGGAAGGGTTGTTCAGCAATTCAGAGAAAAGCGTCAAATTAAACGGCCAGGACAGGGTCAACCAAGGTCTAAAGACGAGAGAGATGAAAGATTCATCCATCACCAGGCTCTACAAAACCACAGCATTGCGGGAAATGAGAAAAGAAATCTGTTAAAACAAGTCCAAAATGTTTCGATGTCCTCCAGGAGTGTAAGAAGAGGGCTCAATGAAAATAACTTCAGGGCCCAGCACTCAGCTCGTGGACCTCTTCTTACCACAGCTCAGAAAATGGGGAGGATTTGTCTTTACAGATGAGGTGAGAGTTGGCCTCAAATCTTCAGATGGGCTTAAATTCATTTGGAGACACTCCCTATAGCTATGGCTCCTCAGGCATTCCATGGTGGGTCATGATGTTCTAGGGTGGCATTTCTTTTGACGCCTGCACCGAATTAGTTGTTGGGCGAGGAATTCTCTAACTTCACAGAGGTACCTACAAAACATGTATTGGGTTGTCCGGAAAATAATGCAGGATTTTGGTATTAAACAAAAAAAAAGNTGACATTCATACAAATGAGTAATCCTGTAAACGTAAACAGAATATTTTATATAGATTTTTTTTAATGAAAACTTAAAATCCTGCATTATTTTCCGGACAACCCGATAGTTTCCCCCACATCGGTGAGAGATTTTTAACAATGCCAGGCCCCATAGACCCTTAGAGCACATATTGTGGCTGACTACTTGAATAAGGTTGGAATTGAGTGCTTGGTGTGGCCAGCTCGAAATCCGGATTTGAACCCAATCGAACACTTCTGGGACCAACTTGAGCGATAAGTACGACAGCGAAGCCCAGGTCTTAATGACTTAAAAGAGTTGGAAAAGGCTGTTCTTGATAAACGGGAAAGAATTCTTCAGGATTATATCAACAATCTTTTCCGAGGAATGCAAAAGCATTTAACGGGCGTGATTCGTGCCAGAGGTGGAAGTACTCATGAAAGGAGACAAAAAAGATTATTTTTTCTTTACTCAATAATTCTCTTTTTAGAATTAGGCAAGAAACATTTTCTTTTTAAATGTCTTAATTTTGACAAGCAAACCTATCTATGGTATGCAAAATTGAAGAAACCTAAATAGATTAAAATTTAAGGGTGGTGCATTTATTTTCTCCAGCAGTGTATTACCAATAACAATCATAAGTTAATCGGGTAGTTCGATAAAATGTCCTTCTCATATAGGAATATTTATGACAGAATAAAAACTTTTTTTATTAATCATCCACTGTATTAAATATTTTGGTGTCATGAGTAATTAATTAATTGATACCTGATTGCCGCCTTTCCTGATCTTTTATTGTGTTCAGCAAGAAATCTTCAGAAGGGTGTCTAGTATGAGATTTTGGTTTTGTACGTTTTTCTTCAAATGTTGATCTGCTCGCCAAAATTCCTCCTAAAACATTTTCAAATTGTGGATAGAGTGTTTAAGTCATAAAATTAACGATATAAGCATCTGCTTACTCTTCATTAATAAATCTTGAGCATAGTATAAAAGGCATTGGTAGGCCAACTGTAGGTGTTGCCTATCTCTCAACGGGTTTTTCCGCAGTTTTCCAATTTTTGCTATCAAGCCAATAGTATCAGGTAGATGGATCGGTGGAAGTCTGAGTTCCGACATACACAATGCGATAAAAACGAAAACTCCAGAACGTCCCACGCCGGACTGACAGTGTACCACAATCGGTCCACAGCCGCGCTGCTGCGACCAGACACTATGGGCCTCGTTCACGAGGTTGAGGAGAGGCCCTGGCGATTCGGGAAGCCAACTGGGAAAAAATAAGTTTTAACAATTTGGCAAAAAAAAATTTATATCTAGATTGAACACTTACTTATGAGGCCAGGCCGTGAATTCTAAATGCATAACAACTATTGAGGTTTTTCCATCTGACACAGAAAATATTCTTTCTACCCAATGAGTTCGGACATTACTACTCTGTAGAGTTACTTTCACTTTACCAAACATTAAGTATTCGGTTTTGCTGACAGGCCAGTAAATTTCACCGTTCATCTATGTTTAATACAATTATAATTTAAATTTGCGTTCTTATTCCCACAGGTTTGGTCTAACAGAGCCATTACAGCATTTTGCTTGCTTTTCGATTCGGCGAAATACTGAAATGTCTCTGTCTGGTATGATCGGAGGCGATAAGACCCAGGTTCATCACCTCACGCCTTATAACAATTTAAAATTTAATCCAATGATAAACCTACCTGGCATTCGGCGACGAGGCAAACCACAAGTTCGACGTGCTGTTCCAACACCATACACCAAAAATCGGCATAAGTGGATGGTAAAGGTGACTGTGTCATAATAAAATTTGGACATCCTAAACCTAATTCCTGTAATTCATAATATTTACAGTACAAATATATATAAATTTTATGTAAACACAAACCTTAATAAAAGACGCATTGATGTAGTCATCTTTGGTAGATGGGAGCTCAACTCTGGTACTGTCGAATGGTAAAATATCAGCAAATCTATTCTTCATAGGGTAACATCTTGCAACTGATATGCTTAACTTATGTGAATCTTTTTCCTAATGCACAAAGTAAAGGTTAGGGATGGATTTAAAAAAAAAAAATTTTTTTATGTTTGCATAATAAAATATTTGAAATATCAACATAAAATGTAAACGGTAAAAAAAATAATTAAAAAATGACAAAAAGGGGGAAAATTGAAAAGGTTGGAGGTGGAAATGTGGAGTTGAGAAGAGCATCATATTGAGCCGAAGGTCGTAGGTTCAAAACCTGCTCGTGCCAATAACTTTTTCATCTCAACCAAAGACCTTTCATAAAAAGAATAATCAATTGATTTTAAAAAAGTTGACTTTCCAGAATATGGTTATTTTGTAGGTAATTTTTATACAAAAAAAAGGTTGAGGTAACAAACTTCTTTATATAAAAATTAATATAGGACCCAAATCTACAAATAATGATAATGCAATCATCTTAAAAATCATGTAGTAATGTTTGTTAGAATAAGAAATTAATTTAATTAATGCTTTAATAAGAAATTAAAATTCACACAATCTTAAAAGGCTGGAATTGACTTGTTGTCATTTGAAACAAAATGATACACATCTACTGCTTACAAGATATGCATAATTTTTTATGGATGATCATGCACACAATCATAAATATGTAAATACTACTACACTCAATGCCTCATTAGGGTTGTTTATTTTTTATCATATTACAAACAGTTGTGGGGGGGGGGGGCATGAGTAACTGCAACAGTTTAGACATTGACATCTGACAATGAACATCGGTCCTGGGTTCGAACCTAACATAATTACATAAAATTAATATTTTAAAAAAATTAGGTATGCAGTTTTTGAATGATTTCCATAAAATTTAAGATATTCCTTAATAGATTAATAAATCAGACCCTATCAACAAAATCTTAACTAACTGAAGATTTAGTACAGTCCTTATTTAAGCAAGTACACAAAACATTCATAAATGACACTAGGAATTAGATTTTGTTATGTTAAAGTGAGATGATGCAGATGCATGCTTGAATGGAGCCAAATTGCAATGTTAACATAATTAAAATAAAACATGTATCTACCTGAATATCTTGAAGTTCGTTCCATTTTAAATCGAGGGCTGTCGGTCCGTTTAACGTTTTACTGTTCAAACCCTCTACAAACTTCTCAAACTTTTCTACTTCTTGCACGAACTGTGCCAGAGAATCAGGATCAGAAAATGGATCTTTGATAGGTGTTTTGCTCGGTGAAGGCCTTTCGACCAGTTCTGGCTTGGCAGGCGACTGGTCGAAACTCTGAATTTTTGAGAAAAAAAAACAACTTTCAGAAAACTGTTTACTCATGGAAGGACTGGGCAATTTTAGTTAAACAGGGATTGGTTTGAATAAATAAATATAATGCCCTTAAATAAATTTTAATATTGTTTAAAATTTCACATTGGAGTCAAAAGACTGAGAACTGATAATTGTTATACCTTTAGATTATTGTTATTGACTGCCAATTTTGAAGATTGTGTCTGCGAGTTTCCACTTATGGATAAATTTTTAAGCTGATCCTGGGTCTTGTCCACTGCATTTTTGTCAACCGGTTGTGTCGGCAGAAGAGGAGCATCAGACACGTTGAAGTCCAATCCAGCTAGAAGATCAACATTTGACGCTTCTTTGTTGGATGAATGCTGCTGTTGACTGTAAGTCACAGTGAGATTATTCTTCACGTTTGACTGCATGTAAGTCACACTGTTTTGTCTTGCGACACTTGGATTTGCATTTTGATTCTGAAAATCTGATGTCCACGAGTTGTCATAAAATTGATATCCATAAGGTTGTGAGTAATAGTTTGCCATGTTCGCCTGAGATAATTCAGAGTTTGCTTCATTCGACGACCCATAAGTCGGGGAAACTGTTGAATCGACTGTATTTTTATTTCCAGCTCGAGAATAATATGACGTATCAGTTCCTGGAGTTTGCTGAAACTGAGCCTGTGGGTAAGTGTTTGTATAGCTGTAACCTGAATATGGTTGGCCAGTACTGCTCGTTTCATAAGCTTTGTAATACCCCGACTGTTGTGATTTCTGTTGTTCATCAATTTGGTGTGACCATTCTTGTGGTGCTCCCGCAGTAGAAGTAAAATAATTGTTGTAACCAGTATAAGAAGGATAGGTAGTGCTGAAGTTAGCAGAAGCCGTATGAGAATAATTTGCACTGTAGTTTTGACCATCCGTGCTGGTTGTAGGAGTATAAGCATTTGTGGTCGGATTGTAAGGCTGGGTATATTTGTTTGTTGCAGAGTCTAAGTTGGAATGTATAGGTGATGCCGAAGGTTGTGATGTGGACGATACTGTTTGGTTTTGGGTAGCAGTCATATAATTCTGAGATGGTAATGACTGGCTCTGAGAGTAATTTAAAGGGGAGTAATTTTGCTGAGGGGTAGCGGATACTATCCCTTGGTAGGCCTGTGACCCGCCAACAGTGTAATTCTGTTGTACAGTAGATGTAACGGGTACTGTGTAAGTTGACTGGGATACGCCAACAGAGTAATTTTGCTGTGTAGAGGGGGATGTAACAGGCACTGAGTAATTCTGCTGTGATGTACCAATGGAGTAATTCTGGGGAGGGATAGCAGGTGATGATGGAACTGTGTATGTTTGTTGCATTGCACCTGCAGTAAAAGTGCCGGTTGTGCCTTGATAGGCAGGTTGTGAGGGGCTGCCCGAGTAATTTTGCAGCTGAAGAGATGACGAAACCTGCCCTGTGTAGGTCTGTTGTGAAGTGCCATCTGAATAATTCTGCTGGGGCATGACAGGAGAAGTAACTTGGCCAGGGTAAGGCTGTGACACTCCGCTCGTATAAGGTTGCTGATGTGTTGTAGACGTGGTAGTAACAGGAGAGGCTTGCTGAGAAATGCCGAGTGAATAATTTGGTTGGGATGTAGCAGGGGCATCTGCCGGGAATGTCTGTTGGACCACTGCAGTTGTGGGATAACCCTGCTGAGAATATTGTTCTTGCGGTGTTTGTTGAGGTGGAATGTGTTTTGGGGTAGACGAAGAAGACGACGAGTAGCCCGACGACGGGGCAGGTGCTGAATAATCATGATCTGTTCTGTATGCTGCAGTGTTAACTGGAACATTATAGTTATAAGTGTTTTGTTTATAGCTGTCATACGGTTCTTCCTGGCTCTGTGAACCGTCTGGCATTGAAGGGTATTGCAATGATTTTAGAGCTGAATTTTGCGCATATAATGTTTGATAATAATAAGCACTTGGATTTGCATAAGCCTTGCTGGCATCCATATGATACTGGTACAAGGCACTGGGTGGATAAGAATTGTAATACGACTGTGAGTTATAAACTGATGCAACTTGTGTTGGGTCAGCTGGTTTGGATAAACTTGAATTCCCTTCAGAACCGACAGGGGCCGGTCGGACACCAGGAAGCCAGGTTTTATTCGATTCAGCACTTGTTGTAATCGGAGAGTAATACGGTGATGTAGGGATGGTGGTCTCTTTATTCTGAAGGTAATACTTCAATTTTGAAACTGATTCAGTCGATGCGGTAGCGGCCTCAGCAATTTTCAATGCCTTTTTGCTGTTCTGTTCCAAAATTGAATCTCTCTCTTCCTGCTGCACCTTGCAGGTCCCTTTAACCCTCTGAAGCAGTTTTGTCAGATTTGTTTCCAGCTTTCGATAAAAATCTTGACCTTTGCTGGATTTAGCAAGGAGATCTTCATAAGCATCATAAGAGGATATTAATGCTGTCAACATGGTATCCCTCTGTCGCATTATTTCTGTCGTCGCTTTTCTTGTTGGTGCATATTTAGCATAAGCATCGGTTAAAGCTCGAATGATATTTTCCTGAGCGGCAAGATTCTGCTCAATAAACATAACCTACAAGATAAAATCATTGCAACAGAAAATTCGTTGGAAAAATAAATGATCACAAAAAAAATAAAACCATACATATTTATCATGTTTCTGCATTTCTTTACTAAAGATGTCTTCCAATTTTTCATCTGCCCTTGTTATTAATTGCCCAGTTATGTCATCACTACATACCGATTCACGTAACTGGCTTGCCAGCATAGCACGTTGTTTTCTCATTTCGTTCACTTTATTTACCAATGTAATGACTTCATTTAAACTCTGATCTTCGTGCACTGAAAATATTACAAATTTTTTAAATTGTTCGACAATTCTTTATTAAACCACTTACAATTCAAAGGTGATAAATTAGGAAGTCCAGATTGGATTTCAGACAAAGGTTTTTGAAGGACACGCATATTTTCAATGTGCTGTGTCATTGCTTTGTGTAAAGTATCGTTTGATTCAGCTGCCTTTTTATGTGCCTCTGTATATTTGTTTGCTTCTCTGGTCAAATCAGTAGCAACTATCGAAGGTGGTCTAGAACCCATTATACTTTGGTATTCTTTTTCTGCTATTTCTTCTTCCTAAAACAAGTATTAATAACATCTTATCACAATAGTGAGCTGTCTTATTTCATAATTCTGAAAGATGATCACTTCTAGAGGGGTCAACCACTTAAATATAAGTTAAAATTAGCATATTTCCGTGCTATGGGGAAAAAGTTGTTGAATATTCGGGAAAAATCAAGTAAGTGAATGGTATGAAGCAAGAACCTAATATATTTGCAGCAAAGAAGTCTGAAAGTCCTTTCTCTGAACTCTTGAGTTACGACCCCAATGTTATGTTGTCTCAAGTTTTATTATTAACATATACGTTGTTATATGTTATTTTTTGACGCACCATTGGAAAATCAACACGGGTGCGTTTAAATTTGACTCGAGGCTTATTTCCTTTGATTAATACGTTAGTAAAAGAAAGTGAGTCAATTTTCAGCACACCATAGGGAAATCAACGTTGGTGCGTGTAATTATGACTCAGCACATTTTATTTTGTTAGTCTTGTACCAAAAAATAGGCGAGTCACTTTTCGACGCACCATTTGTTACAAATTACTTTTAGTAGGTTGGAAGGATAGTAAAGAAAACCAATATTATTAAAACATTATTCAAACACAATGTAAAAATTAAAAAAAAAATTCTTCACAAATTTCAGAAAAGTTGAAGCTGAAAATATTGTTAACATTATAATGGTGTAACCAATATTTTCTCTTTTTTATTAAGTCGTATCAGGCGATGAAAGATCATTTCATGTTGCAACACCTATCACATCTCTCCAGTGAGCCCCACATATAAAAAATTGTTTAAGAACTTGTGGTTTCCTAAAGGAAGTTATATCCGCTGTGGAACCGGAAAATGAATTCAAGGCCCGATCGTATGACATCTATTATCATAAAATGGAGAAAATCCCGCCACTTTTCAGGACTTCGTTAATTCTGATGATGACGTTGCAATTGTTGTAATGCTTAATGACGATAAAATTTTAACTGAAACAGACTAAGTGGTTGTTGAGGAAGATAAAGAACAAAAGAAGAAATTCCGAATATCAGTCCTAAATAGTCAATAAAATGATCAATCGTGTACATCATTTTTTATATTGATCATTGTATAATTTATAAAAATAACATATACATACATATAAAAAAGTAAAAACTTTATTTACAAACATACATATATTGTAATACACTAAAAAAATCAAAACTTTCTATATAGCGTATTTTTCATTTTTTACCCACGATATACCATAATCTCAATATAGTGAACATTTTGATTTATTAAATTCACTAATTTCGTGGTCCGCTTGACCAATTAATACAGTACAATTAATTAAGGTTTTTAGTTGAGATGAAAAAAAGTTAATGGCACGAGCGGGATTCGAACCCATGATCTTCATCTAGATACGCCACTGCTCTACCATTGAAAAATGGCAAAAAGAAGGGAAAACTCATAAGGTGGGGTTGAGATAGGAAGTTGATGTCTGAGTGGATCGAGGTCACGATAGCTCAAGTGGTAGAGCAGCGGCATATCTAGCCGAAGATCGTGGGTTCGAATCCCGCTCGTGCCATTAACTTTTTTTCATCTCAACTAAAAACCTTAATTAATTTTGATTTATCGTACTTATCCTTCGTCCCCTTGAGGATACGATACATTGGGATTTAACTGTATATGTTTTGTTAGGATGTATGATTTCAATACTTTACCTTAATCAGCTCATTTATTTCTTTAAGCATTCCATCAATGTGTTGATAAGCTTCGTTCAGCTTGTCCATGGCTGCCATTAAGTTTGGAATGGCGTCAGGCATGGCACTGAGAGCAGCACAACGATCCACCACTTCCTAATTAATTATAAACGATTAATAATATAACAATTTTAGATACCAAAAAATAATTACTTGAGGGAGATTAGTAGACTCCAAATGTGATTTCAAATACTCCAGCTGCAGGCAAGACATAAAACTGACAATTTCTTCATCTTTAGAATCTATGAGCGAACTGATTCTTCTTAATAATTTAGCTTTCTCTTCGCTGAAATTGCAAACAGGCATCCGATAATCATGAAATTACGAGCATAATGTAATGTGCATACCTATAAAGAGAAGAAGCTTCATGGGCTCTCATAGGTACCAGCCTAGAAAAGATATCTGTACCAGAAATTTCCTGATCATTAACACTGAATGGAATTCCTTTAACTAAAGACGCTCCTTTCACATTCGGCAAGGAGTCCAACTCAGGAACTTCCTCATGGTATATAAACTCATTTTCATTTTTAGCTGCTTTTCTCTTTCCTTCGACGACATCTCTAGTAAAGACGAGTGTCTCCATGACAGCCTCAGATTGATCAAGCCCTTTAGAGAGCTTAATAGCTTCCATAAGCTTGTTGAGAGCACCCTGAAAATAGGCGACCCGCTCCCCCATCTTCTGCTGTTCTTCGGACTGCATTCCTTGATATAAGAGTGATATGCTGCAGTAATACGCCACTTTGAACTTCATATATTTTTTCCAATTTTTAAAGACTTTGGAGCCCACTATGTCCTGGATGGCTGGATCGTCCTGAGCAGGGGGCTGGAGAAGTGCATTTAAAGCCAAATTGTAATAATCGACTATCTGCGTGGCAACTTTTGCTAAAATAAACAAAACAAATTACAAACAAAAATAAATGCACAAAATATTACCAACCATTTATAGTAGCTTTTCTATTATCTGTCATACTCTTCTCAAGAATGCACTCCTGGGCTTGAGCGAGGCACAGATGGTACTTAAACTGCATAACGTCAGGTGACAGTTCCATACCAGCCGGTTGAGGATAACTGTCTTTCAAATGCTAAAAATACAATTTAATTTAATTTATACATGTCAAATTTTCATATGGGACTAGAAAAGGTTTTGGACGAACTTGAAATGCCCAGGCTGCACATTGGAAGTGAGTACATGCCAATTTCAGGCCTTCTGCTGATGTCCGATCATCAGCCGAACCCAGCTGAGAGTGAAGTGCTCCTATGTTGTACAATACTGCGACCATTTCCACTTTTATGTCTGCAGCCGTAGTTACAGAATGTCCATAGGCGTCTTTCCTGTATTCAAATTTATAAATAAATTGTGTGCAAAAAAAACAGCAAGTAATTGTACACAAAAGTATTTTGGCAATTTTGTTTCTAGGTTAGGTGGTTGAAAATAAATTGCGTAAAACGTTAGTCAAAGGTTGCCATCTCAGAGGAGAAAATATTGGAACTCATCTGCTCAATAATATCCGTGAATATTGTGGCTTCTGGGAAGCCAACCTACCTTGTGACTCTAAGACCATACGCAAGTTGTATGGCTTCATTAAAATTTGCATTAAATATTTTTAAATGTTTAAAGCAGAGGCAAGAACAATAAAACGTATTTAAACTAACTTGTGCAGAAAGTTGAATCCACCTCCATTCTCAATGAAAAAGTAGGAAATGGAAAAAAGGCCCTAGGGATGGGCAGATCTTATTTCATTATGCTTGAAACCATATATTTCCATTTTGTGAATAAATATTCATATTTTTATCCTTTTTAAAATGTCTTTTTATTTATTTCGTTTTTCTTTTTAATTGAGGTTAATGACAATAGTCATATCAGTCCCATGCACACTGAGGACCGTGGTGTACTCGATATATCGATTGACTCATTTGCACAAACAAATATATACATACACACACATGCACAATGAAGGCAGTTTTTGTTTTGTTTTTCAAACTGGCTTATCCGTGATTTTAATATAAAATTACACTAACTGTATTATTACTATGTGGTATTTCTGAAAATTAATGGGTATAGATAAGGAGGTACAAAAGAGGCAGCCACAAGGCCTTCTGCACCTCGACCTGAGTAGAACTATTGTGCTAATTTTATTTTTAAAAAACTGGCCAGCTTCAGGTTGTAAATGAATCTCCATAGCCTTGCCAGCTCCCTAACCATCCTCTTTTTACCATATTTTCAAATATCGTGTAATTAGGATTTGATTTTCAGCAAATTATAAAGTGGCCACAGGGAGCTGCTAGTAAATCTGTAATTATTACATTAATTCATACATGTATTTACTATATGTATATGTATTTATGAGTTATAATTGACCATATTAATTATTTTAATTAATTTTACTTTTTATCTAAGGTCTTGGTTGAGATGAAAAACCTTGTGTCACAAGTGGGATTCGAACCTATGACCTTCTGCTCTAACCACATCTCAACCTACACCCTTTTGAATTTTCTCTCTTTTTGCCATATTTTCAAATATCATATAATCAGGATTCAATTTGTGAAGTGGCCGTGGGATCTGTTGTGAATTGAGTACTTCTGTAATTATTATATTAATCCATATGTGTTTAGTAGTCATTATTAACAGTATTAATTACTTCAATCAATTATATATTAATACATTATTTATTAGTTTAATTAATATTTAATTTTTTATAATTAATATAATTTTTATTTAAGGTCTTGGCAGAGATAAAAAAACAAGTGTCACAAGCAGGATTCGAACACTGGGTCATTGAAAGGTTGAGATGAGTAGTTGGTGTCTGAGTGGATTGAAATCACAATAGCTCAAGTGGTTAGAGCCAGCGGCGTATTGAGCCGATGGGCATGGGTTCGAATCCCGCTCGTAACACTAACTTTTTCATCTCAACCAAGACCTTAAATAAAACTTATATATTAATTAAATTAATAAATAATGTATTAATATATAATTGATTGAAGTAATTATTTAATATAATAATTGAAGAAGTACTTAATTCACTAGCAGCTCCCTGTGGCCACTTCATAAATCGCCGAAAATTGAATCCTGATTACATGATATTTGAAAAATGGCAAAAAGAGAGAAAATTCAAAAGGGTGTAGGTTGAGATGTGGTAGCTCAAGTGGTTAGAGCAGAAGTGTATTGAGCCGAAGGTCTTAGGTTCGAATCCCACTTGTGATACAAGGTTTTTCATCACCTTAGATTAAAAGTACAATTAATTAATATAATTTAATGATGTTGACTCAATAGATGGTTTAATTGCTAATCTATTAAATTGTAATCAACACATTAAAAAAATACATTATGTTTAGTGGTCTATTGACCAAATTACTTATTCTTTTTTTGTAAGGTAAACAATAAATTAACGGTTTTCATTTTTAGACTAAACTAATTTTTATATTTCTCCTTTTAATTGATTAATCTTTTCATGTAAGGTTTTGGTTCAAATGAAAAAGATAGTTCACGAGCGGGATTCGAACCTACGACCTTCGGCTGGGTTTGTGACACTAACTTTTTCATCTCAACCAAGACCTTACATAAATAATACATTAAAAAAAAGTAAATTTTGCTTAAATTATTGAAGAAGCCTCTCTTGACAATCGTAGAATAGAAATAATTGAGGTGGGGTGTGTATGTCCATTCGCTTGTTCTAAAGGATTCTTCTACTCACAGAATTCTACAAAATTCATTAAACGCTTTGACTAACAAATTAATAGAAATAATTGAGATAGAGCAGCACATATCGCAGTGGAACCCTTCTGTGGCATAGGAATCCACACTATTAACAAATATCTTAGACAGAAGGACAAAAAGAAAATGAAGGAACAATGGAATTCACTCATTGGACATAGACAATCCAAGAATTTTCTGACCAATTTTGGTAGAAAAGAAATCACAGAATGTGTCAAAGGAAGCAGGACCAGACTGTGAATCCTAACAGGATTCCTAACAGGACACTGCAAATTAAATGGACACTTAAAGAAAATTGGAACAATCGAAGATGGCACATGCAGATTCTGCAAGGAGGCAGAAGAGACACCAACACATTTACTAACAAACTGCGGAGCTACACTAGCCCGCAGGAGGAAATGTTTTGGGATGTATAATGTGACCATAGAAGAGCTTCAACCACTGAAATCAGGCCTATTAATCAAGTTTCTTGATGAAATAGGGCTCACCGGTGTGCTTTAGGCAGAGTACGGGGGCTACAACAGCTCTTAAAGGGCGCAGTATATTACACCCCGAATATTACATCTAATCTACATCTACACATATCGCAGAATATGCTGATTTGAAACGTAGAATGACGTTATTGACAGTCGGACCAAAGGAGGATCCTCATATCTTGCGACATCCAACCTGAAAGGTAACTCACCAGGAAAAGTTGATGGCCGCTTTTCCTTCTTTGCCCATCGGAAATCTGCTCTGGAGAAAGTGGAGCTGGCAGAAGTATTTTTTGAGTACGGAGCAGCCGGCCACGTCTTTGACAGGTCGGACGGCGGTCGCCCTGAGGCTCTCCAGGTTCCTGATCTCAGAGTTGTACGACTCGGGGTCTTCGTTGTAGAACTCCCTGATGTACTGCAAACAGTCGTGAAGTTGAAGCGGAGGCGTAACCGAGAAGGCGGAGACCGAAACCGGCTGCTTACCTGCTTCACTTTGGTGAAATCCAAAGGTCGATCCAAGGGGGTCTTCAGGTCGAAGTGGACCATCGGGAGCCTCGGCACGGCTTCCATCCTCTCCCCCGACTCCGATCCGAAGAATACTAAAGACAAGCGCGATGCGCCTCCAAGCCAGGAAATTTCACTCTTGTCGAAGTCCGAGGACGGGCCTCAGGAGATGGACATGTCGGGCACGAAACTACAAAACAATCTACTAAAAGTTAAGGGATAGTCGTACTTCTGCACTGCAGCCAACCCATCTATCAGCTTATCGCCTATCTATAATTCGATTAGCCGGCCGAGGAACAAACAGTTTCCACTTTCCACGGTTTTATAATTTTCTTATCCGGTTTTGTATTTCCTTTCTAAAATACGAGGGGGAGAAAAATGACGACAAACGGACAGACCGAAGTGAACTTGACTGAAGGCGATGTCACTCGAGTCTAAGCTGTGACGGGAATGTCCCACCAGTCCGACTCACCTGGCAAAACGAGAACGTCATCCCTCGACCCTCCGATCTCACTCTTCAGGAAATTCACTGATGGGCAAAATAAACTCACTACCCTTAAATTTCAAAGACTAGATCTTCCCCGTCTCAATTGGAATTCCCTTCTAAGCTACTTCTTGTAGAAAACAACACACGAAATTAAAATTAAAAAATATTTCATTTACAAATAATAATTGATTTATTTTTTTATTGTTTAGAAAAAGATTAAAAAATTAAATAAAAAACCTTGGTACAACAATAATAATATACAGCGTGTTCGACTTTACCAATAGATTTTACTCTCAAAATGGAACCAAAAAGTCCTAATTTAACTCGGCAGTTTCGGAGTTATTCCACTTTTTCTTCTTTTGTAAGATTTCACGACCTTGCTTCAAATAAACAATGACAATTCCAAAACTAAATGATTTTCGACAAATCCGTCGATACCACTGAAAACTACGTTAAATTTCCAATAAGATGTGATCAATACTAAATTTGTAAACTTTCGTGAAATAAGTGTTTTAGTAGGGAGAACTTGAAAAAAATTTTATTTCAAAGTTGAAAATTTACTATGGTGATTTTAATACACTATTTCCAAACCTAGAGACCAGCGAATTTCAGAAAACGTACTCCAGTTAATATCCTTTTTAGTGGTGTAATCTCTTTTTTAATTACTTTTTCAAAGATGAAGAAATTGATGGAGGAAAGGAAAAAACCGTGGCTGACGGATTGGCAAGGTGGAAAATTAAAAAAAAAAATTAAGGAAATTTTGAACGAATATTAAACTTTTTTTTAAATTGGGTTCTTCTCTCTAAAAATCTTCCTGAATTTCGTGAAGTGGATAAGCAACAGAAGAAAGTCAAAACCAGAAATTGCGTTGGTTCAAGCGTCTCTCGAAGTCCTTATCGAAGAGTCGACCTCCTTCTTCTTTAAGCTGGCCAAAAGCAAAAAAAATCTTTCCTCTCAAAATCTGGCGAAACAATCACACACACCATCACCTCGCCGGACGGACGGGCCTCTTTTTTCTTTTTCCCTGTTGTTTTTCTCCAGTATTTCTACCTCTGGCACGAATCGCATCTGTTAAACGCCTTTGCATTCCTTGGAAAAGATTTATAGTAAAATGATGAAGAATTCTTTCTTGTTCATCAAGAACAGCCGTTTCCACCTCATCTAGGGTGTTAGGACCTGGTCATCCCCGTCGTGCTCGTCAAGTTTGTCCCAAATGTGTTCGATTGGGTTCAAATCCGGACTTCGAGCTGACTACACCAAGCACTCAATACCAATGTCTTTCAGTTAGTCGTCCACAAAATCTCTATAGGGTGTGGAATTATCTTGTATTAGCAAGAATCTCTCACAGACATGGGGTGCAAATGGCACATGTTCTTCGATAGAGTCCTGTTAGTACGTCTGTAGTTAGAGATCTTCCTCGCCCAACAACTAATTCGGCGAGGGGGTCCAAGGAAATGCCATCCCAGAACATCAATGACCCACCGAGGAATGCCACCTGAGGAATCATACTGCGTGATAGCAGTACCTTTCTCCTGAGCGTCTCCATATGAATTTACGCCCATCTGAAGATTTGAAGCCAACTATCACCTCATCTTCAAAAACAACTCGGCCTCGACCTTCCAATGCCCAATTCACATATTCCCATCCTAATAGAAGCCTGGCCATTTTCTAAGCTGAGGTAAGGAGAGGACCGTGAGCCGAGTGTCTAGCCTTCTTTTTACAGTCCTGGGGTAAATCGAAACAGATCGGACTTGTCCTACCAAATTTCTTATCCCCCTTCGCGTGGATTCGTAGAGCCTAATGAATCTATCGTCTCTCTCTCTCTCTCGTCTTTAGACCTAGGTCGACCATTCCTGACTTTGTAGTAAAAGCCCTGTTTCTCTGAAGTGCCGAAGAATCTTTCTATTCATATTCCGCATTCACATGTACTAGAATACACTCCGCTATTTTCCTGAATGTCAATCTTATCTTTAGCGCTGTATAGCATTTTTCCTAATGCTTCATTGTTTGCATGGCGTTTTTATTTTTTGAGAGAGAGCTTATTTTGTTGCCGTTAATGCGGCAGAAACCTCTAAAACCCAACCTTGCAACTGGCACCTCCGGGACAATTATCACTCGAAAATCGGTGAAATGATTGTTGTTGTAGTGATTCTTGTTATTTTATCAATTTTTTTTATCTGTTAAATTGTTTATAACCTCGTGATTTATATTCTTTGCAAAAGGTATGCATAAAAAAATAAATAAATACTGTCCGCCTTGGGACATCCCAGTCGGTCTCTAGAATGTTTTTGCCTCGGAAGGTTTCATTATTTACATGACTTCTTTATTTGAAGGTGTTATTAATTTTATGATGTGATATTCTCTTTTATGAGGGCCCTGTCTCTTCTCGGACAAACTTGATTGTTGTAATGCCATCGCGTGTTTTTCCCGGCCCGATATGAGCATAGTCTGCCGCACTGACAAAGGGTGGGTCGTATCCCATTATGATTACACCAAGAAAATCTACACCAACGTCCTTTCCCACTCGGGCCTGATCGACCTGACGTACAACAAGAACCTGTTCAACATCATCACGCCTCTGATGAGGGACCGAGAAGTCAGGAATTTTCTGAAAGACGTCAGCGAAAAAGAATTCGTCCTGTCGAAGGATCTGAAAAGAAAGGGCGTCAAGTCGACTCTGTTCGACCACGAAGTAATTCTAACGATTTTCTCCCGTTAATAAATCGAATTCCAATTAATTAAAGATTTTCATCTTTTAAGGGAGAATTGATCTAACAATTTTATTAATACTAGTGAGCTAAAAAACAAGCCTTTTTTGTAATCTCTAGCACTTCACATTCCCGGCCTTTTCAGGTGAAAATTTTCAGTTTTAGGACTGTAAAAATATTCTTATTGAAAAGTTTATTTTTTTCATCAAGCTGTTGTACTTTAATTATTCTAGGTCTCACTATTTGTGTTACAGATAAAATCCGTTGAAAATTTGTTCATAGAAATAGTGGATTTAGCTAAGAAGAAGAACCTTTTTCTCGGTGAACCCAGCGAGGAAGACTATTTGAGCAATAACCGAGATGCGAGGGAATTCGCTGAGAGGCTGTCGAGCGTTTCACACAAACTGATTTGTAAAGGAGGCAATAACTCTGCTTCGCCTTTGATAGCAACTATCGAAGGCAGAGATTATGTCATCCCTTCATCCTGTCTCTTTTTCTCATGTGACATAAGGGCAATAGAACAGAAATTAGACGGTTCTAGATATGACTTTGTCCTTCTTGACCCTCCCTGGAGGAATAAATTCGTCCGAAGAAAAAAATTACTCAACCAAGGGTAAGCTGTCCTTGTAGATATTTTAGATGGGAAAGGATTGATGTGATGCTTTTCTTAGATATTTGATTAACACATTTGATGCTGAGTACAATTTCAATTTCCACAGTGGCAAATATTATTTAAATTAATTTTCTTTTTCTTGGATGCATTCCTTATTGAGGTTTGGCATCCGGGCATACTTTGCTTCCTACCTCTTCTTATTACCTTAGTTAATCTGACGACCCTCAAAACTAAACTAACTTTATACAAGACTTTACTTTGGACTACGGAGTTTGGAGTTCTGCCAAGCCATCCAACATCCAGCGCATCCAATCCTACCAATCATAAGTCCTCAGACAAGTCGTCAAAGCTCTTTACTACATCACTAACCTCCCTATTTACAAAAACCTGAACATTCTTTTTATTAAATTCACTAATTTCGTGGTCCGCTTGACCAATTAATATATTACAGTTAATTAAGGTTTTTAGTTGGGATAAAAAAGTCAATGGCATGAGCGGGATTCGAACCCACGATCTTCGACTTGATATGCCGCTGCTCTACCACTTGAGCTATCGTGACCTCGATCCACTCGGACACCAACTTCCCATCTCAACTACACCAATCGCAATGGCAAAAAGGAGGGAAAATTCAAAAGGTGCGGTTGAGATGGAAAGTTGATGTCCGAGTGGATCGAGGTCACGATAGCTCAAGTGGTAGAGCAGCGGCGTATCAAGCCGAAGATCGTGGGTTCGAATCCCGCTCGTGCCATTGACTTTTTTATCTCAACTAAAAACCTTAATTAATTCTTTTTATTAATGAACTGATCAGTTCCCAATTCCAAAAGTTACGCAGCAAACTTTTGATCCATCCTAAGAACTCACCATGTCGCCTTAATTAATGTTGGCCTAGAGATCTCCTTGCCCCTTAATCCCTCCCACTGAGTACCAGCATTGTCCTCCTCATGGCGTTAGAGTTAGTGCTTTGACCGTGTGAAAAAATATTTTATGATCACATTTGTAATATGTACTAATATGTATAAGGTACAAATAAAATAATTAAAAAGCAATCTTATACATTATGTCCTGACTCCTGGTCAGCCACATTGAATGTTTAAAAAAAAAACCATATAAATAACGATAAAATTATATATATTTTTTAAAACTTAATTTTATATTAAATTCATGGAAGGGGCTATAGTGTTAACATTACCCTGTAGGATAATTCTAGCCTTAAAAAAAGTATTTTTGTAATCTTATCTAGTTTTGTTTGTTTAGAGTTAATGTAGACTGTTTTTGTACCCATGAAATCATGAAAAGAAAAAGTTTAACTTATCTTCTATTGTAGTTATAGTAATTATGCAAGTCATTATATCTATACTTGAGTAATTAAATCAACTTAAAGTTATGAATAATTTTGCCAAACATTTTTCCCTTGATTTTGTATAAGTTTGTACATGCTTTGTAGATACGATATGTTAAGTAATGACGATATTAAAGAAATTCCTATTTCCAAAATGTTAAATAATAATGGCTTAGTAGGAGTGTGGTGCACTAATGCTCCATCTCATATAGAATCAGTCAAAGAGACTTTATTCGAGAAATGGGGTTTAGAATACTGTGCGACTTGGTTTTGGGTTAAGGTGAGTCAGAGTTTAATTTTGAGTGAAATGAAACATTTAAACATTCGGATATTTCAGGTCACTCGATCAGGAGAGCCGATTTGTCCATTTTATAGAAATCACAGCAAAAAACCCTACGAGAGAATAATTTTTGGACATGTATGTGGGCACAACAATCGAGTGCCTGAAGAAAATAAGATAATAGTTAGTGTGCCTAGTTCTGTACACTCCCATAAACCTCCTTTGCCAGGTAGAATTGTTAAAATCCTTATCGTTCAAAAATATAAATTATTACCTTTTTTTGTAGAAATATTATCTGATTATTTGCCGAACAAACCTAAATGCATAGAGCTGTTCGCTAGATACTTGCTACCAGGATGGACTAGTGTTGGTGACCAAGTTCTCTCCTTACAGTATGTTCCATATTTTGAAACTGATGCTAGCGAAGAAGTTTCTAAGTAAATATTTAAAAAAAAAAATGTTTTACAACATACCACTCTGTGATATACCATTTGGTCTGTTGATAAATAAATTAGAATTGTTTAAGTATACCTGTGTTTATATTTTACTTCCAGTTTTACAAGAAAAGTTAGTGCTATTCGTATTAACTGAAATGTTGATTAATGGTATTTAAAGAAAAGAACACACTTTTTTGATTCTCTAGTACTAGTTTCACATTTTTATGCTACATCGGTAGTTAGCAGTATCAGCCTACTGAATGTAACTTCACCTGACCCAGGGAAACATCAAATTATAAAATCCCCCAAGAACGCATAAATCCTCTTGCCTTGACAATACTCAAAACATTCTTTTTAAAAATCTTCCACAAAAAGCCATAGTCCACCTAACAAACATCTTCAACAAAATATTCTTCTTTTCTGTCCATAATGCTGGAAAATCTCTAGTTATTCTCATTTTGAAACTTGGCATCCGATCCAACCAGTTACACACCTATTAGCCTAATTAGCTCTGTTAGCAAGGTGTGTGAACGTTTTATGCTCACCGCATAGCTCAGTCTTGCATGAAAACAGTATCATTGTTTGTTTTCAGGCCAGGATCTACCTCTGCCTAATTACACAGGATAGTAGATGACATAATGCTAGCCTTTAATGTAAGAATTATGATGTTTGTAGATTGACCTGCAGATAATCAATGTAGAGTTCAATATCTTCTTTAAGGTCTTTACTAGGTGAAAGAAGGACAAAAGTGTTGTAATCACCAAGCTTTCGGCAACATTATGTTGCCATCATTAGGGCCTATTTATTAAGAAAATATACTTAATTAATATACATTTTAACAATCAACAATCAAAAACATCAGTGCATACTTTTCCAAGAAAGAAGAGAAAAAATTTTTCTCATCGGAAAAAACTAACGCAATGGTTTAGGTTATGAAGCACATGGCCAGCATTCGGTTATATATGGTGAACAAGCCACCGAATGCTGGCCATGTGCTTCATAACCTAAAGCAGAACAAGTTTCTGATGCTTGTGATAGACTTGGCCCAATATACATGCATATTAGAACTGCAGAATGCAACAAAATGTTGATGTGTTGACAGGTACAAGCACAGAAGAAGAAAGAACACTTATAACTTGGCCGTGATAGCTGGGGATTTTAATCTTAATATTTTCCCCCCAATAAAAATATTATGTGATTTATAATCATTTAGTTATAAATTAACTAGCTGTGGAGGTAATTGTTACTAGGCAAAAACTCCACTAAACCATTTGCATTTAATGTATGTGTATGTAAAATTTTTTGTACTTCTTCTGAAGGTGCTTTTCTTTGCATCTCTTCTTTTTTTTAGCGTGTTATTTAATTTCTCCCAAATTTATGAGTGTACAAATTAAGACACTTGCCAAACATTTAAATTAAGCTTCATATTGTTACCTTCAATGAATAAAAAAATTTAAGTGCAAACTACATTTCATTTTTTTTGTTGGATGATGGGAATGACAAAAGCACGGTGGTTCTGTAATACACCAAACAGTTTTATTATTGTAAAAAAAAAATCATTCTTACATATAAGGTACACTTCACATTAAATAATCTTACTCGACAGTCTGGAAAAATTTCATTTAGGACCATTCAATCCATGTACGTTTCTGACAACGCAACACCACGAAACAAATAGGCAATATCAGATTTTGAACTTTATAAATAATCACAGCCTTATTTTACTTAGATTCATACAAAAATTATTAAACAATGATTCTAATTTATTGTGCCCTCGTTTGGCAGATATAAGTTACAATTCAATTGTGATTATTAGTAATTAGTCAATAATTGCCTAATTATTTCACAAAATGTTATTAAAGGCCATATTATATTAATAATAATTGCTTCGATATAAACTAATTTATACTCATGAATGCATTATTTTAATAGTATAAATGGTAACTAGTTCTTTTTTGCTCTTTGGCGACTTTCTCACAATAAAAAGTTTAAATAAATTAATAGAAACATAAACTGCTAATTAATAATTAATAATTTTGAGCTATCGAAAGTCGAAGCTTTATATTCTACTTTGTACTACAAAATAAATTTGCCTCTACATGTTATCTACACACAAAGTATACTCCTTTCATGCATTTGTCTCGATAAAAGATAACATTACACGATAATTTGTGTGATATGAATGTGTCGAGAATAGGAATCGAACAAGTATAAATAATAACCATCCTCATTAGCACCTAACAGACCTAAAATGTTCCTTAAAAGGCTCCCACAACGGAGCTATCACAACGGTCGGAGACGTTCCAATTGAGAGTCGTACAGCTCAGAGATAGATCTTCTCAAAGTGGAAGCTTGAAAACAAAGCTCTCCGAAACGTCAGCCGTTTCCCGGAAAAGGAACAACGCTTACACCTGTTCCAGGGCTATAAGCCGGCCAAAAACAGACAGACTCCCTCTTCATGAGGGCTTCAAGCAGAAGTATCAGCCGTCTGCGACTCGAGTCACAACGATGCCGTAGCAGTGAAGTTCTGACGTCGTTTGAGTACCCGGTTCCTGTGCAAGTCGGACTTATGACATACGACCACCGTGCCGCCGTGTTGGTTTGCCCCAGGTTGGCCGCTTTTACTAGTACTGCTGCCGATCAAGGTCCCTATCATTTTCGTGACGGAAAACTTGCGCGTCTTGTTCGAGCAGTTGCCTTGCTGGCAACGGGTCTCGTTGAGCAGGGACTCGAACGCCTGGTAGAGATCTGCACTATTCTCAGCGACGGACACCTCGTAGAATTGGCAACCGTTCCTCAGGGCGGCACTCCTTCCCTCGTCTTCGGTAACTTCACGCAAATGGGCCAAATCCGCTTTGTTCCCTAAAAGCGTGACAGGAACCGACGAGACGGAACGCAATTTCTGGAGGTTCTCCAGTGATTCAACTGCATATTGGAATGACTGCTTGTCGGTGATGGAATAGACTATAACACAACCATCCGCCCATTGAACCTGCTCCACAGGGAAACTGGAATCCCTCTGAAAAAAAGAAAAACAAAACATTAGACCAAGCAGAAAGAGAAGAACAAGCGTTAGACTAACATTTTCATTTATTTTATCAATTTGGCCTTTGCTCATGACAGAGAGGGGCATTAGATGAATTAGATCTGATCAATACACAAATGTGTAAAAGATAAGGAATTTGTCTGCAATTTGAAAACGTTTGATGTTGGTTCATTGCAGTTCAGTATTATTTTAGCTTTATTTAAAACAGTCCTGAAATATTAAAAATGAACTTTAAAAGTGAGACTCACCGTTTCTCCGGAGACGTCGATGATCTCCACTTCCACCGGCGAGTTGTTGATCGTAACGGTCTGGCGATACAACAGGTCTGCAAAGAGAAAATCACAATGAATTAAAAAGCAATAATCGTTTAAGGGAAAGTACGTGTGGGCGTCGGGTGTCGGCAATTACGGACTTGTGACCCTCCCACGGCCTGAAGACCCTGGAAAAGCTGCTAAACTATCCGTTAGCGTCGAAACGCGATGAAAACCCGTTCGAATTGCACATTAAAACCATTAGAACATCACGCAAAACAAAAGCTGGTAAGAGAATTTCATAATTTCCGAGATGATCCGTTAAATAAAAGTAACGGTTTAAAAGAGATCTCGGTCGGAATTTTTCCTCATTTACTAAGCAGCATTCTGGAATGAGGGGAAGTTCAATATTTTGTAAAAAGGCGAAAAAATTAATTGTGAGATTTCCTCCTTTGGTCTGCGTGATGATAAACCATTGTTTGAGTTATCTTTCATCCTGGTCTCCCTATCTGGAAGGAACCAACAAAAATCAGCGAGGATAGGCAGATCAGGATGACGAGAAACTATCAAACAATAGAAAAATTATTATGTCATATTTTTATTATTGTAAGATGTATTGCATTATAGTGGTGGTTTGTTAATTAAATAAAATATCAAACTATCCATAAATTCTTAAAAAGTGTTAATTTCGAAGGGTCCGAAATTTTTCCACTTTCTCCGCTTCCACCCATTTATTTATTTTTTTGCAGTGAACTATGAGAAAGCGTCATGGTTAAATGTTAAATGTCAGCAGCGTGACCAACTTTTATTGATATGGAATAAAGAATTAAAAGTCTGTCGGATTATTATTGGTTTAATGGCCCTAGGGTCGGGCCTTTTTTCATCGGCCGTCCGAGTCCCAGTTCTGATGACCTCGCACATTCTGGGACTATCAGCCGGACTCGGAGGCGCCTCGGTCCGACTTCCTGCGAACGTACGCCTCTATCACGAGTGTAACCCGATCATTACAAAGTAGGCGGTTCATCTAGTCCGTGATATTTCATAAGAGAAAGCTTTCCAGAGATCAATCATCGGGTTAATAGAGTTACGAAATGATTTCAATATACGCGAAAGTATTATGTCCATTATCTTCTACGGCCCAGAGAGTTCGGAGAACGAGTTCAAACGAAAAACATTCCGCCGCACCGCTGCAATTACATGTCAACAATTATCTGTGGAGTTTAAAAGCAGAAATACACATATCCGATACAGTGACGGATGATATGCCATTCGTGGAAAAAATTACGTGGAAAAACAATGAAATATACAAAAAGAAATAACAGTTTTGTTTCAATCAATTTATCCAAGGTCTACGAGAGCTTTCACCGATTATTTGGGCTGAATCAATACTTTCAATTTAATATCTGTAGGCACTTTCACGGCCGTTGAAATTCCCTTATCAAAAATGTAAATTGTAAGGCTGGACAGGAAGCGCGCGACACGAGAGGCGAAGAACTAGTTGGGATTTTGTCGCATCAAATCGCGCATCGCCCCATGGATAGCGACAAATTAATTATACATGTGGAGGCAAGACGGCTACCTTGGGACCAAAAATCCAAGTTTTTCCACCAAAAAATTTCTTCAATTCTTTCCGTTTCTCAAAACTATCGTTGACCCACTCTGCTCTCCTTTTTGCTGACAGTCTCTTTAGAGGAAAATTCAAACTCGTAAAGATCAAAGAATTCACTTGGAAGGGGCATAATTATTGTACTTTTTAAAAAACCAACACCTACCACTTATGTACTTTGATTGGTTTTACTGAAAAGGGTGATGTAAAGCAATGGGTTGTGGGCGAACAGAATCTACCATAGAAACAGTTTAACCATTTTCTTAATTTCAATTAATTAATCTTTTTACTAAGGTCTTGGTTGAGATGAAAAAGTTAGTGTCACGAGCGGGATTCGAACCCACGACCTTCGGCTTAATACGCTGCCGCTCTAACCACTCGATATATCGTGACCTTTATGATCTGTATTTTTTAATGTAGGTGATGTAATCTGTAATTTTAGATTACAGCAATAAGACTTTCATTGACAATTCGAATCACGTCGACTGACATGGTGATGCTTTGGCGGATACAATTTAAGAATTTGGTACAGGTCGGGCTGATATGATATAAAGTTAAGATAGGCACTTGGCGGTAGTCCAGCCCGACTAAATATACCGGGTGTACTCGGCGACACTAAAGAAAAAATTTGGCATTTGGCACTTTTTGCCGCGATATTTTCAAAACTATTTCCGCCGCCGGACCCTTCTGACGAGGTTCCCGGGTATTTTCATTCGGATATTATATAATAAAGATTTTCGCCGGGAATGTCATTTTCACTTCGAGTTTTTCTCTTTTATTTTCACGTTCTCCTCTGCTGTTCCTAGCCGAGATTTTTTTTTGTACTTTATATAAATTCGTTTTATTTTTAAAGGTAAATGACACATTTTACAATTTTCACTCACATGCTGCCTTTATTGAATGAGAATCATCCAGAAATTTTTGGGGAAAAAAATCACATAAAATTCTAACATTTTGTATAACACTTTTTACGGGTAGAACAAATAATTAAGTGGCAATGAGTTATTATTCCTTTTTCTAATTTTCTTTACTTTAACGTTGCATTATAAATTCTGGCCAACATCGTCCGTTCTTAAGACCGAATTGTAACGTCCGATACACCCTTTTTTTTAACATCATAAAATTGAGTAACTCACCAGTATTTGAACGGTATTCGCCGATGTAGCGTCTTGTCAGATAGCGGACTGTCAAAGCTGTGAAACAAAACAGTATTCAGTTAGTCACAGTGTTTTTCTGCGTTTTTACAGCTTCATTTTATTTGTATTTTGAAAGTGTGCTCACCAGATTTTCCGACGCTGATCATCCCGAGTACGACAATCCTGACCCTGGGAGAGTTTGCGGTGTTCCTCTCCTCCGTCTTCATCGTCCTCTCTGCAACACGGTAAAGACGTCTGACGTGAGTAAAATGAAACGTCCTGCCAGGCAATTTACTAATTTCTAATATCTTTCCCATAACCGGCATGGTGACCTTTGGCCGGTGTTAAAGAGAATACCGCTCGTTACAACGAAATCGATTTCAAAAAGAAACTTTCACGCCTCGTCGAGTAATTTCGAGCCGTCGGATTAAACTTTTTTAATTCGAAAAATTTTTTGACGTCCGTTTAAAATTGATTGGGTGCTATCGAAGTACTGTGTACTGTGAACTACTTACTTTTTTTATAGTTAGTAATGTCGATTCTCCGATCGGGCTGTCAAAAGCTCACGGCTGGCACAAAATAACACAAGTCAGCACAAATCCACAAAAACGAACGTTGGTGTAACAAACACTACTGGCGTGCTGCCGCTCCTCCGCCCCTATTTATGCTCTTCCAGTTATGCTCGCGGGCGCATGCTCCATGCTCTCCACCGCCCCTTCTCGCGGGATGACAACTCCAGTCGGCTGCCGACTCTCGTACCAGAGCGATCCAACTTCTGGAGAGAATTTTTCACATACACAGAAAAAAAAAAACACGATCCACGTCCTCCTTCCAACTTTCTTATGCCAGGTCTTTTGCTGGTGAAAGCCCCCAGATTACGAAATGCAACCTTAGCTGTCATCAAAAGCACACCAGCTCCTTCCAAATAACCATTTCTCTTATTTCTTACATCAGATTCGCATTGCTCGTCCACAGAATATATATTTGAACTTCATCCTCCCAGGAGGAAGATTTTTGTAAAAAACGGGATCGGAGGACGGTCATTACTAGGTTTAATACATTAAATTTATGGTACAATTGAAGTGAAAAATAAAATGTATACCATTCGTGCAAATGTTCTTGTAATGGACAGAATAATAAAATCATCTTTAAATAATCGATAAAAGTTTATATATTTGGACTTGGATTTAAATAAGCTCAAATCCACACATGTAAAAATTATAAACATACTCGAATGTGCAGAGTTGAGCCTATCACTTCTCGCAGACATCTTTCGTAGTTTACGACGTTCAGCCACCAAGGTTAGACTTCGGGTTATTCCAGCACCCAATCAGTTCCTAAATCCAAACCTATTCGCACTCTCACTCATTCTTAAAAATGTTTCCTATTTGCATACCATTCTCTCAATTGGTTGTGAAGTATTCGATATCCCTCCATTACCCTTTATACATAGCTAAGCTAATTGAAGGTCGATGGCCATTAGCCCTCTTACACCACATATTGACGCCAATAAATACATTCACCCACAACACATGCTACGTATGCAAAACAATAAAGTATATATATAATAAAAACAGCCCTGTTTCCTCCAAAAAATAGGAACAGGGGACTCGCCCCCTTGCTCAAGCACGATTCCATATCGGGTGGCATTCCTACACGCTCGCTACATAGATCCAAATAGTTTCACCCTTCAATTGGTGGTACATATCGAGCAACCTTTCATTACATGCTGGACACGTACGAAGGCTTTGACCCGAAAGTGTCTGCCAACCTCGCATGGCCTACCCTTAATCGGCTGAGGATGACCTTTACATTAAAACTCTGCAATATAATATTAAAAGAAAGTTTTCGATACATTGATCAGGAGGATCAACGTGCTATTGTAAAAGTCTTTATATAATTTCGGAAGACAAGATAAGCTAATCAATCGATAATTTGTAGATCCCAGGCTTTGTTATTAGGTTTTTTAGTCTCCTGGCATGTTTCCACTTATTTAGGCTCCTATTATTGCATCAGAAAGTTGTATGAGTGCTTCTATTTATTAATTTAAAAAGTCAGGAGGGAAAATTCGAAAGATAGGTTGTGATGGGAAGTTGTTGTTGATGTCCGAGTGGATTGAAGTCACGTTAGCTCAAGTGGTAGAGCAACGGCGTATTTAGCCGAAGGTCGTGGGTTCGAATTCCGCTCGTGACACTGGCTTTTTTATTTCAACCAATGCCTTACATAAAGATTAATTAATTGAAAGAAGTTATTTGGTCAATCGGACCACGAAATATAATGGATTTTATAATAATTGTAGAAGTTTTATTAAGTCTAATTAATTTACAGTTATTCATATATCGTGAGATGCGGTCGGGTGGGATGTAGGTTTCAGAAAAATATTTTTTTTATCGTGCCAACGTTTCAATCTTTATTGAGATCATCTTCAGGGCTCAAAGTATTTGTTTTCCGTGTAGACGTGTCATTCTTGCGTGTCGTGTTGAGAGTACTCTAACAAACACTTTGAGCCCTGAAGATGATCTCAATAAAGATCGAAACGTTGGCACGATAAAGAAAATATTTTTCTGAAACCTACGTCACACCAGACCAGATCTCAGGATTTCCGAATAATTATTATTCTTATTATTAAATCTTTTTCAATGGTTCCAGCCAGGCATTTGGATGACATGAGAGTGTCAGGGTCATATCATTATTAGAGTACGAATACAGCTCGTACGAAGTCGGCAGGAGAGTGACTTTAAATCACTCTACAATAAAAATGGTTCTTCTGTGCTTTGTTAGAGTACTCTCAACACGACACGTAAGGATGGCACAATTACACAGAAGACAAACACTTTGAGCCATGAAGATGATCCAAATAAAAGATCGAAACGTTGGCACGATAAAGAAAATGTTTTTCTGAGACCTACATCACACCCGACCGCATCTCACGATATATGAATAACTATGGATTAACGGTCACTAATCTCTACACAATATTATTGACGATCATCTTGACATGTGAATTTTTATCAATCAATATTTGGGATTGATTTCTATGTTTTTTAATAGTAAAAGAAGTTAATTGATCCATTGGCTGTATAACGTTCACACTACACGTACATCCTTCTAACAGTAGTATATAAAAAATGAGGACGTGGGAACTGATCACGCTGTGTCGTTATGTAATTCTTATTTTACAACACCTTTTCGATTATAGTGTCCAAAAGTGTTTATTAGGGTTAAGTATTAAATCGTTCGTCGGGTCGTTACAAATAGGAGGGTACTTTAGAACGAGTGCCTCTTTCGAAGCCAAGTCTTAAATAAAAACCGTTTAAGGGCCAAACGACTCTTGACCGTGCCGTGCTGCACGAGCTCCTAAATTGTCGGGCATACTGGACATGAATATATTAAGTCAAGAGTAAGACATGGTATGTAAATCTTGCGATCTTTTAACAAACGGTCTTTTAACGAATTTTGAAAACGATCTCTTTTGTGAATGTGGCGTTTGCGTTTGGACATTTATGATCAATTTGCCTTCTTTCATGAAATTGAAAATTAATTTTAATGCTCTTTTTTGGGTTTCGTGAGAAATTGAAACGATAATGTAGTCACCAGCAGCGGAAAAATTGCCGTAGAAAAGATCAATAATAATAATTAATAATAATATAACGTTGCCGAGAAAAGGCGTATAGATCAAGAGCTGGCAGAAGAAATGAAAGATATGCTAACCGGTTGTTTTTTAAAACAAAAAAAAATATTTACAAATATAGTGATAGACAAAATAAACGCACCACCCTTAAATTTTAATGTATTTAGGTTTATGCATATTTTATACATTTTTGTCCCTTTTAAACCCGAGTATTTCCACCTCTGGCACGAATCGCATGCAAATGAAGCGTTTTCATTCCTTGGAAAATTTATGATAAAATCTTGAGGAATTCTTTTCCATTGATCAAGAAAGCCGTTTCCAACTTTTCTAGGGTGTTAGGATCTGTGTTCGTCGTACTCGTCGCTTAAGGTAGTCCCAAATGTGTTCGATTTGGTTCAAATTTGGACTTTGAGCTGGCTACACGAAGCACTCAATTCCAATCTCATTCAAACGGTCATCCACAATATGTGCTCTATGTGGAATACCATTTTCCTGCATTACCAAGAAACCTCACCGATGTGGCGGGGGGGGGGGCAATGGCACTACATGTTCTTCGATTATGTCTTGTAAGCACCTCTGTGAAGTTAGAGATCTTCCTCGCCAAACAACTAATTCGGCGCGGGCGTCCAAGAAAATGCCATCCCAGAACATCAATGGCTCACCATGGAATACCACCTGAGGAACCATACAGCAAGGGCATACCTTTCTCCTGGGCGTCTCCATATGAAATTACGCCCATCTGAAGATTTGGGGCCAACTCTCACTTCATCCAATTTCTTATCTCATTTCTCGTATTGCTGCGTCTTCGTAGAGCCTGATGAAGGATGACCTAGGTCCTTGTTCTGGTCTTTCCCGTATGAAGCCCTGTTTCTCCAAAGCATAGAAGAACCATTTTTATTGTAGAATGATTTACACCAGCCTCCTGGCGACGTCGTGCTGGCTGTATTTGTTCTCTAATAATGATATGACCCTGACACTCTCGTACTCACTCAAATATCTGGCTGGAGCCATTGAAAAAGATTTAATAATAATAATGATTATTCGGAGATCGTGAGATGCGGTCTGGTGTGATGTAGGATTCAGAAAAACATTTTCTTTATCGTGCCAACGTTTCGATCTTTATTGAGATCATCTTCAGGGCTCAGAGTGTTTGTTAGAGTACTTTCAACACGATACGCAAGAATGGCACGATATGCATAAAACAAACATTTTGAGCCCTGAAGATGATCTCATTAAAAATCGAAACGTTGGCACGATAAAGAAAATGTTTTTCTGAAACCTACATCACACCAGACCGCATCTCACTATTTCTGAATAATATATTTTTAAGTGGGAATCAAACAAGCGGGATCATTTTAAAGGAAAAAATGATGCGGGAATTCATACATGCCTGACAACCACCAAATCTCACTCTCCAGGCGTGTCGGGCATAATTGAATTAAAGGTCGAACATCAGATCCAGTTAAAAATGGGAGAATTTCTTGCTGCTCGACAAGTTTTCCTCACCGAAGTAACTGGTTCTACTCCTAAGAGGCAGAGGTGTGGACATAACCCAAGAAGTGATGTCTTCTCGAACGTTTACATTCCAAAGCGTGCTCTTTTCCACCTTAGAGTCCTTCTCAAGCTATGGCATAGAATTAAATTTAAATAAAATAATTCGCCCCGGAGTTTCATAAACCGCGTAACTCAACCAGATGGACGTTTTCTTGTACAACTGGTTTATGATGAACTTAATATTCCTATTATATTGTCTTATAAAATGAGTATTGATCAGAAGTATAGCAGACATTCTTCATGATCCATGGTACTTATCTTACTTGGGAGAAGTCGAGCACTTCATGAAGACATATGTTCTGAGATAGAAGACGAAAAATGTTTATGGGACAGGGTTAACCACACTTTGAACCGTACTATTGTCTTTTTTATTCCTCGAGGCGCAGTAATTTTGAGCAGAAAGAAACATGGGAGAGATAAGGACTTTAATCGGTATTTCGGATGAAGTGGGGAGAGATAATAGGAGAGAAAAGGGCAGTTTCAAAGGTTCATGAAGGTTCGAGTCACCGATGGCGAGGCAAGTAATTTATTTGTAAAAATAAATCTAAAAAATCGCTGAAATTTTTCAAGTATTCCTTTCGCATCACAACATCACTAATGTACCAATAAATATTCATACATCACTAATGAATGTTGATTTTGTACCAAAACGTTTATGTTTTGAAAGTAATTTTTTTTTGACAGTTTAATGTACTAATATTTTTGCTTTGTTTAGAAATTCTGTACATCACAACAATTTTCATCTTTAGAATTACCTTTAAAAAATACGATAATTACCTTTTTGGTTCCAAAAGTTAATAAATAAAATAAATTTCCCTGGGGTCTAAAGTGTAACGCAAATAGTAAAATTTATGTTGCATAAAAGAATACAAGAATACATTTGTAGAAAACATTTACAAGGTAAGAAATTTTAATTATAAATTGTAATTATTCAGAAATCGTGAGATGCGGTCTGGTGTAATGTAGGTTTCAGAAAAACATTTTCTTTATCGTGTCAACGTTTCGATCTTTATTGAGACCATCTTCAGGGCTCAAAGTTTCTGCGTAATTGTGCCATTCTTGCGTGTCGTGTCGAGAGTGCCTTCTGAAACCTACATCACACCAGACCGCATCTCACGATTTCTGAATAATCATCGACTAACGGTCACTAATCACCACACATAAATTGTAATATTTCATGATAATAAATGAACTCAATTACAATGGTTAAAAAATTATGATCATTTTAATGAAAACGATACTACAATAAATGGGATATTCTTTGTTTGATAACTGTTCATATAATGCAAATGTTTAAAACAAAAAGATGATAAGTGTTATTATTTTTAATTTTTCCGTTTTCAGTATTAGAAGTATCCCACATTTTTACTTACGAACACTCAAGATCAAGGCATGGTATCGAAGAAAGCAAATTTGGTTGCTACTGCCAAGATTTCAACTTACTTTAAGGCCCTATATTAATTTCACATTATGAAAAACATAAATGTATAACCAATTTACCAATCAATACAACTATAGACCCTAAAAAAAACCTTAAACATGCCTACAGATTGACATGTTTAAGTTTTTACAGGCGATCTCAAATTGAACTTGAGTCCATAGTATCTGTTTGAATGTTAAAATTATTATTTTCTAGTTTAGAAATGATAAATGATGGAGTGAGTGTGGTGTTCAATCCTTTTTAAAAAGATAGTTCCTACTCACAGTAAGTTGTTTTGCAACGACCGGATTTCGAGCCCTTTAGATCATCATCAGGTCGAAGGACTTCTACAACCACGTCTCTCGACATGAATTGCAAAAGTAAACCCGCTGATACCCCTGCCAATGCGACGTTCCAATGGTTTTTTAATGGCGCTCAATTTGAACGTGCGAAAAGCGGTAATTATAAAACAAATAAATATTATAATAGTAAATACTGTGAAATTAATTATAAATTAGTGATTAAAGATAAAAGATAAAAAATTAGAATGATACCTTAATATTATTAAATTATTATACAAATAATAACAATTAAAATAATTACTTTAATTATTTGGACGTTTAATATTATTTATGTACATATTTAAAATGGGAGGTAGATCAAAATCTGTTATATTATTAATGCATTTATCACCATGTTCAATTTAACATTTTTTAATTTCAAATTTCTCAAACCAATCTAGTTCTCTCCCTTTGTTGAAACTATGTAACACTGTTGTATTTAAATTTGAATTGATATTATATTTTGTTTCTTTTAGATGGTCCTTAAATTCCGAAAATTTGCTCTATTTAGGCAAGTGTTCTTTTACTCTTGTTTTTATTTCTCTACCGCTTTGTCCTATATATTTAATATCACAATCATTACAATTGAGTTCTTAAATACCGCTTTTTGCCATGTTGTCTACCTTGCCTTAAGGTTTTGAGAGGGTGTTTTTAAGTGAACCCGTACTTCTCAAAGTTATTCTAAAATCTTTTTGTTTAAAAATTTTACTAACTTTTTCCGATAATTCACCAATATATGGCAAACAACGAAAAGCTAATGATTCATCTGTGGTGGGGTAGCTGAGTCCTATTGTAGATTCGTTTAAAGTTAATTTTTTTATTCTTTTAACTAGCAACCTATGAATAAATATTCCTAGATACCCTTTATTTAATTTTTTTTTTAAATTATATTATATCTAGTTGCAAAACAAGTAGGAACTATCTTTTTACAAAGGATTGAACCTCTTTTATTCTTCTTCTGAGTAATTGAGGCTATTTGTACATTATTTCAATATTCGAAAAGTCAAATTCATCCCAACTTGATATTGAATGTACCAGTTCTGGATTTATTTCCATAATCAGATGACCATAAATTCTATATTTTATTCTTTGTTTTGTTTGACCAATTTATTTGATTATGGTACCAAGGCACAAAATTCGATAAATTCAATTTTTCTTCCTTAACCTAGAGTTTAGTATGTAAAGAGCTCATTTTATTCTTATATGTGTAACAGTGATGTCGGGTATATATTTTTTTATTATCTGGGAGTACGTTATACTCTTGAAGTGAAAGTTTGTTCATATTTCTATCGGTTTGTTACCATTGATTAACTTCCTTGAATTAATCTCTAACAATCTATTAATCCATGTGTTTGGGTAGTTGTTATTTCTTAAAATTCGGAAAGCTCGTTCATTAACTTCATGTGTTGCTTAGTTACAAAACTCTGTGTATCAAATTATTAGCGAAATTCAGTTTTTGACCAAAAGAGTGAGAAGAGACATAATTGAAATCTCTGTCAGAGCTGATTTCTTTTGTAAACTACATGTGCATCAATTTGCCCGCTGGACTTATGATCACGTCCACGTGAAATAGCTACTATTTTTAACTTCATATTTGAATTATATGTTCTCATCATAACTATTAAGTAGGTGAAGGGGTTGTCCAAATTATCCCTTGGAAATTTAATTTTTTCAAATTTTTTCTGTATTTACGACAACATATTTGCATTATATAACAATGTTGATGTGTAATAATTAAATAAAAAAATGACTATAGCATATATGACCGAAGTACCGTTGTGTGGGTTATTGTAGAAGGTTTAAACACGGCAAAAATAATTGTTAATATTTCTTAGTTCACTTTTTAAAAGTAAGTAGCGTAATGGTTGTCAGGGTGATATCGTTTGGTTAGACGGTCTTTTACTCCGTTTTCCTAATGTTTATTTTCCCCCCGAAGTGAAATGTGATTTTGTCCGTGGAAGGTCTACAGGGAGGAGGTGGGATATCCTTCGGGAGAGCAACCTGACCTCGGTCGTTACGTTGGAGGCCAATGTATACATCCATTTGTCATTGCAGATAACACACACACACCCTCTCTCACTCTCTTTCCGCTCAAGTGCTCTAGTTTTGCGAAATAAACGTGTTTTTTAGAAATAAAGCGATTTAATAAATTTTAAAAAACAAAAGAACGATAAACCTTTAATAATTCTACTATCAATATGATTGAGGATCGCGGTGGCGGAGGGGTTAAGGTGTCCGACTCGTATTTGCCATTTGTGGCGAGTCTGGGTTCGAATCCCTGCAGAGCCCTTGGCTTTTAAATTGATAATGGTATGAACAATTATTGTTAAGTGGTTTGACCCATCGACCGCGACATTCAACGCGTAGTTGGATTCTAAGCCCTCCTGTATGACAGGAATTAGCCAGAAATGTTTCTGCGATTTCTTGTTTGTTATTGTTTTATTGATGTTAATTAATATGTGTGGTGATTAGTGACCGTTAATCGATAATTATTCAGAAATCGTGAGTTGCGGTATGGTGTGATAGTAAAAATACTTTGATTGAATATAAAAAATATATTTTGCATTGTATAAATTCACTTTTCAACATCCTAAATGTATTTGTTAAATGCAAACAATGTTTGTAAATCCCAGGCCCTGAAGATGATCTCAATAAAGATCGAAACGTTGGCACGATAAAGAAAATGTTTTTCTGAAGCCTATCACACCGACCGAATTCACGATTTCTGAATAATTATTGTTAATTAATATTTCTATTATTATTTAAATTTAGGTGTTTACATGATATACTATCAAGAGCATAATGCGTCATTTCGTAAGGAAAAATTGTCTTGAATAATTCACTGTAAATGATAAAATATTTTCTTTTTCATGGCTTAAAACCTGCGTGCTTACTGTATGAATATTGTAAGTACTATCGGCCTAGGGAGCTCGTCAATAAGTACCACGTTCTGTGTTGAATCAATAAGTGAGCCAAATGCTAAAAAGTGGTTAAAAGTTTAACAAAGTAAGTTTAAAACAAAACATTTTCTTTTCTTGTGAATATTCGGCTTTCGCGTCGGGACAGGGTCATTTGGTTCACAGCCAATTCACAACCTCTCAGTGTTACCGTACAGCATCTATTTTTTGTTGCATGTAACAATCCGGTCAAAAAAAGTCTCTACTTTGTTCCGTGAAAGCAATGAAAGTCAAAAGTTTAAGCGCTGAAGCTTGTTACCGTAGGTCAATTTGTGAGGACCCATTTTGCTCATCTTACAGCGTCTTCCTAAGTCGATGTAAGCTAGAGCGAATGGTTTCAGCTACGTTGAACACTGGTGAGCTCCTGACATGTTTTACTCGAATCAGTTCAATAGCTTCCCTCAATTTGTTGTCAAGGCAATGGTCTACCGGACTGCGGTCTATTTAACTGCATAATTTTTCTACAAAAAAAGGTAAAAATTTACAACTAGACTAAAATATATTAAACAAGTATATATATAATTGCGTCATTGTTTCAAGAGAAATTCAGCCGTGCAATCTAAAAAGGACACCCTGTATAGTTGAGTATATTATTCAACTAACTCTCAAGAATTATAATTATAGATACATTTTTTAATTCTTTATTTTATTTTATTTGTTTTAAGGGTTCCCGAAGGACATTCATTGAAGTGTCAGAAAACTTGGCGCGCGTCTTTTGTTTGCGCCCCGAGGTAAAGTCAACAAACAAAACAGCGCTGAGTGCGGCCACCTTTGTCACGACCTCATTTACCCGGAAGAGGGATCGGATTTCGATAATTTTGGACGAGGCATTGAAGGCTCAACGTCTCAGGATCGAAGCCTCGCAACGAAAAATATCCATTTTAGGTCTGGTACGTTCCAAAGATCTTACTCCGAAACAAAATCAAGGGCTTTGGGGACTGTAAAAGCGTTCTAAATTAAAACCATTACCAATTACTCACTAAGAAACACGATAGCCCACCACGGTCGAACATTTATCTACAGCTCTATTCAGGGAAGTATGCAACACGTCTCCTACATATTAAGCAGAACTAAATACATAAATAATAATATAATAAATAGAAATAATAATAAAGTTTATTGCACACAAAGAAAATACAATAATAATGTAAAAATACGAAAAATGTCTGCCGGAGAAAAAAAAGAGAGCATACAAATAGTTATCATTTTTATGCATAGTGCGTTAATTTAATGTTGGCAGGGAGGCCCTGTTTGCGGCAAATCGCAACATCACTTAACAATAATTATGCTCTACGAAATATTCATTAATAGCATAAACATAAACATTATTAAAATCCTTCTATTTGGGCTTTAAATTCATAATTACAAGTATATATGTTTCACGTATTGCAAACGTAAAAGTAATGTGTATGTAAAAACGAAGGTAAACATAAACACAGATATTATGCAACAAAATCAATTATTACGAATAACAATTGAAAAACGTGCGGGCTACCAACATAACTCTTAATTTATTCATTTAATGGTTTTTCAATTATGTAATGCTACAAACTTATAACCATGGCTTTACTAAAATAAACATTTAAAAACATAGGATGAGTAACATTTACAACACTATGTTTTAATTATTATTACTAAAAAAAATATGAATATCTGTATATATAAATTTATATATGGTTAAATATATTTTCTAAAAATTTCCAAAATAAATTAATATGGTGTAAAATTATACGCTGACAGGCAAAAAATTTCATCCAATTTATTTTTTTCATTTTCTTGATACAAGAAAGAATATTATTAATTGAACATTAAACAGGTGTCCCCAGGACAGCATTGTTGGACCCTTCCTATTCACAATATACATAGCCAATTTTCTACTTTTCCCTGATATAAATACATACCACTAACAGGCAAAAAAATTCCACCCAAATGATTTTTGTTTTTCATTTTCTCGATAAAAGAAAATTCTGCCATTAATTTGTCTCATTCTTTTTATCAATAAATATTTGTTTATGCTGTTTTAAATTGGGAATATCAATTAGAGGTAAACACGCTTAATCTTAATCCAAAACAAGGATAAAGGATATTTCAATTTTTTCTTTTGATGGAATTTAAAATGTCTATTCAGCCTCATTTGAATTATTTGGCAATAAACTGTTAGTTTTCTTAATTTCAGTTTTTACACCTAAAAAAGCCACTAGGAGGAATGCTGAGGATGTTGCGTGTGGTGTCTTATTTATGATGGACATCAGGTATGCGGTATTGCCATCGGAGTTCCCTACGAGAATCTGGGTCCTACCATAGAAGGCCCGGTTCTGGACGCCCTGGAAACAGAACCACAGGATGACAGTTTTTTGACTTCGGGAATTTTGCGAAATCGGCACCTTACTTTTGTTCAAGAGATTCATCAGCTCCAGGAAGTTCGAGGTGCCCATATTTCTGAACGCACTACTCAAAGATTTTTTTTCTCAAAGAAGATCGCGATTCAGCGTAAACGCCACCTATACAAAAGAAAAGATACCGGCCCGAATCGCGGCCATTAGAGCCCTGAGTGGTGCTACGTGGGGCATCTGCTGGAAAACTAGGCAAACATATTATTCCGTATTGTGCCAGTCTGTCCTGCTCTATGCTGCCCCTGTGTAGACAAGAGTGCTACGAGAGGCCGATTGGGCGAAACTCCGCAGCGCACAACGGGCGGCATTATTAGCGGTCACACAGGCCTACCGGACGACATCGACAGATGCCTTGACAGTAATAGCCGGGCATCCCCCGCTGGACCTGAAGGCAAAGGCTGTGTGTGCTACATAGGAACTCGCCAACGAGTACCAGCCCTGTGTCCCCGTGCAAACAAAAGAAGGTCGACTCCTGGCTGAAAGATGAATGGCAACGCAGACGGGATACGTCGCCCAATGGGAGGCACACTTATCTGCTACTGAGGAGCATAGAGAACCGCTTGGCCATGGCCCACCTGACGGTTGACCACTACATGTCCCAATTGCTGACGGGGCACGGGGACTTCTCGGCGAAGCTGCACGGCTTAGGACTGAAGGATAGCCCATTGTGTGAGACGGTCGAGCACGTAGCCCTTGTGTGCGAAATGTACACTGTCCTCCGCACTCGATGGATGTATGAAGCCGATGTCGATGAGGCTTCCATGGACACCGTGCGTCGTGCCATATCCAGCCCGGCCGGGTGCAAGGCCACGCAGAAGCTGTGGAAGGCCATTATGAGGCAGAAAGGCTGGCCGGCCTAACTTAGGCCAGTGCCCCGATGTGTAACCCGAAAAGTAAGATAAGTATGCATTAATCACTGCCACTACGATGCTCTTCCCCCAGTTCCCAACCGGACGCCTTCGCGAGGCCCATCCTGGGGGCGCCAGCTCGGCGCCGCTAAGTTCCGGCGGGGGAATAGATCTTCGGCCACTAGGCAGTGAAAGTTACCTGCAAAGCTCTTCAAGGGCCAAGGAGCAGGATAAGAAGAAAGAAAGACCTAGTGGTTACTCAAGGAAGATTAAATCCATATGGACTGATGGCTTTTCGCCCCGTAAGAGGACGAAAATTGACCAGAGCACCCAGAGTTGCATGGCTCGCATATGCTCGAGAACTCAGCCATTGGTCTTTGGCCGATTGGTCTGCTTACTTTTTACATATGAGTGTAGATTTGCTCTACGAATTCCAGCTGGGCGTGTAAGAGTGTGGAGAAGGCGAAATGAAAGGTACGAAGCTTGTAATTTTTCCCAGATCCAACCTTTTCAACGTAGCTCAGTTTTGAAGTGGGCGGGAATTTCCATGGAGGTTGTTGTTGAGTTCACAGAGTTGGTTGTTGTTCGTGGAGGGTCTTTGACAGCCACTCTCTATGTGGACGAAATTTTGAAACATCATGCGTTGCCTATCCTCGATGAAATCAGCGACATCCTATTCTAATGCACGATAATGCCCGTCCACATTGCTTGCATAGCACAAACGTACCTTCAAAAGCATGACATCAGGGTCTTAGCCTGGCCAGCTCGTTCTCCAGACTTGATTCCCATCAAAGATTTATAGCATAACCTCAAAAAACGAATAAGAGCATCCACTTCCTGATACACTCCACGATCTTGAAAGGTCTCTTTGTGAAAAATGGGCCTACCTAAAAGCAAAGAGTCATTTCCAGACTGGTAGAAAGTATGCCGAGGCGTCTTCGAGATGTACTTAAGACAAATATGCGACATTGAAATGATAATTAAAAATGTAATTAAAAGAAATTTTATCTGTCCGTTTTTTTCTTAGTTTCCTTAGCAATTTACATTTTTTACTTTTTTAGCAAAGACTAATTTATTAAAATAAGGTAATACTTCGACCCTACAAATCCGCTATTTTGGGCTTTATTTAGATAGCACATTGACACGGAATCCACACGACAAAAACTTAATAGAAAATCTAGAACTCAGACACCTATTGGGACCAAAATCGACACTAAGCATACAACAAACTCAACAAGGTTACAAAATCCTCCAAAATCCAACGAATTCAATCCTTTCAATCCAAAGTTCTCCGCCTTATCCCAATGCTCCCTTTTACGACACCAATCAAATGATCCATTCGTGAAGGATCTTATCCGAACACGCTTTCTCAATTTCCACTATCCCTCCACCCTAACCCAATAGCGCAAAATATTTCCTCAACCTCCCACCCTTATTGAAATTTTAAACGACGATGTCCTCGTGTCCTCCTGTCTTAACCCTCCCATTTAAATAAAAGAGAATTCCAGCACTGGATGGTTTCTCTCCCCATTGGTCTGACAAGACAGTCAGAGACAATCTACAATTCAAGTATAGTGACTTATTAAGGTCGACAAGAGTAATAATGCAATTTTTCAAATTATGTATTCATACATTATTGAAATAAATTATTCTGGCGGAAATAAGTTCCAATTGAAATGCCTTCGGTGAATCGGAGAGGTCGAATGTTGCTCATTGGGGTCAGAGCTTGTAAGTGGAACTTGACCGACGAGCGGCTATTCTTATCAGTGACCAAGTTCGACTTATGCAGCAAGCATCTCTCTCAGCCAAACGTTTTCGGAAGAAGGCGACAGACCGATCAGTAATCGATTGATTTCAAAACACTGTTTAACCGGACCAGCCGAATTGTTTTCGTTGTAAATAAACTTCTCAAAAATGAATAGGGATATTACCAATTTTGTAGTATTAACTTTCCCTAGCATTTTTATTATACATTTAAGGGATTTGGAAAAATAACAAAATAAAAGATTTTAATTCAATAGTTTTGTTTGTTGGACAGAATAATATTTTTAGACAATTGATAACGTATATAACGTCCTCTGTTGGTAAAACCTCAGTGCACCTGTTAGGCATACTGTTAACAACGTTGTCACTATTTTCATAAGGAATTTCACTCCATAGGTGTAACAATGCTGCACTCAGTTGTTACAGATCAACTGGCTGCGGAAGGTGATCGAAAAGCCTTCTCTGCAAAGCATCCCACATGTGGTCAATGGGATTGAGGTCTGGAGATAATGGGGGAGGGGTAGATGGAAAATTCCCAGATTTTCTAAACAATGATATCGAAAAACTATGCCAATAAGATCTCACGTTAGAGGGATGTATTCCTCGATAATTTCTTGGACATAACGGACTGCGGTGACGTTGCCTTCAACAATATGGCGTTCACTTCGTCCTCCGATGTAAATTCCAGCCAAGACCATTCCACCGCCTCCTCCAAACTGCACTGAAGGGAGCACCAACTGGGGCATGTACGCATCCCGTGTTCTCAGTAGACTCTTCGACGCCTACTATCACTACACAGACAGGAACGCGACTCATCAGTAAATATAACGGCATTACAATTGGTGTACTCTTCTAGGCGCTTGCTTCACCATAGTCTCGTGAGTTGCTGGTGGTGGGCTGTTGCTGCAGGTCGTCTCAAAGGGGCATATGATGTGAGGCCAATTTCCCACAAACTATTACAAATTTGTGATGATAAAGGCCTCGCCAAAACATTTGTACATCATTTAGGATCTTGCGCGCACCGTGGAAAGGCCTTGCAGCAATGACAATATTTCTGTCCTCCCTTAGCGTCGTAATACGCTGAGGTTCAATACCAGGCCTCCTATTGGCACTTCCCGTATCTCGGAATTGGGCTAAAGCCTGGGAGACAAACTGCCTCTGCGATATCCACTTGCTGGTAACCTTGATGACTCATTCTCACAATAGTATTGAGAACTTCAGGTTCAAGATGAAGCCTTTCCATGTTTAAAGATAATTACAACTGGATTAAAATGGACAAAAGACAAGAAAAGGTGTTCGTTTATAAAATGAGTAACCTTCATGTTTACTATTCTTGAGTAAATCCGTTATTAAAAATGAGGATTAACATTTTTTTTTGTATTTTCTATTTTCCTTTATTCAACTAAGGCTACGGTTACTTGGATGCGAATTCTGGCGAAATTTTGTTCTGACGAATACGTCCGAAATCCTCGTCAGAGAACAAGGTTACAGTGTACTCGTTTTCTGATAGTCAGTACGTTTCTACCTCCCATCAAAATGGACGAACTTAATGAGTTTTATTTTCTTGAAAGTCCATTGATTAAGGTATTGATAATAGTTGGAGGAAAAACAGTATTGACCACTAATTTTCCACAAGAGACTAGATGGAAGAGTTTCAAACTCATTGCTAGTCCCTTAAAAAAATGCATGTTAATCCATGTACGTTTAGCGGTCATAATTGACCATATTAATTTAAATTTGAAAAATGGCAAAAAGAGGAAAAATTCGAAAGGTTATAGGTTAAGATGAGTTGGTATCCGAGGGAGATCGAAGTCTTGATAGCCTCAATTGGTTAGAGGAGCAGCGTATTGAGCCTAAGGTTGTGGGTTCGAATCCAGCTCGTTGCATTAATTTTTCGTCTCAACCAAAAACCTTAGATAAAAAGAATTATTCATTAGAATAATTAATATGGTTAATTATGATCACTAATCAATTGTGGCTTATTGGTAGTGTTGATTTCTTGAGAAACTTTCTCCCCGTCTCTGTTGTGGTATTTTTTGTTGTTCATGTGTCTCACAAACACCGATTCTCAAAAACAAGACTAATCAGTTTATCTATATCCACGGTGAAATACCAAAACTGTCAAATTGATCGCCAGAACGCACGAAAAATCAAACTGGTTTGAACGCTCGAAAAAAATACAAATATCCCTATTCATTTTTGGGCAGTATATAGCCTGTACTGGATCTTTGACAATACTGCATATACGGGTTGTCCCACAATATAGTAGACACCACCTAAACATTTTGCTTTTTGTCGTAGAAAAAAACTCCAAATGGTAACTTTAATTTTCAACCTAGTATTTTTCTATGTTCAGATATCGAACTCAACTTCCTTGTTTTTATTTGGAGTATCTGTTTTTCTTTGTCTACTTAAACTACGTTTTTTAAAATAAATTTTGATTTAGGTTCATTACTTTTTGGCGGCCTTCGCCCACGGAGGACGATGGCGTTGAAAAACTACTCCGCAGCCCTCTTAGTCTATATTTGCACGTGAGTGACATAGCTAGGAAAAATCCGTCCTCAGAAATCATCTCGTTGCGTCGCTTGCTGTTTCCGCTCGACAAAAGCCTTTTACGTGCTCGGCCCAATGTTCTGGGAAGAAACGTAATGATTAATGGGTCTATATTTGAGGCAAGGCCTCGGGAGGGCGTCCCACTGTCAATCGCCTCAAAAGACGACCCTCAATATTAAGAAATCCCGTTGTCTTTCTACGGAGCGACACCACCTTTGGCATGGGCCTACCTTAAAACAAAATTATCTTTCCAGTAATTTCTCTTAATATTTGTTTTTAATTATTCTGGTACAGCCAATTAAGGCATACAGAGGAAGTTGGTTTAAAACAATAAAATATGTACATAAAGTAAACATAAAATAAGAAATAAAATAAGAGTAACATTATATTGATATTATATTGAATGTGTATTAAGTAGCAAAAGGAAAAAAATGTGATAATAAATCAAATAAAATTTAACTTGTGAGGAGACTCTTTAATTTGAAACTTTCCATACAGAACAGATGACATTTACTTGTTTTTCAAGTCAGCAGAATTTAAGTCTAGTGATAATATTACGTTTTCTGAATGAAGAAATATCTTGATAAATATTTTGATCTAAAAGAAATCGAGACAGGGCAGTTAATTAAAAACTGACTTAAGTTATAGGCAAGGCCACTACATCGATAAATAAATATATTTATATGGTTAGCGATAGATAAGCAAAATCGTTGATGTAAAGTAGGAATAAAATTGGACCCAGCGCTGTTCCTCGACTAATTCCAAAGTTCTATTTCTTCTATTTGACCGCATGTATCACTAATTTGCACCAATTGTTTTCTTGAGGTAACGAATGACCGAAACCAGCCAAGAGTAATACCTCTTATTCTAATTTTTTCATTTTTTTAATATAATAAAAGCGGGATATTGAAATGTGGTCCAATGTTTCCAAGTCAAAAATCCATCAAGATTTTCAATTAATTAATCTTTATGTAAGTTATTGGTTGAAATAAAATAGTTAGTGTAAAAAGGAGGGAAAATTCGATAGGTGAGTTGAAGTGGGAAGTTGGTGTCCGAGTGGATATAAGTCACGACAGCTCAAGAGGTAGAGCAGTGGCATATTTAGCGTCGTGGGTTCGAATCCCGCTTGTGACATTAACTTTTTCATTTCAACCAACACCTTTCATAAAGATTAATTAATTGAAAGCAGTTATTTGGTCAATCGGACCACGAAATATAATGCGTTACGTAAAGAGCGATAATAGGTATTATACTGTTACGTTCAAAGCAGACTCTACATCTAGACTGATACGTATACTGATATTATTTTTAAATGAATCAATCAAATTTTTATAACTTTTCTCGACTAATTTCTTTGGACAGAAATATGCGTTCATGCTCAATAAGCAAGAGATAATTTCTCACCCAGTTGAAAGGGATTTTATTAATATCTTTTGACTCAAACAAATTTAGATAACATGGTTAAGTGAAGGTCCGGAATTCTCAAAATTGTTCGCCACCAGCCAATCATTCTTTTATCATTTTTAAACACTTTAAATTTTGAATAGACCTTTCTACATTCTAACCTGAAGTACGGGTCAGTAGTGTTCCTTTTTTTAAATTTTGTTAGTGTATGTATGTGTCAAATCCCCGATATATACAGTAGCATTTACAGGATTTTAATAACCCCATGACTGAGCGGGCCGCTATAGTATTTTTCCTCCAAGAAATATTGTGGCTGGTGAAAATTTAGGTAAAGATGAAACAGAACACCGAGGTAATTAAAATTTTTAACAAATGCTATAAAATCTCTTCCGTACATAAATAATTTTTCCGCAGAGTTGCCAAATCTAGTGCATACCACGGCCACTGTTTTGTTGGTATTAATTTAAAAAGTTACCTGGAAAATATTTATTAAATAAATTTAACTTTTCTTGTTTTTGATTCCAAGAAGGTGATAGGTCTTCAGCGTACAACAGTAAATCTTTATCCCTATCGGTGGTCCGATAGAATTAGTGAAAAGTCGGACAAGAATAGAGAAAATAATAAGGGACTTTTAAGTTTTAACTTCGCCCTGTAATACCCCTTCAGATACCCCCTTACCTTGGGAGGAATGGTATTCTCCTTCTACGAACCACAGCATTACCATACAAAAATTTCTCTTAATAATTTATTAAGGTTTTTAGTTGAGATGAAAAAAAGTTAATGGCGGGAGAGGGATTCGAACCCACGACCTTCGGCTAGATACGCCGCTGCTCTACCACCTAAGCTATCGTGACCTCTCGTGCCATTAACTTTTTTTCATCTCAACTAAAAACCTTAATTAATTGTAAAGTATTAATTGGTCAAGCGACCACGAACATAGTGAATTTAATTTCTCTTAATAATATTTCTTCGTGATAATAGTGTTGATTTCGCACTTTAAAATAATCTCTTTTTTCTGTCGTCAGTTCTGCGTTTTCTTTCGAAGACCCGATGCGAAAAGCGTTAAACTAGTAATTATACTAAGTATTTGAATGGCAAGCGCGCATATTGGGTCCATAGGCAACAAACATTATTCGTCACAGGGCGAAAATTTATATTTAACTATAAGAACCGTGTGTGCATCGTAAACAACGGGGAAACGGTGAATGGGAATATTGAGGCCTGGCAGCAGGCCAGCCTTAGTTTTTAGGTCGTCTTCCTCAACTCGTAGTCTCCTGGGAGATTTACTACCGCCCGATCGACGTACGCTTAAAAACGATGCTTTCATTTGGTGTTCGGTGCGGCGCAAATAGAATTTTTTTGATTTATTAGTCGTCGAGGAGGGGGATCTTCAGTAGTGATTATACCGGAAACGGTGAATAAGAACAGAGTCCGTTTCTCGAAATGGGTCTTTGAACATATATTTATGATCATAACATAGAACACAAGAATTGCAGTCACATAAAAAACATGGAGTATTTAAAACATCCAAAACTCTAAAAATAGAATAGAAGAGAAATTTAACTGTATTATAGATTTCCATTTCCAAGCAGATATACAAGATTGATCCTAATTCGTTTTGTTCTCTATGCCGTTTAGCCGAAAAGTTGAACCTTTCACATATTTTATTCAATTTCCAAATTTATGAACCTTTTCGACTTCCTTACTTGGATTTTGTTGTGGGCAGCAACTTCAACTCAGCCACTTTATGTAACAAGCTGTGCGAATTAGATCTTTAATGTCGAATGAGAGAAACATCTATTGAACTTGTACATATGACAGTTTTGTAATTTAACTGTTTTATTTGTTATTTAACCTTTTTAAAAAACATGTTCTTCCGTGTCGTGAAAAAAGTTTTTATCGTGGGTAGATTCTTTCTTTCAGATTTCGCCTTTTACTTCAATTTTCTATATACAATCTAAACGTTTATCGCCCGTTAAAAACAAAAAGGCGATGAAATAGTATAGTAATAACTTTTAATTAATTATACTTTTCATTTAAGGTCTTGGTTGAGATAAAAAAGCTAGTGTCACGAGCGGAATTCGAACCCACAACCTTCGGCTAAATAGATACGCCGCTGCTTTAACCACTTAAGCTACCGTGACCTCGATTCCCTCGGACACCCAACTCCTCATTCATGGGTTCGAATCCCGCTTGTAACACTAACTTTTTCATTCCTACCAAAAACCAATAAAAAGTATAATTAATTAAAATCGTTGATATGTCAATTATTTACGAACTCTGGATCAATGTATGGTCTTGAGGAAGAAGAAAGCAAATTTAGTTGCTAATAGTTACAGTCCTTGGCAATGTTGGGACTGAATCGGTCTTCAAGGAAATTTGAGATCTCCTGTAAAACAAACTTAAATCTGTCATTTTGCAGACATATTTAAAGTTGTTTTGCCCTGATGATGACCTTAAAATAGGTCGAAAGTTTGCCATTAGCTTTCTTCTTCTTCAAGACAATGCCTTGATCCAGAGTGTTCGTAAATGAAGTAGTGGATGATACTCCTAATTCTGAAAGGTCAGTTATGACTGCTAATACATATGGATTGTAACCAAAATGAACCACTCAGATCTTATTTTTCTACGGTGGAATCTTGTAAAAGCAGAGCTACCTTATTTACCTCTCCGGGGGTTGGCAGAAGGTGGAAACACTGGAAGCCACCAAACTCCTGGTGGTGTTTCCGGGGTGTTCGGTAGGCCTTTCAATAGGTAGTGAAAGAAACTCTGAGTCCATATTGGACAAAGGGAAGTATTCCCCATTATCTCCAGACCTCAATCCCATTGATCACATGTGGGATGCTTTGCAGAGAAGGCTTTTCGATCACCTTCCACAGCCAGTTGACCTGCAACTATTGAGTGCAGCATTGCAACATCTATGGAGTGAAATTCCTTATTAAATTAGTGACAACCTTATCTACAGTATGCCTAACAAGTGCACAGAGGTTTTAGCTAATAGGGGAGATTATACACGGTATTAATTGGTTAAAAAAGTATTGTGTCCAATAAACAATATTATGGAATTAAAACATTTTCTTGTGGTATTTTTAAAAATCCCTTAATTAAATTTTCCTTCATGGGGGGACCGCGGTAGCCGAGTGGTTAGCGTGAGAGACTCTCGGCTCATAGACGCCGCGGTCGATTCCCACCGTCGCCTCTGGCCTTTTTTTCACGATACCCCCCTCCCCCCCCCAAATATGAACACTGAACACACATACCACATACAAGAATTCGTCACCATGGTTAATATGCATAGATCATAAGGCAAAAAAAAAATCCTTCAGTATAAAACATAATAATTTCTATAAATTTTAAAGCCATTTATAATAAAAATGCTTCTACAAAATTTGCAATATCCCTATTCATTTTTTGGGCAGTTTACTTGTAAAATACAAACTTTTTAGGACTTATTGGGTTGTCCGGAAAATAATGCAGGATTTTGGTATTAAACAAAAAAAAAGAAACTAGTTACTTTAAAGCAATGTTCTTTAATCAAAATANTTGACATTCATACAAATGAGTAATCCTGTAAACGTAAACAGAATATTTTATATAGATTTTTTTTAATGAAAACTTAAAATCCTGCATTATTTTCCGGACAACCCGATACAATTGATAAGAGGCTACTTTAGAATCAGCAGACACTTAACAAACAATTTAATATCCTTTATTACCTACTGACTCGACGATCGAAATTGCCATTAAAATCAAAAGTTTCGACTTACACATACTTACTCAAAGCTCAGTTTAAATCTTTATACGGTGTCTTGTTTAATATGTTAGATGTTTCAAACACTAACTCACGAATACTGACGAATAATATGGATCTCGGTGTGGACTTAATGAAAAACAAATTCAATCGGTATTGCCAAGCTTTGAGCCCAATTGACATAATTAATTAAGGTTTTTAGTTGAGATGAAAAAAAGTTAATGGCACGAGCGGGATTCGAACCCACGATCTTCGGCTAGATACGCCGCTGCTCGACCACTTGAGCTATGGTGACATCGATCCACTCGGACATCCTTCCTATCTCAATCCCACCTTATGAGTTTTCCCTTCCTTTTTGTCATTTTTTTTCATTTTTCATCTCAACTAAAAACCTTAATTAATTGTAATGTATTAATTGGTCAAGCGGACCACAAAATTAGTGAATTTAACTAATTGACATAATTAATTTTTAATAGATGGTTTCAAACTTCTTTGATGATCAAATCATACCCAACATCGCCAAAGGCTGTAACACTCAAGATCATAATCTTATTTGACGTAAGAGAAAATCACTCGAAAATACATTGATCTTAAAAAGACGAGAAGTTTATTCAACCTTAATACACTTTTAAATTTCTGCAAGCCGTACTGAATAATAGGGAGATGTTAGATTAAATTTTTTAAATCAATCAGTCTATAAGTTAAGCATTGATAAGTAGCGATTAGTCAATAAATTGATGAGAGTAAAACATTCTCTAAAGTCTCGAGGGAAAGGGTCGTCGGTTAAAAGGGGGTCTTGCGATATAGCCTGCGTTTCGTGGCACGTGGCAATAAGGAAGAAAAGAGCGCCTGGTCCACCGGTGCGCCAATTTCCTGGAAAGCCACCAACCCTCGCACTCTCGCCAACGTTGAATATAAATCGGCGATTTGGTGTAACGGGCATCTTGTTAGTGTTAGTGAAACTACTATCATTTGCTTATGCCAGGGTGCTACTTGAGACGTGTGGTTTTACGGAGATTTACAGCATGATCAACATAATTTTGTTTGGTCACGATTTAGCCGTACACACCCCTACGGCTAGTTTGTGCCAGCATATGGGACACACATTTGTACAAGTGATTGACCCTTTTATAATACTATCCAAATCGTTTCTCAAAAATGCGAAAAAAATGCCTAAGTAGGTTAATGATGATGTAAAAAATATGTGAAAAAAACTTCATGTACTAACTAAAGAATTTTTAAGGAAAGAGAAAATCGGATGTCGCTGTCATAAAACATCCTTTCGCCTATGCAGAGAAGGCAATCATAAAGGAATATATCGATAGGAAGAAAGTTCATTAGGAAAAAATTAGTGCTTAAACACGTTCCTTCTACAACCTGAGCGAAAGTTAAAAATTTAATTTTTAAACTTTCAATCGGCTTAAGGTTTAAGGTTCGCTGACTTCAGTGACATCGGTTTTAATGTCGTTATGTACATGGATGATGAGCATAATGTGCCCCCTGGTGATTGCCCTGATTCCTTAAAGTATCGCTATTTTTGTTTCACGAGGTAAACATATATTCTTTATACAACTCGTGTTGTACTTTAGACACAATATAAGCCAAAATACAATTGAGAGAAGAAAAACAACAGTAAATAGACAATGGATCGAAAAATCCGTCTGCCATAGGTCGCCGTGTTAAAATAAATAAAAATGAAAATTCTGTATGCATTTAGAAAAAGAGAAAAGAGAAAAATGAAACTAAAAAAATATATGCATTGCTTCAGTAATAAAATCAAAAATTTAATTCTTCTGTCAGCTCGTATCCGCAGCTCCATACCTGCCGCACAAATCCATTCAAAGGTCCTAGACCTTGGACCGTCCAAAAATCCTAGAATTTCACCGTTTGACGCTTGAAGCAAGCGAATCTCTCCCAGAATTGAACACTGCCAAAAAATGAAGAAAAAAAAACAGATTCGAGGGCATGCGAATTGCAAAGCGAACCGAAGCTCTGCTCACTCCTATTCCTGACGGCCAAGTTCAGTAGAAGAACCTCGCTGCACATTTTAAAAAGTCAACGCAACTCAACCAAAGAGTAACCTTTAAAATTGGCCTTCTTCAGATCGAACAACGCTTGAGGATTCTTGAACTCTTTATGTAATGAAAGGTGTGCCGAAACTCATGGCACGATGAGCACATTCACTGCGGTGTGTTAACATAGCCGAACAATGGGTGCTCCAGTTAGTGATATTTTCCAATCACAATGAGAAGCCAATATAGTATTTCAGAAACAGTGATTTCCAGGCAGAAAACCACGCAATCTCTGTTCGAACAATTTCAAGTAATAGTAGATGATGGGGTTTGGTCTGCGAGTTGGCGAACTCATGTTGAACCGGCACACGGGCACTACTGGGTCTGTCTTCACTCGCGGGTTTTTTTGTTTGAGTTATTCAAACGCGTTTCGGCATTACGCCATCTTCAGTGAAAGACAGTTTTTTACTGAAGGTGGCGTAATGCCGAAACGCGTTTGAATAACTCAAACAAAAAACCCGCGAGTGAAGACAGACCCAGTAGTGCCCGTGTGCCGGTTCAACATGAATTTCAAGTAAGGTAATTTTTGAGAGACTCGAGTCTGGAGAGCCTAGCGTCGTCAGGATAGAGAAAAGTGTAGCTTGTGAATTAACCAAGGCAGTAGAACGGTGGCAGTTTCTAAATAGATGAGGTAATTTGGTGTGCCACCCGGTAAAAAAAAAATTTCTTATGAGAAATCGCTGGACCTTTTCCACAGCTTCGAATCTCCGAAAGCCCACATCTGACACCCATAGCAAAGAATCGCTCGAGACAAAGAGTTAAATATATTAAATTTTACATTAATCGGGATCGTGTTATGGGTCATTATTATGACCAGGTTTGATTCAATGCCAATTTAGCTGCTGACGCCTTTGAGAGATCTTTTTAAAAGTATATAAAGAGTGTGAGAAAAAAATGACAGTCTGCAAAAGACGTTGGGAAATCGGAGGTCAAGAGTTGAGAACATCTCCGGAGAGGAGATCTGAGAATTGAGAACTCACCTTACGGAGGTAAGACAGGCAACATGCCGTTTATCTGTCAACGATGGAAGACCAGTAAAAAGAAGCCTATCAAATAGGCAAGGATCACCTTATTTGAAAGACGAGTGTCTAGTTGCCCTACGCTGGGCAGATTCAGCCAGATCAAGCTCAGTCTTAAGAAATGGATCCCAGACAATACAACCATACTCCAGAAGACGACGGATCAATGATCCATATAACTTTTTTTATTTAGAAATCGTGAGATGCGGTCTGGTGTGATGTAGGTTTCAGAAAAACATTTTCTTTATCGTGCCAACGTTTCGATCTTTATTGAAATCATCTTCAGGGCCTGGGATTTACAAACATTGTTTACATATTACAATTGCATTTTGGATGTGGAAACGTGAATTTATACAATGCAAAATATATTTTATATATTCAATCAAAGTATTTCTACTCACTCAAAGTGTTTGTCTTCTGTGTGTGTAATTGTGTCATTCTTGTGTGTCGTGTCGAGAGTGCCAGTGAGATTTTGCTATTTTGTGTTTATAAACGTTGGATTTCGAAAGGGTGGGGAAGGATGTCGGTATAGAATCATATCAAATTTTAATAACGAAGTGGTTACCGAAGTCTAAGTAAAGCGTTTGACAAAACCGAGATTCTTTAATGCCTTACCTTTAATCTTGGTAATGTAATCACGAAAATTATATTTATTATTAAAAATGACACCTAAGTCATTTATTTCATCCACTTCAACCATGGGAAAACCACAATGTGATCCGACTAAGATCTGTGTTTTTTGTCACAAAATCCTTTGGCTTGGAAATTTTTTTTTGAAATATATATTTATATATATTTTTTTTTTATTTATTATATGTTTACTTTTAGTTTGGACCAAACAAGGGAGCATCATATGGTATGTCCTTGCATGGAGTTTGTGGCTAATGTGTACATATATTTTTATTAATTTTTGTTATATTGTGAATAAAAAAATTTAATTACAGCCTATACTTAATTATCTATATATTTAAATGTTCGATCTAATACAGGTAACAGGTGGTGTATAAGTAGTAGTTAAGAAGTTAAATGAGTTAAATGATGAAATCAAACAGTTTATAATTGATTTCTCTTATCATTTTGTTAATTCTTTTTTCTGTAGAGACATAAATTTACGTTTTGCAGAAGGGCATATTGGTTGGAGAATAGTTTATTTAAGAATATAGTTTACTCTGTAATTTGGTGAATTTTGGGTAATATATTTTTCTAGCAACGGTCGTTTGATTCTATATATATCCTCTTGTATCACATTTATTCTGAAGTTTAGTTTAACTTTTTCTCTGTATAAAAATATATATAAATTTTTCATATAGAGTTGATACATGCTACAAAATCCCATTTCTTCAAATAATAACATTGATGTACATCTGATTTTTTTGTAGGATATAAACTGGCTCAACAATATGAAAATGCAAACATGATAAACCATATAAAAGGATTCGCATGTAAAAATAAAAAATTAATATTTACAACCATTTTCCAATCAGTAATGCAATTTAAAATTACTGATTGGGGGCATATATGTATATACATTTCCTTAGTTTATCACCTAAAATTTCTATATCTTTATTTCATATGATCGTCTATGATTAACCAACGGTATTTAACGTCATCTCCTTTTTTTAATTGTTTGGCCAAATTGCTGTTCCTCACACTGATTTGCAACGAGAGTACGAAGAGAAACGAAAAATCGGTTAAACATCGTTGAAAAATAGTTAAAAAAGTATAGGTCCAAGGTGAGAACCCTGAGGGGGACCCCGGATAGAAATTGAGAGGAGGATGAGATTGAACTCTTATGCACAACCCTGTAAGATCTTCAGTCAGAAAGGAAGGAGAAATGAGTTTTAAATAGTTTTAGGGAAAGTCCCTGTTCAAAAACATTGGGCTATAACCTAATAGTTGAAATATAACGCCATGAAAAAATAAATAAATAAATAAACAACGCCGTAGAAATATTCTCGCCGAAGATTGTATATAAAATAAAAGCTTATTTTCTATATTCCTGAAGATAGTTCGTTTGAGGGCTGTATGAATGAATCAGTGTTCTTTGTTTCGAAAATACGTTATGATTGCTCATACCCAGCACCGCTTTACACAGCATTTCAGATTAGAATCCGACGTCGTTTCTCAGTGTAACAGGGTAACAGGTTCAGGAGAGGTGGAAACAACTCATATCTCAAGTAATCTCAAGAATTCGTGGCTATCGACGTTTTTACCAGTCTTTCACAATTTCTTGTAACGGGTTGTACATTCTTTTACCATTAGAAATGTAAACGTAATGATATGGTCTTAATAGGACAGTTTATCAAAAATAATAATATTTTTCTGAAGAATATATCCATCCCTACTGCATCACATATTTTTACATATACGATTGATTTAGCACACTGTGGTTGGAAAATCATGGCATACTTCTCGTTATTTTTACAGGGAAAACAGCGAAAACTCACGTGTAAAAATGCGCATTGAAAGGCTACCAAAGATCAAAATGACTCTTTCGTCCGACCTTTGCCCGTTCTTAAAAGAGCGTACATAATTTCTAAAAGATTTCCGTCTCCACAAAATATTACACTCATGACAACACTGATGGAATCATAAAGGTATTGTTTTCGTATCTGCCACTAGCGCACGATGAATCTTTTGATCAGAACTGATAGGTTATATTTTCCAAATTTTCAACGATTCCCCCTCCCTGTTGATTCAGAATATACGTATATGAAGCAATTTTTTCCTCTCTGAAGATGAGTTCAACCGCTCGCAGACCAACACCCATCATAAACTCTAAACATAATGATGTTGGTTCGCCTAATGTATATGGGTTACAAAAAATGTAAAATAACAGCGAATCTGTATTGGACACATCCTCAGTTGGATCAGCTAGCAGAGGGTTTCAAGATAAAAAATTAAAAAAAACAGCCTATTTGTAACAAAAGAGGAGAAATAAAGTACTTTCAATATGTTCAATAAAAAAATTAAAAAAACATTACAGCAAAAATTTTATTGAGTTTTGGTTAGACTATGGATCATGGTATGATCTGAATGAGAAGCCTTACACAGCTTCTACATATGTATGTGTTACAGTCCTTGACGATGTGGCGACTGATTGTGTGTCTATCTAAAAAAAAATTGAAGCAATTTATTAAAAACTATTTATGTCAATTTGTAGACATCTTTAAGATTGTTATGCTTTGAAGATGACCTTAAATTATGTCGAAAGCTCGGCAGATAACAATTGAATTTGTTTAATCATCTATCCCAAGACGATTCAATAGGTGATAACTTTCCAAAGAAAGAAAAAAAAATAAAGTTATGTTTTATTTCCCTCTCGCTAAAAAATTTTCTTTTGTTTATATTCACTTCTTTGTTATAATTTTGTTCATTAGGATGTATCTAGCATTCCAGTATTTTTCATTTTATTTATGTTTTTCACTTTTATTATCAATTCTTAGTTAACTCCCAATAGGCGGATCGTTATCCATGTTGTATTGTTCGTACCTGTTTTTTATATAAAAGGAAAAATAAATTAAAGTGTATTTAAAAACAATTTTCCAGACCATATCATATATCATAAATAAGGAGAGGAAGAGAAAGTACAAGAAAGAGAGAGGCAGAAATAGAGATAAATTTATCAACAGATACAGATAAATATAAATAAACAGAGAGAGAGAGAGAGAGAGAGAGAGAGAGAGAGAGAGAGAGAGNGAGAGACAGACAGACAGAACAAAAACACACACACACTCACACAAACTTCGAGATAAAGACTTTAGGCCTTGAAGACTAGGGAGGTCGTTGAAGGATTTCGTCCCTAGATGAGGATATTCTGCGAGCTTTGGTAGAAGAAAATCCCAGAACAACTGTTCGAGAACTTGCAGAGAATCTTCCAGTTAGCAAAACGATGGTCGCTGACCACCTTAACGCAATTGGAAAGGTGAAAAACCTCGAAAGTCGGGTCCCTCATGCATTTAAACAGCCTGCAAAAATTCATCGTTATGAAGTTTGCGTAACCCTTTATTGCCTAAACCGAAACGGGCCTTTCCTTGATAGAAGTGTTACTTATGATGAAAAGTGGATTATCTACGATAACGTTAGACGTTCTGGACAGCGGCTCGACAAAGGAGAAGCAGCACCACATTTTCTAACCACCCAACTCGTCAAAAGAAGTGATGGTGAATCTTTGATGGGCTTCATTTGGGCTGATTTATTACAGCTTCTTGAAACCTGGCCAAACAAACAATGCCGAAATGTCTTGTTCTCAAATTGTAGAAATTGACATTTTTGGTCGGGGGGCCGCGGTAGCCGAGTGGTTAAGGCGTCAGACTCTCGGCTATTAGATCCCGCGGTCGTGGGTTCGATCCCCACCGTCGCCTCTGGACTTTTTCTGACGCCTAAGGGGACCGGTGGCCGCAATTGAAAGAAATTGACACGGCACTCATCAATGGAAGGGACGGGATCGGATCTCAGCGACCCTGAATTTGGTCCCAACCCCCTTCAAAAATGAGTTTCTTCGATGGAAGAACACCGGTACAACGGGGGCTCAAGTTCACATTTGTGTTGCGAGCCCTCCCCCAAAATATGGAGCCGGGGATAAAGTACAATAAGCTGTACAGCTCAGCTGCAGTACTCAGGAGGGAACTCCTCCAGTCCCTGGTATCCATTGAAAAGAAAAAAAAAAGAAGACATTTTTGGTCAATCGGAAAAGACTGATGATGTCACACGAAAATTGTTGGATCTCGATTATGAGTTCTGCTTCATCCTCCCTATTCTCCAGACCTCTCCCCTACCGATACCATTTTTTCAGACACCTGGACACCATTTTACAACATAAAATTTGTATTGATAAGCGTCGCTGGAAAATGCATTTACAGAATTTGTAAGTTATAAAGACTCTAAATTCTATTCAGAGCATATAGACAAGTTGAAACATTGGGAGAAGTCTTTCGAGAGCGATGAAGGGTATTTTAAATAATATAAAAATATTAAAATCATTTATTTAATTGCTTTATTTTATAACCATAAAGCTGCATTACTCTTCAGACAACCCAACATTAATTTTACCAGAGATATTCGAAATTGGCTAGTGAAAAAAAGGGATGGGCCCCAATTCCTCGACGGCGTATCGTTTTACGAGTCAAATTTATATTCTCATTCGGAGAAAGTAAACGGCACGCTTTCGTCGTTCCTTTTCAATCGACGGCATTTCAAAGAGATGTAGGCCTCGTGAATTGACTGGAACTCTTTCAGGACTTTACGAGCCGGGCTGTGGTGGAGGCGTGCTGCTTTCAATACTCCGGACCGCTGCGGTACCCTGTAATTTATGCCGACCGAGGACTTAATTTTAGATAGCGCCCGCTCTTACGATGCCCATCCCTCCACATGGTCATATCACGAACATTACGTCCAATTATGAGCATCACGCGACTTTCAGTGACACCGCCAACGAAGAGGAGAATTAAAGTAGCGGAGTTTATGGTTAGAAATTAATGTTCCCCTCTTAAAGTGTCGGCGGTTTGTAATTACTAGACTGAAGGTTTATTGTTTTTTTTTTCTTTCACAGTTTTACGGTTTTACCGTGATCAAGCTTTAATCCAACCTACAATTTTCAATTCCAAGAACATAAATAGTTTGACCTATACATTTGTCCTATTTTATTATATTTTTCTGGAGTTGGTTTTTATGTGGTGCGTCTTCGAAACCCAGTTGCCTGTGACCTCGGTGACTCATTCTCACAATAATATTGTAAACTTCTGGTTCAAGATGATGTCTTTTCCATGGTTGAAGAGAGTACAACTGGATGGGAGCCAGAAGAACAGGTCTTTGTTTACAAATGAGTAATCCTCATTTTTAATAATCTTAGGTAAATTCTTAAATTAAAAATGAGGATTAACAAATTTTTATTTTCTATTTTGTTTTATCCAACTAGCAAAAATATATCTGTTAATTTAATTAAAATTATGGTAGGCCAACTCTCACGATGGTGTTTAAAAGTGATTTGTTGTGACTTTGAAATGTTAAACTTTATTTTCCATAGATTGCAAGATTGCTCCATTTTATGATTTTTGATATGGAGTTTTGTAACATAAATCGTTGCGTAGAAGAGGGATGGCTTGCATGTCCAAACAATGTCATGTGCAATGAATATTGCGGTGTCATCCTCGTATTTGGCGGTAAGTGCATTCTCATTTGTGGGCATATTAGAAGTAGAAATTTTGTACAACAGCGGAGCGAGTATTGACCCTTGCGGCACACCTGCGATCACTTATTTCACCTCAGAAGTCTCTGATCCCTGGTTTACTGCCAAAAATCTCTTCTTATGGTATGATTGTGTAATCTGATAAAAGGTCTGGAGTAAAAGTAGTTTTAATTTTTTAATTTAAATTAATTAATGCGGTACAAGTAAAGTATGTTTTTGAATATCTCTCGATTAAAGTTTGTTAATTAACAAAATGTTTAGAGTTATATAAATACAGTAAAAATAATTTAAATTTATATTATTGTCGAGAAGAAGCTTTTATGTAAACATAAAAACGTTTTGATTGTCGTTTAAACTGACGGACTTGGATAAAATTGAAACCGAAAATCTTGCCACTTATTTAATTGGATGTGGGTTTATCGCTTTCACAATGTCAAACAGGCCGGTTTCTCGTTCAACGCGTGAACTTTGAAGAAAACGTCCAATTATAATTCATCGTTCATCTTGATTTCGTGCGTTTGTTATGGCAGGGGTGGTCACAAATCAGAGACCGCGTAAGCTGCTCAACGAGGACAAAACCGGGCGTTGCGGCCGAAGAAAGTTGACATTATCCGTTTATCGGCCACATTCCTCCAGATAAAGAAAACGACCCAGCGGTTTTCAACTGTTACGTAGGTAAAACCGGAATGATAACCGGGCATTCTTTTCGGGACCGCTGATTTACCGCTCGACGCCGGAAACCAGTTTCACAACAAACTGCCTGCAGTTCGCGATGGAAATCGACGTCTTTAGTAGCTCGTCAAACAGCTGCGGCACTGCTTATCGTTTCTCACTTACAAAAAGGAAAAACCATCGGGTTTTGAAAATGTATTATTAACGTGTGTTTCTTAGTGACCTGTTTTTGATTTGTCGTGAGGAGCGATCAAGAAAGAGGTAATTTAGGAAAACACCTTTTTCATTTTTTTACCGACGTTTCGACCTTTATTCGGGTCATCGTCAGGGACTGGGTAAATTACAAAACATATGTTGATTGGAAAAAATACACTATAACATATAAATATAAATTTTGAACCAAGTATTTCATATTCACATAATGTGTGGTGCTATTCTTGGCTAAACATACAAACAAATTTTACATAACAGTAACTATCCTAAAAACATAATCAACAGAATCGTAAACAATTATAACACAGCACTACACAAAACAACATCCTCGACACTACACAACACATCATCAACACAATCATAAAACACAACACAAACCAATATACATGTCAGTTCCTTTCATCCGCACAGATTAAGTAAATTTCTCTCCTCAGAACACATTAAAATAGCTTTTAAAAGCCATAAAATAGGACACACTTTTTTCCAAAGTGTAAGATCCAACACCAACAGACTACAAATCCGATGTAATTTAGAGAATTAATTGTATGAACTGGCCATCACATACGTTGGAATTACATCGCAATATCGACTGCAAAACACCAAAAACCAATCCTACAGCATTGGCGCATACCACTTTGAAAAACAACACAACTTTGATTTCGACAAAATACAAATATTAAAAACGGAAAAAAACAAATACAAACGCAACTTTCTAGAAATGGTTTACATTAACAGTGACACATACCATTAATTGCAGAACAGAGACATGCAAAGTCGCCAACATCATAAAGCAAATAAACTATTAAACCTTAATTTTATAAGCGGACCACGAAACAAGTGAACTTAATTTTATATTTCCCTTTCCTTCGTTATCGTCCTTAATAATTAAATTCATTATATTTAGTGGTTTATTGACCAAATTACTTCTTTCAGTTAATTTTTTTATGTAAGGTTTTGGTTGAAATGAAAAAGTTAGTGTCACGAGCGAGATTCGAACCCACGACCCAACCACGGCGAACCACGACTCAATACTCTAACCACTTGACCTATCGTGACAACATCAAGTAACTATTTTTTTCATTTCAATCAAAACCTTAATAATTAACTTCCTTTCCAATATTGAATGCCAAATCACAAATCCAATTCAGAAAATCCCCATTCTCGACTTCCTTCGAGTTAAATAAAACCGCCTAAGATCAAAAAAAACTTCCCCAGATTTACCGTGTCCCCCACCCTGTCACAATACAAATTCACGTATCACAATGCTTTCACACAAAATCAATATGACACCTCAAGAATAACACCACACTCTCTGTGTGGTGTTGTTCTGTTCTGTGTGTTCTGAGGAGAGAAATTTACTTAATTTGTATGGCAATAGTTTCGATACAGGAAATGTATATGAGTTTGTTTGTCTTCGTATGATTGTGTTGTGTAGTGTGGAGGATGTTGTTTTGTGTAGTGCTGTGTTATAATTGTTTACGATTCTGTTGATTATATTTTTAGGGTAGTTATTGGTTCAAAATTTATATTTACATTTTAAATTGTATTAAATATAATAAACAATAAACATACGTTTTGTACTTTACCCAGTCCCTGAAGATGACCGAAAGGTCGAAACGTCGGCAAAAAAATGAAAACGGTTTTTAACTGTAAACTTCTACCTCATTCTTGACTGCTCCCCACGACTTCAAGAAATTATTTATTATTAACTAACAACGTTGGAGCGGCATAAATGATCGGCGTTTTCAATGTTATCTAGAATTGAATTTTATGCTATTATATTGTACTCTGGGTGGCAAAAAAAGGGGCCACCCTTAATATTTTTAGTTATCACTTAGACAATCCTCCATTGATTATCTTACGACAATATTTGGTCCGTTTTAAAGCGAGGTAAATAAAAACACAAATAAAATCGTCCTTTTGTGCTTAAATCTTTGAATAGTCAATCTCTTCTTTGTTGATTTTTCTCTAAATCTTTCTAACGTGCCGGTAGTTTGATTTTTTGAGTTATACCATTTTCATGTTTTCAAATATGTTAGAGTGATGGTTTTAGGTGATACAGATGGAAGAGGTTAAGGTATATAGCAAGAGTGAGTATCGTTCCTGGAAAAACTGTCCGAAGCGTCTTCCATCGCTACCAAGATATAGGAGGTTACTCAAGAAGGCATGGATCAGGTAGTCATCGTGTCACATCACAGAGATATGGTCGTTTTATTGTTTCAATTTCACTCCGTAATCGTCATTTTACAGCTGTTGAGATCAATCAACGACTTCAACAAATTATAAATGTTAATGTCAGTTTATGGGCTGTAAGCCGAAGACTTTCAGAAGCTGGACTAGTGCGAGAAGGCCTACCACTGGTCCAGAACGTCTCTCAAGGCTCAGTAGAGCTAGGTTAAGTTTCGCAAGAAATCACATCAATTGTTCTGAGCAATGTCTAAAATCCTGTTTTCGGCTGAATCGAGGTTTCGTTTGAGGTTACCAGTCGGTTGAGAGAGTGTTTGGAGAATAACAGGAGAGCAATATATCCCCCGCAACATTTTCACTTCGGTGAAACTATGGAAGTGGTGGTGTTTTGGCTTAGGCAGGCATTTCTATGGAAGGTCGCACAAACTTGATCTTCATCGAGGATTCCCTCAACAGCTGCGCAGTACATTGAAGTAGTCTTATCAGAAGTTGTTCCTTATATGCCACAAATTGGCGACGGCTTTATTTTTAAGCATGACAATGCAAGACTACTTGACTACTTGGAACGAGCTTCAATTCAATGTTTGGAGTGGCCTGTATGTAGTCCCCGACTTAATCTCTCGAATAACTTTGGGACGAGTTGTCAAAGAGGGTAAAAATTCGCCCAGTGATGCAGAAGAATTTGCAGGAATTAGGAATGGCCTGGTAGAGGAGTATGAAAATATTCCACACTACATTCAAAACCTCAAAAAATCGATGCCACGTCGAATGCAAGGGGTGATCAACGCAAGAGGAGCATATACTTTGTACTGAATTGAATATTTTCTTTATTGTTTCTGTAGCAACATTTTTGATTAAATTGTTTTCATCACTTTTAATATAATGCCTTTACGTTTGTTTTTAAAAGTAAAAAAAAAAAGTACAATAATAATATTTGTTTTGTGATGATGATATTGTGTTATGAAAAGAATTTTTTTGAAGCTAGGATTGGGTGTAAATCCCGATACATCCAATATTATAACAAATAAAAGAGTGCACAAATATATGGAAATGATTTTCCTAAAAAATCATAAATTAATAAGAAGACAAAACAGTCTTGAAAAATATTCATGTCAAAAACACTTATAAAATGTAAAAAAATCGTGCATTAAACAAAATAGCAACCTGGTAAATAGTAAAATTTGCTGTTGGGGTCAGAGATGAACTTGTTTGGTCGTTTGTCTGGCGATCAGTGTCGGAAACGACCAATCTACAACCAAGTAAATGTGAAAAACAATGAACTGTATCAAAATGAGATGTACATACGCTTAATACATATTATTGTATTTTTATAGAAATAAAATTAAATTGAATAAAATTCGTTCCTGGCTTACCTACCGTTAATTCATTAGTCATACGGTAAAGTACGCCAAGAGCTTCTACACCTCGAATGCCACAAAAAAGTTCTTATGGACCATGGTCCGATCCTCAACCCTTTCTCAGACATTCAACTTTTTTTCAAACAATTAATTAAGGTTTTTAGTTGAGATAAAAAAGTCAATGGCACGAGCGGGATTCGAACCCACGATCTTCGGCTTGATACCGCTGCTCTACCCCTTGAACTATCGTGACCTCGATCCACTCGGACACCAACTTCCCTTCTCAACCGCATCTTTTGAATTTTCCCTCCTTTTTGCCATTTTTTTCAAACATTGACTCGTAGCTCTTGATATTGATTTTTGGGAAAAAAAAAACATTAAAAAAACGGTAAATTTGCTTTGAAAAGGCAACTTTTTAGAACTTCCAATTTAATTTTTTGTGAAAAACAAAAACTAATCTTTCAAAAAAAGAAAAAAGAAAAGTTAACTTTAAAATTTGTTAATTTTGCAATCTTGTTGGAAATATCCACGGTAGAGCTTGGCAAATTCCATAACAACTTCTTCGCTTAATAAGCTTTCCAGCGGTAAACCGTTTTCCTTAGTACATCGAACCAAAATGCAGAAATTTTACGCTAAATGGGATAAAAGTGGTGACGGTGTGTAAAGGGGAGAATGGGGTTAATCTAGTACTTTTTGTCCTGGGCAAAATTTATTTCCCAACTTTAACCTTAATAAAAAAGCACAAAAAGAAAGAAAAATGAAAGAAAACAAATAAAACATAAACAATAAACATAGCGAACAACGAAAACAACAAAATTGGACAAACACAGAGAAAAAACCCAGAAGATTTAAAACCCAACTTTAATGTAATAAAAAGCACAAAAAAGAGCCAAATTTCACCAAGAGCCAATTTTTGTGCTTTTGAAACCGTATTTTGTGTGCCGCATTTGTTTAAAATTTTGGTATGACATACTTTGCGTCCCGTACATTTACGAGTTTTATTTATAAACATTCCGCGTATTTGCCAATTGACGGAATGAACACGTTTTGGTAGGTTGTACGATCGTCTACCTTTTTCTCCGTACGAGACGTTGCCGTCAGATTCAATTGCCCTAAACAGGTTCACAGAGTTCAACAGCACGGGAGCAAAAGGGCCTGTGACATCGATCGAAGGTTCAATGTAAAGGTGTTTAACTTTCTAAAGTAAACAATAATTTAAAAAACGATTGAACATGGTAAAAAGTCCTCTAGAAAACACTACAAACTTACCTTAAAAAAAGTTATTACTCATGCCACATTCGACTCGGACTTCTTTCTAAAATAAAGTAATCAAAGTACATAATCTTAACGATTAATTTTGGGTGGCTTAATCGTGTTATTGGCCCAAATTGAAAAAATCCAAAACATACCCGTTGAGGGAGATAAGAGTCTTGTTTGTGTCTGAACTAACTAGGTTATCGTTACCAGGAAAGTGTACGATAACAATGTTGATACCCTTGAAAATTGTCGAAAAATGAGATGCAAGCTGACATTAAAAACCGAAGCGTTTGGTCGTGAAAGTCCCAAAACCGGATGTAACTTATTTTTTTAAATTCAAGTTCTAAAATTAAAGTTCTAGACTATTTCGATTTTGGCGCTTCCCATCGTGCCTTCCTGCCGGATGTCTTAAACCGTGACTATTTTGTAGTGTTTGCTCAACACTAATAAAACATAGTCGGGATTGTTTTCGTTAAAATACCCCACAATATTATTCAAAATTAATTAATATATGTTTGACAAAAGTTATTATGAATAAACAATTTTCAACAGGCAAAAGGTGTTAAACAAATCTGTTTATTATTAAGCACAATGTCTTTGACCCAAGTTGGTAGCCAAAGTTGGTGACATTTCATTTTCTGGAGATGATTGATGCGAGCATATTGATGCACATATTTTATTTCGAAGCCACTTAATACTGGTATCTCAAAAATAATAAAATTTAATAATAATAACAACTGTCTTCTTCGCCCTGGAAAAAGCATACGATACGACCAGGAGATTTGTAATCCTTAAGAAAAAAAAGAAATTGGGGTTTAAGAGGGAAATTTTTTAAAAGGTTCCTCGAAATGCGAAGATTCCGGATAAGATTAGGTACCGCCTTATCTAGTACGTTCATTCAAGAAAACGGGATTCCTCAGGGTTCGGTTCTGAGTGTCACTTTATTTGCGATTGCGGCAAATTGTATGGCTGATAATTTAGATGATCGTGTAGTCAGGCCTTTGTACGTCGGTGATCTTTCCTTGTCTGGAAAAAATCTCCAAAACGTGGGAAGGACTTTACAAAACGCCATTGACACACTGTCACGAACAGCAGACGATGTGGGTTTCAAATTCTCTTTACCCAAAACGTTATTTGAACACTTTTGTAGACAAAGAAAACATCATGAAACACCTTGGCTTTTTCTTTCTGGCGTTGAAATAAAGGAAGTCGACGTTGTCAAATATTTAGGCGTTTCTGTCGACAAAGCCCTTCCATGGAAACCTCAAATAGGCCAATTGACGAATTCAGAAGGGAAATTCTAGGTCTGATGTGATTCCTCGCTAATTATAATTGGGGAGCGAATAGAGACATTCTTTTAGAATATTCAGCATGTACTTAGGAGCAAAGTTTAGGAACGGAGCAGCAGGTTACTCTTCAGCGTGAATATCAGTTTTAAACCGGCTAGAAGGGTTTTATTACCAAGGTATCAGGATTGCAACAGGGGCGTTTAGAACAAGTCCTTCATATAGTCAAGTCACCCTGCAATGATGCCAGTGTCCTACTTTGATTAAATAAAACATGACTAACATGTAATATAAAAGATTTTTTCTTTTTTAAGGTGTTGTTTTGGAATACATTTTTGAGACTAATTTTTTCTTATTTTCCTCGCGTTTTAAACCTTCTATTATCTTTTACTGAATCCCCTCCCAAGTTATGGTGTTTTACGATGTATTTATAATGGCAACCAACTCTCTCTTTTCTTTATCCTACGCTAGCCTCTCTGTATCTCAATTGCCAATTATGGATAAAATAACTTTAGTGACTGGGAGTTTTTGGTGGCCCTGACAAGAGCGGGTGTTGTTTGGAAACGTGAAGTTGAGACGTTGTATCGAGGCCGCGACCGCGTGTGTGTGTGCCTGTTGGTAGATAGAGCAGTTGTCTGAGGTCCAGGGACGTGAGTCGGATGACTCTGCATCGGTTGAAGGGACTCTGGTGGAGCAGTTAGCAGTGCAGCGGTTTGCCTGTTGCCAAGTCGGCTATGCTGAGAAGGCGAGTTCGAGGCTAACGTTGAGAGTATCCTTGCCATCGTCGTAGGTGCTTCATTAGTGATAAGCCAGAACTCTTCAGGTCGTTGTCGATTAGTGATTGGTGAGACCTCGTCGATTCGATGAGTCTGAAGCCAGTGGGGCAGTGCCCCTGCTTATATACTGGCACTGCTCTGATTCGCTGCAGAGTGGAGGGCGAGACCGTCCAACACCGGTAGTGACACCTAACGGGTACCGTAGTAACCGTAGGTTCCCACCACATAACGAACAAATTTACACATAAACAAAAACATGCGAGTCTGACAACATTAATACTATCTCAGAATACTCGATATTTCTCGGGCATATGCCCCTCCATACACGCTAATAAATTACATACACCCACCAGACTTCGTTCACATTACCCCAGAGTACTCGCTGTTCCTCGGGGTAATTGGGGACAAACTCTCCATTCACGCTATTAAATTACATTCGCACCATCATTCATACTACCCTAGAGGACTCGATATTCCTCGGGATAGTTGGGGATAAACCCTGTTATTCACGCTAATAAATTCCATTCAACATTCATTCCCACAACAATAGGGTACTCGATATTTCTCGGGGTAATTGGGGATAACCCTACCATTCACGCAAATAAATACATTCGTTCCAATAAATAACACATATCACAAACATAAAGCTACAAAGATCTATAAACAATTAAAAATGGATATTTCATATTTGATCAGCGATCTGTGCCTGCTGCCGTGGTTCAAGGGAGCTTATAGGTCATACATGTCGTATTTCTGTCTTTGCGGTCTGTTTTTATATGCTCTTCCGTGATAAGTGCTTCACACAACGGGCACCTACGAGGTCTCATCTTTTTTTTTTTTTTTTGGGACGCTGGCATATTACCCATGAAGTTTTCTATTTTCATTTTACTGTCGAGCGTGATCGGCCGACCAGGGCCAGGTCCCCGCCGCGCGCCCGCACCACTCATTCAGCTCCATCATCTTCTCATCTTCTAAATCTTCATGCTTGAAGATAATCAAAAAGAAACGTTTATCGACTTTAGAAATCCATAGATTATGTTGAAAGCTGATGGATTGTTGCTTATTAGGACAGATTCTATTTTGAAATGTTTGGGACTGCTCAGATTTTTTAGCAGTTTGTCTCTTTCATTGTCATATTCTGGACATTCAAAAATTATGTGGGAAGGATTTGAAGGGCAATCGCAAGTGGGACAGTTCGGAGACGATGCAAAACCGATTCTCTTCTTGTAGCTACCCCATAGGCCATGATTTGTCTTCAGTCTAAAAATAGTAGAATAGAACTCCTTTGACATTCCTTCTGGGCTATCGCCTTCCGAAAACCATGGTTTATTCTTGAGCTCAGGGAACAGTGGCCTGTAATAATTGCCAACATTTGATGCGTTGTATTTTTGTTGCCACAGGTTTCTACAAAACTTTTCCAAAAAGTTTTTCCCGTCATCTTTAGGAATTTTAATGTCAAGGGTTGGACCTGATGTTGCAACCTCCTTTGCAAGTGCGTCCACCGTTTCATTTTGCCATAAGCCTGCATGCCCTTTCACCCAACACAATGCCACCCTTTTTCCCATGATTTTTGTCTCAAGCATTATCCTGATTTGGGCAAAAATATAGTTTCTGCATTTATATTCTGGGGTAATGTTATTTATCCTTTCTACCTAGCCATCCCTAACTCATCCCCATTAGATGGCGTCTTTGTGTGACCTATGCGCAACATAGTAAGTATGACCTATCCCTTCTAGACCCAGCCTTCGTAGGCCAGGGACCGATGTCTTATAGTTTAGACTTAATTTAGATGTGTTTATCCAGCGGATGCATTCATTTTTAGCCTGTGGTTACCTTTTTTTATATTTTTAATGCCCAGTTACATTAAACTATTTTTTATTTAGGAATCTAATTTTTGGTGTATTTATACTATTTTTTTATAATATGCATTTTTAAACTTATTTTAAAATATTGTAGATTTTATCATTTTTATTTTACATTTAGAAAGTGTTTTGTAGAAGTCTTAATATTAATTTAATATCCGCTAAAATTTAATAATAACTGCGTATTTTCGCAAAAAACAATTCTTCCATCTTGACTAGCGGCTTGTCGGCAAGTACGATTTCCTTTTTTAAATGACTTAAAAGATTCAAAATTTGTAAATAATGTTAAATTGCAGATGCAAAATGGTCACATTTCTTTTAAAATTAACTACATAATGATTTTTTTAATATGAGGTAAGCTTTATAATTAATAAATGGTTGTAAAATACTAATATCTTTTCATTCTACTTATATCTTTAAAAATATAGTTTCTGATTATGGGTGTAAATTCCCGAACGTGCCAATGAATGCTTAAATAACTAATGAAAAGTATTTTTAAAAACACCACAGTGAAGTTGTTTTAATTACTTTTTTTAACAAAAACCATAAAAGAAGAGAAAAAGCATTGAACTCAATGGAAAATAATGCTCGATCTGCTGGAAAATCGAGAATCTAAAATCTAATTATCTATACAAGATACCAAGTTACAGACAAACGTATCTGGACAACTTTGTCGATTAATTTGAACGGCTAAGAAAGAGAATTTTAATGACTTTTTCCTTGTTAGCCGTTCAAGTGGGTACTAATATAAGTAATGAAGCCTAGATCGCCCAAAGTTAAAGTGTTTGTATTCCTTTATTTTCAGACTCATTAAAAACATCAACTGTCCTTATATTTATAAGCAAAGTATATTTCTCCGAAAAACTGTATATGAAGCCTTTATTGCCTTACCTTACCAGGTAATCGCTCTTTTCTTCGGACTCCCCAGATCGTGTTTATTTATACTGGGCCTTATTAAAAGTCTTTTGTTGGAATAGAAAAACCGAAACGGACAGAGGACCAACATCCTTTACGCATAGAACATTCGTACTGTTATGCAACACAACAATTCAAATCATTGACTAATTATAAAATTTTGTTTCGTAATTGCATTTACAATTCGAAATAGGTAATTATTTGGGAATTTTGTAATTCGTACTGTAAAGCATTATGAATATATGTAATAAGGATGCCAATTTTTGTAAAGGAAAATGGGCAAATTTACTCTGACTTAATTTTATTGGCCTTATATGTTACGGAACACAAACCTTATGAACAAATCAGGAAAGCTTATAGATTTTTTCTTTAAAAAAATTAATTTTCCCTTCTCAGACTCAGCCCTTTTTACCTCAAAACATATACTGAACTTTACGAATCTTTATCCTGAAACTCTATTTTAATTACACTCTTAAAATTTAGCCTGTGTTTTCTGACAGACATACAAACTTCTGTTGCACTTCTGTGCGCTTGCTCGATCAACTTACTTTTCGGGGCGATCTCTCTCAGAATTAAAAAACATTGGTCAAGATTACGCCACAGTTGGAGGAATTAAATAAAATAATAATAAGGATCATCACATTAAAACGATTCTTAAAAGAAAGCACCTTTATTTAAAACAAATTAAAGCCAGGACCTAAATACAATAAAACCCTATTACAGTTAAACAATTACGAATCTCTTATGACCCTTCCAGCACCCAAGTTTGGGGCCTCCCTCTACTTCATCTTACTTATAAAATTGTAATTCTTTTTTTCGGCAGCTAGGTCTATTTCCGGCTCTATCTCGCATTTGTTTTATTACCCCTATATTTGATTTATTTATTTATTTCTAACTCAATTAAAATACATATTCGTGTTATTTAAAAGCTCATCTAACCTAACTTTGGCGCTCAAGTATCCTCGATATACTGCTGAGACCCCACCCCTACAACTACACTAAAGTTGTATACATCCTGAGCGTAGGCTAGGAGCGCGGCGAGGCGATTTTCACCTTGACGCGCTCCCTTCATTCACGCCAATAAATACATTCAGACACTATAAAAACCAAGCATTTGCTATTCTAAGTTAACCTATTTGGTTCGACAGGTCGAATTTACACACACCGTGTCCATACACACTTAACCACTCACGCAAATAAATACATTCTCACAATTGAGTAGACACTAGGGTTTTTGATATTACGCCAGTGACTAACTGCCAACTCTATCACATTTATACGAACATTATATATATAAAAGTAAATAACCTTTGGGTTTGTGGCTATTTGATATTCCATAACAAACATACTATAACGTTCACGCTAATAAATACATTAACTCAAATTAAAGATATTATTTCAACCTATGTATGAAAGGACCGTTCATATGTTTATCAGCTTCAGGTATCCAAATAGTTCCTTACTATAACCACTAATTATGTTATTTTCGAAGTATTTAGTATTCGAATTATATATATAAAAGTAAATAACCTTTGGGTTTGCGGCTATTTGATATTCCATAACAAACATACTATAACGTTCACGCTAATAAATACATTAACTCAAATTAAGGATATTATTTCAACCTATGTATGAAAGGACCGTTCATATGTTTATCAGCTTCAGGTATCCAAATAGTTCCTTACTATAACCACTAATTATGTTATTTTCGAAGTTTTAAGTAAAATTAGGACATCACTGCCCATTGTACAAGGTATTCACGAGAAAATTGGCAAAGAATGTATGACCAACCAGAACGAGAAAAAGGTAAATTTTATTCCTCTATACAATCAGAAATCCAAAATGACTTGGTTCACTAAAATACATGGCCCAAGAGAATTTTTTATCAACATTGTTAGATTGCGTTTCAATAGTAGCTTACCTTACCACGTTTTCAGGTTAAACCTAAACCTTATCCTCAATTTTTGATGCGATATTAACGCAATGCTAATCAGGACCATGTATTGTTGGATTGTATAAGGGAAGTCATCAAATAGGAGGAACTGTTTTAGGGGCTGGTCGCCTAAAGGTCAACCCCCCCATCAACATTAAAATTATCGCATCTAAAGGCATGTGCGAAGAGATCTACCCTAGATTGTATATATTATTCAGCTTTTCTTTTATTATTGTTTAAAATTTTTCCTTTGAATGAATGAAAAACATTTTATATACTTAAGGAAGAAATACACAAATTAAAACAAAAACAGTTCTTATACACCATTGATTATTAAACCGCCTGCTGGAGGTAGTGGCCGGCTGAGATTCACTTGAATAGATTATTTGAGCGTGCGGTAGTGCGCTGGCCAAGTTCCAGCAAGCTGCAATGTGTATCTTTACTCAAAGCAATTTACCCGATTTTTCTCCCCTCATATCTCTGCTCCCTGTTAAATGTTTGAAATCTGAAACATAAATTAAGCTTAGGTCGCTTAGCATGCCGTGAGAATTTGAGCACTTAATATTAAATCTTTTCGAAAAGGGAGAATTTCAAAATTCTCATTTTCGTGACTGATGTACTCACTGATCTTCAAAATTATAAGGAATTTCTCCTATTAGTAGAAATGTGATATTTGGTATGTATGGTATGGTATGGTAGAAATGGATACTAGGAAGCGGGCACTGCAGCCTTCTGGTTTATTGTACCTTCCTAGTTCCTTAGTTCAGTGCAATAGACTCAATCCTTCTTCTTAGAAGTATCAGGTCATTGACTGTCGCTGCTGCAATTTGATTCCCTAAGTTTTTTTCCGTACGTTAGGTTAAACCTCCATTGGGCTGTTGCTTTGCATTCGAAGATGATATGAGTGGCCGTTTCCTCCTCCTCATTACATAATCTGCAAATGGGATCTTCGCTGTATATACCCATGTTGTGTAGATGTTTTCTCAGATGCCAGTGACCGGTTAGTAGTCTTACCACTCCTCTGAATGTGATATTTGGTAGAAAGGTATGTGTTGACGACACCCAAAACACCCAAGGGACCGACTCAACACCTCAACAAAATCCCAAACGATCTTACAAGGGAAAATCAACGACAGGCATAATCGCTCCTGTGCCCGAAAAAAAAAACGATGCTGAAGCGAACAAAAAATATGATAGCTCAATGAAAACCTAACTGTGAAAAAAGGACAAAATTCCAGACTCTCCAAAAAAAAAAGTCAGCTTATCGAAGTAGTGTTATCTACATTGTGACCAACCTCACTTCACTCCTATCTTTATGACTGACGCTGTTCTTTTATTTTTATTGCTCAACACTTGGCCAGTTTCTGAATGAGGATTCATCAGGACCATGTGTGCTCACACAAAAGAGGTGGTGAGGGGGAGGTAGAGAACTTAGAAGAAAAGAAAAAGCTTCAGGCTGCACAATGCTCATTCAGAAACTGACGTTTTTCCTTTTGATTAAATAAGTCGAAGCTAGACTTCACTGAGGGCCGAGGAGTAGTTTAGAGTATACAAATTACATGTAATTGCATTTGTTACAACATAATAAATAAAGACTTTAAGTAAAAATAGGTAATCATCCACTTCCCTGCCGTTGCATTCATGTTCATTTCTTCATTTACAATACAACTGTATGTCTCTTTGACAGGAGTCTTAACAGAACCATTACTTCTTACATCTTACCGACTCTCTGGCGCGTTTTTAAATTTTTTTAATCTCTTTTGTAAATTAAACTTACGTAATCTTATCGTTATTACAGTTTTAAAACTATAAGTAGCTCTATTAATTTTACGTCTTAAAAGGTGCTGAAGGAAGGATACAATAAATCACACCCTTGCATTTAAATTAGTTTAAATCCATTTAATTCCATAATTTTTAATTGCATTCCCAATAGCAATTAATCAAATGGGAAATATTATATTTATTCGAAGAGGATTAATGCTCGCGGATTTATGCCTGCCTAATGAAGCCTTTCTCTGCTCTCCAAATACGAAATTAGTTCAAAAGTCGTTATTTTAATAGGTGAAATTCTTTAAAGATATTCACGGCTCTGCGCATCGAGTGGGGCGGACGAGTAACCGCGTTTTCACTTTCACTGCCGCTAAAGACCAGCGGCAATCCGCGATAAACGGATAGGTGCCGATATCGGAAAAATATTTACGTTATTATAAACGTCTTTTGATATTTCATAATCTCAAGTTTTGTCGTTTTACTTTTTACCAGGTCACGAGTAAAATCGAGTAGATCTATTATGGAAATTCTAAAATCATCATATAAAAGAAAACCAGGGTCGTTAGAACCCAGAGTTTTTAAAATTTTGTACAATTATACCACATATTTAGACAAAATTGCGTCTCATTTGAATCTCACAAGGTTTTACTGCTCGTTTAATTTTTACAACAGGTAATAATAATGTTTGTTGATGTATTTCACCTATGACCTATGTAGGAAATAAAAATACATATCCTCATCTCTTAAGGCAGAAAGCTCAAGGAAAAAATTGCAAGAGTGAGGTTGTTTTAGCCTGCACAATTTTGATAAGTGGGGTTTAATTTTTGGTAGCTGGAAAAGGATTCGGGTTCAGCGTCTAGACAGGTTCTGTATTTAGGTTTTGTGGCTGTATCGATAGAAAATCCGGATTCGCACAGGTAAGTTGTGTCCAGTGGCAAATGGAACAAGTTTTACTTTTCCAACGAGCGGTTGAAATTTTTTGTTTTCCAGTCGGAGTCAAAATGGAGGTAACTATCGGATTAGAATGTAGATTTCAAGATAGAATCTGAAGTAATGTCTACCAAAATTCGTATTCATTTGAAGATAGACTGGTTGCCTTTGTTAACGGTTTGACCACCCATACTTGGTCTTGCAGCATTGTATCTCGAGCTTTGGTAGAAGTTCAAAGAACATCTCAAAACTTCGAAAGTTATTTCCTCAAACAACGTGCCAATTACAAGTTTCAATTTGTTTTTTTATAAAAAATCATTTAACACAGGACACAGTACCTCTTCTTTCTCAAAAGATTCAACCGAAAACTGGATTTTTCTTTTAAAGGCGTGAATTTGTCATTAGCATTGAAATTTGTGATACTCTTCCCATACAAAGAAAGACTCATATCATCCATTTTAATGAAAATATGTAATAAATACTACTGTAGGCCATTTCATATCATTGAAAACGTTGGCCAATTTGACATTGTGGTCCATCAACAAGGTAAGACTTCAGAACGTAACTTCTAATCGAGTGGCAGCCTCCTCATTTCTGTATGGAGAATCAGGGAATGATGAAGGCTTCCTAATATCGTCACATAGAGTTGTGAAAAGTCTTGACTTCAATCGCTGCGACTTGATACAGTCACGAAGGCGAAAGGCGCGAATAGGCACTAAGGAGAGGGCTTAGTCTTACAGGAAAAAGTGTACATTCCATGGTATATCTATAACTTGTAGAAGCACCATAATAGATCTATTTAGATTGCCGTGGAGGAAAGGATTTTTATAGATTTCAATCAAACCTCCCAGCCTAAAAAAATCGTTGTTGTTTTGGTCCTTCGTTAATTTCATCCTGATGTGTCAGATCTGTGTTACTTGTACATCAGTCATCAAACCTTATACCAGTGTGAGCTATACCAGTGCCTCAAAGCGTAAACAATTTCCCACAAAAATCCACTGGACAAATTGAAATTCACATTTCATATATTTCAGCGAAAAAACTTAACTAGGTGCAGTAGTGAAAAAAAGAATATACATACCAACTATTGCAATTTTTTCGAATCAGCCAATTTTGTAGTTTTCTTCAAAAGCACTTATCGTCATAACAACTTCTGTTGTCTTTACTTGTTGTTTTAATTGATCTTTTGTGACATAAGATTCAGAACTGCTTCCATTTAACATTTTATCTTAGGGATTTACGCGTTCCTGGCTCGGCCCTCAGGCTTTTCAGAACTTTTCTATCAAACAACAGCTCCGACCCAGTTCGACTTTTAACATTGACCCAGATGTGCTGTGAACCAGGTTCGCATTATATGAGAAACTACTTTTTCGTATAAATATGATCACAACCTAGAAAAGTTGGCTGTTTAAAGTCAACAAGAAGCCGTAACGTACTGGTAAAATTATGAGTTTTATTAGTAATAGTAGAAGCATTAATACAATAACATCATTCTTGATAATCATTCGTTCATTCTTATAAAAACATTTCATTAAATTAAGCTTCGCAAAATGAGTTACAAGTGAATCTCCTTTTGGATGATACACAAACTCAGGGCTTCCCAAACTGTGGTCCGCGGACCCTAACTAGGGGGGGGGGGGTGCAAATTTTGAGAAAATTTAATAATTACAAAAATAAAGTACAATGAATAAATTAATTTAAAAAACTTAAAAAAATGAGTACTGAAAATGAAAGTTTTTTTAAATTTTTATTTATTCATTCTACTTCTATTTTTGCACATGTAAGCAAAATAGGTAAGGTAAGTGAGACGGATGGGACTAGACTGGACGGTTTTCTGGAAATTTCATTGTTGATACTGGATCCGCATGCTCAAATTCTACAAGTCTCCGAATAGGTGGACGTCAATTAGCCAGTGGAAATGGAACATCTAAAAAAAGTTAGTACCACGACTGCTAGTCAGAATTGGGATTTATGGAGGCTGTTGAGTTTAAAGTTCAGTGTGTGATATGCACGAAAGTCCTTCGAAACAGTTCAGTGATTCCAGTTAAATTGTATCGCCATTTTAAGGGTACAATCAGAACTCGGGGGAAACTGGGACTGATTTTTTCATCAGCGCACTGATCTGGCTACTTTTCAAACCTCATACAAAAACTGTTAATGAAAACTCACTGAAAGCGGCCTGGGTAAGGTATCGAGTGGCAGAGGCAGGTAAAGTTTATACCATCGCTGAAACCATCATAAAACCGTGCGTTAACATATTGTATCATGCATGCTTGACGAAAAAACAGTAAAAGTTATAAGTTCGGCGCCATTATCACACAATACTGTCAAAAGACAGATACTTGATTTAACAAATGATGTGAAAGGACCTCTGGTTTCTTTCATCCATCAAATACATTTTCTCTATCCACCCTGGGAGTTGTAGCCCACTCGATGTAGTACCACAGCGACGACGGGTGGTACAATGTGGTTAAGGCTCGGGGCCCTGAAAAGATGCACTTCGTGTCCTCATTTACGTCCCTTTCTCAATCTAGGTTCCCTCATTCTATCCTGTGACCCCCCTCCCAACCCCTGGTTACAAGGGGGGTGTCCGGGCGCAAAATAATGGTGTAGCCCAGAGGGCGTGGCAACCTCTCTAAAGCACAAGCTGTACTCGTGTCGGCCTTGGGTCGGCATGGGTGGCAGGTGCCTTATCAGACGCACACGAGGGTTAGTGTACCAGATCCTGTCTGCAAAGACGGGGGAGGGTGCATGACCATTTATAGTACGGGGTAACAGAAATGTTCCAAAGTTCAGTCCCTGTTACACTGGGAATGGACCCGTAGTGGTACGTGGCGACGCCCTTGGCGGGAACTTAGAGAAGAGGCTGTCTTCTACTGGGACCTTTGCACGAAGCTTGCGTATGACCACCTTTATACACCCGGTCTCACGGGATACGGCGGATCGGACGGCAGTGTATAAGCGTTGAGGACTCTATGATTATGCTGGAAAGTCCCTCGAATGCGTGAGTAGTGGCGGACGGGAACGGGTAGTTAATCGGTTACTCCTACTCGAGTATGCTTTGCACATAGGTATAAGCTGAGCTCGACTGGAGGCTTTTACCGTAGGCGGTACTCTTTTAGGGGGTGGTTAACAATCCAACTTTAAACAAAACCGCGGCCGGAGCGGATCCGGTAGTTTCTACGCTAGAGAAGCCCCAATACTCTGGAAGATGGCCTTCTCGATCTAGGGAGTGCGCGGGAGACCAGGCTGATGTATTTCGGCTTAGGTAGCCCTATATGCGTGGCATAAGGTCTGATGCTTAATTTAGACCCGACCACTACGAATGGGCAAGAGGGGCTGAGCTGCCTCTACACCAATGCTGCGGCAGTAACACCATTCTGTCGTATGTGGAGGTGCGTCAGCTCTCATCTTGAGAATCAAAATGTCCGATAAAGCCGAATAGGCTAGGTGCGGATGTTAAAGATCTTCATTGTCCTTCTTAGGACGACCGAGTTTACGGGAAAGCAATACATTTTCTCTTCGAATCGACGAATCAACAGAACTCACGGAGATTTCTATGTTATGGGCTTTTGCCCGTTATGAATATTCGGGATGTTTCTATAAGGATCATGATTTGTCCAAACCACTTCCTGCCAATGCGACAGAAGCCGAATATTCCGTTTGTTGTACGATTTATATCGTAAATTGTATCGGAAACGTGATGAAATTCCTTGACAGATGGTGCAAAAGCCATGGCGACTAGCCAACCGATCCAAGTGATTACTAAAATAAAATATAAATGGAAGGAGTACAACAGCATTTATTATGTTTTCCAGACATGCGTTAGCCATGAAATGTCAGCCTCTTTTAAGAAAGTTTTGGGTGAGTCTGTTCAAATTATTAATAATATATAGTCGCGGCCATTGAAGTCAAGAAACCGTCATCACACAGATGTAAGGTGGCTGTCTCGTGGGGAAGCCCTTATTCCTATTGATCGACAATGCCAAATTGGTCTACAATGTCAAATGGCCTACGGTAGTATTCAATAGATATTTGACTGAAAATCAATGGGTTGAGTCTTTCTTCGCAGGGAAAGAATAACCAACTTTCGACACTATTGACAAAGTTCGCGACTTCAAAAGAAAAATCCAGTTTATGGATGAATCTTTTGAAAAGAAAGAGGTAGAGTGTTTTCTTGTGTTAAATGATGTTTTAAAAGAAAACAAACTGGAACTTGCGAACTGTTGATTGATGAAATGCAATATGTGAAGACCTTTCAAGTTTTGAGATGTCCTTTGAACACTACTTCCCAACAGCTCGAGATACAATGCTGCAAGACCATGAATGGGTGGTCAAAACGTTTTCAGTTTCGACTAAGCCGACCGGCCTATCTTCAAGAGAATACGAATGTTTGATAGACATTACTTCCGACTCCAACTTGAAACCTATTTTCGAGTCCGATACTTACCCCTATTTTTGACGCCGACTGGAAAACAAAAAATTTCAACCGCTCGTTTAAAAAGCAAAACTTGTATTTTTTCCATTTGCCACAACTTACCTATGCGAATCCGGATTTTTTTAATCTATTCTGCCACCATAACTAAATACAGGAGCTGCCTAGCAGTAACACATCCAAATTGTGCAGGCTAAAACAACCTCACTCTTCTAATTAAATCATTAATCATTCATGTTCAGATTATTACTTTTGAAATTGGCTCTAGTTTTTCGCAATTATTGATTCCCTTCTGTCCAATTTGCTTTTTGTGTCCTGGATTTTGTAATAAATTTAAGTATGTCAATATAAGTTTGTTTTCATAGTGATATCCCCTTCCATCACCTAATTAGAAATGTACTGACTAATATATAAACTTTAATTTACTACACGCTATAAGTGTGAACTCACTTGAAATACCTGGATTTTGTTCTGTGAAAGGACTTCGACTTAAAATGTTTGGGAAACTGCTAACTAATTTGTTCTTCGTATATTTTCCTCAAGTTAATAAATTTTTTCATCTTTTATTAATTCTGTCTTCGACGTCTGAAGGTAGGCTCAAAGAAAATTGAAAGTTTTTTTTCTTTTCTCAAATATCAGATTTAAACCAATTTATTGACCATTTAGCGTAATAAAACTGGCACAACAAATGCAGCTATCCAGAAAAACTCAGGTCAAAATACCGTCGCCCAAATTAATTTTTTTAACAATGCAAAATTTAAAATCCCTAAAACATACGCCTTTCCGACCAAATTTATTCACTTTATTTTTGTTATCCAGGTTGATTATCGAAACATTTCATTTAACTTAAAAGCCCATCGTTGACGTCATAAAACCAATTGATAAATTTCCGGACAATTTTATTGATATTTCAATTTTTAGAGGAAATATAATTTCTCGAAATAACAAGGTAATTTCCCAATAAATGCTGATTTAAAACGTATTAAAAAGAGGTCGGAACAGCCTTTTTGCAACAGATCGCGAATTTTCTGAACCCGAAACAAAGCGGGTTCATTAACCCTGGCTTCTTTTTCTCCTGTAAAAGGAAAGTCCCATTATATTTTTGCTTACGGTGCGGACCATAAAGACCATAAGTAAGTCCAATTTTATACTCATTACCATTTTTCATGTGGCGATGGACCTTATGATGATGTTTCGCTTCCCCAACATACGTACCTTGTGTGAATAATGAACTTGAATGATTACTCAGAAATCGTGAGATGCGGTCTGGTGTGATGTAGGTTTCAGAAACACATTTTCTTTATCGTGCCAACGTTTCGATCTTTATTCAGATCATCTTCAGGGCCGGGGATTTACAAACATTGTTTAAATTTAACAAGTACAGGTAGGATGTGGAAAAGGTGAATTTATACTTTATAATTCACTTTTTTCCATACATGTATCCTACATGTATTTATTAAATTTAAAGAATGTTTGTAAATCCCCGGCCCTGAAGATGATCTCAATAAAGATCGAAACGTTAGCACGATAAAGAAAATGTTTTCTGAAACCTACATCAAACCATACCGCATCTCACGATTTCTGAATAATCATCGATAAACGCTCAGTAAAATAGATAATAGGATGAGGTGTTAAAATATTTTCAGTTTTGAAGGTGTAAACTTTCTATGAAGGATAGCGAAGGTTATGCTTAATTATATTCTGAAGACAGTCGTCATTCAGATGTACAAAATAAATGCACCACCCTTCAATTTTAATTTATTTAGGTTTGTTCGTGTTTTGCATTCTAAAAATAGGTTTGGTTGTAAAAATAAGAAATTTTAAAAAAATGTTTCTTATTTAATTCTAAAAAAATAATTATTGAATATGGAACAACAAACAGAAAATTGAAATTTAACAAATAAAAATTTAAAAATGTCCCCTTAAGTGCCGAGTATTTCCACCTCTGGCACAAATCGTATCCGTTAAACGCCTTTACTTTCCTTGGAAAAGATTTCCGATAAAATCCTGAAGAATTCTTTCCTATACATCAAGAACAGCCGTTTCCAACTCTTCTAGGGTGTTAGGACCTGGGTTTCGCTGTCGTACTCGTCGTTTAAGTTAGTCTAAAATGTGTTCGATTGGGGGACTTCGAGTTGGCCTCACCAAGCACTCAATTCCAATACGTGCTCTATGTGGAATAACATTTTCCTGCATTACGAAGAAACCACACCGATGTGGAGGGGTGCAAATGGCACTACATGTTCTTCGATCATGTCTTGTAAGAGCTCTGTGAAGTTAGAGATCTTCCTCGCCCAACAACCAATTCGGTGCTGGCGTCCAAAGAAATACCACCCCAGAACATCAGTGACCCACCATGGAATACCACCTGAGGAACCATACAGCATGAGGCGTATCTTTCTCCTGAGCGTCTTCATATGGATTTTTTGATGGCCCATCTGAAGATTTGAAGTCAAATCACACCTCATATATAAAAAGAACTCGTCCTCTATCTTCCAATGTCCATTTCATATGTTCCCGAGTGAATTGAAGCCTGGCCATATTCTGAGCTGTAGTAAGAAGTCCACGAGCCGGGTGCCAAGCCATGAAGTTATTTTCATTGAGCCTTCTTCTTAGAAGTCTTAGAGGAAATCGAAACATATCGGACTTAACTTATCAGATTTCTTATCTCATTTCCTGTAATGCTGTGGTTACGTAGAGCCTGATGTCGGATGAATCATCTTTCTCGTCTGTTGACTTAGGTAGACCCTGTCCTGGCCTTCTAGTGTGCCTGTTTTTCTTGAACTGAAAACGATCTTTAAAGAACAACTAATTCGGTAATACCACCCCAAAATTGCTCACCATGGAATACCATCTGAGGAACCATACAGCATGGGGCCCATCTGAAGACTCCCACCTCATCTTTAAAGAGAACTCGTCCCCAATATCCAATTTCTTATGTCACTTCCCTTAATGCTGCGGTTTCGTAGAGCCTGTTGAAAGATGAATCTATCGTCTCTCTCTGTAGACATAGGTCGACTCAGTCCTGGCCTTTCTTGTGTGGTGCCCTGTTTCTCTGAAGCGCAGAACTATTTTTATTGTAGAGTGATTTAAACTCACTCTCCTAGCGACTCGTACTAGCTGTATTCGTCCTCTAATAATGATATGACCCTGACACTCTCATACTCACTCAAATTCCTGGCTGGAGCCTTTGAAAAAGATTTAAGAATAAGAAAAATATCAAATTAAATAAACGAAGGAAAAAGGTCATTTGAATGCAAACTTTAGGTGTAGCAGAATGGAAGGGCATAGTGCTACTTTTTGTGCAAATTGAATTAATCAGGGCAAAAGTAAATAAAGGGAGTAAGGAAAGCATTATTTACAGTTTATTTTGACTACTGTAACTCTCGATTATCTGCAACTATTGAATAATGGATTTAATTTTAAACTAAATAAATTGAGTGGTGCGTTAATTTGTCTATCGGGGTATTTGCGGGGATAGAAAAATTTGTGTGAAATTTACGAGTTACTTCGAGGACAAAGGAAACATTAACTACTTTGTGTGAGGGTCCATTTCATATAAAATGGAACGCCAAGGTTTTTCCGACAAATTTTCGATTAAGAAGTTTGACCGGAGAATGTTTGTGTGTTCGGCTGAACCTCAGCTCTCTCGGTCTTATAATCCGACGTCCATGTTGTTTGTAAGGAGTTGTAAAGTTTGAGGCTTTTCTTGTTTCAAAATGCCACTATAAATTACACTTATATCGGCCGGGTCCGATTTTAGATTATAAGACTTAATATTTTGATGAATGTACAGCGTTTCTTTTCATATCCTACGACCTGTTTTATGCTCCGTAGTCATAATCTCAACATTGTCAAAATCGAAGTTATTATTACTATGTACTATGCATATGTTTTGATAATGCAATTTCAGGCCTTTCGACATCATTACATCCATATTGATGGTGCCTAATACGTTCGGAGAATAAAAGTAAAGTGGCAGTGTCTAACCTCCCTTAAAGGAAAAACCTATATATACAGGGTGTATCAACTTCTGTAGTTCACCGTACTTCAGAAATGATTGCGTTTAGCAAAACATGGTCTTATACAAGCCCCAAGTTAATCTTGGCTAGAAATCGAGGGTTGGTATCAGATATAACATAACTTTCTTACCTATCTGGGAAATGACACTAACTTTGTTATTTTAAATGAGAATCCCATATTTTTATTATAGAACTCGATTCTAGATCTTATTTGATGACACTTTTACTGAAGAGAAAATTTTGATAGGATGGACTATTTCTGATTTATGCCCAACTGAAGACGCGTGTGGGTGGTAAGCTTTATGTAGCAAGATGGCCGGCCCCTTTATTTCGAAAACGATTAGTATTATCAATTTAATTTAGGATAGGAATCATCTCAGAGCAGGGTAGGGATCATGGGGTTGCTTTTACGCTTAGCTATTAATTTTTGAAAAACCGAACTCTTTTTACAAAAAAGGATTTTTTATAATCATCGAATCCACTTTATTTTTTAAATGACTCTCAGATGTTGTTATGTATTTGTATTGTTGCAGATTTGACCATTTAATAGAATTTATGTTTGCTTGTTTAATGCTCAAATACGCTCATTGCGCAAAAAGAAACAGTATAAAACCACTTCATTTTAAATCTAAAATGGGGAGGGCCATCTTGTTACAAAAAGCATACCACCATCACCCATCTTCCGTCCGGGCATAACTCAGAAATAGTCGAACCTACAAAATTTTCCTTTCAGTAAAAGTGGCATAAAATAAGCTCTAGAATCGAATTGTACAGTATAAATATGGCCTTCTCATTTCAAATAACAAAGTTAGTGTCATTTCCAGCTAGATGAGAATGTTGTGTTAAATTTGTTACCACCAAGACTTTTTTTTGGTAAAGTTAATCATTTCCGAATTAAATGGGTGGACCATGGAAGTTGATACACTCTGTAAATACCTGTTAAATATATTTTTAGTTTAACTAATTATACTGTTTATCCAATGTCTTGGTTGAGATGAAAAATTTAGTGCCACGAGCGGGATTCGAACCTACGACTCATATCGTCTCTAAGCACTTGAGCTATCGTATTGAACCGAAGGTCGTGGGTTCAAATTCCGCTCGGGACGCTAACCTTTTTGCTCAACCAAGGCTTTGAATAAAAACTATAATTAATTGTAATAATTAAATAGGTCAATTATTACCACTAAACCTACATGGATTTGTATTTATTGATTATTAGAGTTAAGTTACTAAATAAGTTTGTATAGTTAAAATAATAGTGAGGATGTGTTTTTTGTTAATTAACATGTGTAAACGTTTTTAAATTTTGACTACGTACCTGTACGTTTTCAAGTATCTTTGATACGTCTTTATGAATGTAAGATTGTTCTCAGTAGACACTGAAGAGGACGAAACGTTGTGGAAAGCTCAGCGTTGGTACAAAAGCTCTATTTGTTTTTCTGACCACAACCATAATCCACGAGACTATTAGACTTGCAAATGTTTTTTTTTAAACATCGTCTTCACGGAGGTAGACCTCTGCTGTTGCGAACCACCGAAAAATAATGTCGACTCTGTCTTTAATATTTGCTAATTCGGTTACTGAAACAGATTCCACATTCCAGATACTCATGCTTGATGCTCAACTAAAATTATGTAATATTTTTTATTAGATGTGATAAATGTTATCTAACAGCTTATGACAATCATGAGGTAGAAAGTTTACCCCACTGAAGTCTGATTGACTCTGCATTGTTGCATATAAATTATTTCTTTTGAAATAACATCAATTGTGCTCTTACACGAAGTCATGTTTTACATAAACTTATTAATATTTTATCCGTTCTTTCTGTTAGCAAATCGCGACAAAATATATAAATCTATATTTTTTAAACGAGATCCATTAAGCAGCACGGGGGACATGGATCGCTGGAAAATTGCCGCTAAATATAAGGAAGGAGCTGTGTTTCTTTTGGACCGGGTTCAAGAATCCCAAGTGGGTTTGCGTGATTTAGCATCGTCGTCCACTCCCACGAGCTGCCGCTCTGCTCCGTTCCTTTTCTCCGTTTTGGGTTCTGCTAAACTGGAGCCTCCGGGCACATTACTCCCCGTCCTCATCCGTCTCAGGAGTGTGTTACAAAATTCTGACTGAGATGTATTACCGCTACCTCGACAAATGACAAAATCCGCTAGAATAATATAGTAGTAAATCAATTTAAATTAATTATTGATTGTCTCTTTTTTATTATTGTTGGATATCTCGTTCATGAGGTTTTTGTGATGTTTTTATTAAGACTTTTCGTAGTTTTCTTTGTTTAAGAAAAGCACAATAAAAATCAACCAAACAACCTTATTAATTTTCCATTCGAGGAAATTTTGAAATTGCTTATGACGAAAATTGAAATAGCACATAGAATTTTTACGCTTCTAGCCTAAAATGATAACCTATACAAAAATGCCAAAGGAATAAATCAACTTTAGAGCCAAATGAACGCATGTATGTCATAAAACGACAAAGCTTTCTTTTACAATACAGATTTCGTGTACTATTAGTTGCTATAATCCTATAAAATAAATAGTATTAAGCACTCTCTGATGCTTTGATAAACCAATCCCTCCTGTTGTTACTTTAGTTTTTATTAACATATTATAATACATACAAAATATAAACATAAAATAAATGTACAGTGATCACAGTTCCAGCATTTTATTCACCTCTTTAATATTAATCCATTAGGGGCGTCGGTGGCCGCAACGGTTTAGCGTTGACACGATCACTGTAAGGTAAAGGACCTGGGTTCGAATCCAGCGGCCCTGCATTCGAACCCGACATACATACTTTTTTAATGGGCTTTTTTTTAAACCTAGCACCCTGAGGGTTTATATGACCTCTGCTGTTGCGAACCCTCGTAGAGAAAAAATTCCATTTAAGTTAACTGGTCTAATTGACCAAATTATGTATTTCAATTAATTATTCCTTTTATGTAAGATCTTGGTTGAGATGAAAAAGTCAGTGTCACGAGCGGGATTCGAACCCGCGACCCACCTGATGGCCTTTTCATCTCAACCAAGACCTTACATAAAAGAATAATTAATTCAAATTTAATATTAATATCTATAACTATTTCTCAGAAGGAAATCAGTATGAACTTAGGGGTAAACAAGTTTTAAAAAATCCCACGCTCAGCCCAGGTCAAGCTATTCACAATATTTATATAAATTACCTTTTTTGGGGGGTTTTGTGCCTTCTTTTTGCACGCTCAAGATTCCCAGTGTATGAAATCAGGCAACTAACGGAGTTCGCACGTATGTCCTTAAATTTAGAGGTGGATTCGTAGATACTGTCGTTATTCCAGCTTTTGATATATGATATAATATTATTTACAGTAACTTGCAGACGTGAGAAGTCCGGGGACAGACCTTAGTTTTATTCGTCCAGCCTCGGAGGATGGGCTCCTGGTGGAGGAATGCTGTCAACAGGTCAATTTACCACCCAAGGTATGCGGTTCCATTCACATTCGTATTCACGTTCATTCACGTTTTTTAATTTTATTCGAAATGCTCTCCTCCCAGCGCAATGTATTTTCTACGTGCTGCCGTCGCATTAAATCCGCAAAACATTTATATCAGCGTATTCTTCATTATAAAAAGTAGCTATAGAGTTATCAAGATATCACATAGATAACTAAAAAACGTTTTGAATCTTAAAACTCTTTTATTCCGGAGAATAATAATACAATAATCCTTTAATCAAAGTTGCAGACGTGTTGGTAAATAAATAAACACTTGCAGTATTTCGGTTTCAAACCCAAATTTTAAAAAAAGTTTAATAAATTCATTCCAAATTTCCTTACTTTTTTTTAATTTTCCACCTTACCAATCTGTCAGCCACGGTTTTATCCGTTCCGCCATCAATTTCTTCAGCTTTGAAAAAAGTAATTAAAAAAGAAATTACACCACTAAAAAGGATATTAAATGGAGTACGTTTTCTACAGTTTGCTGAACTCTAGGTTTGGAAATAGTAGTTTAGAATCACCATAGTAAGTTCTCAACTTTGAAAAAAAAAATTTTTTCAAAGTTCTGGGTACTAAAATGCGTTTTTTATGAACTACAATTTAATATTTATCACATCTTATTGGAAATTTAACGTAGTTTTCAATGGTATCAACGCATTTCTCCAAAACCTTTTAGTTTTGGAGTTATCATTGTTTATTTGAAGCAAAGTCGTGAAATCTTAAAAAATCAGAAGTGGAATAACTCCGAACTGCTGAAATTCGGACCATAGTTAATTAGTACTTTTTGGTTCCTTTTTGAAAGTAGAATCAATTGGCAAAGTTTGTAACACGAGTACCAAACACCCTGTGAACCATACAACTATCCTATATGATTAGTAAAGTGAAGACAGAATAATATTGAATATTTACTCTCCTCAATGTAAAAATGAAAATAGCTGTAAATATATCTTTCCTCATCAAATTTTATACTGTAATAAAAAATTTGCATATTGTAATAAAATATTGAAAAAAATAAAGCTCATGACTTTCTCTCGTTCAATTTGGTTCACATTAAAATAAGTATGTTGTAATTAATATAACGATTCCGTTTGAAATAAACATCAAAATACGGGTGTTGTTTTTTTTTTTTTAGTGTATGTAGCTCGAACTGAAGCGAAATGTTAAAAACCGTGGCTTTACGTCGGCCACTGTGTGTCTACATTAACTAGGCCTATTTTATGTATTTCAGACGAGGGATTCTTTTCTGTCTTCAGACTCGGAAGTGAAAGATGGGCCCGTCGGTTACACAACGGGAGTGCCGGAGCGCCAGACTTGACATTTTCCACGTGGGCGTGACAAAAAATTGTTTTCCGCCGCCGTCAACCCCGTTAGTTTACGAAGACTCTCTGAATTTATCGATACAAGCTCTTAACTTTTATTTTCGTGATGGTCTTATATCGCCTTCTCGTTTCTACACGTTGGGCTCATCGCGATTCCTTCCAAATAATGGAGTCGCGTATATTTGTGAAGGCTGAAAGTACAAATGATGACTGGCAGGATGAGAGGATGATTTTTAGACGGTCGTTTAGACGCTTTTCACCTCATCGCCAAAACATCTAGAGACGGAATTGTAATCGTTGACAGATTTGATTGCATGTGTACATTCCGATAGGGTTCACCGTGGGAAAAAAAGGAATGTTTTAATATGCACTTTACCCCTCCTCGACTGGGCAATGATTGTGCACAATTGCAAATTGTTGGACCTCAACCGTCTCGGCGGTCCACTCCTTTGTTTTGAAATTCCTAGATTGCAAATATTTCAGCTGGGATTGTGCATACTTTTTTTTATCTGCTCCTTGTTTAACTTTAGTGATTTAAGGTAATTCCGGACGGTTGCTTATTTTCTTTGACTGTGAATGCGGTTTGCAGCAGAATTTTTGTAATTTTTGTCTACCTACCCGACAAATAGTACGGCAATGTTATCAGAAGCATGTGCAAAATTTTCGGAAATATAGCGGACAGATTTTGATCAAACATCAAATGAATAAACTGAGAAGCCTGTGCAATAAATTGCTATTTTATTTTTTATTTATTTATTTTTTTTTAATTTATTTTTTTTTTAATTTATTTATTTATTTATTTTTTGAGTAGGCAGAATTGCTCAGGGGTCTGCCTTTTCTTCTTATAATCCCATTTATTTATTTTTTTTGATTTCCCAATTAAAAATGTATAATAAAAATATAAAGGTTATAACTAAACATAAATTTATATTTATAATAAATATTTATAATCAAAACATAATTAAAAAGAATTGAAACAATTTCATCTGTATATTAAAAATATAAAATGATCAATTATTAATTATAGTCGAAATCAATATTAATTAATTACATTATTGATTCAACATTTAATTTTCTAATGATACAATTTGCTTAAATTTACTTAAACTGACATTAAATATATCTATATTTTTGAACAAGTTTAACAAATTTTTTGTTCTTTGTATGAAACTGAATTTGGAATAATTAGTTCTATGGCAATCAACGGAGAATGTTATTTGACTTCTGGAATGATAAGATTGAACATGAAAGTTAATCCGGTTAAGCAGTAATGGGCAATCAGTTAAGGTATGAAATAATTTATATCATAATATGTAATAAAAGAATTTCCTTCTGTAGAGAACAGTCGTAAATTGCAGATCCGACATTCAGTAATGTATCAGGTATAAAAAAAATTTTTGTAACGCTTCTATGAGGCTAATTCGGGTGGATTGAAAGGGAGCACAAGGAGGTGAACAGTAATCTAATATTGGTCTTACAGTGGAAGTTTATACAATCTTAAGGGTATCTGGGCCATGGAAATATTTAGTATGACGTTTAATAAATCATAAAGTTTTATTTGTTTTAGCAATAGTTTTATTAATGTGTGTGTTTATCTGCCTGTAATATAATTGTCAATAATGATGCCAAGATCTTTAACAATTTCACGTTTATATAGGAGCGAGTCTAATATAGTATAGTTAAATTTGATAGGGTATTTGATTTTGTGGAAAGTCATAACTGAACATTTTGCATAATTTAAACAATGTTTATAAATCCCAGGCTCTGAAGATGATCTCAATAAAGATCGAAACGCTGGCACGATAAAGAAAATGTTTTTCTAAACCTACGTCAAAACAGGCCGTATCTCAAGGTCTCCAAATAACGTAAAAATAATGTTTAAAAAAATATAAAACGAGGATCAAGGAAATAATAACTGATCAAAATTTTACAAAAATTAAAAATCACTAATTTTCCTAGACTAAAAAAATAAATATGGAAAAAAATTTTATAGGCCATCGTCAGTAGTTTTGATGATAACTCAGTGGAGCAGAAAAGGTTGTTTAAAAGTAATTTTTTCAGTATTAACCCTCCTTCTTATATTCTCCTCTACATCGGTCCCATTAGCAAAGGTGGTAGAGTCCGTGTGAGAGTCCCTCACTTCCAAGAAAGTAAATTTCCTTCGCGGTATGTCGTCGGTGTAGACTTTTATACCTTGCGCGACTACAAAATCAGCATAAAAAAGAAAGTGGCGCTTCTGTTCTTCCGCAACCGTTCAATCTGTCATCCACACGGTTACTTCCTTGAAGTTCCGGTCGACAGTAAAACGAGAATAGCATTTTATGCATTTTGTGCCTGCCTCACGTCCGAAGGACAACACAAAATCACTCTCTATTCATGGGAAAGATGACTGATTTACATGCATATCTGATATGAAACATACCATATAATATTATAAACTAATTATATATTATAATAAAATAGAATATTTATTCAAAAATAGTAACAATGGTTTACACATATTGTATACTTCTAATATAATATACTTACTAATAAGTACTTAAAAATAGGAGTGCCAGTTTATACTATAACCTCCTTCTTAAGAATTTCATTTTTTGAAAGAGTATATCACAAAACAAAATTTAAGGGGAGAAAAGTTAGCTTACTGTCAAGTATTACTCCAAAGTACTTAACAGTAGCAGTGTAAAGTATTAAGAGGGGAACACACTTACCCGATGCAACGCTACCCGACGCCTTGCCACATTTTGGTAGGATGTGGACATCTATGCGATGTCAAGCGCACGCTATGTACATGCCACAGCGAGTATCACAATAATCAGTATCACAATCGTATTTTGCTCAATTTTCTGCTAAACCTTTAAAATTAATTTTTTTAAATATCAACTAATGAATTTTTGATCTCGCTTAATTTGGTTTATATTAAAATAAGTATGTTGTAATTAACATAACGACAATAATACATGTATTTTGAATAAAAATATGAGTGTCCGGTTCTTTTGTCTTCGATTGTACTCGATGCTACCCGACGAAAATCTGCACATGGGGATAGCGTAGCGAAGAGTTGGGTAGCGTTGCGTGGCATTGGGCAGATGTGCACGGGGGTAAGACAATCTTATGGAAAATTGGTCAAAAATGGCACCATCCTTTGGTACACAGATGGATCTAGAACGCAGGAAGGTACGGGGGCAGGAGTGTTTGGACCCGGAGGCAAATATTCAGAACCCATGGGAAAGCACACCAGTATCTTCCAAGCTGAGATTCACGCAATTGAAAGATGTATCCAATTCAATCTAAATAGAGGATACAAAAACAAGAATATAGCTATCATGTCAGATAGCCAAGCAGCCATCAAAGCACTAAGCTCAAATACCATTAGTTCAAGGATGGTGCTGAACTGCAAAACCAAACTAAACATATTAGGTACGCAGAATAAAGTCAGCCTCTGCTGGGTCCCAGGACACATGGGAGTAGAAGGCAACGAGAAAGCGGACACCCTTGCAAGGAAAGGGGCTGCCACACCGCTGATAGGACCCGAACCCTTCTGTGGCATAGGAATCCACACTATTAACGAATATCTCAGACAGAAGGACAAAAAGAAAATGAGGGAACTTTGGAATTCACTTATTGGACATAGACAATCCAAGAATCTTCTAACCAATTTTGGCAAGAAAGAAATCACAGAATGTGTCAAAGGAAGCAGGAATAGACTGCGAATCCTAACAGGATTCCTGACAGGACACTGTAGATTAAATGGACATCTAAAGAAAATTGGAATAATCCAAGATGGCACATGTAGATTCTGCAAGGAAGCAGAAGAGACACCAACACACTTACTAACAAACTGCGGAGCTACGTTAGCCCGCAGGAGGAAGTGTTTTGGGATGTACAATGTGACCATAGAAGAACTACAACCACTGAAACCGGGCCTATTAATCAAGTTTCTTGATGAAATAGGACTCACCAATGTGCTTTAGGCAGAGCACGGGGGATACAATAGCTCGTAAAGGGCGCAGTATGCCATACCCTGAAATATTACACATACATCTACATCTACATGGAAAATTGGACTTTGGATGTGCATTGGGTGGCTTCGGGTAGCGTCGCATCGGGTGTGTTCCCCGCTTTACCCGATCCCCGAAGTCGACATGCCGATACCACACCGCCCTGCGATTAGTAAAGAGGATAACCTCTGTTTTTGTGGAATTTATTTTAATACATGCAATCGCTTTTGAACGTCTACTGACTGCTGTATCCACTCTCCAGGACGCACTGTAGATGGCAATGTCATCAGCGTACAAGGTCAGTCTGCAATCTTCAGGCAATTTTCAAGGAAGGGAATTAGGAGGCTAGTAGGTATCCTGACGGGCCACTGCCCACTGAGAAGACACCTCTCCGTAAGGGGTATTCTAGCAGATCCCTTTTCCCGTTTTTGCGAAATGAAAGAAGAAACGGTAAGGCACTACCTCCCAGAGTGTGATAGGTATGCTAGGTCTAGATTTGAAATCGTTGAAGGAGCGGATATTACCAAATCACTCCCCGAGATAAAATGAGCCAAAATCTTGGGGTTTGTGAACAATTCCAAGAGATTTATGCAGGACACGTGAGCCGACCAAGTCCCGGACCTTTTAGGGATGGGGTACGAGTCTACCCGAGCATTTAACCCCTCGGGTCTTGGTCGCCCACCCTGCGTAATATATATTAGGTCTTGGCATTGTATTGAGAGTAAGAAAAACAACAGGTTATTATTGATTCCTGTACGACACCAGACAACTTTGAGAGAGATTCGAAATTTCCTATTATATAAATATGAGTGAATAATTTTAATGAGGTATGGGGGACTCCAGCATATCAAATTGTGTCAAACGATGTCCATCAAAACCAAGCCAGTGTTTTTTCGTTGGTTTCGTTGGTAAAAGCCCCCGTTACGTCATCAACAACCCTAGCTAATTGGGCGGTAATGGAGAGTCCTGACCGAAACACAAACTGCTCACACTGTATGATCTGATGAACATGACAATTGACCCTAGCTAACAGTATTCTTTCGAACATTTTACTTTCTGTGTTAAGCAGAGTAATCGGAGCTTACACAGAACTTTTTTTGGTTAGTGAGTAATTTGGCAGGCTCCATAATCGTTAATAATAGAATGAGTTAAGATTTTCGAAAGCGTTAACCTTCTGAATGGGCATTCTAGTCAGATTTTACGTATTGCCACCAATTACAGCATAATTAGTGCGAATTTTAAAACGATTTCCGAAATATTTTTAACATTTTATCTAAAATGAGATCGATAAAGAATAACCACTTTAAGTACTGGGTCGGGTAATTAAACTTGCTCATCTCCCCGCTTTGAACTTGGATTGACCTAAATTTATAATTACTGGCAATCGTCCAGTGTCAGAAGTAAAAAGAGACACATTTTCGGTTTTAAGTGATGGCTTGAACAGAAATTTGCAATCCCGAGTCGAAGAAGGACAATCGCTGACAATTTATTTCTTAAACACAGCAATTACTAGTAAATTTCCAGCAGACAATTATTCACTTTCACTTCAAAATAGACTCCAGACCTTAAAAAGTAGAATTAAAAATATTTTTAAAAATCAGACTTCATCAAATGCCCTGCATCTTCCTAATGTTATAAATTGGTCTGCCTATTTCAAAAAATCTTATGGAGTTTTAAAATTTAAGATTTATAGTGATAACAAGCACAGCTTACAACACGACTACAACTAAATTGCAAATATAAATTTTTACGCGTGTACGCTGTTCACGATCGATTTCTTCCTAGAGTATTTAATAAAAAGAATAAAATTTACTATTTATATTTTATTTTTGAAAGGTATTTTATTCGAAATGACATTGGTTACAGTCAAGGCCTTGGGAAATTGGCCAAACTCTGCTGCGTGAAAATCCAGGATCACCTTGATTGATAACTGTTTAGTTTTTTCGATTACAAATCTTTAATTCGAGGGCGAAATTAGTTTTGTTTGGTGGCGCCGATTTTTCATGTGTTTCAAGGACCACTTCAATCCTAACAAGCTAGATTAAGATAACTTATTTTAGAGCCAGGTTACTATAGATCGGTGGGCTAACTGAAATCTTAAATTAGCCGTTCATACTAGGTTACAAAACAATTTATAATACTGCAAAACAGAACAATTATTTTTGAAAGATTTCCTCCTGTGGTCTACGGGGTGACCAATCTATAGTTTGATAATTACCTTTCATCTTGGTCCCCCTATCCTTTGATTTTTGTCAGCCGTCAAAAACACTAAAAAGGCTGTGCCGAAACGAGTCTGACGTTATTATTACTTATTTTTTTGTTTCTAATGTTGTAAAGGTTATTTCGTCTTCATACACAATTACCAAATTAACAGCACGGCAGTTAAGCTAAAATAATATTATTTCATACATAGAAGACATTTTTTCTGATTATATAATGTACACAGGATGTCCTTTTTAGATGGCCCGGCTGAATTTCTCTTTACTCAATGACCAAATTTCGACCTTTCTTTGGAGAAAAATTATACAGGGTAATTCAGGCCCAGTTCAACTTCAAAATTTCAATTTCAATTTTCAAATTCACATCAGTCAAATCTCAAAATAATGGTGCAATCGGATTCTAAATTGGTCAAGAAATGACAAAGTTGTGGTTAAAAGAAACCTGCAGCGTAATTTGAACGAGGAGTTGAATGTTCGCGAAAATCCGAATTCTTCCTTCCGACATGTTGGAAGGGTTTTTAGCGCACCCTCAACACGACACATAAGAATGGCACAATTAGGCAGACAAAGACTTTGAGCCCTGAAGTTGATCTCAATAAAGATCGAAACTTTGAGATGATAAAGAAAGTGTTTTTCTAAAACCTACCTCAAACCAGACCGCATCTCACGATTTCCGAATAATCATCGACTAAAGGTCACTAAACACCACACTTTATTTGACAGTTTTCACCGCATGAAAAATTATTTTAAAAAATTTATTACATCTCGCATCTGCCATTAATCATAAAACAAGTTCAATTTGAAAATATTGCTCATAAAAAAATTCAGTTATGTCAATGATATTTTTAAATTTACTAAATATTCAAATAAAGACCATCGGTTATTCATCCGATGTTGCCAAAAACCAGCAACTCATACAGAAGACAAGTACACGGAAGTTAAGAAAATTTAACAAAAAAAAATTAAACAAAAAAAAAAGGATAATCGGTAAATGCGTTGTAAATCCGACTCTTTTCATAGTGGTGGAGCCGGAAGAGCGGAAAGTGGAGCCGCACTAAATCACTTTGTTGGCCACTTCCTGCTCCAGGTTTTACACTCCTTCCTTAAATTCCTCTCGGTTACATTTGGTTTGTCTTTCGTATTCATTTTCACCTGTTTTTTTCTCTTCCCTCGAATAAAGCAGCATTCGTTTCAATTATCTACGCTTTTTAATCGAGAGTCGGCAGGTTCGGGACGGGGGCTTTTATATGGAAATATTTACGATTTCATAAACACAATATTTATAATAATTTTTTAAAATGATTTTATTATTCCTGAGGCAATACAGTTTGTTTCACGCGGTGTTATTTAATAGCGAATAACTTGGACACCAAATAATAATGGAAAATTGATGATAACACGTTTTTCCAGCGTTGATGTATGGGATATATTATTATATTCAAGGGAAGTGAAGTAATTAAGCATCTAACATCGAAGGAGTCCAGATGATCTCGTCATCTACATTAATATTCTTTATCTTTTCTATGAACTCAACAAAATGTATTTTTCTAAAATACTTCATCCCTGACCGTTCCTCACTATTTCAACAAATTATCTTTATTACAAGGATGGTCCTGAATGTCAAATGCAGTATTCCTTGCAGCATTAAGCAAAATACAAGGAGAGGATTTTATTGTTTATCAACTAATGAAAGGATAAAATTATCGGCAAATACAAATTTTATATTATTCGTCGGATTTATCGTAGCACGGGATCATTTTTAATTGTATCTAATAGCAAATAAAATTACTGCTCCGTAAGGGGTTTATGTAACTTCATTTGCTTGACAAAGTTTTTAAGTATGTATTATTGGAAAAGTTTTCACAACAGAATGAACCGTAAAGCCCCTCAAGCGATGGAAACCTGACGGGCCAAAGTTGACTAAACTACCCGTACCCCGCTGGTTTAGATTTCCCGTCATAATCAGACGGTATGGAATTCAAACCCTTTATTGTTTTTTCCCATTTTAGAATGGGATAAGTTTTCGGACTGCTGTAAAAGCGGGTTCGTCGACCTCCCGATTTGTTTTAAACTTGGATTCGACTAGGGATGGAATTTCTACGGAATGAGCGGACCTTCAAACAATTAGATGTGCCGACCTGTAACAAATTCAGAGAAGATTTAATTACCCAAGGGTTCAAGGCTACTACTTTTCGCTTTAGAAAAGACTTGCGACGGGTATATTAAACGGCTAAGCCCAGGACTTAGGATTATCGTTAAAACGTTCGACGCGGAGCAAAACAAACTGGATTTGTTCGTTTTATTACACTTTTAACAACTGGGATTGTGAGAAAACACTATTATTAAGAATTAATTAATTCTATCACAATTACGTTTATTCTCTTCCATAAAAATTTTATTTTGTACTACAATTACAAATATTATATTAAGTAATTATGTTCATATATGCTGAAATTGTCATTTGAGTCTCTTGTAGGAAAAGTTGCCAAGTGGCGACACTCCTTCACACTGAAACCTCCTCAATCTTCACTCAATGAAAATGACTTGAGGGGGCTACTTTCTTTTCGATCGTCTTGGAGGATTTTCGGGTAGGGTTGGAAGTGATAACTGTCGTAATTATAGATTATTGTGATATTTAATGTTTGATGAGATTTTTTACAGTAGGTTTTATAAATTCATGTTCAACGGAATGTCTAGCTTACGAATAATAGAATTTAATAAAATAAAAAGGAGCATTTACAATTTGACGGAGAATTTTAGATCGAATTGATCGGAGGCGTTGGGAATTGGTTCCTTGGTTGACAAAAAAATATGAAAAATTTATTTATATTTTGTTTTCCTTCTTTTTGGAAACTCGATGATCATGGTGCGGCTTACGCCAACTCTCCGAGCCTTTGGAATTCGAAATAATGCTCAGTAATCCAAATCTTGATGGTTAAACTATAGCTGGCAAAAGAGGTCGACTATTTGTCACCGTTAACGGCCAATTAATTATCCGTGATCCTCTCGTAATTCACCCGAGGTATTGCCCTCACCGACGCCAGACTTTTCTATTTGTCCGTATTACGCTGACAACATAGGCTGCCAAAAAGAAAATTTAAAAATTTAAATTTATACATTCTCCCATTCGATTTGAAAAATGGATCATTCAGATATAATAATTATTGAACTTAAGAAAAATGACAAAAATGCTTACAAAGCATTTATGGACATGGATCTTGGATCTGTCTGCCAGAGATCGTTGGTTAAACAATCAGAAAGGAACAAACATTCCCAACTACAGAGGAGAGGAGAGACCCAACAAGAATTTCAAGAAATTGTTGGTAGATCGATTTCTTTTAATTTTAATTAAATAGATCTTTTCTAATTTAATTTTTGATTTTGCGTTGTTGAAGAAGATTAGTTCTTTCGGCGTTGTCGGGAGACGTCAAAGGACGGATGATCAGTGTCTTCACACACGATATTAGATTAGATGCGGTGGACGGTAAGGTGATAAATTCAAATAGTCTCTGTCGTCCATACCTATTATCCTACGAAGCCCGAAAAGCCCGAAGCAATAATTATGTATTTATGAATTTATTAATGACAATTGAATTTATTTCTTCAAGCGAACAAACCGGTTGGTAGTGAACGAATCGATAAAGGTTTAGTAAGTGCTGAAGGTTTCCTAACTTTCAGCCTCAACACGCGATTTTGTGCTGTCTGCACATTGTTGACTTGCAATTACTCGTTTAATTCCTAAATCTCTCCTTCACACTGCCATATTGGTTTTAAGATCAACAGGTAAATTTGGCATTTGCCTGAGGTAGTTTAGACTTCAATCTGAAGACAGTATAACTGTCTACTTTTGTACCTACGTGCTGTAAAGTTTGGTCAATATGCTCGTCTCATACTGCTGTCCCCTGATTGACCATGGGCAAACGCTGCAACATCGTCCGCAATGTACCAATTTAAATATGGGCGTGGATATTCCGCAGTATAACAGTCAATCCCACATATCTTCCGGAAGAACTTCAACGTGTATTCTTTATATTTTACTGTTTACCAACGGTTGTTCTCAAATACACGTCAGAAATATGATTTTTTTGTTTGTGAGAGAAGTCCTCTATGCCAAACCCGGTCGAAAGCCTTCTCTAAATCACGGAATAGTCCGCAGCAACATTGCCCTCCTTGTGGATATCCAAAATGGTATCAACTACGTTTTACACAAGAGTGCCGAGCTTGGAATGAGTTAGCAGTTCTGGTAATAAGAGGCGGTCCAGAAAACAATAGCAGCAGGCATATAGGGTGGTGGTAGCTGTGTGCTGTGTGCATCATTTCTCGTAGTGTTTAAACTCTTCGAAAAGTTACTATTAAAACGAATAAAACACAGCGTTGAAAAAAAGAAAATCATTCCTGACCACCAATTTGGATTCCGAACAAGACACTCAACAATAGACCAAATTCACCGAGTAATAGACGTAATAGAAAAATCTCTCGAAGAAAAACAAATTTGTTCTGCTATCTTCCTTGATGTCTCACAAGCTTTTGACAAGGTCTGGCACGAAGGACTCATCAGTAAACTAAAAGGTATGCNTATATGTATATGTATATACGAAAAAAGCTGGAGTTCTTTAAGACCATAAACGTGTAATCGTATTAAAAGTGTTAACTGAAAATTAACGTATTAAGGATGACTGAACTAGCGAAAAAGCAATGAAAATAATAGGATGTCCAAAATCTGAAAACAGAGCTAAACAACAAATGAGCTTTTATTTAAAGCCTTATTGTCTTTTTTTATATGATTTTATTGACAATCAATAAAAATTTGATAGACAAATGTTGACTATGAAAAGAATCAGCAACTATTTTTCAAATTAACTCCCATCTAGAAACTAATATCTCGTCAATGTATAATTTATTTAAATTAATTATGCTTTTTATCAATGTCTTGGTTGGGATGAAAAAGCTAGTGTCAGCGTGATTCGAACCTACGGCTTTCGGCAAAATGCGCCGCTGCTCTATTTGAAATTTCGTGTCAAGTCCATGTGACTACTAAATACATATATGGATGATAATTAGCATAATTTCAAAGATAAACTGTAGGGAGTTTATTTGTTGTTTGTTTATTTATATGAATTTCTCCAGCTGAATACCGCCATTTTAGACCAGACCTTGAGCTCCTGTTTCCGGGGGTCTCGTTGGAAGTTTTAGGAGTTATGTGGGAACGCTATACACATTTATTATCGGTTCCACGCGCCCGACGAGAGATAACGCATTGTCAACATAATTTTTACTTTACCTTCAAGTTCCGCGATGATATACTTGTTATTGGCGAATCAGCCATACGGGAAAACAAGGCCGTGGAAATTTTATTTGACCGTTATGTTCGAAAAGAATTATTGTATCGTGTTTTGTAGACGATTGACCCATTTCGGCCAAAGCTTCAGTGTCAAAACTATAAAATAAGTATTAACTTCTACAAAAAAAAAACCTTTTTCACCGATTCCACAACTATTAAAGAACACATTCATCCGAGTTATATTTAAACTATTCCCGATTCTAAAATTTACTACTACTGCAGGAATCTTACAGAGTAATTTTTGTGAAATGTACGTGTAGAATAAAGAATAAATTTGTTTTGAAGTCGGTTTGATTGCTATTTTGACTTTTGGGGACAAAAACATTCTGATAATTGACTGGAAAATTGAATCCCAAATTGCGCTCGGGTAAGGAGATCGATCGAAACATTTGCCAAAGATCGGTTCTGGACGATTCGGATAATTGACATTTATATAACGAATGCCCTTTCACAAGGCTTCTGGCAAAAAACTAAATGTGATAAAACACGTGGTCTGGTTAACGTTTCATCATTACATAAAACGTGAAGCCAACGCGTGTCGGAAGTTCTATAGTAAGATCGTTTGTACTCTCCTATCGCGTATAGATTTATTTCTCTTTAACTACATACAAATCTTAAGACGGTAAATTTATACCGATTATTTAGTTATTATTTCCAATAATTCGCTTTTTGTACTGAAAAAGGCTGAATGGGGTTTTAGCATCGTGTCAGACTGTTAAGAAGTGAATAATACTTAATAGTAAATTTTATTTCATTTAAGATTGTGATTTTGAATGTTTTTCATAAGACAGTCCATTTGTTGATTATTGATTTTACTTGTATATTTTTGCATTTGCAGGAAACTAACGCGTAGCTAAACGTAGATACTAGCACGGATCTGGTGTTTTCTGTTCTCCCAAGTATATGAAAAATATACTAACAGCAACAATAAACGGTATAAAAATAACAATAACAATACGAAATCCTTGTAAAAAAAAAGTTATACCTATATTGTTTTCTGTGTCCAATACATGATTCTGCAGTCCTCGAGGAGATTGCATCCTTAAAAATCAAGAAATCGCCACTGATCAACGGATTCGAGTTTGGAGTTTATTTATTAGATACTTTTACATACATTTTGTAAAAAATGAATACAAGGGGAAATGTCTAGGACATTATACATCCTTGTGGCAGAGGGCTTAAGTATATTTACAACATTTGCTGATTTGGCCTAGAGAAATAAGAACAGTGGTGAAAATTATTATAAAAACCACTTGCAGAAAGATTATATTAATAAATAGGGAAGTTAAAAATAATTACATATATTATAAATTATAAATCATTTACTACATATGTACAATAGATAAGTTTGATAAATAACTTTAATAATAGCTAATTTCATAAATAAATTGATAAATAAGCAAGTTAATAAATAATTACTAATTATTATAAATTAAAATCATTAAATAGACTTGTACAATACATAGTGAAACATTTACTAATTTGGTAAATAAATAAATACATATATAACAAGTAAAATTAAACAATTTAATAAATAATTTAGTAAATAATATCACAGTGAATAAATATACAAAGCAGTCATACTAAAATGTGTTTGATCCTCTTGTGTTTCCAATTTTTGTTGAGGTTATAGTTTCCTACATTCTTTACTGTCATATTTGTACTCTCAGCGCTACGTTCATAAAAGGAGCTAGTTATCCTTTTGATATCATCCTTAATGTATGGGATGTTTAACATTTCGTGCATATAGCTTATACGAACACTTTTTTAGAGGATGTTATTAACCTTAAAAATTTATTTTGAGTAGTTTGTAGCATTTTATATTGGTGTTATTTGTGTAGCTCCATACCTGATAGGCGTATAACAGCATTGGTCCAACTATGGTTTTATATATAATGAGTTTATTTTGGAGGCTCATCCCAGATTCTCTACACATTAAAGGGAGCAGAGTTTTGATAGCACACTTCCCTTTATCAACCTTTTTACTAGTGTTGATACCAAAGTTAAACTTGCTATCGAGGTGTAAACCAAGGTATTGGACACTATTGCGCCAAGGAACATTTGAGTCACCAAATTCATTTTGTGAATAGAATTGCCTCAGTTTTTGTCGTGTTTAACCTGAGTTTCCATCTGTGGCAAAACCTAACTATCCTATGGAGGTTTCGGTTCAATTTGTTAGTAATAGCACTTACCCTCCACGATGAACAGTCTATTGTTATGTCATCAGCATACATAACTATTTCACAGTCTAGCCTAGGGAGAGTATTCATAAATATATTGAACAAGGTTGGCCCTAGAACCGAACCTTGTGGGACTCCAGCGGGAATTTTACATGGTGGCGAGACAATTTCATTGGAGGTTACCCTGAATGTTCTTTTTTGCAGTTAGCTATGTATTATTCTAACAACAGCTCCATAGTTTGGGAATTTGTATTTTATAAACCTATAGACAATACCTTTGTGCCAAACCGTATCAAATACCTTCTCAACGGATTCAATGCACTGGTTCCAAAGGAGCTTGCCCAGTACTTCACCCCGGGTTTGCTCTTATCATCAATTTAAGCATTTCAAGGAGTCTTTCCTGAGGTTTTCAAGTAGGGTGTAGCTGTACCAACTTATAAAAAAAGAAAATAAAAGGGATAAACACGATTATCATCCTATACTTCTGTCAAAAATTAAAAATTAAAAAACCCATGCTCATTTTATGCTCTAAAAATAAAGTTATCAGTTGTAATCAGTTTGGTTTCCCAAAAAAAGAAGAGTACTGAGAATGCTCTAGTTCACTTCTTGTCACAGGTTTTTTATGATTTAAATGTTAATAAATAAGTATCAGGGGTATTCTTAGACATAACACAAGCCTTCGACATCTTAACCATGATTATTACAAATACTTGATGACCTTGGAACCAGAGGTATTTCATTGCTGTGGTTTAATTCGTACAGGAAAAATCGTAGCCAAAGGGTGAATGGGTCAAGATAAGTCACAGAATGATTTCCAAGAGAATTGTTGAACAGGGGTCACTGCTGGGCCCTATACTTTTCCTCAGTGATGTTAACGACATATTACAAAACTTAAAGGACTCCCTAAACGCTATTGTAGATGACGTCTCTGCCAAATATTCGGGTAAAAATTGGGTAATTTGCGATGTTAGTATTTTTAGAGACAGGTTTTCCTATGTCTATCGTTAAGTGCAAAGCCCAAAATTAAGGGTTTCATTATTAAAAGTCCCATATAAAATGTAAAAATTAAAATAAACCGTACAAATGACTGTATTGCCTAAATGTGTTCAGTGCGTCGACGTAGAAAAGAATAGACAAGATAATCTATCTCGGTTTACTTTAGATAGTCATTTAAAATCTGACTGTGTTGAAGCAGTCAAAAAAATGTGTTATGTCATCTAAAGAGAGATTTAATTTTTGCGAATCAAATGCGATAAAACTTTAACATGACACAACTACATTACACCTCAGTTCAAGCGTACATTCAGTATGGTATTGCAATCTGGGGAGGCGAATACAAAAATAAAACTAACCGTAAAACTTTTCAAAAAATGTCTTGAAAACCATGTTTCACTGTCGTAAAGATTAACCCTCTATATCTTTACTTATTTAACATAAACTCTTGCTGCTGCATTACCTTTGTAGTAAGTGTGGTGATTAGTGACCGTTAATAGATAATTATTCAGAGATCGTGAGATGCGGTCTGGTGTGATGTAGGTTTCAGAAAAACATTTTCTTTATCGTGCCAACGTTTCGATCTTTATTGAGATCATCTTCAGGGCCATATTGCATTTGTTAGATTGAAACAATGTTTGTAAATCCCAGGCTCTGAAGATGATCTCAATAAAGATCGAAACGTTGGCACGATAAAGAAAATGTTTTTCTAAAACCTACGTCACACCAGACCGCATCTCACGATCTCCGAATAATCATCGACTAACGGTCACTAAACACCACACGTTCAAACAAATTTTGAACCGACACACGGGCACTACTGGGTCCGTCTTCACTCGCGGATTACTAGATACTTTGGACATAAGTTCAAATTATGAATTATATCTGATTAATTTTAAAAAGAGTTTTCTGATAACGTGAGAGGATGTATTTGTATGTATATCTTATGGAGATATACTTGTATGATTTAATTATATAAAATGAAAATGTAATGATTCGATAACCAGGGATACTGAGTTGACTTAACTGAGAGACACTGGTTTGATCTGTTGGCCGTATAATACAATTTTCATAACCATGTACCATAACAGACAGAAAGGCTCTGTTACAGTTATAACCAAATCATTCTTGGTTGATAGATGGCTTTGTATAATTTCTCCTGAATTAAAATGTGAATTAAGAAATTTTTTGGCAATTATAATAAAATCTTGGGTCTTTAGTGTCATTGGTGAGTGTCTTAACCTAAATTCATTTAATTATTCAATTGACTTATCAGCCTTTGTATACCTATAAACTCATGTATTTTTGTAATTTTTTATTTTATATAACAATTAATTGGCTAAATTTACAGTGAAATCCTCTCAACAATCCCGTGCAATAATTTTTTTTCTAATTTTGTGGTAGCCCTTAAACAGGTCTATTGTTTTTTATTTTGTATTGAAGCATGATTTTAATTTTCTTTATCTAAATACGATCTTATTGTATTTTATTGTTTGTACGTTATAATTAAAAATCTTCATTTTGGATTATGTTTTTACTTTCTGCTTGAAAAAATGTGTACAATTAGACCAAGGGATGGTATAAAATTGTCGGCTGGCACAGTAAGGATGGCACCTTGACACAGTTCAGTATCATTAGGAAAGTCATAGGCGTGCTCTAAACCTTTATAGCCGCTCAAATGCCTTTCCCGACGAAAGTCCAAGGACCATATTAAGCCCTTTGAACAGAACGCAAGACGGCGGTACAAAATAAAGCTTAGAAAAAATCAATTTCATCAAGATGATTGTGATTCACTTTTGTCTTTTTTAAATTAAAATATTCTATACAAAGAAATATTCTTTATGTACGGAATTTTATTTGGTTTAAATGTTTTTAACTAAATCAAACTTGAATATGATCCCCTTGGTTAACTCAGAAGCAGTGAATTTTTGGCAACTTTCTTTTATTTATGAATTGGAGCCAAAAGAAGTTTGGATTTGCCCAGCCATAAAACTTTAGAATCTCGCCTGCCAAATCCGAAGTAAAAAAAGAATGGACGTGGAGAAAAACTGTACATACCGATACAGAACCAATCGTTCTGCCGCTACCCATCTAATTAAAATGCTCATAAAAGTCTAAATAAGTCAAATAGAACTTTCTGTTTCAATTACAGTGATTAATGTGTTATCGGTCGTTTTACACGTGACGAAACTGGTCTACACGTTTCACCCTTTGCGTTGTTCATCTGTAGACTGTTCGGATATGTATAAAAAATTGTTAAAACTGAAACTTTAATTCTGCATCTTAATCCAAAAATTTTAAATCGATTAATAGAAATTAAGCGATTCTCTCACTTTTTTACGACGATATTCAATCTGAGATTATATGAACCCCCCTGGCTATAGGTGTTTTTGTAAAAAAAAGCCCCTGACACGTAAGTATGTATCGGGGCGTTGGATTCGAACCCTGGACCTTTACCATATAAGCGCCGAGTCACGCGTTGCGGCCACCGACGCCCCAGATACTCTTCAATACCCTTTCTTGTTTTAAATTAAACGGTTTAACATTCAAGTAAATCAACTTGAACAACGATGATTTTTGCTTCGATTTTGGTGACGATCAATACCTTTGTAAGGATGTATTTCCTTTTAACGGCTTTTGCTACATTGGTCACATAATCTTCTTCAATCATTATTACCGAAGACCTGTTATGCAAGCATGCTTGGCAATTTATTATCCCTGAAAGCTTTGTCGTCTCAAATAAATGGAACTTAATAAATATTTATTATTATTATTATTATTATTAATTTTTAAGGGCGTTTTAACGGCTAATGTCATTTCACGCTCTAACATGCAAGCCTTCTATCTTAGGTTAGCTATAACCCTTCCGAGTGCTATTGGGTTGTCCGGAAAATAATGCAGGATTTTAAGTTTTCATTAAAAAAAATCTATATAAAATATTCTGTTTACGTTTACAGGATTACTCATTTGTATGAATGTCAACACTTATTAATCCTCTTCCAAATGATATTGTTTGTTTACCTCTGTAGCATTCCGCTACTTGGAAATAATTCAGTCATCCTTATAATGTCAAAGCGAGAATTTCGTACGATTTTCTTTTACGAGTTTAAACTCGACCGAAGCGGAGCCCAAACGGCTAGAAACATTAACCAAGTCTGGGGCGAGGGTTGTGTTAATGAGTGCACTGTGCAAAGGTGGTTTAAAAAATTTCGGGAGGGAGATTTCAGCCTTGAAGATGAAGAAGGTCGTGGAAGGCCTTCCTCTCTTAATGATGATGTTCTGCGATCAGTGGTGGAAGAAAACCCCAAAACAACTGTTCGAGAACTTGCAGAGCAACTCAAAGTCAGTAAAACGACCGTCGCTGACCACCTCAAGGCGATTGGAAAAGTGAAAAAACTCGAAAATTGGGTTCCACACTCATTAAACGATCGCCAAAAAAATCAGCGCTTTGATGTTTGTGCATCACTTCTTTGTCGAAACAAAAATGACCCATTTCTGGCCAGAATTGTTACATGTGACGAAAAGTGGATTCTGGACAGTGGCTCGACAAAGGAGAAGCTCCAATACATTTTCCAAAGCCCCCAACTCATCAAAAAAAGGTAATGGTTACGGTATGGTGGGCTTCATTTGGTTTAATACACTACAGCTTCTTAAATCCTGGCGAAACCATCAATGCTGAATCATACTGTAACCAAATTAATACCATGCATCAGAAATTGGCAGTAATGAAGCCCTCTTTGGTCAATCGGAAAGGGCCCATTTTGTTGCATGACAACGCTCGACCACATGTGTCACGTGTAACGTCACAAAAATTATTGGAGCTTGGCTATGAAACTTTGCCTCACCCACCCTACTCTCCGGACCTCTCGCCTACTGACTACCATTTTTTTAGACACCTGGACCACTACTTACAACACATAATATTCAAAAATCAAACGGAACTGGAAAATGCATTTATTGACTTTATCAATTCTAAAAATTCTGAATTCTACTCAGACGGAATTAATAAGTTACCAACACGTTGGGAGAAATGTATTGAGAGTATGGGAAATTATTTTGATTAAAGAACATTGCTTTAAAGTAACTAGTTTCTTTTTTTTTGTTTAATACCAAAATCCTGCATTATTTTCCGGACAACCCAATATAAAGCTCTGACTCCAAACATTAACTCATAAAATAATCTATCCTATTATTATTATTATTATCGAATTGCTCACGGTCAAAAGATTTTATTGTAGGGTGCGTAAAGCCTTTACGGAAAACTTTTATTTTTAATTATTCGTGAGATGCGGTCTGGTGTGATGTAGGTTTCCGAAAAACATTTTCTTTATCTTTATATGTATTTGTTAAATTTAAACAATGTTTGTAAGCCCCAGGCCCTGAAGATGATCTCAATAAAGATCGAAACGTTGGCACGATAAAGAAAATGTTTTTCGGAAACCTACATCACCCCAGACCGCATCTCACGATTTCCGAATAATCATCGACTAACGGTCACTAATCACCACACATTTTATTTTTCTTCACGCACAACATAATTTCGGAAATATTTGAAGAAAAAAATGTTTACATTTTAAAGAAGGCAATTTTTGAAAATTAATAATTATTTACGAAGGTTTTTTTTTAAGTACGAGGTCATATCAACCCCCGTGGTTTCAGTGTTTTTGAAAAATCGATTTATTAAGTATATTGGGTTCAAAATTTAAGCCGGTGAGATTCGAACCTGAGACCCTTACAGTATTGAATCGCCTTGTCAACGCACTAACCTTTGCCACCATAGCCGTTTAAGAAAGGAATTACAATTAATTTAACTTTATTAGAATTATAAAACGAGTAGCTTACAATCGGATTACAAAAATTGAATAAAACCTTTCGAACATTTTAGTTTGATGTTTGATCAAGCGTAACTCTCACCCCTGCGAATCAAATATCCCAACTGGGTCAACAGTCGATAAAGATTGCCAGATTAAAGCGAAATATACCAGAATTACCGTACAAAAGGCACTGAAGCGGATTGGTTGCCGACTAAACCACCCAATGAGAATTTAGTCGATCTTGCACACCAGTAAAACACAAAAACCTCTGGCCAATCCAGTCAACAATGGTTCGAGCCCTTCCCTTCCATTTCATTAATGAAGCCATTAACTTGATGACAATGAAATAAATCATTTTTTACTGTTAACACTTGTAATTTTTAAACCGTTTTCGGTTTTGATTAATATTGAAAACTAACATGATGTATAAGTTAGTTTGATATTAAATAATCCCGTAAATCGAGGAATAAGGGAAAAGAGAATAGGAGATGGAATACGTATTGGCGAAAACATTCGAAAGAACGGCCGTGGTACGCGTTCATTATCCACCCGTCTGGTTCGTCGACACTGATAAACTGTTCGTCGCTGACATATCATCCGACAATGTTCCTTCGACGAATGCCTTTGCCGAATGCAAATTCATTTTCAGGAGAAAGTACATCAAACCTCAAACAAATTGCAGCAAATTTATAAAACTATTACCAACTAGAAAGAAAGTACTTATGACATCATTTCACTTATTGTAAATTTAATTGACAATCCTTGACGGATCGAGATAAATTGGATATCAAATCCAGTTTCACAAAAGTCCATGCCTGAAAGTTGGACGAGGGCTAATTCCTTCCTTTAACTGGTATCGATTCTTCAAAATAGGTTGAAGACTGCCTTGTTCTTAAAGAGGTTTTGCTCGAGACGGCTCCGTTCAAGCGTTTTATTTGTGTTTGACGCACTTGTTGCGCAAGATTTTCTGAAATGACAGTCGCGAAGGTTTTTTTTCTTAACATGCAAACAGGTAATAAATTTAATATCGACGAATAACCCCAATTATCCAGTCGAAAACGGCTCTCCATTACGCCTTTATAAGTTTTATGGTTTAGGGGAAAAGGTTTGTAATGGAAGAATGGCTTCTATAAATTTATTTATCATTATATATCTTTATTTTAAAATAATAAATATGTGCGGGGGCGTCGGTTGCCGCAACGGTTAAGGCGCTGACACGGAGCTCATCACTGTAAGATAAAGGTCCTGGGTTCGAATCCAACGGCCCTGAATTCTAACCCGACATACTTACAAATGGGATTTTTTTCAAAAATACCGACATTCCGAGATCATCGCCACCCTCTGGGTGTTTTTACTTATTTTTCTGGTCTTTCACGCATATTTTCAGCCTGCGGCCATTTGAGCGTCTCACTCTGTTAACGACTCTTTGCTTTAATGAAAACTTAAGACGATATCTTAAATACTTTCATTTATACCTCAAGTTGTCACCTACAGAATAGATATAGAGCATACAATTTGTACATCACCACAAACATAGAAGTCGGGTTACTTTCACTATCCCAGAATATTCAGTAACTTTCTTTTTTACTATCCAGACATCACACACTCACTCCAGAATACTTGATATTCCTCAGGGCGAGGTAAATCAACCGCTTGGTTTCACGCTAATACATTACGTTCATTATAATAAATTAACATAAATACAACTCAGACAAAATACAAAAACACATATTTACAAATTCCTATTGTAATCCTATCCCCTACTGTCTGGCCCGCCGTCATGCCCAAGACTATTCACATGTCTGAAGATATGCTAAAATATTGCCTACATATGTCAATTCGTCTTCTCCAATTAAAAAAAGGTACTTGAATATCTACACAACTATCCTTGCATAATAGGCACCTACGTGGTCACTTTCCGGTCAAGAGGTACCCGTGAGCTATTCTTCTATGACCTAAGTGCGTCCTCGTCAGTATGGCTATAGGATTAATAACAAATCTTAGAAAACATTTAAAATAGAGCGAATATATAATACATATTTTCTACACAAAAATAATTAAAATCGTAATCTTCAGTTTTAAACATTTATTTTTTTATTTTTTTTATTTGTACATATATAACTAATCTATTAGGTTTCGTGGTCCGATAAATTCTTTTCAATTATTGGTTTTATCTCAACAAAAACCTTAATTAAAGATTATTAATTATATATTCATTGCAAATATATAATTAAACTTAGTAAATAGGGGCGTCGGTGTCCTCGATGGTTTAGGCGTTGACACGATGCTCATCAATGTAAGGAATAGGTCCCGGGTTCGAAACCAGCTGCCCTGAATTCGACACGACATATAATTTTTTTTCAAAATCACCGGAATCCCGAGGGTTCAGTATAACCTTGTAGTTAAAATATCCTCGTAAACACTTAAAACTCCCTCACATCATACTGTAGCTATATTAATGCCTATTCTAATTTGGTTGATCTGTAAGTACTCGATATTCTATTTCAGTCACACCCATGCATACTTCGACTCTCACGCAAATAAATTCATTCATATAAATTTAATTTTATTGTGTACAAACGTTAATTCTTGTTACTAATTACGGTGTTTAGTGGTGCAAATTTGCTTTGCACGCCTATAACCTAAATATTTAATTATATTTTGTCAACAAACCTCTTGTAATGATAGTTGTATCTACACATATAAATAAATACATTAAAAAAGTATTGAAGGAAAGCTATAAAGTTTAATATTTTCAATGTATTTGGTTTCTTTCGAGTGGAAAACATTTGGAACAAAGGCCCGTTAAACAATTTAGATTAGGATAGTTTAGTGCAAGAGTGGAATTTGTAAATACCGTTTGAATGTATTTATTAGCGTGAAAGAAAGGTGGCGGCAAGATTAAGATAATCTTCCGATCTTCAATTTGTAGTTTGGTTAATAAATTAGTGCGAGTGTGAATTGTGAAAATGTGTATAAATATTATATTTATGTATTTTAATTTGCCAAGTGTGGGAGGGTAAAAACAAACAAGTTAACGAATTTCCTATTAGGCGAATTGGAAAGAAACAGTCGTTTAGTTGGGTCATAAGAAGACTTAGAAAAGAATGAAAAAACAATTATAGGTCTAAACTCAGAATACTAGAAATAAAAATATTAGAGGAATGTCTCAAGTATGAAGAAGTGAGAAAGAAGAAAGACTTCGTAATTCGATAATGCCTCTAGTAAATATTGAAGAAGATATATGTTTTGTGTGTTTATGCTACATATATTTTTTTAAATTTCAATTATATGGAAATGATATTTGAAATACCTGAAAATGTATTTATTTGTGTTAGGAAACTGCTAATGAGGTAGTTATCAATACAATACACAATACTTTATTAGAATTGATACAAAAAAACAAAAAAAAACAGAAATACTGATACAAAGTATAATAAGTATGGCTAATAGCCGTCTGCTGAGTTTACTGCTTAAAAGCTTACAAATACAGAAATATTAAAAAATTCGAAGAGAAAATTAACATATAGCAGGTGTATGAATCCTAATAGATGGAAATATGAGAAAAAAGAAAAAAAAAAGAATTAAATAAGAACAAATTACCTTTTGAGAACTGATAGAGTACTAAAAAACAAAGAGTAAAAGTAAAAGTATATGTACAGGGACGACAATTATTGCATATCTGAAAGCCACTCGTATCTCACTCTCCAGGCGTGCCGAGCAAAGAAAATTAGCGGTAAAGGGGATACTTGGTTAGAAAGATATTCCAGTATTTCAGCTCTGGAGATGACTGTCTTTCCCAAGTAAGATACCCGCAATTACGAGAGCAGACTCCAAAAAAGTGATATGAATCTTCCCTGGCGTGGCTGTTACAAAGTGGACAAGTTTCATCTTGAGGATCATTGAAAACCCAGGGTTTGAATTTCAAATATAACAATTCTCCTCTTAGTTTGAATAGCCAACAAGAATCTCTAATATTAAGGTCCTGGGAAAGGCTCGGTTTTTATGACAGTAGGTGTTCATTGAAAAGTTCCTAATACAATTAGGACCTCTCTGTGCTTTTCGCCTTATTCACAGCTTCTTCTCGATGACCTTCGATTATTTTGTAAGGAAGCACTAAAAGGTCCGAGAGATTCTCCCGAACACCGGAGTTTTGCCAGGGGCATGAGTATTTCTGGGCTAGAGAAGCCCATTGATTATACCAGGAGATATTCTTTTTAATTATCTGTAGAGAGATTATTTTAGGCAGTCGATCATCTGGGAGGCTCAGTATCTTTGACATTTATTTTAGGTGGAGGGAAAAGGTATACGAGAATAGAGGAGGCAAACCGGATTCTAGCGTTAGCATGTAATTTGGGGAGAAAGATGGTAAGTTGAAAAGTTTTTTAACAAAAAAACGTTGAAATTTTTCCACAACGAGGAGGTAGTTATCGTACTATGTAATTGAAAAAAAAATTATAATACAAGTGTCTTTTTGATTAAAAAATTAAACATTTGCTAGATGCTGTTTAAGGTAATGTAGCTTTTCATAGTTATGCGATTTACTTATTATAGATGTAAGGCAAGTTGCTTCCTTCATGTTATTTGGCAGTCCATCGCAGAATCCAATATTCTCCTCTTCAGGCCGGCTCCACTTTTTTGGTGAATATTAAGCGAGGAGCTCGAAGGGGAAAATTCCATTAATTGTATCCTTCGAACAACATGTCATGAGATTGGGTCTCAGTCGTCGGGCTTTTTTATTTCCATTTAGAATGTCCCACCCACAAGGCACAAAATTAATCAAGCCTCATAATTCTACTTTTAGGCAGCAGAAAATGTTCAAAAACAATCTACATATCATGATCGTATCGTCGTTCCTAGTGATATAGATTAATTATCTAACATGTTTAAAAGAAAATACTTGCCGATAGAAATTGTGCGTTTGGTTTTGATAGCAGTGCCTACGAACTCAGTACAATGGCACTTACAATTTTTCGTACTAACTTTTATTTCTCTTCGATTAAAAGTAATTCTAATTATGCAAATGCTATTATCCCGATTTATTGAGTGATTGTTGGTGCTTGTCCTTAATACGGAAAACAACATTACGACCAGGTAACCACGAAGAAAACGCCAAAAAAAGTCTTCTGTGTTTATAAACGATTACCAGTTCCAAAAATGTATTTATTTTTTTAATGAAGTTATTCATTTATTTTCTACATGAACCACTACTGTATTACATATAATAAGATGCATTTACATTATATTTATACATTATCTTTTTTATTAAATTAAATTGAAATTGATTATATTATATATTGTTCATTTCTTGTAAGTTAAAATTTTAACAAATTGTTCAAACCCTTATATTGTTTTCACTGAGGAGGTTTATTCGAGGCCACGGCCAGTCCGAGCCATTCAGCAGGTGGTGTCGTAACAAATTTGATCTCTGCATCCAGCATAGGGCAGTGGAACAAGAGATGATCCACAACATCCTGAATCTGATTGCGGCAAACGCGCGCCGGTGGTGTTGTCACTCCAATCCTATGCAAGTATTTCATGTTAGGCCCATGTTCAGTGAGTTTCCGTAAACTTTGACGTTGTATCGAGGGTCAATCCGCTCCTGTCTTGTACCTTTTCAAAAAAATTTCTCGTCTCCTCCCCTTTGGTTGAGCTCTCATCATGCAAGTTCGAAAAGGCATTTTATTTTTCCAAAAATTGATAAAGGTTCCACAATCATCTGACAGCTCAAAGAATAACGCGGGGGCGTAGATAGTTAGGACGTTTGTAGAGGTTCCGGTTTTCGAACGCAGGCCCGCTGAATATATCAAAATACTTACATAGTGTTATTTACAAAACACCAACATTCCGCGAGTTGATATGACCTCTGCTGTTGCAAACCCGGTTTAAAAAAGAAGTCAATGACAATGTGAGAAGTTTGGCTTTGAGGTCTTCGCCGCTCTCTGCGTGTTTTTACTTATTTTTTCTTGGCTTCCATGCATATTTTTCAGTAAGCGGACATTTGAGCGTCTCACTCTGTTACTGACTCTGCTTTTATGTGAAAACTTAAGTCGATATGTCTGCTGGACATTGAATGTAAATTAATTTAATTCACGAACTGCCGATTAACTTGAGAGATCTGTGTTGGCTATTTAAAATGAGGGGTGAATTACTTTACCTAAATTTCACTCCATGGGTTGTAAGTACGGTTGAGCCATGTTCATTGTGTAATTTAGGTGCAAGAGAGGATATGGTAAATTTTTTTTGGCCATATGTCCTCTGTTAGGAGAATGCGTTGTTCTTTAACAAAACAAACTGAAAAGAAACGCTAAATACTCCAGAAAGTTTGAATCTTGTAAATTATGTCCGCTACACTTGGCTTTACGGATATTATTTGGTTAATGAAGTTTATTAATTTTTATGATTATAATGAAGTAACATTCTCGCTATATATGGTTTTAGTTTAACTTTTTTTCTCATTTCAGCCCCGAGCGCATGCGAAATATTGCAACACACATTAAATACGCATTCACACAAATAAAAACATTCGCACCATTAACTTGCATATAATAACAAACTAATCTAAATGGGGTCGATGGGTACTTTTATAAATATTCCGCCATCGACCCAAGTCACGTACACAGCTCGAGGGGCGATGGGAATGCTATTCCATCAGCCCCTCCCCATTCACTCTAATAAATACATTCACTCATACAAAACACAGAAACACAAAACACATATCTTAACGGCTAGATACAATATAAAATGAACAATTCCTCTAAAAAGCAGAACAGGGGACTGTGAAACTCGCTACCGTGTTCGAGAACCATTTTTAAATCCGGCGGCATGTCTACGCGCTCTCTGTAAGGAGCCAAAGCATGAAACGCCTCTATTATGTGGGACACAACGAGCAACCTTTTTCTGCATAAGTGGAACCTGCGTATATCTAATTTAAGTTTAACTTATTGTTCAATAATTGAATGCAATTCAATTCAGAATAATTTAATTTGTAATAAACGTAAGATTATAATATAATTCTTGTTTGTATATAATATAGCGTTGTCACTATCTTTACGTTAGTTTTCTTCTGTATTATTTTTATTAATTATTATTACTATATTAAAACTATGTATCACCCTCCGGCCAAGCCTTATATGCTTTTATATAGCTTCATTTTTTTAGGACGTAAATGCGTAATTATTTAAATGCTTAAATAAAGCATATTATTATTATGAGATGTTGGAGGACCCAATTATATCTCTGTATGATATAGTTTTCTTTCTGACAATCTTTGGTATAATCTTCTTTGTTCTTTTGTTATATCCGATAAGAGATTATACGATGCAAATCTTCATATGTCACAGTTAGACAATTTTTTTAAATTTTAATAATACATTGCATATTCCATGATCGAGCGGGGTCGAGTTATTGTCATGCATATTTTTTGGGTGTTGTTTAACCTTACAAAACCATGATGGTCGAGCTACCAGCGGGAAGGGGTTTTCATATGTCACTTGTTATTATTGCAATATACATACTGCCAATCGATTTGCTGTTGCTTATTGAATATTGAAAAATGGCAAAAAGGAGGGAAAATTCAAAAGGTGCGGTTGAGATGGGAAGTTGATGTCCGAGTGGATCGAGGTCACGATAGCTCAAGCCGAAAATCGTGGGTTCGAATCCCGCTCGTGCCATTGACTTTTTTATCTCAACTAAAAACTTTGATTAATTGTAATTTATTGAATATTGCATTTACCTGTTTCATTGGTGCATGATTATGTTTGTCTCTTTCTGTTGACCAAGAAGCTCCTTTTAGTGACTAACCTTGCGGTGTTAAATTTTAGATACTAGGTGTAATCACTATCAGCTTATTTAGACCAGCGGATCGAGTATTTAATGCAGAAGGAAGATTGTTAGAGTGGAGATATCTGCTTCTAAGGCAACACTCTAAGAAAGACCAAACAGGTCGAAAATTGCTGTCGCAATTGTTATCAACAAGCAAACATTAAAAATTTGTTTTCCTGCAGCATAAGGGCAACGGAATAAAAGAAAAGTGGATGGTAGAGTAATGAGAGAATTTTTATAAAGTAAAACAAATTATCTTTTTCGAAACGATACACGTGTTTTCTGCCAAGTGTATATAAATTATCTCTGCAAAGTCTGCCACCTCTACCCTTGAAACTTTAACCTTTATGATAAATGACGTAAGGGTTAGAATGTATGAAATGACATAGTATGAAATATGCAATTTGGTTTAAAGAATATGAAAAAAATAGTATGGAGTAGCCAAACTTAATTTGTCTTATTCAAAAATCAACAAGAAATTGAGTTGTAAAAGTGTCTTTCCTAATTTTTAAATGGAAAATAAGGTACTAATTGTAAAGAATTATCTCAAGTACTTACATTTACTTTAGATATATAAATTATTATAAATGTAGATGGATTAGGAATACTAAAAGCGTGTTGCATGAGCATCTTTAGATTTTAATTCTGTACAAAAATAAGATCTAAGATAAAAAACGTAAATAATAATAATATATTTTTCTTGATTATGAATATCTGTACGAAAAATAATTGGACCAATATTGCCTATTATTAATTAAGAAAAATACATATATGCATGTATTTATTAGCGTGAGTGGTTAAGTATGAGTGGACAGGTCTGCCGAGGAATAACAAGTACACCGCAAACTTCTCAAAAATTAGTTTAGTTAGGTTAAGGAATTAGTTAAGGTTAAGTGGAGTGTGATAGGATGGGAAACGCTGGGCAATAAAAATTCACGGCGTCTTGCCATTTGTAATTGTAAATACGGCACGAAATGTTACTCAGAATGAACGTATTTATTGGCGTGAATGACGAGTGGTTGGCGAGGTGACGCTCACCTAGCGGACTACCAGTTAGTTATACGGGTGGGTACTCTGGGTCATTTGTACTCCGAGACCTGCCCTAAATGTAGGTTAGGTAGAAATGTAGGTCTTACAATAGCATGAGTGTGTATGTTTGTATGTATTATGTGTTGTAGGAATATTGCGTGTGAAGGGTAGATAAATAAGCATAACAACATATTACTAATAAACATATGGATCGTCTAGCAACCAAAGTTATATAACAGAAAAGTGATGAAAAATGCAGAAAAGAATACATATCTTCGCGATTATAAAATAACGTGAGAAGGACAAATATGAGGGGAGCCGGCAATGACCATTTTAGTTACCCACCAAAAAAAAAAAAAAATAATAATAATATTTTTTTTGGTTACCTAAAATATTTCGTATTATGTCATTATATAACTGATAGATGTGTGATAAATTATTTAATATATAGTTAAGCTAATTGAACAATTCTGAACGTAATGCACTTATGAAATAGTGAACGTTCTTCAACATTTTATAGTGTACTAAGCTTCGGATGTAAAAATTTCTTTCAGAAAAAAATTAATTCAAGATCATGCCAGCATAAAAACTATGCTATTTTGATATTGAAATTAGTGAAACAGAATTGAGCAAAAAAAGAATACAGATTTGATTTTAACAGACCATCAATTTGAGATAACAGCATAAAGCGTTTTACATAATATAATTTATACAACGAAAAGCGTCAATAAATCATGGAGGAAGTTGGGGGGGAAAAGGACAAAGCTTTAGGTAACCGACCTTCTTACATTATTCTGGCTTCTGATTATTACGCAACGGCCCGATGATCCAGTGGGCCTGTGGAAGAAGGACAGATGGACGGCTGCAGATGTTTTCCATGACTCCTATTAAACGTCACTCCGTAAGAATCCTTATGCAATTTCAAAATTTCTGTTGTTCATGTGGTGCAATTTTCTTTGACCGGCAACTAGAAGAATGTTAGTAAGAATATTTGTAGTTCGTTGGCTGAAACCGTTTACTGGCCGTGAGCTCATCCACCAAAAATGTGCTGTTTACAAAAATTGAGTTCACTAGCCTAGGGGCGGACATCAACTGAGAAGTGTTACTTAGATGAAAGTGAACATCGGAAAATATTTCGGCTTTTTGCAAATTTCCCAATAGTTTATATTGGTATCATAGTGTTTCCTTATTATAACATTTCCTATATTTAGGATAACATTTTTGTTTTTTAAAGTGCTACACTTTTCTTATACCAGTCAGTTTCTTAATTACAAACATGCAAATCCAATTTTATTTTTCAAAATAACATTTCACAGTCAGCATATGGTGTATTTATCTCACTTTTCTTAAAATATTTATTTTTTTAAACTAATCTTTTATTATTTGGAGATCGTGAGGTGCGGTCTGGTGTGACGTAGGTTTTACAAAAACATTTTCTTTATCGTGCCAACGTTTCGATCTTTATTGAGATCATCTTCAGGGCCTGGGATTTATAAACATTGGTTACATTTTACAAATACATACATGTAGGATGTGTAAAAAAAAGAATTATACAATGCTAGAAAATTTTGGACTAAAAAAAAAGTTTTTAAATCTAAAATTTTCTAGCATCGTATAAATTCTTTTTTTCACATCCTACATGTATTTGCAAAATTAAAACAATGTTTATAAATCCCAGGCCCTGATGATGATCTCAATGAAGATCGAAACGTTGGCACGATAAAGAAAATGTTTTTCTAAAACCTACGCCACACCAGACCGTACCTCACGACCTCCAAATAATCATTGGCTAACGGTCGCTAAACACCGCACAAATCTTTTATGTTAGTGATGATGGGTACTAGGAAGGTCGGGCTTTTGTTGGTAGGCCCTCTGGTTAATTTGTACCTCTTTAATTACAGAATTGGAACCAAAAAGACAAAAATGATAAGTACCTAACCTATAGCGGCGGTACATACAATAACCTTATGGTCAAACAAACGCTCACCAAGACTGACAAACTCACTGCAATTCGAAAGGGCTAGACTCAGAGGAGTGACAGGACTATTTACCGGTCACTAGCTGAGAAAACATCTACACAACATGGACACATTCAATAACGAGCCCATCTATAGATTAATCAATGAGGTGGAAGAAACAGCCTCCCGTAAAATCTTCGAATGCGAAGCAACCACTCGATGGAGGCATGACCTTGGATATAAAGAATATTAACGGAAAGGACAGTCAATGAAGTATTTCTTAAAAGAAGGATAGAATCGACAACTGAACTAAGGAAATAGGAAATCTGTTGGTTTTTGTTTTCCCAAAAATTGATTCAGGACTTATATATGACCTTGTAGGTCCTCCAACGGTCAGTGTGTCTGGTTTTTCGTTATCCAAGTTCCCGGTACCCAAGATATTATCAGGTTATCGTGTTTCCCCAGGTTTTGAAGATGTTGGGTGCATTCACTGATTTTTGATATTTTTTACATGCTAAGGATTTAATTCCAGCTTGTCTATCCGATCTTATGAGAGTATACCCTCTTTTAAAAATTTCTAAGGCACAAGCATTGGTGGCATATTCAGCTTGAAAAACCCTAATGAGTCTCATTGCTCATGTTTTGGGCTTGTAAAAAAAAAGCCTGATCCGATTCCTTCGTGCGTTTTGGAGCCATCTGTATATTATATCGTTGTATCTGATGTTCTCTTGAATTATTTTTTTCCTTTGTAATATATTAAGACTTTATAGGTTGTTGTAAAGAGTGTTACCGGCATCAGCCAGTTCTCATTTCAAAGACTAAAATTGTCTCTGATTTTATTGATTATTGTTGTGTGCCCGAAGTGTTAACTTTCACGCAGTATAATTGTTTCTGAGTCTAAATGACCTTTTCCTGCCTTCTTCTTGTACAAATGTTTCCGGTGGAAGTAGGTTTAGCAGGATTCATATCAGTTTTCAAAGTTTACATTTAATATATGTATTTATTTTTTGTACCTTAAAACCCGCAGTACTCACTACAAACCTATAGATAGGAGATGTACAAGGAAACCTACTACATAACATATTCCACTTCGATGACTAACTAAACTAAAAATTTATTGTGCGAAAAAATCATATGTAACGTACGTTGAGATTACTTGATGTCTTTTAACTGTGACTTAATGGCTCCACGGGTTGTGCGTTTTATGACAGCCTGAACAAGTATCACGAGGAACATCTACTTCCGAATCTGGTTAGCTCTTATACAGCAGAAGGTATAGCCATACTGAAAGCGCTGGAATACGCCGCGAGGATACCAAATAAAAAAATTGGGATTATGACGGACAGTCTCAGCACGATATGCCAGCTACGCACTTTCAATTTTCATAATAAGTATGAATACATTTTAATCGAAAGTGTCAGGTTAACCTTCAAATTAAAGAATCAAGGCAAAAACATTGTAATATGCTGGATAAAAGGGCATGCAGGTATAGAACATAATGAAAGAGTCGACCAGCCAAGGAGGCTACCATTAAAGGTTCTCCCACGTCTGTGCAGCTAACCGTCGGAGACGTGACAAACAATATCAAAAGAGACGTGTGCAGAAAGTGGCAAATTTGGCACAGCAGGGAATTTCTACAGGTCATTATTCCCAACATTACAAAAGAAGCCGTGGTTTCAAGAAATAGAGAGAGGAAAAGCTTTCTTCTCAGCAATTGCACGACTCCGAACTGGCCATGGCATCTGCGGCTCATATTTATACACGATTAACTGTAGAACATCGCCAAACTGCGCAACGTGCGATGTAGAAGAGAGCCTTGAACATATGTTACTACAATGCACCGAATATGAGGCACAGCGAGAACAATTTCAGAAAAATTGGACGCTCTGGGGCAAGTGAAAAGGCCACTGAACTTAAGCTCGCTGCTGGCAGAGGGTGATACGGAGGTCTATGACGCCTTGTTCAAATACTTCAAGAATTGTGATATTAATGTTTAAGTTGTTGTTGTTTATCCTATTATTTATATATTTACAAGCCTATTTATTTATTTATTCATCTAGTTATTCCTTTACATAGATAGTTACTTTGATTCTTATTCACTGGTACCTGAATCTGGCTGAATATCCCTGATAAAGCAAAAAAATAAAAAACTGTGACCCCTTCTATGAAATAAATTTGTAAATGTTTCTATGGTCTATTTAGATCTAATGACCGTTCACGCCAAAAAATCCTCGATTTTGTTAGAACATCACCAAAAAACGATCGGAAGGTTAAGGAAACATTGGCTCCTCGCCAGGACAATCATCCCTTTTCGCAAGTTTTTTAACTGAGGAACAGTGACAGGCTCAATAATTCTAAATGTCGTGTTTGTACAGTGTGAAACTGACTCTTCTTCATGCCGAGGAGAGAGAAAATCAATAGAGCGAAGATTTAGCAATACAGAATATAATACTGGCTTTTTTATCAGTATTTGTGTTCATGAATTAAAATCAATAGTAATTTAAAATTTACTGTAATTTTTATATCAATTTAAATTACTCGTATACTTTGTATACACTCAAGAGGTTGATGCACCTTCAGAACACTAGTGACCCTATTCTGGCACCTGAGGGATGTTTTTATGACGCTATAAGAAATACGGAGGATCCTTTATAATACGTTCTAACGATGTCCCACTACAGGGTTGTAACTGGGTCGGAAGGTGAACAGACCCCATTTCAATTTTAATGGGGGTGTTAATTTTTTCTTTGTTTTGAGCGGCGTATCGGGTTACAAAAATTGACGACCCCTGTTCCAGCCGGTTATTTCGAAAAGCTTTTATTACTGTCTTTGATGGAAAAGGCATCTCATAAACTTCTAACAAGGTTGCAGGTGATTTTAAAATGACTCCCGGAGAAAGGCCGAAAGAAATTAAATTTTTTTTGTGTCCCATTTACACGACCCACACAGCCAGGCTCGGTGTGAACAAATATTTTTTTTTTAACCATTTTCTTTCAATTATATTATTTCAATTGTTTTCTTATATGGCAATCTTTTATTGTGCGCGTTAATTACGGGAGTACGACGCGAACCCGCTTCTAGTTTTAAACTTCGGATCATTGTTTTACGGAAGCGGAAAAAAGCACGACTCCGTGGATAATCGACTGTGGAAATACCGAGAAGATATATCTGGCATTAATCAGATTTTCGACCGACAAGGCTCCCGAGCGAAAATAAACTGAAACCGGGTTAAAAGATCGATGGTCTTTCCAGCCATTGTAATTTTAGGGTCAGAATTAGAAACTGGGAAAAGTCTTTTACGGGCATTAGCGTGACACTACCCAGTTTAGCTCCGTTTATCGGCTTGCTCTACTCAACACTACTTTAGATCCAATTGGTTCATCAGTACATTTTACAGGACTGTTTGCATTAGCCTCTCTCACATGGGTATTCTATCTTTTTAACCTTTTTACAGTTAGTTGTTTTCAACGTTCCGGATTTCAAGTTTATAGCTCATCATCAGGTTGAATGAGTTCTACAACCACGTCTCTCGATATAAATTGCAAGACTGAACCCGCCGATCCCCCGGCCAACGCGGCATTCCAATGAGGATCTGGTTTTTAATGCCGCTCAATTATCAACATGCGAAAATCGGGTATTATAACGCAATTAAAAATGTTACTAAATGAGTTATAAAGTGTGACTTTTTTTATTTTTTTCCATTTGTCATTAATTTATAAAATTAAAAAACTTATACCTTAATAATAGATTAGTAAATTAATGATAAAATTAATAAAGATTAAATTAATTAATTTTATTTTGTGTGGTGATTAGTGACTGTTAGTCAATAATTATTCAGAAATCGTAAGATGCGGTCTGGTGTGATGTAGGTTTCAGAAAAACATTTTCATTGCCATGCCAACGTTTCGATCTTTATTGAGATCATCTTCAGGGCCTGGGATTTACAAACATTGTTTAAATTTAACAATCCTACATTTATTTGTTAAATTTAAACAATGTTTGTAAATCCCAGGCCCTGAAGATGATCTCAACAAAGATCGAAACGTTGGCACGATAAATAAAATGTTTTTCTAAATCCTACATCACACCAGACCGCATCTCACGATTTCTGAATAATTAATTTTATTATTTCGTACGCCTAATAGTATTTAGGTATATATTTAAAATAGGAGTTAAATTAAAATCCATTATATTATTAATTCATTTATCTCTATGTTCAATTTTACATTTTTTAATTTCAAATTCTCAAACCAATAGTTCCCTCCCTTTGTTGAATCTATGTAACACTTTTTTCCCCCGCAACAGCAGAGTTTATATCAACCCTCGGGGTGCCGGTGTTTTTGAAAATAGCCCATTTGTAAGTATGTCGGGCTCGAATGCAGGGCCGCTGGATTCGAACCGGGGACCTTTAACTTACAGCGATAAGCGCCGTGTCAACGCCTAAACTGTTGCGGCCAACGACGTCCCTTTGTAACACTGTTGCGTTTAAATTTATACTGAAATTGTGTTTTGTATCTTTTAGATGGTCCTTAAATTCCGAAAATTTGTTCGATTTAGGCATGTGTTCTTTAACTGTCGTTTATATTTCTCTACCGCTTCGTCCTATATATTTAACGTCGCAATGATTACAATTAAGTTGGTAAGCCCCGCTTGTTGCCAAGTTGTCAACCTTGTTTTTAGGTTTTGAGAGGATGTTTGTAAGTGCAAACGTACTTCTAAAAACTATTCTAAAACCTTCTTTTTTAAGAATTTTATCTATTTTTCTCGATGGTTAACCAATGTATGGCAAAGAACAGAAAGTTAATGATTCATTTATGGTGGGGTGGCTGAGTCCTATTGTTGCTTCTTTTAAAGTTAATTTTTTTTATTCTTTTAACTAGCACCAATAAATATTTCTTGATATCCATTGTTTTTTTTAGAAAAGTTTTATTATTTTGTAATTCTCTTTTATAGTTAGCAGGTGGTAATGGGGGTTTTAACTTATGATCTATGAGCCAAAAGAAACCAGCAGATTTTTGGTTCCATGCGTGATATGAATCCGCTGGTATCATAGTGTCTGTAATTTTCTACATACGACTATTTCAATTAGGTTGTTTAATATGGACAATTTTAGGTTTAAAAAGTTTAAACAACCTTCTTTATTAATTTCCAATGTAAAATTTATATTACGGTGTAAAGAATTATTTAGTTTGAGGAATTCTTTGAGATCCTCTAATGTTTCCGACCAAATACATAAAATATCGTCGTTTGATATATATTGGTATAACGTCTGTGTATTCTATGGTTTGGTTGTCTGAGAAGTGGAACACAAATTATATATATTATTTATATAATTATATTTTTCCGTAGCAATAACCTGTGGTTTGGCCGTTTCCGATCATTTTGGTTCGTCATATTCCGTGTTTCGTTTGGAAGAAGAACAAGTTACCCGGTCTTCCCTTTATAAAGGCCTGTATTTTAAATGCATCGCCATTGTCGGACATCTTTTTATTTCCTCTTTTTTTAATATAATTTCGAAATTATTTACGACAAATTTACATAATTTCATATAGGGTGGTTTTATTTTAACACTACACGATTGTAAACAAATATGTAGACCTTTTGGACGACAACCTTCTGAAGTATCTCAAAAGTTGAACAAAAAAATTATTTTCCTCTCGCGTAGGGGAATTTAATTTTGAATAGAATAGTAACAGTAAATAGTAGAAAATAGAACTTTTTGAAATCAAATTTAATAAAATCAAATTATATGTAAATGCAGTAGTCTTTTCTTTTATTTGTTTATCCAATTAATTAAAAATACACACACGCAAATATACATATGCTTACATATATTTTGTTTGATATATTTTAGACCATCGACTGAGGAAGGCATGAAGCCTAAATCCTTTGACTGACCACAAAAGCGTGGATAATCAGATGGGAAATCTCCAACCTAGAGTTTCATTACCTATTAGAGCTCAAGAGGAAATCTCTAAACAAAATTTTTTCTAAGAAAAATATCTTGTTTTCAATTTACATATTTCACCGATATAAGTTGCATTGCGTTTCTTTTTTGTTCTTATATTGAATGATACAATACATATATTTAAATGAAAATCTAGCATTCTGGAATGACCCTCAAAACATGCGTTTCGCCCCTGCACATGCAGGGAAAAGATCAACGAAGCTATAAATAAACTCACAGCACTTCACTGTACCTCATAAAATTAAGCTACCGAGCAAACAAAAGGTGTTGTGTTAAAAGCACTTTCAAAAATTGTTTGTACGGCTACACGAATCGGAATTGACCGCATTATTATGAACGAACTGTTTATTCGTTGGCACGTTTTATTTGGCACAAGTTTCTATTGCCAAGGGCGTTATCCAAGGCTATTTATTTGCATTAAACGTGCCTAGTAACTACATTTCATATTCAATAATGGAGTTGTATATCTTTGAAGTGCATGATGCATGTGGAATGCAGTCAACTAGTTCTTGTATCATAACATTAAGTATTATATGAATAACACATAATAAAAGTAACATGATTAAAAGTTAAAAAACATATAATTTTACAAAACGAAATACACGGGCTCATTTTTTACACTCAATCCACCTAATAATAATAATATTTAAAAATAACTTCATGATAGAATGTTTAAGAACTGCGATGGAGGATAGAAAATGCTTTTCAATCCATATCTCCTGATTCTATCGCTCTGAGCTGAGGTTAAAAAGAGCAAAACTTTGCATCTTTACGCAAGACGTTCGAACATGAAATGTGATTAACAAACTGCAACCCAAATGACTGTTTTTTCAAACTTGGTCATTTTTTGACCAATTTAAAATCCGATTGCACCATTGTATTCAGCGTAAAAATCCTTTAAAATGATCTGTCAAGATGCATAGCGTCGTATTTGAAATTTTGAAGTTGAACTCGGCCTGAGGTCCCCGTTTTAAAGCATTATCAAAAATAAAAACAACAAAACAATACCATTTTTAGATAAACTTGTAATAAAACAACCAGATGGGACATTCATCACAGATTGGAATCAAAAACCAAGAAGCACAGATCTCTACCTCAACTTTACATCACACCATCCCCTTCATACAATAATAAACACGGCCAAACGATTAATTCGCAGAATTATTACCCTTAGCCATGAATTTTTTGATCACAAGATAAAGATATAAAATACCCTACATAACCGTATAATTTACGTATGTTATAATGTACGTCCCCGTATAATTTTTCTCCAAAAAAAGGTTAAAATTTGAAACTAAACTAAAAAATATTAATGTCGTATGTTTTGTTTTTTTGATAGCTTTGGTTCAAGAGAAATTTAGCCGGGTCATCTAAAGGACACCCTGTAGATCCCAGTTTTTCCTCTTCCTTCGCAAACAATGGATTGTTTTATTGGTGTTTAGTTCACCATACATTGTTTTTTGTTTTGTTATTCCCGCCAGACAAACTGGAAAAAGGGGGGTAACGTAACGCCACACTTTTCGGTCATGCTGAACAGTATAAGCGTTTCGCCGTGTAACTTTCATTTTTCTACAAATTAAATTGCCAGAATACAAATTACAACTTTTTACTTGTAAACTATTAAATTTTATTTGCAATCTTTCATTTGGATGTATTACTTCAAAAATTATACTAATTGTAAACATGGGATATGTTTTGTTTCATGAACATAAATGCTGATGACAGTCAACTGTTCTTTCCGACAACAAAGTTATTTCCATTAGACTGAGATTTCCTGCTTAACTAAAACAAGGTTCTTATAAAAGTTTTTTCCTCTCCGGCCATCCTATTTCGATTCTGGTCACGTAAAATAAACCGTTTCAGTGCCATTACTTAGGCGTGAAAGCCCAGGGAAAGAGCCGTTTCTCGGGGTCGGTTTTATATCCTACTGGCTCTTTTCCTCAAATTGATAACTACATAAAATCCTCGACCCAGAATGGAAGGAAATCCCCGTGTTTATATATCGGTTGCGTCGTTTCACGATCGAAAGGTCGTCGCCCTCTCTAGGTCCGTATTGAAAAATAGTGGCACCAGTGTGCCACTAGGACCCTGTTTACTTTCAGTCCAGATCTAATAATCTATCCCCGCTCCCTGTTGAAATATGTATCCCCGAAAAACGTATCCGAGGACGATTTTAAATAAGAGGCTGCGAACAAAAAAATATCGTTTCCTGGGTAAAAACATTCGTATCTATCAAATCTATTAATTTGATTTATCCACCATACCTCCTCACGATTAAATTTGTCTAGAAAATTCAAAGGTAGATACAGACTATAATAACTAAATCGGACGACGATATTTTTTTTTTTACAATTAACTGCTAATTTAGTAACATCAATTTTACTATTTAAACGAATTACAAATATTAAGTAGCAACCATAAAGATGGGTGAATACATTGTGTATTATCTTCAAAAGATACTTTACTCTAACTCACAGTTTGAACGGATTATAATTAATTTAATCCATGGATTATAATTAATACATTATAGCATTTTCTAGTCAAATGAAACTTTTTTTCAAACAAATGACCCCTTTTCCCAAGGAAATTGAAACCTTTTTTTCAAGCAAATGAAACCTTCTTCCAAGCAATTGAAACATTTTTCCAAGCAAAATACTCACCGCCATACTCACGTTGTTAAACCCGGTTGGACATGCCTTTACAAAAATTAAAGCAAGTGCGAGAAGTATGATAACTGATTCGACCAACATCGCGAGTGATCTTGCAGAGATCATCAGCTGCAATGTCGACTCAGTTGCAAGTACTGACTCCACCAATTACGTTTTTTAGTTAATGTTAAATCTAGGTTTTAGGTTTCATTTGCTTGAAAAAAGGTTTCATTTGCTTGAAAAATGGTTTCATTTGATTGAAAAAAGTTTCATTTGATTGAAAAAAAGTTTCATTTGATTGAAAAAATGTTTCATTTGATTAAAAAAGGCTTCATTTGCTTGAACAATGGTTTCATTTCTTGAAAAAAGTTTCAATTGTTCAAGAAGAGGTTTCATTTGCTTGAAAAAAGTTTCAATTGTTTGAAAAAAGGTTTCATTTGCTTGATAAATGGTTTCATTTTTTGAAAAAAATTTCAATGATTGAAAAGAGTTTCATTTGCTTGAAAAATGGTTTCATCTTTTGAAAAAAGTTTCAATTGTTTGAAAAAAGGTTTCATTTGCTTGATAAATGGTAGTCGTTTGTTCTCCCAGAAATTTCCCAATCGCTTCCGGGTTGACAAAAAATTCGCGTTGTTCACAAGAGGAGTGGATCCGTCCTATCTCGAAACTGGCCATTTTGATGAAAATCTAAAAGTTTCGTTGAATTTTCTCAAAAATCCGTGTCTTTACGTAGTTGTTGACAATCTGTGCCAAAACTTTGTTATTCTTTGACCAATTTAAAATCTGATTGCCCAATCATTTTCAGGGTACAAAAAGTTTTTAAAACATTGGTTAAAAAACGTATACGTTCTGATTTAAAATTTCAAGGTTGTAGTGACTCTGAATTACCTTGTCAACAAATATTTAAAAAAGGGGGTAAAATTTAAAACTAGATTAAAAAATTATTAAATACGTATTTTTTGTTTTTCGATAATGTTATCTGTTCATGCTTATCAAATTCTGCCCGGCCATCTAAAACGGATACCCTGTGTATATAATTTTGAATGTATGTTCTAAATGAAATTGAAAGTGGTACATCATACATCATACAGATGTTTACATGCCGGAAGTTCAGGAGTTTTAGATATAATAATGTGTCTATATAAATACAGGTATATAAAAACCGGGGTATATATAAATATACATGTTTTGGTTACGTAAATTACTAACTTTCAGACAATTATATTTGAGTGAAAAGAAAGGTATAAATAGCTGAAAGGGAAAGAATGGGGAATGTTTTGAAGGTGATGTAACTTTACATTATATCATCGTTATAAAACGAAGCCATTGCGGCTTTTAGTAGTGGCTGACCTAGAAAACTCAAACATTGTCGCCACCCCTTGAAACTTGACTTTTCTTCGTAATAATAATAATCTTTCTTTAGATTTTTAAAATAAAGGGTATTACCGAATCGTTTGTATAATTGAACCTTTTGGCCGGTTTAAAGAATCGGCTTAAACGTCGATGGGTTTCCGCTCCCTCTAAGCTTATCAAAGTATCGAGTACTTTGGCACAACTCTGCCAACACCTGTTACGTTATTTCTAAAGAGGAATGCAAACGGTCTAAATATACAGACGCGACTTCCTGATTGCTTAAACACTTCTGCATGAACTCATGATATTCAAGAACTTTTTTGCCCGCTTATAATATAAAACACGGTAGTAGACTACTTGCTATATATATTTTATCTAAAAACTTTGTAGACGATCCAAAAAAAGATTTTAAAGTTGTGATGACCAGTCAATCGGCCAATTGTCAGTTTTACCACGGGCTCTATGTCCAGTTGAAATTCGAATAATTCAGCGACTTCTGCGATAAAAACATTTTCCTATTCGAAAAGGCCAAGAAAGTTAGGATATTCATTGTCAAATCAATCCAGCATAAGAAATTAAGGAATAAATTGTCTATTACGGTCATCTTCATTTGGTAAAATCCGTTGAAAGCAGTATGAGCTCATTCTCATACGAATAACCATTTAAACGCAGTTTATTCATTAATTTCTTTTTAATAAATTTTTTATTATGTTAAGTTAATTTTACAATCGTGTTAATCAATTCATTTATTTATTGTCCAGTAAAGCTTGAAATATGCCGAGGATTTTTTTTAGTTCCATTTTAGTATTTATTTTCTTCAAGAGTCAGTCTAAATCATAAGTAATTTTGTTGTGCTCAGGATACTTTTGGAAACCAAGGTTTATTTGCAGTTGAAAGTTTTTTAAATATGAACTAAAAAACTGCCTGCCCAAAGAAAGTCAAAGACTTGAGCATGTTGGTAGGACTCACAAGAATAGAAGAAGAAAAACACATAATAATGACATCATTAAATTTATCCCTAACCATGCATTATACATTCAATTAAAAACAAGAAAGTATTAAAAAACCAACCTGAAAAACATAATAACTTATTACAATTTTTTATGTATAAACTTTAACATCGATTTATTACTTAATTGAATATAAAAGTTTAAAAACTTTTAAAAAACCAATCTATGGTTTACTTATGGTTGTATGGTTACTTATGCTTTTATAATTGATCTTATTACATAACAAAATTCTTTATGTCTAATTTAAAGAAAAATTGTAATATATAGTAGTCAACTTTAAGCATTAAAAAATTAAAGTAAAATCTAGTCAAAGTTTTTTAATATAATTTTTTCTAAATAATTTAATACATTTACTTATTTTTTTAAGGCAACCTGCCCCATCCCAAACAACAATACCGTAAAAAATAATGAATTAAGCGAGAGCATAATAAATGCATTTTAATGCAGAAACAATCAAAATATATTCTCTTTAGATTATCTATATTCTCAGTATGAATGTTGAAAGTTAAATTTTCATTACAAAAAAATACTGAAATATTTTAAGTTATTAAAAGGTTTATTAGAACAGGACTGGAAGTAAATTTTTAAGCATTTTAATTGCTCATTGTTTCTAAACGAAAAACTCATAAAGATCGGTTTTGCTGGTACTTACTTACACCTACATATACAGTTTAAACCACAGCGGCTACGTTGAGAGGCAAAAAAGTGGCCACCCTCGACTTTTTTTGAACAAAATACTTGCAAGCTTTATAATTGCTGTTTTGTTGGTCACTAGGTATTTAAAAAAATAAGATATAGCTAAATAAAAAGATTAAATAAACAATTAAACAGAGTAAAATAATTTTGCCTAAAATGTTGCTATGGAAATAATGAAGTAAATGTTCAATTAAGAACGGAGTATTCCTCCATTTCCGTTGATCACCACTTGCATTCGATGTGGCATCGATTTTACGAGGTTTTTAATGTAGTGCTGTGGACTATTTTCATGCTCCTCCACCAGGTCCTGCAAATTCTCTAGCATCCCTAGGCGACAATCCTCTCAGGACTACATGCTGGGCACTCCAAGATCTGACAAACACATCTTCAATGTATCGCGCAGGGTTGGAGAACCCCCGATGAACATCAACCTTCCATAGAAATGCTTGCCCAAACCATAACAGCACCACCTCCATAGCTCTTCTCCGGAGTGAAAATGTTGCGGGGTTCTTGCAGGGCATCACTCTCCTGTTCTTCTCCAAACCTTCTCTCGGCCGTCAGAAGACCTCAAACAAAACATTGACTCATCAGAAAACAAGATTTTAAGCATTGTTCAGACCAATTGATGTAATTTCTTGAGAAACTTAACCGAACTATGAAGGGTTCCAATCTTCGTAGAGGTCATTAGACGGGTGAAAAAAAGACTAAATGCTGGGTCCACCGAGCTTTCCGTACTTTATACTGCCATCATCAGGGCTTTCCCAAGGATGAAGAAACGATTAACGAGTAATATGAAAAAATATTGTACAAGTGTTTTGGGCTTAAGGCTATGGAGCACATGGCCAGCATAATACATTTTGACGGTGCAACAGACATCTTGCTAAAAATCCATATAACTAAAGGTCCGACTATTTTTTTTTTTTTTTTTTTTTTTTTTTTTTTTTTGTTCTGACTAGCAATTTCTTTCAGGTACTTTTGTGATCACAACGAATATTTACAAAAATTGCTTTTTTTTCATATTAAAACAAATTACAGCTATTTACAGAACTGTGTACAAAGAATTAAAAATTAAAGAAAGAGAGAGAGAGCGACGACCGTCGCCTCCTGATGGACTACCTGTTTTTAACCCGTCTATTGACCTCTATGAAGATTGGAATCTGCAGGTCGATCAACGAACATCATATCTTTAACCGAGCTGTTCTGTGCTTTGTCAGAAGTCTTGGCCGTAAACTGACATTAACATTTCTAACTTGTTGAAGTCGTTTCATCTCACAGCGGTAAAATGACGATTACGGAACGCATTCGAAATAAAACTATCAGCTCTCTGAGAAGTGACACGATGTCGACCTGATCCATGCCTTCTTGAGTGACCTCTGGTATTTTGGTAGCGATGGAAGACCCTTCGGACAGCGTTCAGGGAATGAGCACCACATACACTTGACTTCCATCTTCTAACAATGTTACGATTCTAGTATCACTCAAGACTCAAACAAATTTAAAACTTAAAAATGATACAACTTAAAAAAATCAAACCACCGAAACGTTAGAAAGAAGCTTTACAGAAAAACCAACTATGACGAGATTTAACTACTCAAAGTTTTATTTACAAAATCCAATTGTAAGCACAAGTAGGAGATTTTATCTGTCATTTATTCCATTTTGTTTATGTAAATACGTTAAGTAATTATTTTATTGTTTGTATTGTTGCAATTTAATACAAATAAAATTGGCAGAAAAAATCAAGTCATCTTGTTTTTCGATGTGTCGAAACGGGAGGTGGCCGACACTAGCCCGTCTCCCAGAGCTGTAACCATGCCAAGAAAGGGGAATACCCTAGACACGGCAAATGCTGTCACCTGACTCACTAAAGCAGTGCCAGTTCCCCCGGATTTTTTTTTGATTTTTTATTCAACCGAATATACTTCATTTGCTATCAAATACAGCGCATCTACATTTTTACTGATGTAAAAGGTAGGACCATTTGCGTGAACAAACTGTACATGTTAATATTTTGAATATGAAATTTAAGTGAGTTGAAAAAGTGCATAATAAATAGTAGAGTAGTAAAGAAATGCCGGTAATTTAAAATTAAAATTGATAAGAGAGAAGGCAGAAAATTAAAAGTCCACACCCACACAAACATTTGCGTCACATGTTCAGCCTTCCGCCTTCGTGATTCTCCAGGTTTCCAGAGGATCCAGTCTATCCGTATCTTTCTAACTTATTTGCTTTCCTATTTTTGTTTGTTGCCAGTTTGAAGTTCGTTTGGCCCATTTATTGTACGAAGAATGTGCTATGTTTCCCTCTCAATACCAGATTAAGTGGCAGCTATGTTCTTCCCAATCCTAGTCTTCCCACCTTCTTTTTTTAACTTATTTTCCGCATATATACGAGACTGGTTTATGTACCTATTTAATTATGCAATTTAGAGCTCAATTTTTCTTCCAGGCGAAATTATTTCTTCCTTGGATTACTTGGTTGTATTCTCTCACCTCTACTTTTTAATATCTATTCAGAAAGAATTTTCCGGGATGCTCTGGAAGGAAAGAACCAAGGTGTGAAGGTGAATGGAGTTCTTGTTAATAACATAAGATACGCTGACGACACTGTCCTGCTTGCGTCAAGCCTGGCAGATTTGCAAGGACTGTTGGATTCTGTTGCTACAGAAAGCATGGGATTACGACTTAACGTGAAGAAATGGATGGTTATCAGTAAAAACAAAATGGTTCACAGAACCTTCTCAAGGTTGGCAGTGAGATAATTGAGAGAGTACCATCTTATAAATACTTGGGGGGCTATGTCAAGGATAACTGGAACCGTGCATGCGAAATCCGTGTAGAATTGAACAAGCTAGAAATTCCTTCCAGAAAATGAGGAATGGCTTGACAAACCGGGACTTGTCTATCAGGCTTCGTACTCGAATACTTCTCTATGCGGTTGAAACTTGGACCGTTAAAGACACATTATGCCGGAAGCTGGAAGCATTCGAAATGTGGACGTATAAACGAATTCTGAAGATACCTTGGACAGCCAGAGTCACTAATGTGACTGTATTACAGCGTATGAATAAAAAGCTAGAAATCCTCAATACCATTAATGGAAGAAAATTACAATATTTTGGACACATAATGCGCAATGAGAAATATCATCTGCTGCAGGTTATCCTTCAAGGAAAAATAGATGGGAAGCGTGGCCTAGGGCGTAGAAGACCATTCTGGCTTAAGAACTTAAGACAATGGTCCGCAGTGAACACAGCTGATTTATTTAGAATAGCTTTGGATCGAAACCAGTTCAGGCTACTGATCGCCAACGTTCTACGAGGACATGGCACTTGAAGAAGAAGAAGAATTACTTTTTCAATGCTTTCATAGGTAGAATTCACTCAATTAATTTGCATGACAAGATCCGAATGTTGTCTTCTTATCCGTTTGTCAAAAGGCATTTCAAGTTAGACTTATGTGTAACCATGCAAATTTCTGGATGTATTAGGCCGCCTAGAATAATTTGTCTCATCTGCGTAAAGTTAATAAAGTAATAAATAATTCTAAACTAAAAAGGATGAGAACTAACAATTTACTTTACAGATATTGTGAGAAGATAGCGTTTTTCAAAACAAAGCAGAAATGATAGTCAACCATGCGAGGAAAACCATAAACGGTTGGTAGAAATAACTATGCAAAGCGAATAATCATTCTTGACTTATTCCCAGAACTGATAGAGTGTGATTGAAAATTGGGTTAAAGATTTTATTTTTAACTGTTTTATTCGAAGTTTCTGTAGTGTTTAGTGTTCGAGTCGTTTCGAAACCGGTGCCATTGCTTTCTGTTTGATAATTCGGGACCCAGATAAAAGGAAGGAAATCTGCTGACTCAGCCTTTCGGCATTGTCAATATAGGTACGACAGCTGCTTTCATTCTCGTAAACGTCCAACCTCGTTTTTGTTGGGACATTAACGAGAAATGCTCGATGGATTTCGACCTTCGATCAAAGTCGAGATTAACTTCGCTACATTAAGAAAGGATCCGACCAAATGTAAGGGAAATAAGCGGGTCAAACATACTGTCCGTTTGCTACTCAATAAATAGCTTAAATACATTTTTTCCCGTGTATGTGAGTCAATGTGACATACACCTGTTCTTTCCGACATTCCTTGCTTTATATACATTGGCGATTCGCCCGAGGTCTCGATTCGGGGTCAAATGACTACTCACGCTTCTTCGGTTCGCCTGAATACAAAATAATAGTGACCAATAAATAAAATTCCGTAGGATTTTCTACTGGTCTGTTTCATTACAGGGCAAATTATTTCTTCCGTGAATTTATTTTTTTACGCTTTCTATTGAAGGCTTAGATTGAATTCGACCAATTAATTTGCATGACAAGATCAGAATGCTTTCTTTTTTTCCGTTTGTCAAGAGACATTTATAGTTGGACTTATGTCTAATCATGCAAATTTCTTGATTATTTAGGTCGACTAGAATAATTTATCTCATCTGCATAAAGTGTTAATAAAGTAATAAATAATTCTAAATTAACTTAAGTTACGGGGAGAACTACAACCTCTACCGACACATGATCCATGTCATTGGTTAATTTAACCAGTCATGTTGTAAGTAATGATACAGATAATGTAATAAATATATTAAATTAAAAATAAAATAATTACAATTGACATGCATTTCCTTTAATATTTGATACAATTTTATTACAAGACCAATGAACGCGTTATTTATTAAGTGATAGTTCAACTATAACAAAATGAAAAATTTACCTTTCTAAAAAAAGAAGACGACGAATCCGCTTATACCGAACTATCATCACTTACCTATCAACTATATGCGTAGCTCGAATCGAACGGTATGCGTCTTATCATCAACTCAGTGATATTGTAATGTAATAAACACAATTTCTGTGACATTTGCCAATTTCTTTACATCCAGCGACAATGGGCTAACAACTGCATTTTTTATTAAACCCAAAACCAAAGAACCTTACCAAGGAAAACTCGATGTGATAAAAATGATTTTGAAAGAGCGAGTATTTCGATGAAATGTGGAATTGAAAAGGATGGTTATACAAACAAACTTGCACAAGCTGTAGCGACCCTGCCAAGCAAGATTCTTAGAAATAATTGAGGCTAGTTGAATAAAAATATTTTATTTACAAATATGTACAAAAGTGTGATATAGATGTTTCAGGATCCCTGACTGTATACTGTCTACTAGGAAAGGAACCAATCAGCCATAGTCACTTATTTCACAGTTAGTATAGAAAAATAATTGGGATTAATCCCCCTACACCACATGGTAACGAGGACAGCACAGGAATCATTAGTATTATCAAAGAGAAACCTCCAGCAGTATTAAAACTAAAACGACGAAATAGCAACAAAATAATGAAAGACCATCCGATACTCACGACTTCAAGAGATCACATGAACAGGATGTTTGAATTTAATCCAAACTTCCAAATAAACCTAGGTACCAAAAAAAGAATGAGAACGAGAGGAAAACACCTCCTTTAAGGATGTCACACAGATGGATCTAGAAGACAAGAAGGTACAGGGGCAGAAGTATTCGGACCTGGAACCAAATACTCAAAACCCATCGGAAAATACACCAGTATCCAAGCTGAGATTGACGCAATCGAGAGAGTACTCAACTAAACTTGACTAAAGGGTACAAAAACAAGAACATAGCTATCATGTCAGATATCCAAACTGCCAACAAAGCACAAAGCCCAGAATCAATAGTTCAAAGATAGTGTTGAACTGCAAAACTAAATTACACATATTAGGTACGCAGAACAAAGAAAGCCTATGCTGGGTCCCAGGACACATGGGAGTAGAAGACAACGAGAAAGCGGACACCCTTGCAAGGAAAGGAGCTGCTACACCGCTGATAGGACCTGAACCCTTCTGGGGCATAGGAACCACACTATCAATGAGTATCTCAGACAGAAGGACAAAAAAAATGAAGAAACGACGGAATTCACTCATTGTGGACACAGGCAATCCAAGCATCTCCTAACAAATTTCAGAAGGAAAGAAATTATAGAATGTGACAAAGGAAGCAGGAATAAACTGTGAATCCTAATAGGATCCTTAAGAGGGCTTAATCCAAGCTAAATGGACACATGGAAGATAGGAATAATCCAAGACAGCACATGCAGATTCTGCAAAGCGGCAGAGGAGACACCACACACCTACTAACAAACTGCGGTGCTACACTTGGCCGGAGGAAGTGTTTTGGGATGTACAATGTGACCATCGAAGGCCTATTAATCAAGTTCCTTTGTAACGAATTTGTAGAAATCTGATAGTGTAGGGCCACTGAATGTTCATTCCCACCTTCTCATCATAATTACTGAGATTGTTGAGCCTTTTTAATAAGATCATTCTGAAATAGTGAGATGCGGTCTGGTGTGATGTAGGTTTCAGAAAAACATTTTCTTTATCGTGCTTAGGCACTCTCAACACGACACGCAAGAATGGTACAATTACACAGAAAACAAACACTTTGAGCCCTGAAGATGATCTCAATAAAAATCGAAACGTTGGCACGATAAAGAAAGTGTTTTTCTGAAACCTACATCACACCAGACCGCATCACACGATTTCAGAATAATCATCGACCAACGGTCACTAATCACCACACACTTTTTAATAAGGATGAGTTTTTCTGATTTCAATGGAGAGACAATTCTCAAAATAAAATCATGCACAGATATTCATCAACTGGAATCTCTTTATTGGAACGATTCAGTGGCCCTCTACACCATCAGATTTCTACAAATTCGTTGGTTGTATACGACTTAACGAAAAAAAATTTCGAGGATCCAGCACTTTCTTTATCGGGATTCGAAATATCGAGATTTTACTTAATATGTACTGAGTCAGTAATCGACGCCGAGCTGAATGAAATATTAGTAATCACCAATGTGTAATAACAATTTGTTTATAGCTGTGTTGCTGTTGTTTTTTTCTCCATCGCGTTACAAGCCCAGTGTTAATACACGCGAGTATCTAGATTATTTTTAATGTCTCCGTGGAAAATTCGTTAACCTCGAGATAATTTACATTTCTCGGTAAGAATATTTTCCCAGTTCCATGACACCGAACTTTAATGTCGCGTGTCCCAAAGCAATTTTATTTTTTTGAGGTTACGAAATAGTTTATTAAGTTATTTTAATGTGCCTTAAGCTTTCTCGTCCAATAACGATTACTTCAAAATATAAATAATCAAATTATCTGCTTACAATACACATATTTTATAATACTCTATTGTTGAAAAAACGCTTCTATTGTGCATTCTGGTTTTTATTGAGAAGCAAACTCATCATAAAACCCTCAATAAAATTTTTCAGGGGGCGTCGGTGGCCGCAACGGTGAGGCGTTGACACGGCTCACATCACTGTAAGGTAAAGGTCCCGGGTTCGAATCCAGCGGCTCTGCATTCGAACCCGACATACTTACAAATGTTTTTTTTTTTTTTTTCAAAAACACCGGCACCCTGAGGTTTTATACGACCTCTGCTGTTGTGAACCCTCGTAAACAAAAATATTTAAAATAATAATAATAATAATAATATTTTCTTGGCGGGTCACAAGCGTTTGACCGCTTGTGGTATGAAGGCCTCCTGTGTAAACTATCACGTTCTTACCAAACCGAACGATTCTTCAGAGTCCGTCAAGGATCGGCCTACTCCGATTATTGTCCTGGGCAGCGTACTTGGACCAATCCTTTACCTCCTCTACACCGCAGGACCAATCTTCACCTGCCACCATCCCTGCCTCCTTTGCCATTAACACAGGTGTACCCTCTCATCCCGATCCTACAATTGCTTCGGAAGAGAGGCATCCTGCAAATAGCCGAATGGATGAAATGCCTTATAAAGCTTAATGAAAGCACCCAAGTATCATTCACCCTTAGCCTCCCTTACAAAACAACAGCATTAAAAATAAGAAAACACAAATTTTCAATTTACACTCATTTTGTATTTATTTTTTTATATTTTTTATTTTAGTTACATTGAGTTAATGGGAATAGCTCGTAGAAAGAACTATCCATTCTGGTGCAAACATTTTTAATTAATCCATTTATGTTTTAGTAGTCAATTTACCAAGTTACTACTTTCAATTAATTATTGTTTTTATGTAAGGTCTTGGTTGAGATAAATAATTCTTAATTAATGCTGTTAGGCTGATCAACAAGATTACCCTTTATTAGAGAGTAAAATGAAGTTATTAGTGGGAATAAACTGGGTTCGCCCAGCCCCGCGGAATATCGAGTATTCTGGGGGAGTGAATCTGACCAGACTTCTATGTTTGCATCGGATGCTGGTTTATGTTAAATTATTGAATGTCATTTATTAGTGAGAAAATAAGGGGTTGTTTAACCCCGTCCTGAATCGAGTATTCTGGGGTGAGTGTGTGACATCTGAAGGGTAAAAGTTATTTATTAGCGAGAATGGACTAGGTTGAACCCCTCCCCGAGGAAACCGAAAGCACTGGGGGAGTGAATGTCCAGACTGCAATGTTTGTGGTGGATGGTGTATGTTTTGTATTTATTTTGTAGTTGACAACCTGAGATACAAATGAAAGGATTGCAGATCAGGATGTCGATTAAGTGTTCATATAAAAGCAGAGAGCCAGTAAGAGATGAGACACTCAAATGACTTCAGGTCGAAAAATAAGAGTGAAAGACTAGGGAAATAAGTAAAAACACGCTGAGGCTGTTTGTCGGCTCGTAAACTTCTCACATTATTATTATTATTATCGGCATGATCGGAACTCATAGCTACTCAAAAGTACATTATTCTAACATAAAGAACAACAAACAGAAACAAAGGTTCGAAAGACCCATTATTATGCTAGAAATGCACAAAATAGACTAGCACCAACAGTAAATGAAAAACTTAATAATAATATATTTTACGTAATTCATCCAATTTACAAAAATAAAAAATATAACAGAAAAAATAAGAAAACAAGGAAAAAATCACTTAAGTATTAAACAGTACGTAAAGTAAAAAAACAAGCCGAAATATTTGTTACAAACGCGTTGTTATTCGTTTCAATAGTAAAAATTTAGCTAAAATGTCATTATTTAAGCAAGAATAATTCCGGAGAATTGAGTTAGTATATAATAACCTCATGATGGGAACTGGTTTTATATCTATTAATAGAAGTCAAAAAATAAGGTAATGTAATCGTATTTGTTACGTCTGCAAACGTTCTCTCCGAATCGATTGGAACAGAACGTAAACTCACTTGCCCCTCACAACTTGATTGGAGCGAGAAAAGTGCCATGAAAGGGCTTTTTCTCATTTGAAAAGGAGGCCAGAAAAGTGCAAAAAGTGAGGCTAATTGTCCTCAACTCGTTCAAAGTTTCTGGCGGCAAATAAAAGCCAAGGTTTTGGAATATTAAGAAATCGTCTTATAGATCTTTCCGAGTATAATTTCTCTGTTATATCAAGAAGAAAATTACCTAAGAATCGATTTGACAAGCCAATCGTGCCATAAAATAAATGTTGTTTATAAATTGTGACTATACATAGTGCCATTTTTAGACGGACAGGACGAATTTTTCTCGAACTGATAACCTTATTAAAAAATACGTATTTAATATTTTGTGTTTAATGTTTACTAGATTTTTAACACTGAAAACTATGGTGCAATCAGATTTTAAATTGGTCAAAAAATGACAACGTTATGGCACAGTTTGTATATAAAGTAGAAGGTTTATGGGCCGACAAACAGCTGAGGTCATCGCCGGCCCTCCGCATGTATTCCTTCTCTTTCCTGTCTTTCTCGCGTATTTTGTATTGAACTGCAGCCATTTGAGCATCTCGATCTGGTTACTGACTCTCTGCTTTTACTTGTATATTACGTCGTTATTTTAAAAAGCTAGCCTCTTGTTAGTACCTCAGGTTGTCAATTTAAGAATTGATACACAACATACAATACATAACATATACATCGCCACAAACATAGAAGTCTGGTCACATTCACTCCCCCAGAGTACTCGATATTCCTCGGGGCGGGGTTGAACCCTCTCCATTCTTGCTAGTGACTTACTTTTACTCTCCAGACGTCACACACTCCCCCCAGAGTACTCGATATTCCTCGGGGCGGGGTAAATAACCCCTTCCTTTCATGCTTAAATTACACAATTTGTAAAAAGTAATATTTTAATTTCTTTTATATTTATTTAGAAATCGTGAGATGCGGTTTGGTGTGATGTAGGTATCAGAAAATCATCAGTAAAAATACTTCTCTATATTTTAAGTTAAATTATCTTTCATTATTTCTATAATAATAAAAGGTTTTTCAAATAAATTATTTAACTTACACTTCTGTACGTGTATATATTTCCATATTTAGATTCATATTATTTCTAATTAAAAGTTTAACTGAATGTAATTCATCTAAATATGCACAAATTACTCTTAATTTTAATTATTCAATCAACATATTTTTGTGTAATTGTTTTCTAATATAATTGTATAATATTTTAAAATATGTTATATTATTATATATTTATATTTTATATTTATGGTATATTTATATGTAACATTTTTAAAGCTATTTTCTTACTTACATATTGTCTAATACTTAAGTAATTTTTTCCTTTGTTGTCTTATTTTTCCTTTTATATTGTCATGTTTTTATATTTTAACATTTTTTTAGAATTTGGATTAATTCCGTCAAGTGTATTATTATATTCATTTACTGTTGGTGCTAGTCGATTTTGTGAATTTCTGTCATAATAATGGCTTTTTTTTCGAACAACTCTATGTATCTGTTTGTTTTTGTTTATGTTAGAAAAATTTACCTTTGTTCATGAATACCATGGTAGAATGGTAGGAAATTTGAAAAAGTCTATTATGCTTGGTCAAGTAGCTCGGCACAGAAAAGTTAATTTGTCTAAGTAAAAAAGTACTGTCAATATAATGGTTAATTATTTTGAAGAGTTTGTAAATCATAATGACGTCTACGTGCCTCTAGGGGAAGTAAATTAAAGCACTGTTCAAATTGCCTATAGTCTGCAATAATTACTCCTATTTTATAGTTAAGAATTCTGAGAAATTTAAATTGTCTAGTTTGAGGTTTATAAAAGCTTGCCAACGAAACTAGACACACAAATTATGCTTTATAATTAGTTACGTATAAAAGGTTTTTATTAAATTTTCAGCATCTTGTAAACTTATGTATATAAATTTTCTAATTCCATTTGCGATCATTATTTATTCAACTTGTTTTATAATATGATTAGAAACACATGTAATCAAAGGAGAAACGTGTTTAAATAAACGGAAATAAACTATAATTTTGGATAGTGGAACTAAAATAAATTATTTAAGTTGTGCATTGCTACTTTATCTCTCTCCTTTCTCCCTAATTTCTTTCTCGTTCTATCTCCTTAATTAATTCGGAGTTTTGACCCAAAATCCCAGTTTCTACTTTTAACTGCGGAAACTTTGGCATATATCCTTAGCACTGCTGCAAAGTGTCTTATTAGATTCAGGGAAAGAAGTTTCGAGTTGACAACGGACTTCTTTTAGGTTTGTTCATTTTTCACAATAGCGATTCGACGACCTGTTTTGAGTTCTACCTTTTCATGTTGTTTTATTACGGTAAGTGAAATTATTCTTTATCCAAATATAACCTTGGCGGATATATTAACTTACGTCAAAATGAAATGTAAAGCTAGTGGTATTAAAAAGCAGTTATTATATAATCATGTTTATGTTCTGAAAGTAGAAATTGATCATTTTATATAAAGATATGAAAAAGTCCTTTTTAATCAACCCTTGATGTTTAGTGGATCATCTGCGGGTCTTTTTAGAAACAACAAATGCTGATTTGCCAAAATAAGAAGTAAAGATAAGTAAGTAAAAAAAATATTTTATATTATATACAGGGTGTCCTTTTTAGATGGCCCGGCTGAATTTCTCTTAAACCAATCCCGCCATCAAGAAATAAAAAATACGTGTTTTATATTTTTTAGTCTAGTTTCAAATTTTTTCATTTTTTGGGAGAAAAATTGCCCAGGGTACCTCAGACGCAGTTCAACTTCAACTTCGGGATTCTGATTATGACAGTCGTATAGCGTTCCCTGCAAAAATGTCGATTTGGGAGGCTGAAGAAAACTTTCTTCCATGCATCCTATGGACTGATGAATCCATGTTCATAGTATCCATGTTTGGTGTGGAAATAAATTAATTGGACCTTATTTCTACGAAAATAATTTAAATGGTGCTCAGTTCTTGTTATGTTATTTAGATCACGCGCGCGCGATAGTCATCAGAGAAAATAGCGTTCGCTTATCAAACGGAATAGCATCCTGGAACCACCAGAAGGTTTAGTATGACATACTAACGACGTGTCCCTCCTGATTGCCACCCGTTATAAGAATTGTGGTTAAGCACGCCAGCTTTTATTCTGTTTGTTTGAACACAGAAACAGTGTTGTTTTACTGTATATAGTATTTCATTACTGTATTTTGTATTCCTAGCGTGTGTTGAGAGTGGCTATTAACGTTCTGTAATTGATGCTGTGTTTATCTCGGTTGATATAAACCATTTTTTAGAAATTACGTTTATGTTTGTTTTGTTCTGTATGTAATATTTTTGGATTTTTGAAGTCGAAATTGTGTTGGTGTTCAAAATGGTGGGTAGCCAGTGCTATAGGATTTTGCTTGGGTTTTTGCAATCATAGATATGTTGCTTTACGATATATTTTGCATTGTATAAATTCACTTTTCCACATCCAAAATGTAATTGTAATATGTAAACAATGTTTGTAAATCCCAGGCTCTGAAGATGATCTCAATAAAGATCGAAACGTTGGCACGATAAAGAAAATGTTTTTCTGAAACCTACATCACATCAGACCGCATCTCACGATTTCTAAATAAAAAACTACAATTTATATCTTTTTAACATATATGAATTGTTACAATTATAGGTAATTTCCTCTTTTTATGTTCATACCTGGCCTATGTATCTAATTTTACGTTTACGCCTGTAAGACTTTTTTGAAAAATAACAGAGCTTTCAATTACTAATAACAGTAAAATTTGTTCGCATATTGAAATGAAGGTTGTATAGGGAGTGCTATGCTGAATAATTCACGCGTTTAGCACATGCTTCTTATCGCTCTTATCGACCTTGTTTACTGCTTCTTTTCGACGACACCTGTTTTGAATTGACAGATGTTTCTTTTCTCGCGAGTTATTATTGTCGGTTAAGTAAAAAAAAAACGGAAAAAACAATGCATCCCAGAGATGATAAGCAATTTGCGGTATCTGAAAGCAATTTGTAGATTAATTTGTTATAATTAATATATTTGTTTTATTTAGTCCTATTAGCCAGAGTAATTATGGTAATTGATTTACTATTATTGACGGCTCCTGACGACTTCAATAAATCATGAAACAACAGGTCAGGTATTAAACCCTCATGATTTATTATTTTTATGCAAAGTAACTACCAGGGTACTACCCGGATGTCGTGGATTTGAATCCCGCTCGTGACACTAATTTTTCAACCCAGCACACTTTGTTGTACCTTTTGTTACGTCTCTTGAAAAACTGGTTGTAGTAGTATATTTTATGGTTGCGGTGAAGTGGGTTATGTCCAAAATCATAACTTTAGCGACTGGGAGTTTTGATGGCTCCGACATTAGCCGTTGTTATTGTGGGTATGGAGCCGATGGCTGAGGCCGGGACCATGGATACAGTCAGTGTGTAAACTCAGCAGCAGAAGAAGGGACTCCTGCAGCAGGTAGCCAACTCGGATGTCATAAGGCGATGGTGCGAGTGCCCTTACTGTTGACTTCTTTTGTCGGTTTGCTTCAGGTAGATAGTGAGATCTCGTCGACAAAATTTGAACGTGAAATACGTTGATCCAATCTTAGTAGTTCAGCCACTCTATCAATTCCAACATGGTTAACCTGATTTTATTAGCCATCTTACCCTAAACTCATTTAGTCCTGTACTTGGTAAATGAACCATATTATGACAAATTATTGTAATTACATAATGAGCACTTTTGCTGATTTCCTTTCACCATGGGTTTATAGCTCAAATTATTAGTAATATTCAAATTATTCTTAAATTATTAGCTCACAGCTTGTTTTAAAGAATATTAATAGTTGATTACCGACTATTAAGTTTTTCTAAGTCATGTTGAAGTTCTAAGCAGTCAAAAACAGATAAACGCACAATTCATGTAAGTTCTCTTCAAATATAACGAACACGAAGAAAACATAGCTGATTCACAAGTGTCACCGTGAAAAATGTTGTACCAGAATAATTTATTACAAGCAGATAGCGTAGTAGATAGCAGCACACAAAAACATAGATAATTATAAAAATTATTATCACATTTAATGCAACACTATTCAAGAACGAATAATAAATGACAAGAAGAGATGAGAGCAGATGGTACACTACTTTATGTCACTTTGCAGTTTGTTTACTTCCAAGGAAACAATGTGCGGTTAACGGTACTCACGTGTTCTAACTAATGCTCCATACTAAATCAAATCCCTTCATTATTATAATATTAACAACCTAATTACATGTTATAATGTTGCTCTGTCGTGGTTAATTAAGAAAGCTGATTAAGCGAGAATTCACATACCTGTAAACCACAGTGGAATAGAATCCAGGCCCAACATTCTAAGCGTCTTACCGATACTTCCGACCCACAAAGTTAATCTGGTTTTCCTTTCACTGGTTTTAATACGCCCACTTTTCGCGTTTTATAAAATGTAAAACACTTGTGAAGAGTTTTTAGAACCATGGTAATTTTTTTAACCCTTGGAGCAAAACTCTTTGCTCAAGTTCCTTTGTGAGCCTAATGAAAAAAAAATCAAATTTTTATAGAATGTAGTTAAAAAATAGTAACAGTCGCAAGTTATTTTAAAGGTGATAAAGGTTATGAGAAGACACATATTTATATATAAACTGCTAAAAAATGTAGAAGGATATTGCCAACTTTGTAGTATTTACTTTCCCTAGCATTTTTATTTTATTTGTATTATAAATTGTATTAAAATTTATTGGAAATTGTTCTTTGTTACTGAAGGAAAATTTAATTAAGGGATTTTGAAAAATTAAATAAAAGGTTTCAATTCCATATTTTGGTTAATTGGACCAATCATTTTTTAAACAATTAATACCGTGTATAATGTCCTACGTTAACTAAATCCTCTGTGCACCTGTTAGGCGTACTGTTAATCAGGTTGTCACTAATTTCATAAGGAATTTCACTCCATATATGTTGCAACGATGCACTCAGTTGTTGCAGGTCAATTGGCTGCGGATAGTGATAGTGATAGTGATCGGAAAGCCTTCTCTGCAACGCATCCCACATGTGCTCAATGGGATTGAGGTCGTTGACAATGGGGAATGTGGTAGATGGGAAGTTCCCAAGTTTTCTAAACATTAATGAACAACTCTCGCGTCTATGAGCAGTACAATGTCATTGTCATCCAGAAATCGAAAATCCCTGCCAATGAGATCCCTGGTTTGAGGGACGTAATCCTTAATAATTTCTTGGACATAATGGACTGCGGTGAGGTTGCCTTCAACAATATGGAGAGTTCAGTTCGTCCACCAGTACCAGTGTAAATTCCAGCTGATACACCTCTTTCTTCGAATTGCATTGAAGGGCACTAGAACTAGGGCATTGTACGCATTCCCTGTTCTTGGAAGACTCGGCGCCTGCATCAATATATAGACAGAACGCGACTCATCAGTAAACATAACAACATTCCAATTGGTGTTCTCTTCTAGGCCCTCGTTTCACACCTGAGTTGCTGGTGGGGGGGCTGTTGCTACAGGTCGTCCCAAAGGGGCATGCGATGCGACGCCAACTTCGCACAAAAGATTACGAATCACCTGTGTTGATAAAGGCCTTGCCAAAACATCTTGTACTTCATTTAGGATCTGGCGGGCACTATGGAAAGGTTTTGCAGCAATGACAATATTGTTATCTTCCCTTAGCGTCGTAATGCGTATATGAGAATATCCATAAATCGAAAAACACTGCCAATGAGATCCCTGGTTTGAGGGATGTATTCCTCAACAATTTCTTGGACATAACAGACTGCGGTGCAATATAGAATTCGTCCTCCAGTGTAAATTGCAGCCCACAATTACACAGCTTCCTCCAAACGGCACTGAACGGAGCATGAACTGGGGCAGTGTACGCATCACCTGTTCTCGGTAGACTCTTCGGCGCCTGCTATCACTACACAGACAGAAACGTGACTCATCAGTAAACATAGCAGCATTACGATTGGTGTTCTCTTCTAAGCGCTCGCTGCACCATATTCTTCTGAGTTGTTGGCGACGAGATGTTGCTGCAGGTCGTCTCAAAGGGCATACGATGTACCATATACCTACCGATTCTCACGATAATTTGCGAACTTCTGATTCAAGATGATGTCTTTCCATGGTTAAAGAAAATACAACTGGATTAAAATGGAGAACAGACGAATAATTTTTTTGTTTACAAAATGAGTAATCTTCATGTTTACCATTCTTAAGTAAATCCTTTATTAAAAATGAGGACTAACATTTGTTTGTGTTTGTTTTGTATTTTCATTTGTTTTATGCAACTAACAACAATATTATATCGGTTAATTTAATTAAAATTAATAGAAGAATAAATTACAAATATCCCTATTCATTTTAGAGCAGTTAATGTTCAAATTATTAGCTTGCTACCTGTTCCATTTACAATTTTACATAATTAAAATCGTCTACATTTAACTGATGTTAAATCTGTTTGATTGTTATTTGGGTCAATGCTACTGGTGGAAGGATATGATGAATAAGTAACCATTTTTTCAAAGAGACACCCGACAGGAAACCTATTCGTGTTTTTGTTTCAACAGTCGAAATGACTGGACGTTTGTGAAAATTTATGACTACAAATAGCATTTTGTCTCGTTGTTTGAAAATAGATCTATGTAACGCCTAGATAATATAAAATTTCTTCATAATTTTGTCATCCAGCTTTAAAAATCGATAAAACCAACACGGTGTTGTTCATAGAGAGGAGTAGCTGTTTTTAATCGGCCTTGTAACATTCCTTGCCAGATTATATCGAATGCAAAATGTTTTGGCTGTCTAACAAAGAGAACAACTAAAGAGAATACTTGTAAAATTGATAAATCCCAATTATAAAAAATAATTTTTTTTAAATTATCGTCAAGTAATTCAAAGTAATATGCCATATACAGGGTGTTACAGGGTTAAATGTCAATACTGCCATGGTGGATTCAATAAATAAAACGTAGTTCAATGCCACGAGAACGAGGTTTCTGTCTTGACTCTTTCCTGAGATATTAACTTTTTTGTGATTTTAGTCTAAAATCAGATTTTTTTAACATAAAATCATAATTTCCCAACTTTAACGGCATAAAATACAAATCTGACCTTTATTTCGCAAACTACATGAAATTTTCCACGAGATAACATCTTCGTTTAAAAATTCGCGCTTCCGTATACACGGTAGTCGCTCAAAAAATAACAAATGGCAAAACCATTTTTTTTTGTTCGAAATACTCATTGTTGCACGTGCAATGACTTTTAAACTACAATTTTTATTTTAACCGCATGATTTTTTTCATTTTCTTATTCGTTAAACATAACTATCTCATTATCAACGAATTAATTATGTAAAAGCATGTTTTGATAGCTATGGGCAAATAAGGTTTCATGTACGATTTTAGACAAAATTTGCACAATTTTATCACTTTTTCAATTTAGTGTATGGTTTGCTAAAGCGTTACGGGTAGAATATTCATTTACATTATTTACAGTGTCAAATTTATTTCTATTTTTATGTAAATAAATTATACAATAATAAATATAAAATATATGGTAGGTTGAGCAGCCTTAATTTAACAAAACTTTTTTAGAAGTTTCTTGATATCCAAAATTGTCAATGACCCGAATGGCCCTTCTTTGCAATGCAGAGGCAACTTTACCAGATGCTGATTGCCCAGGCAGAATGTCGTACGTTATGCTTCAATAAATAAAATGCATAGTAAACATTTTTAATACTTTTAGGGGAACCGGACTCATGAGGCAACGCAAAAAGATATATATGAGAGTTCAGGAGCTCGACCAGTCTTCCACAACCATCACACTAATTCCGGAGATGATCAACTTTTATTCCAAGAAGCTCAACAAAACCCGGATTGTCAGAGACTCTAGACAGATCACGATGGCCCAGTGCAAGTATCTTTATATTACCTTGATTAAGAAAACCCAATCGTAGTGATCATCGATATCTATCCGTCTAATAAAGCTTTCATTTGTATCTGGTCGCCCCAATCATCACCCTAAGGGAAGATGTATCATCTGCATAACGTATTAGGGCAATTTCGAAAATCTAATAAAATTATTATAAAAATTTCCAAAGGTGGAAATGGTTTATAATTGCTTATCGATCCAAATGCACTCTAACATATAAATTATTTCCGGAATTTTGGAAGGCAGTTAGTTTGTCACTTGTTAAATATTAAAAATTTCAAAGATTTGATTTACTTGTAAAACCAGCTATATTATTAAATGCCAAATGAAATCTTACCATTATTTTCATTGAAAAAAATTCCATAGATGTGGATTATAGATTATAGATAGATTTATCGACAAACTTATGCAGATAATATTTCTTGCTTGTTATCTGGGATGTGGTCAAAGAAAGATATTTTTTAATTTTAAATCTTCGCCTAGCTTTCGGAACTTTATTGTATCTTCTTCAGGGCTATACAAATGTCGATTAGTTACAATCATTCTTTTGTCATCATTTCCCAAAAACCTACCAATTTAAAGGAAAAAGACAGGCTTATGAAATAAAACGGTTTTAATTTTAATTAAATTTTTTCTCTTGGGGGAAAAATCCCAGCGCGACTCCTGCAAAAACGAATCATACCCATTTTAAAAGCCCAACATATTATTCCTGACCAATTTGGATTCCGCAGCCGCCAATCCACTACACAGCAGTGTCATCGCATTGTAGGTATCTCTTCCTCCCTGGAGTTGGGGCAGTACTGTTCCGGGGCAGTCCTTGATGTAGCTCAGGCCTTCGATCGGATGTGCCGTCTGGTTAGCTGTCCCTGCTCAAAGACGTCCTCCCATCAACCTATTATCCTACGCAGCTATCGCGATGACCAGTATTTCCTGTCTATTCTATTGAACTTGGTCTTATATACAGCTGATATCCTTACGCACCCTGACACTTTTGTCCTTATTTTTGACATAGCAATTCTCTACTGACACACCTGTCACTTCTTCCCGTAATCTGCAGCATTACCTTAATTTAATAGAACAATGGAGCAGAGGGAGTTAACCTAAACACCAATACATTAACAAACATTACTTTCACCGTCCGTCGACGAACCTCCTCTCCAATCTACTAATATCCTCTTTCCTACTGCAAACCATGTACGATACCTCGACAAGCGACTCATGTGGACGTCTTAAAAGACATGGTGTGATGAGATTACTAGACTACTCGATTCTCATGATTGACTTAAGACTACTTATTAAGATACTTTAATGATCAAATACATCACTAACTAATTTACAGTAATATTCTAATCTGGACTTATGGAATGGAACTTTGGGGTTATGCCAACGTTCCAACAAAAGTGATTCCAAACATACCAATCCAAATCCTTAAAAAAATCCTAAATGCTCCCTTCTACGTATCGAATGAAACCATCCACACCCACCCCCCGTTCGCGACTATCCGATATCCGCGACACTATCCAGATATAAGTTGACAAATCAATTCCAGTCAACATTAACCCACTCATCCAACATTCATCACAAATATTAACACTCTCATCCCTCCGAATCCCTTCAATTTCTCCACTAGGCTAAAGAATCGGTGGTCGAGAGATCTCCCATCTAGTTAAGATAGTAATAGTAAAATATGAAATTTAAATGTGATGTAAAGTACTGACGGGTAGCTTCACTTTTTGTAAATGATGGTTCTACTCACAAATTTTCACCTTTCAACATGAAACACGTAATCAAAAAGAGTCCTGGATTTGATTTGACTACGTGACAAACCCTTCGGTTTTACCGTAAGTAAAGCCCTCGTTTTCCTTACATCTTTTATTTCGTCCTATGAACCACACACTTTCCTGCTGTTTGGAAATTTTTCAACATAATTATTTTCCATAAACCAACCCAACCTTTACTCTTGTTACCCTAAATTGTAGGTAGTTCTAATATTTAATTGATAAAAAATTAAATTCCGATTCTGCTTTAGACGTTTATTACCTGTCATAAAGAGAGCGTTCATAATTACTGCATTCAAAAATTGCTATCCAAAACGATTGTAAGTATTTTTAACATTAATTAGGTCGCATGCATATAGAAAGAGTTTTTTTTTTTTGTGTGTGTGTGTGTGTGTGTGTGTGTGTGTATGTGATTTAATACACATATGAAGAATGCCATCCACTCCATTTTATGAGTAGAGTTTATTAAGGTAATAAGTTGTTAAGTGGCCGATAAGACGCTTGTTAGTTTTAATAGGACGCCGGGTATCGAGACATATTTAATTAAGATGTTTATGAGAGAAGACAGGGATTTCATTAATAACTTTAAATTGACTCGGCTCGGAACAAGGTCATCAGTTGAAGCTCGTGGTAAAATTTCTGCGTAATGGGATCCGCTGGGGGGTTGGTGAATGAAGAAATAATTTCCTGTTGAATAAGAATAGACACGTGCTCGGTGAACCGGATTAAGAAAACAAACCGCCCGTCGGAACGTGCACATCTCCCAGGTAATGACAAAATTACTGTTGACTCCCGTTTACACGCGGTCACTTGTTTAAACTAAAAATTGCCCAGACAAAAGCGTCCCACGAGGTCCAACGTCACAAGCGAAAAATAAAACTGACTCTTGTTATAGAAACGAAATATAAACAACCACGGGGTCAAATCGAACCAACTTCTCAAACCTACAAGCGTTCTTTAAAGCTTTAAACTGCTTGCCGGCTTCCAAGACTAAATAGAAAGAAAACCCAGTCTTTCTGGAATGGGAAACAAATAATTTTGGCGGGATATTATAATTGGTATGAAATTGGCATATCAGTTATAAAGATACTAGGCGCTACAAAAGTCCTGACATTTCATAAAAATAAATCTTGGTTTTTCCTTGCTGGAGCGATGCTTGTGGCCGTGCACACACGGAGAGGAAGTGGGCATTCCGGCACTTTAGAAGACGGAGGAAAACCTCGTAAGTTTTAAAGTAAAAAGGACTAGGATGTCCCAAGCCACAAAGGATAGCCTGGCAAAGTATGTGTCTTAAATGACTTTAGAATGACTCTGGAGGAAGTATGGGACATTCGTTCCCAATCTTTCTCGACATCCTGACATGGACATAAGGATCTGTTAAGACCGCGCTTAGCCCTAGGGCCGTATCGGTCCACCGTGCGAGCACGGGATCGCTTCTCAAGAAGGGAGGCGACACGCTTCCTTCTGCGGTTTGATGTGCAATACCGTAGGTGTTCAAGTAGAGGGCATTAAAAGGCAGCCGAACCTACTATAACCTACCTAGCGGAGACGCACCCTCAGAATACTTCTGCACTTCTAACAGTTTAAGTGGAATAATAACCACCGTCCAGAGGGTAAAAATATACCCCCTGGGCTACTCTCGAGGACTCTCACCATGTACCACTACGAATCTGACCTCAATTGCAAGCGCCCGTAGTTCAGATATGCCGGCCTGAAGCTTAACTTCGCAGTCCGCAAAGGACATCGCACACCCGACAGTTAATGTAGCAGGGACCGGAAACCGACCCTTGCCAAACTGTCTACTGATTTAGAGTGTTTGCCGGCACTCAAGGCTACAATTAGCTTGGATGTCCTCTTGCAACTAAGAGGAGGGAATGGAATCAGGGGAAGTGGGTAGGGATGAATTGAGTGAGGGTGTATTAATTTGGCTGTCTGAAAGGTCTTTCAACTTCGAGCGATGAGGAAAGAAGTATGGGACAAGGTCATCTATCTGACCGATCCAAACCTCTGTCGGTGCATTGATCGCGGTAATGCGACGGAAGCTTCGGAAGTCGCCGATGAACTGGCGAGGGACGTCAGCGCCTCACGTCCAGTTCCAAGGCATATTCCGATAGCTTCCGGCAAAAGACAACCAAGGCGATACATAGATTGATTTCGATGGCGTTACCAAGGAAGCGTAGAATATGCACCTGACGATGGAAGAGTTCTAATTCGCGTTGGGGCGTTCCCGGAATTCAAGCAGAATTTAATTGGGTGTGACGGTATTCCACATTAGAAGCTTCGCCACCTTCCCCAGGTTGCGAAGCGTCACTTGTTGGACTTGTTCAGGGGCCATATGTCAAGCTCGTACTCCGAGTGTTGGCGAAAGGTACTCATCATATCTACCCTTAAGAAGGTTTGGTAGGCACCCAAATCAGCGTCACAAGCGGGACATTGACTTTTTATCTCATCCTCAACCTTACATAGAAAGAATAATTAATTGAACAAGTAACTTGGTCAATTGACTACTAAAACGTAAATGGCTTAGGGGCTACGCTGGTTGCTAATCCTCAAAAAGATTAATATGTTATTTTTATTGCCATCTTCAATTTAAAAACGCAACTTGTAATTAAAGGATAATTTTTTCGTATTTTTTAAATCTTTTTGGGCATACATTCTGTTCAAGCATCACATCCTCATGCTACGAATATATCTCAAAGGGCGCAATATATTACACACCCCCTAACATTTACAACATTTAACAATTATTTACATAATTAATTTGGATTGAGAGGACCGAAAAATCAATGATATTCTCCCATTTCATTCTTCAAAAAGGTAGTCGCGTGGCCATTTCCGCATGGGATGCCTTCTTATAGGATTGTAGGGATCGGTTTTGTTGGACAAGTCTTGGGGTGATGTGAGAGTTTATTCTGGAACTTGATAAATTTTTCTGAAATTAATTTTAGTATAAATTGAATTTTAAGGTCGTTGCGGTGGGAAAAGAAATAAGTAGATTGAGGGAGATTTGAGATATAAGCCTGGAGCCAATTACGTTCCTGTTACATTTTAGATTGTAGATTAAAGATTTGTTATCGAGGTGAGCAAATCAACCAAAATCCTGATCTATGCAATCTCTTTAAACCCCAGTAGGCAAGTTTACGTTAACTTGTGCGTTGAAGGTATTTCATGGCAAAACTTAATAGCAAAAGTTAATAATTTCAATAAAAATTTCAATAATATAACACCTTATTGGTATTATCTAAAAGTTTAAAAGAGAAATCCATATTAAGAATAAATGATAAGTTAAGATAGTAAACATTGAAATATAAGAAATTGTATTGTACCTATAATAAAACTCACGAAGGGGACGATTCATATTTTATTTATAAGCCGGCTGAGAACACCTAGTGTCGTCGCTGCCCTTGAATGTTCCTATCATTTTTCTTGTCTCCGGGGTGATTCCCATTCTGCCGAGTTCTATCTACGAAGAGTGGGAACTGGGTCGCGGGATATCTAATAGGACAATTTGGAATATGAGAGATGTCGGGCGGCGGGTTAAGGGATGAGGGGCATGTGGAACAAGGTCGACCCTCCTCATACTTCTCGACCGCCTTTCTTAGTAGTTAAAAGGTAAAGCATGACTGAACCCCATTCTCCTTTCAACTTTGACGCAAGGTAAAATAATATTTACCCTTCCTTGTAAGCCTTTTTTTCCTCTATATTTCTCTATAAACTGTTCAAAAGCGGATAGGGATATTTATAATTTATTCTTATTCTATTAATTTTCATTAAATGAACCGATGTATTCTTGTTAGTTGGATAAAACAAAATAGAAAACACAAACCAAAAACAAACAAATGTTTATCCTCATTTTTAATAACCGATTTACTTAAGAATAGTAAACATGGAGATTACTCATTTTGTAAACAAACACCTGTTCTCTCGGCTCTCATCCAGTTGTATTCTCTTTAACCATGGAAAGGCATCATCTTGAACCAGAAGTTGTCAATATTATTGTGAGAATGAGTCATCGAGGTCACCGGCAGCGCAGAGGCAGTTGGCGTTACTCAGAGTGTGGTTTCCCGAGCTTTGGACCGTTTCCGAGAGCTTGGAAGTGTCAATAGGAGGCTTGGTAGTGGTCTCAGCGCAGTACGACGCTAAGGGAGGATAACAATATTGTCATTGCTGCAAGACCTAATCTTTTCCATAGTGCCCGCCAGATCCTAAATGAAGTACAAGATGTTTTGGCAAGGCCTTTATCAACACAAATGATTCGTAATCTTTTGTGCGAAGTTGGCGTCGCATCGCATGCCCCTTTGGGACGACCTGTAGCAACAGCCCCCCCACCAGCAACTCAGGTGTGAAACGAGGGCCTAGAAGAGAACACCAATTGGAATGTTGTTATGTTTACTGATGAGTCGCGTTCTGTCTATATATTGATGCCCTTCAATGCAATTCGAAGAAGGAGGTATCTCAGTTGGAATTCACACTGATACTGGTGGACGAACTGAACTCTCCATATTGTTGAAGGCAACCTCACCGCAGTCCGTTATGTCCAAGAAATTATTAAGGATTACGTCCCTCAAACCAGGGATCTCATTGGCAGGGATTTTCGATTTCTGGATGACAATGACATTGTACTGCTCATAGAGGCAAGAGTTGTTTATTAATGTTTAGAAAACTTGGGAACTTCCCATCTACCACATTCTCCATTGTCAACAGAAATCAATCCCATTGAGCACATGTGGGATGCGTTGCAGAGAAGGCTTTCCGATCACTATCACTATCCGCAGCCAGTTGACCTGCAACAACTGAGTGCATCGTAGCAACATCTATGGAGTGAAATTCCTTATGAAATTAGTGACAACCTGATTAACAGTACGCCTAACAGGTGCACTGAGATTTTATCTAACAGAGGACATTGTACACGGTATTAATTGTTTAAAAAATGATTGGTCCAATAAACCAAAATATGGAATTGAAACCTTTTATTTAATTTTTCAAAATCCCTTAATTAAATTTTCCTTCAGTAACAAACAACAATTTCCAATAAATTTTAATACAATTTATAATACAAATAAAATAAAAATGCTAGGGAAAGTAAATACTACAAAGTTGGCAATATCCTTCTACATTTTTTAGCAGTTTACATATAAATATGTGTCTCCTCATAACCTTTAACACCTTTAAAATAACTTGCGACTGTTACTGTTTTTTTAACTACATTCTGTAAAAATTTGATTTTTTTTCATTAGGCTCACAAAGGAACTTGAGCAAAGAGTTTTGCTCCAAGGGTTAACACCAGACTTCAATCCCTTTGAGCACATGTGGGATGCGTTGCCGATCACCATCCGCAGCCATTTGACCAGTTGAACAGCTGAGTGCAGCGTTGCAACGTCATGGAGTGAAATTCCATATGAAATTAATGACAACTTTATTTACAGCATGCAGGATTTATTTACAGGTGCACAGAGGTTTTACAAAGGACACACATACACGGTATTAATTGGTTAAAAAAGTATTGGGTCTAATAAACAAAATTATAGAATTGAAACCTTTTATTTTATTTTTTCAAAACTCCTTAATTAAATTTCCCTTCAGTAAAAACATAATCATTTCTCAAAAATTTTAATACAATTTATAATACAAATAAAATAAAAATGCTAGAGAAAGTAAATACTACAAAATTGGCTATATCCCTATTCATCGTTAAGCAGTTTAAATCTATTCTTCGATTTACAGAACTGTGTTTTAATCCGATGTAAAAAAAAAAAAATAAAATAAACACTTAAATGATGTAAAATCCCGGGTGGTGAACCCTCATCGATTAAAGCATAACGACCTCTGAGTCCTATTGACAGGCATTAAACACCTTTTGAAAGCTTGCCTAAAGAGAAGTTTTGATTTAAGGGGGCCGAGACGAAGAACTTTCAAATTGATTTTTAAGGCGGTGATAACCTCGGCGAAGGTCAATCATTAGTCGGATTACGTTTCGTTCTATTATTAAATAGCAATAATTATTTTGGTGGAAAGGTATCAGATAGATTGCTCCCCAACCTTTTCTTGACAATGTCTTTTTAGGAATTTGTTTGAACACAAGAAACTCGTAAATTTCACGTGGAAGAATTTTTTTCGTATGTATTTTTAACTCCTTACACGTCATACTTCAGTGGGGAGTTGATTTTGTAAAGTGAAGTAAAGTGATTTTTTTTTCAAAGTCCGTCAAGAGAGATTAGTATTTATTGTACTAAAACACTTAGAATAATAAAATGTAATTAAATAAAAACAGTTTTGTTTAATTAAAAATTAACATTCATTATAGTCATGCTAATGGGCCACTACATATGAAAGGTATGTAACAAAAACTCTATTACATTTTCGTCAAGAAAACGGGCGAAAAAATGCTTGAAACGTTATTTATTCACACGTATAATCGTATGGCCATAACAGAGTGACCAAACAGCTGTACCACATTCATACATAGTAGTGCATATGTAACATAGTTAACTCATTAATCACACCGATATCATGGGTGCCTGGGCACAAAGGAATTTTGGGTAACGAAAAAGCAGACACACTGGCTAGACGAGGATCCGCAAGACCATACATAGGCCCCCAGTCTATACTTGGGATAACAAAAACAAAATAGGGAAATTCTCGATCGCAGAATAGATCCAAATAAAACAAAAGGAGAAGTGGATAAACTGTACCGACTAGAGTTATATCTGTAGTGCCTGGGGAGCACAAACCCCACTTACTTGTATCCTCAACATCATCACCATAATAACACCCATTGTGCATACATTTAAGATTCAAGATCTTGACAGATTGATTCCTATATCACTTTGTTGTACATGAATGATCAATGATAGAAAAAAAGTAAAACTATCTATGTCTACTAATTGCATTATCATGTTTTTAATAGTTTTACAAATTGCATTAAAGACCGACTTAGAGGCTTCTACCGTCTATTAAAAACATAATTATATTAATTTGTAGACATAGTTAAGATTGCTTTGCCCCGGTGGTGACCTTAAAATAGGTCGAAATTTTGGCAGTAACATTGAATTTAAACTGGCTGACGTGAAAGTGTTAATTACCTAGACCGATTTTGAAAAATCTTTTTTTTTAATTTATGACGTCTACTTTTTAGACGTTTCATCGATTCGAGAAATAACTTTTTGGTTCATTGTTTTGTGACATAAAATCCGCCCTACTTTTTTTTAATTGCGAATTTCGAGTCCTTGTTCGATATCTTAATTTGTATAGAAGTTAGGAAAATGAGTTTTACTAGATAATTAACAATTTCACGTCGGCCTGTTAGAATAAAAACCACTCCAGAAAACCTGAATTGCCTAGTTGGTGAAGAATAACGATTTTCGGGGCGTCGGTGGCCGCAACGGTTTAGGCGTTGACACGGCGTTCATCACTATAAGGTAAAGGTCCCGGGTTCGAATCCAGCGGCCCTGCGTTCGAACTCGACATACTTACGAATGGGCTTTTTTTCAAAAACTCCGGCACCCCGAGGATTGACCTGGGCTGTTGCGAACCCTCGTAAAAAAATAAATAATTTAATCTTTATTAATTTTATCGTTAATTTACTAATATATTATTAAGGTATCATTTTAATTTTTTATTTTTTATTGATTAATGACAAATGGAAAACAAATAAAAAATTAGTCACTAATTTATAAAGTATTTATTAACATTTTTAATTGCGTTATGCTACCAGATTTGGATTACCTCTGCTGTTGCGAACCCTCGTAACAAAAAAAAAACTATTTTCTTAAAATAATAAACTGTTTACGTTTGATGGATTATTCTTTTGTATGAAGTTCAACAATTTTTAATCCTCTTCCAAAGTAAAATGTTTCTTTATCTCAGTACCATTTTGTAACTTCGGAATAAATGAGTCTTCACTAAGACGTGAATGAGTGATTTTGCGTGTTTAACCGACCAGAAATATTAATGAAGTGTGGGGCGATGGCAGTGTGAGTGAGAGCACCGTTCAAAGATAGTTTAAAAATTACGAGACAGACTTTAGCACATTGTAAAGGTGAAAAAGCTCGAAAGTTGGGTTCCTTATGCATTAAACGACCGCCAAAAAAAAAATCATCGTTATTAAGTTTCCGCAACCCTTCTTTGCCGAAACAGAAACGAACCTTTTCTGGATAGAATTGTTACTTGTGATGAAAAGTAGACTCTCAACGATAACAGTAAAAGTTCTGGACAGTGGCTCGACAAAGGAGAAGGAGCACCACATTTTCCAAAGCCTCCAACTCATTAAAAAAGGCGATGGTGTCTTTGGTAGGCATTCATTTGACATTTGGTCTGATTCAATACAGCTTCTTGAAACCTGGCAAAACAATCAATGCCGAAATGTATTGCTCTCAATTGGAAGCACTGCGCTAGAAATTGGCATTACTGAAACCTTATTTGGCCATCAGAAAAGGTAGATTCTGTTACACGATAACAATTGGCCACATGTCTCACATATGACAACACGAAAACCGTTGGATCTTAGTTTGAGGTTCCTCACCCTCACTCTTCTCCAGACCCTCCCGACTACCATTTTTTAGACACCTGGTCAACGTGGTACTACATAACACATTTATTGATCAAAAGTCATTAGAAAATGCGTTTACAGAATTTATTAATAATAAAATGTTCAAAATTTTAAAAATTCTGTTCAGAGGGTATAGAGACAATGCCATCACGTTGAGATACGTGTATTGAGAGTGATGTATTTTAAATAATAAAGAACGTGTGGTTGCCTTCTTTAAAATGTAAACATTTTTTTCTTCAAAGTATTTCTGAAATTATGTTGTACATAAAATGTAAAATAAAATGTGTGGTGATTAGTGACCGCTAGTTAATGATTATTTGGAGATCGCGAGATGCGGTCTGGTGTGACGTAGGTTGTAGAAAAACATTTTCTTTATCTTGCCAACGTTTCGATCTTTATGAGATCATCTTCAGGCCTGAGATTTATAAACATTGGTTAAATTATACAAACACATATAGGGTGTGAAAAAAGTGAATGTATAAGTAAATTTTAGACTCAATGAAAGTATTTGTGCTCTCTCAAAGAGTTTGTTTTCTATGTAGCAAAAATGTGAGTACAAATCCTAGTCATACCTGCATCTCACGATCTCCAAATAATTAATAATAAAATGTTTAAAGTCATTTATTTAATTGTTGTTATTCTATGACCATAAATCTGCATTATTTTCAGGACACCCAATAGTTTCGAAATCAGAAATAAAAATGGGGGTCTCATTTAAAATATACATAGGACATATTTTAACTCAAAAACAATGAAGCAAAAATTTATTTCAGGGATGGGTGAAACTTCTAAAAACTAGACTTCGTACGGAAAATTTTAAAAAAATTTTATCGTACTTTGAAGTTGAATTGTTTATTGTTTTTTGTGTCCTGAAACATTATGACATAAAATAAAAATCAATGATCGATAAAAGTGAAAACAATAAACATCATCTTTACTGAAAATATTAATGAAACTATTGTAAATGTGCTGTTTTATTGTTATCGCGATCCGACGCCCGTGAATCATAGTACAATAACATATAACGAAAACAAATAAACGGACGGTCAATAAAGGAAGAGGCCAATTGCAAAAGAACCCGTTTTGATTGGTAATCGACGAATATGACAAGTACGTTTAGAGGTGATTTCCCACAAGGATCGATCCCACGATCCGTACAATGACCTACACTTCATTCTCAGCCGGTCTAATTGACCAGCGGGACAAACAACAAAAATAAAGACGTAACTACGTCGTTTACTGTCCGACAATCCGTTGAGCTTAATCAGTCAATTAACAGGAGGTCAATCGAGTTTGATATTCCCGGGCGAAAACAAACAACTGGCTGAGATGCACTCGACGCTTGTAAACATTTTGATTTATTTATGTTTTTATTAGCAGCATTATTTATGTTTTGATTCTGCCTTTATCTATTCAATACACACTTTCAACACTCGTATTTTTTTTTTTTTGCTTTGCTTTTCGAACAATTTTACACTATGCAGTTCTTTTTGGAATGCGTCACAGGCTTAGCGGTTTTAATCTCAAGGTGAAAGAAAGTTAAGCCAACAGCAATTTTTTTTATATTTGGTTTACAATACTTCATTTTTGCAATTATTTATTTAATATTCTGTGTTATAAAATTTAAACTACAAGAAATGTCACTAAACAAAATAATAATTCAAAAATGATTTACAGTTAACATTTGAACACCATAGATTGCTTCTTTATGTTGCCTCCTGCTGGAAATAATCTAAGGTCGTACATATAAAGCAACCTGGAAAGCCATCAGCAAATCCTGCTATCTATAGACCTATCAGTCTTCTCAGCACAATTATCAAAATATTCGAAAAAATATTGCTAATACATAACCCGTCACCTATTTTCCAACAATATTATTTCGGAGTGCCACAATGGGTTCCGTCTAGGATTAAGCACAACCTCTTAGTTATCTCAAAATTGTCGACCACGTGATACAAAATTGTAATCTTAAAAACACAAGGGGGTGGTATTTCTTGACATGGAGAAGGCATTCCATAAAGTTTGGCACAAAGGTATTGTTTACAGACTTATAAATTATAAATTCCCAAGCGACATTGTTAGTGTAATACATAGCTGCCTACAAAACAGAACATTTAGAGTAAACTCAAATGAACATGTTTCGCCACTATCCATGTCGGGTTCCACAAGGTCCAGCTCTAGGGCCACCTTGTTCAACATATTTATAACTGCACTCCCTTGACTTTATTAAAGGCCTAATTTTAAAACTTAGTAATCTGGGTTTTTCTTTTAAAGTTGTGAATATCCTTAGGTCTTTGTTTTTGGCAGCCACTTCTTGTGTGCGCGGCCAGAATGGAGTGTCCGAGTTTTTTAGGGTAAAGTCTGGTGTGCGACAAAGTTGCGTGCTAAGCCCTTTATTATTCGCGCTGTTTTTGGATGATCTTCCCCAGGTTCTTGAATGTGGAATTCGCATGAATTGTTCAGTTGTTAAAATATTAATGTACGCGGATGACATTGTTATTTTGGCAGAGACTTTTCAGAGCTTAAGAGGAAATTAAAATGTTTGATGCCTATTATGAACAATGGAATCTGTTAGTTAAAGGTGTTCCTCAGGGTAGCGTTCTGGCCCCTACACTGTACCAGGTTTTCACAGCTGACATGCCATCTCATCCCGAAACCACCACATTCACATTTGCAGACGATACGGCAATTCTCTCTAGCAACTCCGACTTTGTCATTTCCACTCGAAACCTCCAACAACACCTCAATCTACTAGAATGTTGGTGTAAAAAGAAAAGGATAAAATTTAACACAAACAAATCCACCCACATTACCTTCACTCTTCGTAAAAAGATCTCCCCCCCTGTTTTCTTAAACAATATTCCCCTCCCAACTGCGGACAAGGTGCGGTACCTCGGATTGTACATCGACAAACGCCTGACGTGGAATCCTCACACAAGACTGAAACGTCAGGAGGTTATGACACGATTTAGAGTTCTTGCACGACTTCTTGACAAACGCTCTAATTTACCTCTCAAAAATAAAAGGCTGCTTTACAACACCATAGTTAAGCCGATTTGGACTTACGGACTGGAAGTGTGGGGTTCAGCCAAACATTCCAATATCCACCGCATTCAAACTGCCCAGTCTATAATACTACGAAAAATACTAGATGCTCCATTTTATGTATCGAACCAAACTACACATACAGATTTACATATTCCTTTCGTACAAGATGAAATACGTTTCCGTTACCGTAAATTTCATAAAAACCTCCCAACTAACGTAAACCAACACATCAGAAACCTCGCATCCCGACGAATCCCCTCAAACCCTCCCCGCCGACTGAAGAGACAATGGCCGCGAGATCTCCTAGGAAGTGATGGTGATGATAGTGAAAGTGATAATGACACACGTATCAATTGAACAAACAATATTATTGTAACATTGGAGTAATACCAATGGGTGTTTTCTCCACTCTTGGTTTTAATTTTGTTTTGTTTCAATTACCTTGCTCACTGTTACTTATTACCTACTTTAAGGTAGTTGTAATGTACTACAAATTTTTTTTTTTTAAATTGAGGGAGTAGAAATACTTCGATTAAATCTAAAATTTTCTAGTATTGTATAAATTCATTTTTTTCACATCCTACATGTATTTGTAAAATTTAAACAATTATTCAGCAATCGTGAGATGCGGTCTGGAATGTTTATAAATCCCAGGCCCTGAAGATGATCTCAATAAAGATCGAAACGTTGGCACGATAAAGAAAATGTTTTTGCACCAGACCGCATCTCACGACCTCCAAATAATCACCAAGTAAGGGTCACTAAACACCACACATTTCTAAACACTTTTAAACTTGTTTAATTAAGCTTACCGTCTCCTCAATCAATTAACGAAAGCTTTAAAAAAAATTAGGCAGGAAAATCCATAGCAGTGTGTTACAAGGATGGAAGTAATGAAAAATCATGTTTTTTTTTAAATATAGATTTTCGTAGTAGGAAAATGTTAGTAAGTCCAGTCGACTATTAGAAAATCCCCTGACCTTTCCAATGCGAAGGCTGGGGCTTAAAGGTCGTTCGGTAGGTAATCCGGCTGTCCTATATCCATCGACTGTTTATCATACAGAGTGCGTGGCGCCCTAGTTCGGGATCTGTTTTGATTTAAAATAGACTATCGGTTGAGTCAGGATAAATAATGCTTTTCGGCAAACGCTCAGATGTTGCAAGAGGTCCGGAGACACATTTGCCACATAATAACTCGTCTACGGCCAAGGTGACAGGGCAAGGTGTTCCCCAAGATGACCCAAGATCCGATATTCTTTCAAGCCGAGCTAACCTTTTTAACATTGAAATGGAACTACAACCAAAATTATCGGCAATCTAAACACCTGCCGTATTGGTAAATCATCTCAATCGCATTCTCTAACTTTTCAAATCATTTTTAATACTCTCGTTTTTATTTTTAATAATTTATCATTTTACTGCTCGATCTTCTTTATCATTCAACAACGACCATATTCTTAATGTTTTATCCTTTTTTTTCTGGAGGCTTTATACAAGAAAACTTCCAATTTACGTTGAAGTGAAGGGAGGATAGTATTACTTAATATTATTAAAAATTACAGATGGATTGCCAAAATAACCATAAAATACAAAGACACACTAGATAAGCATTGCGGCGATTAACTTACAATTCTACGCTACGAGTACCATTGCCCTGCCTAATTTATGAATCAATTGGCGGAATGTTTACAAAGTTGTACAGACAAATTCTCATTTATTGGCCTATTTCTGGCCCGAGGGTCAAACGAACAACATGTAAACCGATAAACAAATGAAAGAACACAAAGCGATTTTTTCTGTGTGTGTTTATTCCTGCTTGGAACATTAACACAATCCGTCGCAGCTGATAATTCTATATACAATGAATCTAGACAACAGAACATTGCTTCAGAACTCAAAAAATGTTAAAATTTAAATTTATCAGCAATTCGGATACTTACTGATCGGCACTTGATTACTCTGTTTATTCTCTCGTTGATTTAGCTGTCACACAATTTTCATAAACCGGTGATTAGTTGATATAATAAGTTTCTAAAACAATTCACTAGGTGGTCCTCATACAACCTTAGATAATCGTAGAAAGGCTTTTTTTAGTATTGTCAACCTACTTCTGGACATACACTTGAACCAAAGCCTGCACACCTATCCAAAGTAATTGAAATTACGTACACTCGGCTACATATAGAGAGCGTGTATGGATGCCACTCGATATGAAAATTCTGCACCGCAGCGAGAACATCATTGATTTTTTTTCTATTAAGGTGATGCTATATTTCACTATCAGCCCTTACCACTCTCAATAATAAATACACGCATTCAAACAAAATATATAACAACAAAACATATAAAACAAACCTATACACAATAAAAAAATCAAGTCCTCGAAAACGCAAAGCTAGGGACCCAGAAACTCGCCACTGTGCCCAGAAACACTCTTAAATTTGGTGGCAGGTCTACACGCTCTATGTAAGGAGCCAAGGCATTTCAAGCTTCTATTATGTGCGACACATCGAGCAACCGTGCTCTGCATAAGGGGCACCTGCGCGAGCGTTGGTAACAACGAAATCGAAACAGGGGACCCAACAACCCAATCCTTTGCCTAAGGATGTCTTTATGTCGGCCTACTAGCTCCTTGTAAGGTATCAAGACGTGGGACTCCTCGACCAAGTGTGAAACACTGAGCAACCTTTTTCTACAAGCGAGGTTTGCCACAAAATCAGGTGTCCGTGTGTCATTCGGGTATGGCCTATTCTCAAACGGATGAACACGATCCCTTCCTTACTTTTGACTCGCAAGGGCTTCTCGGACGCTGCCAATGTTCTGTTGTTGCGTTTACAGCGTCACAGTACCGGATCTGTCTGAAGGGCATATGTCCCAGCTTTTGCCGCCTCGTCTGCACGTTCGTCGCTCTCTAGCCAAACGTGAAATAACTGATCTTTACGTTAAAACATAACAATGAATTATGTCAAAATTTGATTCGAAATGTTGATTATAAAGTAGCAGGTAAAAAGTCACCTTGACTCGCAATATAATCATTCACATTGCCAATAATTTTAGAAGGTAGGTCATAGCTCACTTGAGGCATTGTGAAAATTAACCTATTCCCACTTATAATCGTAAAAAAAACGATGAACAAACATGGAAAACTACGGAGAAATAGGAATAACTTTTTGTTTCTCACAGGAAAAATAAACTTTTTTGTTCATTTATTTATTTCACAACTGCTTACAAAATGCAACAAGCAAAAATTATGTTATTTACAATGATATATACATATGTACATGTACAACATTTTATACACGTTTACGTGTCTGGCGTGATCTGAAAGGCCACCATCCAGTGAAATTAGCCTTAATTGGCTATTATAGCGTGAATTCATCCGCAAACCGTAGTAACAAAGTTGCTAATCTTCAGTCTTCGACGAGGGCTGGAAGGAATTGTTGAGCTGGACAAATTGAGAATTAATGGGTTGCCAAAGCATAATTTAAAGTGAAATTTATTATAGCGAGACTGGGCCAGGTTTGGGACGTAGGGTATGTTGAGATCAAAGTGGATAGTATGACGTACAATGGATCATCAACTATTGTGCGAAGGATTTTAGAGTGGAGGGATTGGACATTGTTAAAATTGTTAGATTAACTATTACCCTTCGTCTAACAACACAATGAAATTTTTAAAAAATGTATTGACTCCTATCTTGACAAAATATAGATTGAGCAATAGTACAGTTATACACAATTCTGACAGATCTGTCAGACCAGGAGGCAGTGGGGAGAAAAACTAATCAGCGCTGGATTCTTTTTATTTAATTGGGTGGGTTAAATTTAATTTGGTGGGTTAAGATAGAAGGTCAGGAAGCCATCGTCGTCGCCCAAATGGAAAATAAACTACAGACAACAAATTTTTGGCGTGTTCGAACTATTTAAAGTTGATGTTTTCTGATGTCCTCCATGTTTAACGGATCGACACTGATCACTTTACTGTACGACATATAGGAAAGAGTTCATTACTGAAGACGGCGTAAAACCGAACCGGATGTGACTGAAAAGTAAACTAGCAAGAGCAGATTGAATCATGTGATGATTGATCAATCGAATTATTCAATTCACTTATGAAAGTTATCTATTTCACTTCTTTACCAATGACTTCTAATATTATTGATTAATGATGTCACTAATATCATCGATTAAATTTTACCAATGAATCTACCAGATTTTTCTTATACGAATACCTTGGCGAAACATGAGTCCGGCGCCAGTTGTTTACCGGTCACGCCGTAAATTTATGTGTAAATCTTTGGGAAGTGACAGAGGAATCCGACCACTTCGTTACCTCTCCGGATCCTTGTTGGCTGGAATTAGTCGGCTCCTCGTCGGATATTCACATTCCCCCGGCGTGTTTGCTAGGGGTCACAGAAATATCCGACGAAATCTCTAGGCTAAACCTAAAATTGGTCGTGTGAAACTAGCAGGCGCCACTTGGATGAGTGGTTTTTTTACAAAGACTTCCTATTTATAGAGTGCATCGCTGGCAAATCCATAAACTGATTTTCATTAATTAGTACGATCGAGACAACGACTAATTGGACAACGACTTCCGAATATTATTTTTACACTGTGCGTCTTTTTCCCAGCTCAGTTCTTTCGTTAGAACTTCGTCGGTAATTAACGCTGTTAACGAGTACGAATTTTAAAAAAAGAAGCTGGTTTCGCCTATCGCTTCTAAATATCATATCATGTCCTTCAAATGCTCATTTATCCTGACAGAATTTTTTTCTTAATTTTTATTCGTAACAGCAGAGGTTATATCAACCCTCGAGGTGCCGGTGTTTTTGAAAAAGCCCATTTGTAAGTATGTCGGGTTCGAATGCAGGGCCGCTGGATTCGAACCCAGGATCTTTACCTTACAGCGATGAGCGCCGTGTCAACGCCTAAACCGTTGCGGCCACCGACGCCCCTCTCCTGACAGAAGTCAATTTACAACAAGTTACCAACCATAAAAAAGGAATTAGAAAGACAATGCATAAAGATGAATATAAACAAAAGATTTTAACCCTACTAAATGATGAAAAGACATATAAGGAAATTAAAAAGTGAGAAAGAAGAACAATAGATTGGTCGACAAACTTGTAGAAAATTATTCCATAAACAAACTGAAAGCATTAAAAATCCGTAACTCAGTTCCCTAAAATGTATGGGCTACCTAAAGTACATAAAGAAGGTTTACTTTTAAGACCTGTAGTCTGTGGAATTCAGTCACTGTTTTAAAATCTGTCAAAATGGGTTAAAATCAAGTATTGAGGACAAATACAATGATAAGAAATCGTTTGAGTTCATAGAAAAGATAAAAAATGGTAATGTATATGAAGAGAAGGTTTTCCTTCGATGTTAAGGAGGTCACTTATAATATTAAGCTCAGGTACATGGATGACTTGTTTCTGATTTTTCCGTGTGATCAGTGGTTCAGCGGGCTCGTTGATCCAAAGAAATCATCTCTGACAGATATTACAATTATTTCTCTTCTCACTCTTTTGGTCAAAAACTGAATTGTGCTAATAATTTGATACATTATGGAACTAAGCGGTTCATGATTCTGGAATGAAGTTAAAGAGCGAGCATTCTGAATTTTAAGAAGTAATAACTAGCCAAAAACATTGGTTAATAGATTGTTTGATATTAATTCAAGGAAGTTAACCAACCGATAAAAATATGATAAATCCTTTCACGTTCATGAGTATGACGTCCTAGTGATTTCGCCCAATTTAAAATATTTGATAAAGACTTACATACCTGATATCAATTTTTGTTAGTTTGTTACAAATATAGGAATAAACGGAGTTATTTGCGTACTAAACTCAAGGAAAAGGAAGAAAAGTTGCGTTTATCGAATGTTGTACAAAGGTTTTCGTGTAGTGAATGTTCAATCAAATTCAATGCCCAAACAAAACAGAAAATAAAAAATAAATGGTCATGTTTCTGAATGTGGTAAAATTACAGAACTGTTACTGGACTTTCAAAACATTCAAACAAGTGAGCCTAGATTTGATTTTTCTAAAATTGGAATAATTGATGAAGTGTTTCGAAATGGAAAATAATAATTGCAACTTCACTAATTTCGTGGTCCGCTTGACCAATTAATTTATTACAATTAACTAAGGTTTTTAGTTGAGATAAAAATGTCAATGGCACGAGCGGGATTCGAACCCACGATCTTCGGCTAGATACGCCGCTGCTCTACCACTTGAGCTATCGTGACCTCGATCCACTCGGACACCAACTTCCCATCTCAACCGCACCTTTTGAATTTTCCCTCCTTTTTGCCATTTTTCAAATGTCGTGTAATCGGGTTGGATTCTCGACGACAAATGAAATGGCCACGGAGAGCTTTAGTGAAGTATACTTCATTTTTAATCATTAAATTCACTAATTTCGTGGTCCGCTTGACCAATTAATTTATTACAATTAACTAAGGTTTTTAGTTGAGATAAAGAGGTTTTTAGTTAATTGTAATAATTGTAACGTTCAAACAGATGATTATTCGGAGATCGTGAGATGCGGTCTGGTGTGACGTAGGTTTTAGAAAAACATTTTCTTTATCGTGCCAACGTTTCGATCTTCATTGAGATCATCTTCAGAACCTGGGATTTACAAACATTGTTTCAATCTAACAAATGCAATATGGCCCTGAAGATGATCTCAATAAAGATCGAACTTTGGCACGATAAAGAAAATGTTTTTCTAAAACCTACGTCACACCAGTCACTAAACACCACACGTTCAAACAAATTTTGAACCGGCACACGGGCACTACTGGGTCCGTCTTCACTCGCGGATTACTAGATACTTTGGACATAAGTTCAAATTATGAATTATATCTGATTAATTTTAAAAAGAGTTTTCTGATAACGTGAGAGGATGTATTTGTATGTATATCTGATGGAGATATTCTTGTATCATTTATTTATATAAAATGCAAATGTAACGATTCGATAACCAGCGATACTGAGTTGACTGAGAGCACTGATTTGATCTGTTGGCCGTATAATACAATTTTCATAACCATGTACCATAATAGACAGAAAGGCTCTGTTACAGTTATAACCAAATCATTCTTGGTTGATAATTGCGTAAAATTTATAAAGGCAAAAACCTAAATGAAAATTAGGGTTTATTTTATAATTAACCATTTATATAATCAAATTAAATATCAAAGATGTATATCAAAGATTCAGACAAGTTCCGACCGAGCAAGGGATGACAGCAAATTAAGGATATTTAATTTCAAAGAGAGCCTTTGTGGTTGTTCGGAACAGAAACGAGATCATATCCTGTATGCAAGCAATTTCGAACGAGATTTTTTTCCCGAGCATATTTCAACTAAGAGATTTTATGAACACTCAGGGTGCCGATGTTTTTGAAAAGATCTCTAAAGAGGGATTTGTTAAACTTGCATTTTCAACTATCGTTAAGCTTTCACGAAGATATTTGATGTAAATGCTTCTTTCCATTCCAGTCTTCCTCCTCTGCACATTATATTTAATGGACCTCGATAAACGTCACATCCAAAATCTATATGATGAGACTATATGATCTAACAAAAAATCTTATATGGGTTTTCTCCAAACAAAAGTGATAATGGATTGATTTGGCTTAAGGGTTGACATTCCCCTTTGTGCTGACCACACACCTTTACCTCAGGAGAGTTAACCTATCGTTATGAGGCTGGGTCACTAGTATCCCCTTAAGCCAGATGCTCAGGAGATAGTCGTTTCGCAACGGGGTTAGTCTCCAACGTGAGCTTTCGACAGCTGGGTCATTTCAGCTCTCAACGCATGAAAAATATAGTATAGCCTAACACTAACTAACTTTCATAATACAATCGCGCAAATAAGTATATTCACATCTAAGCCCTCATTCTGATTAGTAAGTGGAGTGCTGGATATTCCTTCACTGCACTACACACAATATTAATAATCTAATCAAAATTAGGGTCGATGGGGTACTTTTACAAATATGGGGCGATGGTGACGCTATATATTTCACCATCATCCTCTCTCCCTAATAAATCCATGCACACAAACAAAACACAGAAAACATATCTAAATACAATTAAACAAAACCGCGTCCTCCAAAAAGCGGGTAAAGAAACCCAGAAACACACCAGTGAGCGCAGAAAAACCAATAAATTTGGCGGCAGGTCTAAATGCTCTCAGAAAAGAGCGAGGTATGACTTACTATGCTTTTATTATGAGTGACACATCGAGCAACCTTTCTCGGCAATAGGGGCACCTGCACGAGCTTTGGTCCAGGAGCAGGTGCCCTGTGTCAGCTACGTACGACCTATTCCAAATCGGGTATGATTTCTCGTTTCTCGTTTAGGTTCTCGGGTGTGGGGGGCTATGGACACTGGTCGTGCTATTGACACGTAAGTTCCAGAAAAGTGATATTATGCGATAACCCAGTGATGTAGTTAGTTTGTGAAATTATAAAAATGGACGAGACATTAATTTATTATTTCCTACTTATTTTGTATGGCCACTGCAAAACTAGTCCTATAACTAATATTGATTTTAATGTAATATTTATATGTACAGAGGAAATATGCTCGCAATATTATAATTAACAACACATAAACATATATAAGCGTAAAATTATATCAATTAAAAATAAGTCCAAATATTAAAAATTGGTGTAATTAAGATAATAGTTCTCATTACGTAAGTATGCTGAACGAGTTTGTGTTGGCATAAAAATAAACGAAAACGAGCGGATTCTTTGGTGGCGTTCGTGCCAAGATCTTGATGAATCGTAGTAAAATAAATCAAGATATAATTAAACGCAAAAAGCGGGAAGGGAGACAACGTCGAAGAACTTAAACTAAAACCAATTTGCTTAGTTAACATAAACATCGGCAATTCCGGCATGTGAAGATTGAAACTAGATTACGAAACTTTCAACTATAACCTAATAATTATTTTATATTTAGAATATTACATTTCTTTTATTAGAAGACGCCGGTTTTTTCATCGTCTCTTTTTTGAAGGATTAATCTAATTAAGAATAATTGTAAAACTTTGTGATTTGTCAATATTTTTCTCACATATTACAGTTATAAACATCTAATTTATGATAAAATTAAAATTATACAGTCAAGCCTCATATATGGCTTCAAGAAAAATATAAATTTGTGTATTATGTATTATAATGTGCTCAACAAATGTTCATTTCACTTTCATTTATTGTTCAATGAAAATATCTAAACTTCTAATATAAGTAAACCCAATTTTATATATACATATTTTACTGAAAAACGTACGTGCAAAATTCTTACAACTTTTCAGTAAATCTATTATTATTATAGTATTATTTACAAGTGAAGAACAATTTTTGTTTAATAAAAATCACTAAGTAAAAATTTATACGTGATTTGAAATATTCAATGAATTTATTCTGTGCTACCTATTTACTAACATAGGTGGCACGTTCATTTAAACATCAATGTTGACGGCCAAGTATTTGCCGATAATCGAACAACATTTAACTAGAAAACATTTCAGGAACTCATGAATTGTATTTACTTCCTTTGAATACACAAGCATTGTTTTTCTCGTTGATGGAAAGGCTTGACCTCCTTTTAAGTGGGTTGGGCTACGTCGATGGACCTACCTTATCAAGAGTAGAATGATATTGCTCCAAAACGTGACAAGATTTTATATTTTATTACGGCGGAAAAGCGCAAAAAGCCTAGAACAACTTTGGCTGTAGTTTATAGATCGTTTTCCCCAGTGTGTCGACTAACCTTTTGAACAAATAAATATGAACTGTCCCATAAATCTGTCATACCTTCGGTATAATGGATCGGAATCGCGAGTGCGCGCAAGTAACAATGGGATATTACATTTTTATTTAAAGGAGACGACACATATTTTAGTAACACATCTCATTTTCAAAACTGAGCAATAGTAGTTCATCATTTTCGCCTTTTTTATAAACGATGAAGATCATATTGATTTATCCCAATTTGTGAAAATATTGATTCACGTGTGAAGGCGAATAACACATCTTACACTTCGATGCAATAAGATGCTGCGAGAGTAGCAGATTTCAAAGCGATCGAGTTTATCTTCGGCTTTTTTTAAGTTATGCGAAACGATGAGTAGTGAACTCTCCTGTAGGACCCGGAACCAATATGTAAACTTTCAAACTGGCACAAAATAAGGAGATTTTGTGGAATGGATCAAGTTAAAGACTGCTTGGTAGAACAACATCCAAGGACAAAGCAAACGACTCAGTCAAGAATATTTCGGCTAAACTCACCAGATATTATCAGTCACAATTAGGTAAGTACTTAATATGATAGGTATGCTAGGTCTAGATTTGAAATCTTTGAAGGAGAGGACATCACCAAATCACTCCCCGAGATAAAATGGTCCAAAATCTTGGGGTTTGTGAACAAGTCCAAGAGGTTTATGCAGGACACGTGAGCCGACCAAGTCCCGGAGCTTTTAGGGATGGGGTACGAGTCTACCCAGGCATTTAACCCCTCGGGTCTTGGTCGCCCACCCTGCATAATATATATATGGGTAAGTACTTAGTATTACGTAAGAAACTAATTTAATTTTTAATATAACTTTATATTTATTTTGCATAATCGAGGTACAAAGAGAATTTGAGAATGTTGGTATACGAGGGTGGTATACACGATCATCAATAATTAATGCTTCAACATTAAGTTTTTCTGCCTTTTCGGCAGAGCGGATGCCCCCAGGGCAGCATCCTAGGGCCCTTCCTATTCACAATATACTCTGCCGACAAAACGATATGCCCGTTTGCTGATTTTATGTCCATCTTGTCATCTAATCCTGATCCTTCCTATCATAATACCCAACCTTATTTAAACTTTATCAGGTCTTGGTCTCGCAAATAGGAATAAAAATTAATGAATAATCCACCCACATCTCTTTACATTGCAAAAATCCAACAGCCTATTTCAATGAAAACCCATTCCAACCTCAGATTTTGTGGATACGTACAGGCCGTGGGACTGTACATTGACAAAAAAATTAGCACGGAATCCGATGTTACAAATGACATTAGTTGAGCATAGATATAACTTACCCTACTTACCTTACTCTCCGTTTGTACTTTAATCGTACTTACTTACCAACTCACCATTTGCAAGACCCTTCTGAGATCGATATGGACTACGGAAGTGTGTATAGGTTTCACGAAAAAATCTAATTTCTATAAAATTAAATCCGTCCAATCAAAGAAACATATTAAATTATCCCTTCTTCGTTTCAATCCATACAGATCTCCAAATCTCGATACAAAAACTTCCACAAAAATTTAAACATTCACCCTTATCCACTTGTCCAACGCCTTTGTTGCCCCAACATTCCTAGAAATCCAACACGTCGTTTGAAACAGTTATGGCCGATAGATCTCTTGAGATATTGACTCAATGTGAGGAGTGTCAATGCTGTGTGACTTCTCTTATCAAGTGTAACATGCTACATTGTCGCTATATCCCCTATCACAATTGCTTGTTGCAACTGAAAAGAGCAATTTTACAAATCATAATAAAAAGTAACAAAAAAAATTTCAATTGTTGCAGAACCAATAGCTCGGAGTCATATGAACATCGGTCGCACGCTCCGTTCAAAGTCAACGACAGCTCCTTTCTTTAGATTTCAGCTTCTGCTCGGTATTTCATCTTTGAAATGTGGTTCTCATTCAGCACCGCATAGTATCGCAAGCAGTAACTCCAGTGCGTTGAGCTACGCAACATGGGACTATGTATAGCACACTGTGGTCTTTAAGGCAATATATCTGTAAGCTTTAGAACCGGATCGATATCACTTTCATCACACTTCTTACTCGAAAACCGAGATGTTAAGTTCCATGCTTTACATCGACTTCGGAATGGTTGAGGGTAAATACGAGTATTCTATTTGATATAATTGGTAATCTCTGTGAAAGTGAATCGCCGCTCTGAGCTATCCTTACTTTTAGTAGGCAGAACATCATTAGAACTCTTGGACTCACACATATTTTTCCTCATTAAAAGGTTCTTTCAGTTCTTTAATGAATATTGCACAAAAGCTAATTTTAAAAAAAATTAACCGTTCTTTCATCTAATCCTATTAGAAGGAGAAGTCTCGTGTAGACTCATTGTGGCAATACCTGAGTAACGACGCAACATGTTTTCCTAAGGTATTCCCTTCTGATCGAATCGCGACACTGAAATCAAAAGTTTCTATATTTAGGACCGGGTGAACGTCGTTGACGAGGACATAGTGATAAGAGCCTTTTGTCCCCCCGTCAGGCTTGACAAACCTATCGCCATTCCTGCCCCGCCGCGCTGGGAAAGAACGAAGCCATCAAGATACAAACAGCTTCACCCCCTCACCAAAAGCAATAAAATCTCTTAAAGGCCATTCCATTAGTTAATAAACGACAGCGTTTTGACGTCAAATACTAAAATGTAAATGAACTTTTATCGCGAAAGTACCCGAAGAATTCATGAAATTGTAAAGTGACAACATTCGGGATCCAGTTCTTAAGCAAACGCTTACGGGGTGATTGCGATTCTGGCAATAGTCCAACATAGTCCACATAGTTGATGGGAAGTATGACCTTGTTCTGGCTTGCATTCATCGCCATTCAGGCCAGACACGAGTTGGAGCCAGTTTTTGACCTAACGATGATTAATGCTACTATTTCTTGATTTTTTTTTTACCAAGCCTAATATGTGCCATTGAAAGCAGAAAACATGGGTTAAGCTTAAAAAAATACCCTACTTCTCTCGACGACAGTACGGACAGTGCTGCAGTTAAGTGTGTACAATTCACGATACAGATTCATGAATATATCAAAATGTCATTTAAAAATTGTCCGAAATTGACACTGATGAAATGATGAGTAACTCCGCTATTCTCACGTACAATCTCCCGCCTTGAAAATACATAAATGTTACTTTCTTAATTGACAATATGTCCTAAAGGTAGGCATAAGCATGAGCTAATTGTGTACTTTTTTAAAAATTAACTTGGCCTAATTGATAAATGAATAACATGTAGATATAAAAAACAAAACATTTTACACTGTTTGATCCATTTTCATATAAAGTACGTGCAAATCTTGCTTGTCAATAATTTTATTTATCCTTCAATCAAATACAATGAATATATATTGTAAAAGTTTAATGAGTCTTTCACAAATTAACCTCAAGATATAGGTTAAAGATACTTTCAAATTTTACCGATATACAGGGTGACCGATGTTACGATCCACCCACTTTTTTAAAGAGGGAAAATTAAAAAATAACAAAATAAAATAGATGTATTTCATGGTTTCTAATATAATTTATTTTACGAACACTTTGAATCAAGGTATGGTCTTGAAGAAGAAGAAAGCAAATTTAGAAAAAAAAACTAATGCCAAGCTTTCGACCTATTTTAAGCTCATCAGCAGGGCAAAACAACCGTAAATATGTCTATTGATTACAGGCGATATTAAATTTCCTTCAAGACGGTTTCGTCCCGACATTGACAAGGACTGTAACAACTGTTGTTTTGTTCTAGGCGCTCGCTGCACCATATTCTCCTGAGTTGCTGGTAGAGGGCTGTTGCTGCAGGTGGTCTCAAAGGGCATACGACCTTGCCAAAACATCTTGTACTTCATTTAGGATATGGCTGGCACTATGGAAAGGGTTCCGTCTTGCAGCATTGACAATATTTCTGTCCTCCTTAGCGACGTAATACGCTGAGATCCACTGCAAGGCCTCCTATTGGCACTTCCAGTCTCTCGGAATCGGTAGTAGTAAAGCCCGGGAGACGGCGATCTGAGAAATCCATTTACCTCTGCGATATCTACTTGCCGATGACCTCGATGACTCATTCTCACAATAATATTGCAAACTTCTGGTTCAATGATGTCTTTCCGTGGTTAAAGAGAATACAACTGGATGAGAGCCAGTAGAACAGGTGTTTGTTTACAAAATGAGTAATCTTCAAGTTTACGATTCTTGAGTAAATCCGTTATGAAAAGTGAGGATTCACAAATTTTTGATTTTTGGTTTGTATTTTCTACTTCGTGTTATCGTATTTTATTTATTTTATTAAAATTAATAGAATAAGAATAAATCACCAATGTCCATATTCTTTTTTGAGCAGTTTACTTGTCACATTTTACGTATGCAATATTGTGCCTCAATATTTGTTTTGTGAAATGTCCGTTTAGGTTTAATGCGCCGTCGCTTTCATATATAAATTTTCTCTTATTCCTTGTGAAAATTAATTTATCGAACACGATTAACTTCCAGATTGTTGTTTTGTTTGATATCAGATTTGCCCCGTCTACATTAGACTCTGCGCACCAATCAAATGCGTAATTTCCCAGTTGGATGAGCCAGACGTAACCAATAAATTTATTACACAACACAAAGACGCCCAAGGTTGGACCGTTTTGGCAAAAATTATGCGCGTGTTTGACTGGAAAAGGAATACCAATGGTTCATTGATTATGAATGACTTCCGCGGCGTAAATACAGCTTTTCAAAATTGACCCCAACCAAGCAATTAAGATTTATTCGATAACCACTGATTGGTCTTGTCTTTTGATTACAGGTGAATGGTCCTATACAAGGGATGCATATTTTGTTTTTTCTCTTATATTTACATAGGTATATTACAGTAATTTATCAGTTCTTATAATACCTATAAAACAATTGCATATATACAATACAGTAATATGATTAATATACATTAATTTATATATACATCTAATTTTTAATCCAAGCTATCATTTAGTGGCCCTACTAATGGTGGTGAATTGTTTAACCAATTTTGTAAATATTTTTCTCATCGATGACTAATATATATGGCACTCCCATATTATGTGTGCCAAAAAGTTTCATTAACCTTCAAATTGCAGATTATGCATGATTGTGAGCCAACTCTCAATTATGTCTCTTATGTGCTTCGCCACCACACTTACATCACGAAAAATATGGGCGGGTTCGAAACTCAAACGAGCCAATATATCATGTAAATGGATAAGCCAGTTACCATTGCAATAATCTTTACGAGGTGATAAAAAGTTCGTGGTGAACAAAACAGATTAAAAATATCTCTTCAGAAGCGATTTATTATCAACAGTTAGCACTTTACTTGGCCAATTTATGACCCTAATCAAAATTTGGGTGCTAGAAGATTCAAAACCAAACTCGATATTTATGATCAGGAGTGTTGCGAAGCAGATGGAACGGCAGATTACAATACCTGGGTTGCAATTTGTCCAATCCTCCCAACTTCGCTGCCGCCTAAAGTTCAGCGGCATAGTAAGCAGATGCAGAGACAATTGAGTCCATTAGCTTTTTTTTGTCCCAAGGGAGTTGGATGTACTTTTAATAAGAATTTCTTCCATCTTTCCAAAAGCTCACATACTTTTATTAAGGGATACTTGGAAAGTCCGAAGCTTCCTTGATACTGAATGGATGACTCACTGGCTTACAAAGAATTTGTACGAGCTCTATTGTCTATAGTCAAGATAACGATGTAATTAATAAACACGACAGTAACGAACAAACTAACTCTGTACAAAACATTACTTCAACCTATTTGGACGTACGGAGCGGAACTGTAGGGTGCCACCAAGCCATCCAACACCCAACTTATCCAAGCTTTCCACAATGACCTTAACATTCCCTACGTCAAAGAACTGATCCGCTTCCGCTTTCTCAAATTTCACTCCAACCATTCAATCCATCCTAACACTCAGTAGTGTCTAGCCCTGTCCACTTTTCCCAGCCCAAGAATCCTCCACGTCACCTCAAACGATGATGGCCTCGTGATCTCCTCGCCTGAACCCGGTAACAAACTGAGTGCCACCATTGGCTGGCTTCTCACAACACATGTCCTCGTGTGCTGTACTGGCAGTGGTGTTAGTGTAGTGTGTTAGTGACAGTAGTGTTACCCGGGATTTGTATACCATTAGAACGATTTGTAAGGTGTATAATTCATGTAAAGGATATAAAAAAATATTATTATTATATTCTTTTCAATTAATTCAGGTTTTGGTTGAGATAAAAACGTCAGTGTCACAAGCGGGATTCGAACCCACGACCTTCGGCTAGATACGCCGCTGCTCTACCACTTGAGCTATCGTGACTTCGATCCATTCGGACACCAACTTCCCATCTCAACCCCACCTTTTTGAATTTTCCCTCCTTTTTGCCATTTTTCATTTTGGAAGTTGGTGTCCGTATGGATCGAAGTCACGATAGCTCAAGTGGTAGCGCAGCGGCGTATTTAGCCGAAGGTCGTGGGTTCGAATCCCGCTTGTGACACTGACTTTTTTATCTCAACCAAAACCTTAATTAATTGAAAAGAATTTATTTGGTCAAGCGGACCACGAAACCTAAGAAAATTATTATAATAAAAAAATGTTAAGAATATTATAAAAATAAGTTTAGTGTAAAAGTGAAAACGGTTAATTTATTGTTTCTAGTGATTATTTGGAGATCGTGAGATGCGGTCCGGTGTGACGTAGGTTTAGTAAAACATTTTCTTTATCGTGCAAACTTTTCGATCTTTATTGAGATCATTTTCTGGGCTCAAAGTGTTAGTTTTTTGCGTAGATGTGTCATTATTGGGTGTCGTGTTGAGAGTGCATCTCACGATCTCCAAATAATCATTATCTAACGGTCACTAAACCCATCACATTGTTTCTAATGTTTAGGCCCTGATGAAGGTTTTATAATAAATAAGTTTGCCAAGGTGCTGTATTTTGATTTCTCTTAGACTTCACCTGATCTCAATTTTCAACAGTATACCTCAAATGGTCGATCAGCACAGAATATAAATATTCTTATATTTAGAATTCGCACTAAAAGCAAGAAATCCTGGGACTTGGACTTCTGCGGTCGTCCTTCCATTAAATAAATTAACTAAATCTATGGTTTACACATACAATCAAAAGCAGCATTACTTTATTCGAGTAGTTAGCTGCTTTTTACGTCTCGTTAAACATGCTTTGCAGGTGCAGAAAAAAAGTTATTTTCTAGACATAATTATATCAATCTTCAATATAATAAGTTTGTATTAAAAAATTCAGGGATAAGCACAATTTTAAATAAAAGAAAAGCAGTCTAAAAGCTATAAGTTCTTTAGTTTTTCGACAATGTTTGAAACTATAAGTTTCAATACTGTAAATAGATGTTTTTATTTGTTAACCTTGTCTATTATTAACAATTTTTTTCAAAATCGCGATGAACGGCATTCCTCGAAAGATTGACGGACGAACTTTTTTTCAAATTGGCCTTATCGATGATTTTCAAATAAGACATTTTCCTTTTTTTACGTCATATTATTATTATTGGGTTAAATGTCAAGAAATAAAACGAAATCGCCACCGTGATCTCGTCATAAATGATAAATCCTCTGAGCTGGAAATCGTGAATTGTAAACTTTGTGATATGACACGTCAATGTCCTTGTCAGTGCGGGTGTCATACCACATAAAGTGTGGCCTTACCCTACATAGACAAGAGGCGGCACTTACTCCTCACAAGCTCAATTACTACTGCACACCCGTATATTTCATTGCCCGAGAAGCTAATTAGTTATCACTTATTACATTTAATCTCTTTTCCCACTATCTTGACAACAATTTTACGTTGCTGAAAAAATATCAACTATTTTTACTATAAATAAAAAATATAATTACTGGAAACAATTAATATTATGTCCAAAGAGTTGAATAAAATTTGATGATAGTTGATGTAGATGCGTGGAATCGATTCGAAAGAAGTATCATGCCTGAAGAAGTTTTTTTCACACAACCAGTTTGAATCTTTTTCTGACTTAAAATCTGACGACAGTCGGATGAATCTCAAGAGACTCAAATCGAGATAGGGGCCTGGTATAGAAAATTTCCCGACAATAGTTTTTGAACTTCCATTATAGACACTGTTTACCAGCTTATGTAAACTTATCACGCTATCTTGGTTACCACATAGTCCTCCTACCTTGGAGCACCACTTGAATATGTGACTGTTAAGTCTCATACCATCCGCGGATACGCAACCTTGATTTGACTATTCTCGTTGATAATGGCTTTCCTGAGAGCGAGGAATTACGATCTATTCAGTCTCATTTTGAAAGGAAGGTCCTGCTGAATGGAAAATTATGTTTTAAAACCTTGCAATCTTCAATGTCTTGAGTCTGTCCTGGATACCATCATTAGGTTCCCAAATGTACTCATTAGTCCTTAAAAAGTCACGAGGATCTTTAACGTCCGTACCTAGCCCTTCGGCATTACAGAACGTTTTAGTTCTCAAGATGAGTGATGAGGCACCTCCGCTCACGACTGGGTGTGGGTTACAGCCGCAAGTTTTGGTGTAGAAGCCGCCCCCACCCTGAGGGACCGAGACGGACGTCACTCTCTGCTTGTCCCGAGTGAATTGGCCTGCACAGACCGTGTGCCGCCCGGAAAGGGTTACCCCAAGAGGCTGAAAAGTATCAGCCTGGATCGTCCCGCCTAGCTCCCCAGATAGAGAAGGCAACTCTATATCCTAGAGTATTGGGACTCCTCCAGCGTAAGAACTATTGGATTCGCTTCGGCCGCGGTTTTGTTTATAGTGGTATGAGAGGAACACTGCCCTCGGAAGGAAACCGATAGCAGTACCCCCGATCAACGTCCTATCCCATGTAGCAGGACTTGGGACGTTTTCTGCTACCCTATAGTTCAGATGGTTATGCACCCTCCCCCGTCTATGAAGACAGGATCTGATATACTAACCCACGCGTGCCTCTGATGCGGCACCCGCCGTCCGCTGCTGACTTGGAGGCCGACACGAATCCAGTTGTGCTTTAGAAAGGGTGCTACGCTCTCAAAACTACACCATTATGTTGCGCCTGGATACCCCCCTTGCATCCAAGGGTTGGGAGAGGTAATGAGGTAAGGAAATATTGAGAAAGGGAAATGACCGAGGACACGAGACTCACCTTTCCAGGTTGCACCCCCCCCCACCTTGTCCACTGTACCAACTATTGTCACCATAGTCCCACATTTAATGGGGTATGACTCCTCAGCGTGGGTAAAAGAGATTAGATGGCCGTTCAAGCGTCAACCCTATCCCGACCAGTCATCTCGAGGGACGAATCCGAGAGTGTGTTACAGCCCGGCACATATCTCTGATTGGAGCAGTGTGCGATCAAAGGACACTAGCAGAATGTCTCCCTTAAGTTACGCTGTCGAAATTTATAATCCAGCAGGTCCAGCATTTTATCCTGCTTTTCAGACATTTCCTTCTAAGATGCCAGTTTATTTCGAAGGTCCGCATTTTCTTTTCTTAATCCAAAAATTTCCTCATTCAAAGTATTTAACTCCTCCTTCGTAGCAGAACTCTTAATTTTTCTTTCAAAAGGTGATTCATTATATTGTCAGCATTTCTTTTAATGGGGACGAATTTAGGCTATTTCTGCGTCTTGGATTTGAGCTTTGCTGGTAGACATGTTGGGGCTGAAGACATACGTTTTAGTACTGGATTCTTCTCTGGAGAACTTCTTTGCCTCTTAAGAGGATGGGTTTGTCAGAAGCTTTTGCAGTGAAAAAATTTGTAATTTTTGGATGCATGCAACGGCTTCAATGTTCCAAGCGTGACGAACAAAAAAAAACACATTATATTCAAATAAATACAAACACATAACTCATATAGTATTATACACATACAAGCAGTATATACTGCATTCATATGAGAGAAAACATAAATTCTCAAGAGAAACGGATAAGGGACCCAACATTCGCCCGCCCGAATACTACCTTTACTTCTCATGCCTACTCGCTCCATTTAAGAGGCCAAGAGGCATTAAGTGCGGATTTGAATCAAAAGCAGGTGTACGTGTATCAGGGCATGGTCAATCCTTAATCGCAGGATGTTCTCTGACGAACCGGTGGCACACTGACGCGGTTTACTGTTCGTACGCCGGATGGCGGTAGGTCGGTCTGGATGCTGAAAAAATGTTAAACAACGTCTTCATAGATGTACCAAATAAGTCATAACATTCGAGTAAAATTTAACTTGTTTGCCTATTACAACTCCATTGCTGCCAATAAATAAATCTCCACTTGTAATATTTACGTTAATTTAACAGACAATTTTTAGTGCAATGTTGAAATGTGTTTTCATCGTTGTTGAACAATTCCGCCTCGAGGAAGTATGCATCAAAACAACAGGTCTGTCGACACTTTACTATGAACTTGTTTACAATTTGCGACTCCAAATTAAATTCCTAATGACCTATTCTATTACCGAGTCAATAACAACAGCACTCAAGTCCGTTGCGTACTTCTGAAAAATTGATATTAAAGGTTAACCACGTCAATTCGGAACTTCTACAAAGGCCCTGTGTAAATAAATTCTTTAAATCGTAATAATAAAATAAACTTAAAAATATTATACAATATGATCGATATTCTATTTTATCCCTAACCATCTGAATAGCAAAAATCTTAGCAATTTCGACTAGTTAAAAAAAACACCATCTCACACTACACACTACAGAAGTGAAACTTTCTGTTGAAAAGTCCACATTTAAGAACATGCGAGCTCGGTTTGGAAACAATATTCAAATTTTAATTTATTACCAATAATGATTCTTCATATTTTATAAAAGAGACGAGAGATATGGAAATTAAAATATCGTACGAATGTTATTGATTCTAATTTCTCAAGGTATCTACAAAATACATCAACGCTGCTTCCTGATTTATTAGTTTAGACGTTGGTATCATTGTTTATTTTAAAATTAAATTTCAGAAAATGACAAGCAAGTACAGGTTGGCGAAGAGAAGAAAAGTTCGAATAATTAATTCTTTTAATATCTGTACCTCTGGATCGATGGATGTTTGGTCGACTGCGAATGGGTTACTTCTTACCAAGATAAAATAAAGATACTTGCTCTGGGCCTTCTTGGTCTGTCTAGAGTCTCTGACAATCCGGGTTTTTTTGTTCTTGTAGGATTAAGAGTTGATCATCTCCTGAATTGGTGTGATCATTGTGGGAGGCTGGTCGAGCTCCTGAACTCTAATACATAACTTTTTTCGTTGCTACATGAGTCTGGTTTTACTAAAACTAATTAAAAGTGTGTGATATTTAGCATTGTATAATTTTTTTTCTATTTCACATCCTACATGTATTTGCAAAATTTAAACAATGTTTATAAATCCCAGGCCCTGAAGATGATCTCAATAAAGATCGAAACGTTGGCACGATAAAGAAAATGTTTTTCTAAAACCTACGTCACATCAGACCACATCTCACGATCTCCAAATAGTAATTAAAAGTGTTTACTATGCATTTATATATTGAAGCATAACGTACGACATTCTGGTCTGGACAATCCGCATCTGGTAAAGCTGCCATGCATTGCAAAGAAGGGCCATTCGCGTCATTGACAACTTTGGATATGAAGAAAATTGTAAAAAAGTTTTGTTAAATTAAGGCCGCTCACCCTGCCATGCATTTTACATTTATTATTGTGAAATTTATTTACATAAAAATAAGAATAAATTTGACTGTAAATAACGTAAATAAATATTCTACCCTTCACCCTTTAACATTATATATAGCATTTTGAAGTCAAATGAAACTTTTTTTCAATCAAATGAAGCCTTTTTCCAAGCAAATGAAACCTTTTTTCAACCAAATGAAACTTTTTTTCAATCAAATGAAACTTTTTACAATCAAATGAAACCATTTTTCAAGAAAATAAAACCTTTTTTCAAGCAAATGAAACCTTTTTTCAAGCAAATGAAGCCTAAAACTTAATGATACTAATTATGTAGGATAATAAATAAATGACATTATAGCACTAACAACAATTTTTATGATGATTCAATATTAATGTTACAATAATTGAATCGTAAGGCTTAGGTACAAGAACGTTTCTTGTGAAGATCCGTTTTCGCGTTGGCGGGGGGGGCAAGTTCACTTTTGCAATTCATGTCGAGAGACGTGTTTGTAGAAACCCTTCAACCTGATGATGAGCGAAAGGGCTCGAAATCCGGAACGTTGCGAAACAACTTACTGTGAGTAGGAACCATCTTTTTAAAAAGGAGTGAACTGCACATCCACTCAATCATTCATAATTTCTATCACAGAAAGTTGTTGCTCGCTCAAAAACACTTTTCTATACTACTTAATTAAATTTCGACGGGGTGGTTGTTTCATGAACACGGATCTTAACAAGAAACGTTCTTGTACCTAAGCCTTACGATTCAGTTATTGTAATATTAACATTCAATCCCCATAAAAATTATTGTTAGTACTATAATGTCATTTATTTATTCCTCTACATAATTATTATCATTAGGTTTTAGGTTTCATTTGTTTGAAAAAAGGTTTCATTTGCTTGAAAAATGATTTCATTTGATTGAAAAAATGTTTCATTTGATTGAAAAAAAGTTTCATTTGATTGAAAAAAAGTTTCATTGAGTTGAAAAAAAGTTTCATTTGACTGAAAAATGCTATATTCATACATTAAATTGAAAAAGTCATAAAACTGTACAAATTACTGGATGCCCAAATTTTACAATTGTTTGCCCAAAACTTTCAAGTTCCCTTGTCTTCTAATATATCGCAGGTTTTGAGTCAGTCAATGAATTTTTTGAATTTTGTGTTTAAAATTTAATGTTATGTATAAACACAAATTTTAAGTGATATCACAGTGAAATTTATAAGGGCAGCCCAAAGCCCTTCCACAAGCCACTAAAGGGAGGAGGAAGGAGACTTCCACTGGAAGAAGGCTGTTGGGTTTGCGCTGGACTAGAGGCGACACGTTTGATTTTTTTTTTTTTTTTTGTGAAAAAGCTGCAAAGATCAGCCCATTTTCATCTAGCGAGAATCATCACGCAAGCTATTTTCATTCGAATTTGTTTTTCGTGGAAAAGGATTTCTTTATCATTTAGTTTACAACATAAGTCAAATTTTTCATTTGTTTAATCGACATTTTTAATTTAAAAGAAAATAATAATAATCGGTCAGTTTCCTTTACAAAATTGACAAATTGTTAATTCCAAACTGACGACCTTAATTTCAAGTTTTGTTAATATTTCAACATAAGAATAGTTTCCGTTTTTTATTTAAAAAAATAATAATAGTAGTAATATTTAGTCAATGTAAGAATTGGTTCTGTTTATTAATTTAAAAGAAAATAATAATAAGCAGCCAGTTTCCTTGACAAAATTATCAAATTGTTAATTCCAAACTGACGACCTTAATTTGTTAATATCTCAATATAAGATTGTTTCTTTTTTTAATATTCTTTTGTTTATTATTCATTTATTTATCCAAACAAGGAAAATATCCACTCCCTCGGGGAAGGATCAAACAGTAAGGCAATAGTGAATATTTTGACTCTGTAATGCCAAAAGGTTGAGGTTTACAACAATAAATTATATTCATTACAATCCTTCAATAGATATAGTTTTTATACCAGTCCGGGAAAATTAATTTTAAGCTTTCTCCTTGACTTTACACGGCATTTAATTAAATAGAGCAATGGTAATTTGAACAGACTCTGATTAACAACCTCCCGTTCATCCAATGCCCCTGTTGGATTCCAATTACATCAAAAATAGATTATAAAATGAACCGGAGTTGATTGTCAAGTATCTTATTTCAATTTGAACTCGAACATTTATTTCCTTCCGGAATTTACGAACCAGTTTTTGAGACCCAGCATATGAACATCTGTTACCAAGGTATAATTTAAAATGAAAATCTTATTTCGTTCCTTCTGGGATCCCTTGTCTGTGAAAAGGTGAACATCAGCTTATATATCTATACTACCTACTACTACAACAACTACTACCTACTACTATCTATAGTACGAATACTCTGGATTTCGATATGGTCTAGAGCAGGGGTGCTCAAACTTGAACTGCTGGCGATCTACCTCAATATTTTTAGACTACTTACGATCGACTCTGAGAGGCTGCAAGTGTGTTATGCAGGGTTGTCGTACATACACGGTACACCCTACCTAGGTAGGTAGGGTGTACCGTAGCATATATAGATATTAGCTTTCTGCACAATATAGGTACATTATTTTAGTCAAGGTTTGGGTTAGGTTTAGTTACCGTTCTTCTCTACAATATCAATGAAAAAACTCATAGTTATTCAAAATTGCGAGTTTATTGGTTGTTACAAAACAAAAGAGTTACATNTATATGAGATATTTTAAATGACGCGATCGTAGCAGCTTTTGATTGTTTGGCTGGTCTTGTGAACATGGATTGTTCTTTTTTCAAACAAGATATCAAATCACTTACTTTTCGTTTTCTTAATTCACTCTGTGGCGGTGGTCTTAAATTTTTTTCTTCTCGAGATCTACTCAAAAAGCACTCGCGATCGACTGGTCGATCGCGATCGACCGTTTGAGCACCCCTGGTCTAGAGACTCTAGAGTGAAAAACGAAATAGATTATCTGCCAAGTTTTCGACCTATTTTCAGACAATCTTAAAGATCATACAAACTAATGTAATTTAGTTTTTGTCATACATAGTTAAGTTTTAAATAGTTAACTCTATTGCTTCTAGTGCGTCTAACACTAGGTATGGTGTTTATGATCCTTGGCATTGTTCGGACTCAGAGTATATTCAAATAAATTCAATTAATTAAGGTTTTAAGTTGAGATAAAAAAGTCAGTGTCACGAGCGGGATTCGAACCCACGACCTTCGGCTTGATACACCTCTACTCTACCACTTGAGCTATCGTGACTTCGATCCCCTCGGGCACTAACTTCCCATCTCAACCCCACCCAAATTCAAAAGGTGGGCTTGAGATGGGAAGTTAGTGCCCGAGGGGATCGAAGTCAGGATAGCTCAAGGGGTAGAGTAGCGGCGTATCGTTGGTTCGAATCCCGCTCATGACACTGACTTTTTTATCTCAACTTAAAACCTTAATTAATTGAATGTTATTAATTGGTCAAGCGGACCACGAAAAATAGTGAATTCAAATAAATTTAAAACTATTTGTAAAACCTTAATTATGTCAAATTATAGACATCTCTAAGGTTATTATGCCCTGATGATGACTTTAAAATAGGCTAAAAGCTTGGTAGAAACATTTTCTTTTCATACAGACATCTAACATTTTATACCTTCTTTAACAGATATTACTGCGACATAAGTTAGATTTTAGACGTTAACTTCCTGACGTGGGAAAATTAATTCAATGTGTGTTTTCTTGAAACAGTCAGTATATTATTTCTTAGTTTTAGGTTTGACTCTAATATTTCTATCAAGTGGTCTGCAAAAAGCACACTCGAAGAATCGTCTTGACTGAAAACTCAGTCAACTAACTACTAATTCACAGTATGTTGTAATTAGTTTCACTGATTCAACAATGTTTCGCTATTTTTCAGGCGACGTCTATATAACCCTCATCTTTCAAACCAAAAAAAGTTGTAATCCCATTTTCGAAGAAGGTAAGTAAACATCTAGTTATTAGCGAGAATGGAGTGGGTAGGAGGAATACGAGTACACTGGAGGATTGATTGTCCATACTTCTACTTTGGTGGTAGATATGTACTGCATGTTTTGTATATATTGTGTAGTTGACAACCTGAGATACAAATGACAGGCTTGCAGAATAGGATATCGACTAAGCGTTCAAATAATAGCAGAGTCGGTAACAGATTGAGAGCTCCAAACTGAAGTTTAAAACTGAAAGAACTGTCGACAACATGAGAGGAACGTAACTAAAAACTATTAAACTAAAATTTCCCTCATCAACCGAGAATTGCTGCGGAATTTGGCAGTATCAACAATAAACCCAGCACCCCAATTTTCAATTGTAAATGTGTCGATGTTTCCCGTTTTGGCTTTGTAAAGTAAGCTTCGACTAAGGAATTTAAAACAAAACGTGAGCAAGAGTAATAATAAAGTCTGATTCAAATGTTTAAATAAAAATTCAATTAAACCGTTGTTTAAAAAACATCATTAACTTCTTGAGAACTCAATTGTATGAGAAAGTCTATACTTCTTAGATCTTTTACTAATGACATTCCATAGTAGCACGGTTCACCAGATTTTAGGGTCTTTTATTGCTGATTTATAGATTTTTTTAAAAATTCAGATAGCAGAATTTATAAATGTTTATGTTATTTACTGCAGGTTTCAGACGTTCTAACTACCAATTGACGGTAATGTAAAAAAAGTTTTCATCAAAAATCAAAACACCTCATTTCTCGTATATTTATATAAAACGAATAATTTGAAAGCATTTCAGCTCATTATCGGTTTTTTCGTCGTTCTACCACTCAATTTCCGTAGGCGGATGCGTACTTAAGAGATTATAATTCTTTATGAATTATAAAGCTTTCGGTTGTCGAAGATTCCATCCCTGATCAAAATTCCTTCTGTAGCAATTAGCGTGGACGTGATTTTTATTATTTTGCGATGTCCCAATTTAGTAAAGAGGGAATACTGTTTACACAAAATAATCCCACCCAAGAGGAATTAAAACTTAATGGAACGGCAGGAATGTTATGACCCATATTTCAACAGAGATTGTCCAAAAGGTCGTTTAATCAAGGAGAACTAGTCCCAAGCAAATAGAAAATTTTTACTTATAAACTAATTTTTTGCACGAATTCGACACCACTATGCCTTGAATTTTTTTATATTTTCATTTATGTTTATTGCCATGGTTAACCGTTTGCAGTATATCAGTGTGCAAGTATGTTGCTATTCTTTAGAATGCATACTTTAATCTCTGCCTTGCCTTTTGTCATTTTGAGATTTGTGAGCCCGGTCTCACTATGTCAAATACATTTGGAATAAGACAAACTGAACATTTAGGTAATCGATTTGATGAAATATAATCTTCTTATTTTCTTTTTCTACTATTAAACAATTTTTACATACGAAATAATTCTTGTCGCTGAATGGAGACTTGAAGATGAAAGCAGGAGTTGGATCGGGCATATGGGAGAACAGCTTGGAGTTAACGGTGATGATGGCTCACTTGGGGCTTTTTGGCACGTCGGCCGAATCACAAGTTTAAAACGAAACGCATTTCGAAACAATACCCCACCCATTCCAAGCATAAATTAACCGTAACATTTCTATCGCCCCGTGTAAATAAAACTATTTATAACTTCAGATGCGTATTGCAATGTTTATCCAGTCGAAATGTACTTCTTTCCGATCTTAAAAGTTATTGCATCGCTTAACATACGATTAACTTCGCCGAAACATCGGTAAGATTCTATCATAATAACGATATTGGACTTATAATAATTAAGTTTTTTTTAAACCTTAATGATGTAACCTTTTAAACCTTTAACCTTAAAAAACTGTTCAGTCTTCCCTCTTGCACTCCTTCAGCTCTTTTACCCCCATCATGAGCCAATCCCTTTAACCTAAACCTCCATGAAATTATATTCTTAAAATTTTATATATTAGATGCACAAACATATTCGCTGGTGACAGACGGCTTGCCGGCATGAAAGCAGTGTTAATCTAATACAATATGATTTGAAATTAAAAATTGTATAGTTACGGGATGTCGGAGAATAGATCGACTAGCCCTACCTTTGCAAATTCTTTCATTACATGCATTTTGAAGTCAGCTTTATGGGGTTTATCAGACCTCCCGTTGCACACATAAAATACAACAATACATCCATTTCTTTGTAATATAACATTATCTACAATTATTTAAAAACCAACACTACCTCCNCACTTATTAAAAATAGAGCACTACCTCCAATTATTTTAAATACAGCACTACCTCCACTTATTTGAAATAGAACACTATCTCCACTTATTTAAAATAATGACTCGACGTACTCATCCCACCTCAACTGCCTGTGTTATTGTTAGTGGTTTATTTTGATAGTCTTTTTAATGATTTTTGTAAACGCCCGGCTTATATGGAAATGGGGAGGGATAAACAATTGTGTGAATGCTTATAAACATAGGCTGACGAAATATCCGGCTTATCCGCGCTAAGCTCTTTTTGCATAATGCGGCAGTTTGCACAGTTTTCTTCAATTAAAGCAAAGTATGATTCTGATGTAAGCAAGTTTACTTAACACTACCTGCTTTCATCAGCATCTCCTCACCCCACCCGCATCTCCTCTCAATCAGGTAGCCAATTGGAAAAAATGTGGTTAGCCCGGGATTCGTTGGTTTCAACTTGAAGTACATCAATTATGTTTGATCTCTACACTTTTTTTGAACGTAAAAAAAATTACATTAAGTTTAGCAATCCAGCCTCGCTCAAAAATTCCATCAATCTATATGTCATCTCTGGACAGCCGCCCAGAATTTACCAAAAGCTATCCGGTAAACCATACTTTAAACATAGATGTGCGTATATCGTACAAAGCACAAGCCAATGCGTTAAAGCACTACTTCTCTGAACATGGCTGTTACCTAGCCATAAGATGTTCGTAATCCTGCAGTGACCGATTCTTAATCTACCAAATATTGTTTCTTTTTTTTCTGTATTTTCTGGTTGCTGATTTCTATTCTAGTGTACAGACTAGTGCTTCGATTTATTTTATGCTTTAGGGCCAACAGACTACGTTGGCCATCGCCAGCCTTCTCTTTCTTAGCTTTGCATTCCTTTTCTTAACTTTCTTGCGTTTTAAACCTACAAATTTCTTTTATTGATTCTCCAGCCAAGTTATGATGTTTTATGATATAACGGTAAACAACTCTCTCGTTTCTTTATCCTATTGCTAGCCTTTCTGTACTTCAGTGCCTCGTCAATTGTGAATAAAATAACCCAAATAACAAACACTCAGAAACAGAATAAAAAGGATAAAAACATGACAGTCTGATTAGCATTCACATTACTCCAGAATACGCGATATTCTTCGGGGTAATTGAGCATAAGCCTCTTCATTCATGCTAATAAATTACATTCAGACATCAGATTTCGCGTTCACCCTATCCTGGAGTTTTCGATATTCCACGGGCTAATTGGAAATATGCCCCTCCATTCACGCTAATAAATTACTATCTTTCACACTACCCAAAGTACCTCGGGGTAATTGGGGATAAATCCAGCTATTCACGCTAATAAATTACACATTCACCGCAGAGCGTTCACACGACCCCAAAGTACTCGATATTCCTTCCATTCGCGCAAATAAATACATTCATTCCTTATAACTAGCACATACCACATACCTGAAGGTACAAAGATCTATATACATTGAAAAATATTTATGGCCATGATATATTCGAACAACGATCTGTGCTTTGCTGCTTGCTGGCTTTTTGAATGCTTTCAATTTGTTCTCTTTTGTTTTATACTACATTTCCTGCCAGCTATTTCTTACAGTTCCTTCTTAATGATTACTACCATCGTCATGGGAACTTTTTCTATTAGAAATTCTTCTTTGACACCCATTTTGTCTGCATGATCAGCCTGTACATTTCCAAGCGTGCCACTGTGTCAGGCGATAATGAAAAGTTTTTTTTTTATTGTTATAAACAAAGGCAGGACCTACTCCAACAGTGCTACACACTTTAAGATTAATTAAGTGTCTTTTAATTGTAAAGATTTAAAACCTATTTAAGTAAGTAACCTATTTTACGGCATCGATCTGCAAACTGAAACTGTTTCTCGGTAAAAAATTGTAAGACAGCAGTAAATATATTATCTAGAGTCGGTCCGTTCAAGGAAGTGTAAGTTTCTTAATTGTCAGTGATAGTTCTCAAGACAACGCCTGATTTACAGCTTAAACGACAGCGGTCCATCTTCAGCTGACCTAGTTAAGAACAGAGGACAATTTTTAAATCGACCCTGGGAAGAGAACAGTTCTTTCCGAAAGCAAGCAGTGTCACGGCTGCTGTTGCAACCAGACGTGTCCCTGACCTCGGAAAAACCTACCCTAACATGGACGGCGAAGAAACCGGATATCTCTAGAAAAATATTCGCCTTGGTGAACATGGGATATCGATTAAAAACACTCAATGACAGTTCGGAGAGGTGGCTATTCAAACCCAGTGACGAGGGCGCATCTCTCAGTAATAATAACGACTTCATTTTAAGTAACAAACAACAAAGAATTCGTTTACTGGAATTGCAGTTATTAATACTTATTTTTCACTCAAAACGGACCACGTTCGGTGACCTTTTAAACAAATGATGTCAGAAGACCTAACAATTGCATGCTTATATAATAACAATAATAATCATCCATATATGTTTGTTGTAGTCATAATTGACTGTAATAATTATTTAAATTTTTTTAAACAATTTGTAAAAATATTTTAATTTGATAAACTAATGCTTATTATAAAATATTAAATTAAGTTTAATTAATTATACTTTTAATCTAAGGTCTTAGGCTACATGCGAACGATTTGGTTTAATTTTTAAATTCCATGGAATTAGATTTAATTTAGTGACAATATGTGATAAAATTGTCTAAACAACAAAAGTGCTTTCCTTACCTATAGCGATAATTTGCTATGAATTTTAGATTTAACAAAACTTCTTCCACTTATAAAACTTTACACTAAATTTAAATTAAATGAATAAAAAAATAATAATATAAAATGCAAATGTTAAACTCCCATAATCTTAGAGCAGAGGAATGTACATGGCAATAAACGCCTTTCTTCCGGGGTTACCGGAAGACAAAAATAATAATTACTTTAAATAATGCATGTTTATTGATATTGACAAAGCAATACATCTGTTTGTGTTACAAAGTACAATATTTGTACCGCTACACTAACTATATTTTTATCATAAAACCCCCTTTCAATGCATGCTGGTCGGCCTTGTTTTTTTAAAACCATTACTTTTGACTTTTACAAGTTAACAGTTTATTAATCATATTTTGTCGCGGCTTGGTTGCTGAGAGGACGATATCGTCAGCGTACGAGCATCCCACGTTGACGTTTCCTACAATTGCTCCCTCTTTGAACTCAAGTAAATCATTTATATACAGTGAAAAAAGCAGCGGTGAAAGGAGACAGCCCTGTTTTATACCCCCACATCTGTTTGAAAACTGTCATACCATGTTTCGTCCAAACTGCGGATTCTATGACCTTACAATATTTTTGAATCATTTCTACTAAATTGCTTGAGATATCACGGATATAATTTATAAACAATAGCATCCCTCGTTGGCGAATCAAACACGGCACGAAAATTGACCAAAAAAGCTATATATACCTTTCTTCTTTTACCTTCCTGGCCCCCGTTTGGGTATACGGGACTGCTAAGCGTTCCAACCTTAGCCGAATCCAATCCTTCCAATCTAAAATCCTCAAAACAATAGTCAATGCCCTCTTCTATGTTTACAATCACACCATCCATACCGACCTAAGTGTACCTCTTGTTACTTATCTCGCCCAATCCCGCTACCAAAGGTTCTACTCCAAACTACCCCTCCATCCAAACCCTTTCCTCAAAAACCTGTCTTCCATCACTTTACCTAACAATCCTCACAGAAGACAGAAACGTCGGTGGACCCGCGACAATCTCACTACTTGACGTCGGTCTCCAAAGATGGAGCACATTCCACTCATCATGTTGATGTTATATCGGCTTCCATTACTAGATGGTTGCTGTTCACGTTTCATTCTACGGTTAATATGTGTGTACATTTGTTTTATCGAATGAATGCAGTTGTAAAAAAAATAATAATAATAAAATATCGGTTTTATCGATTTAAACGGTAAGGGAATTTCGTGGTGTAATACATTTTACATAGTAAATATTCTTGAACATATAAAAGCAGCAAACATAAAAAGTAGATAGAAAACCAAATTTAATACGTTCCATTATCCATGTAAAGCACAAAAAGGAGAAGAAACGACATTTATAAATCTGATTTAATAAAAGAATCACACGAGTACACACAAAATTATTGTTGTTAAGCGAGTGAGAGAGATGTCCTCGCTTTGACATCGCATTTTCCACGCTGCCCTGGGTAAACAAAGCCGATTTGATTAGAAGCTAAAACAAAGGAGATTTGGAGCTTGAAATGCGAAGGATGTGCTTGACATTTTCATTATGGAAACCCGCATGCACGGTCTGCACGTGCACATCACCTGTTGGCTCATCGGATAGAATACGTCAGTCCGTTAAATCGAGTTTGTTAAGTTAGACTATGTACGTTGAAACTAATAATAAATTCGGATTTTTTTTTGTTCATTTTTATTTTTAAAGTGAGGGAGGAGGAATAAATTTCAACAGTCTGTATCCCCTATGATTTGGTTTTCAATTGATTATTATTTAATTAAATTCTTAAAAATTTCGATGTCTGACTCTTTGCTTTTATATAAACGCTTAGTCGATACCCTGAACTGCAAGCCTTTCATTTGTATCTCAGGTTGTCAACAGAATAAATACAAATCACACAATACATCACCAGAAACATAGAAGTCTGGTCACATTCACTCCTCCAGAGTACTCGATATTCACATATAACCCCTCTATTCTCGCTAATAACTTACTTTTACTCTCCAGACGTCACACACTCACCTCAGTACTCGATATCCATAGGGGCGGGGTTATAAACAACCCCTTCTTTTCACTCTAATAAATTACATTCATTCCAATAAACCAAAATAATCTTGCGCCAATGAAGGAGCTAACTGCAGTAGTCAATAAGCAACAGCAAACCGATTGGCAGTATGTATATTGCAATAGTAACAAGGGGCATGTAAAAACCTCTTCCCGATGGTACCTCGAGCACCCTGGTTTTTTAAGGTTAAACAGCACCCAAAACATATGCATGACAATAACTCGTTCGATGAATGGTCATCATAGAATATGCAAGGTATATTATAAATTTTTTAAAAAAATTCACCTAACTGTGACATATGTGGGACATAAGAAGATTTACACCATATAAACTCTCATTGAACAAAACGTACAGAACAACGAAGAAGATTATACCAAAGATTGGCAGAAAGAAAATGGATACAAAGATATAATTGGATCCTCCAACATATCTGTATTAATAATTATAATAAGATAATTTATTTTAAAATAATTACGAATTTACAAAGTACAATAAAAAAGAAGCTATATACAAGCATGTACGGCTGATATCCTTCAGCCAGAGAGTGACACTGTTTTGCTATAATAATAATAATTAATAAAAAGAATGCAGAAAAACACTAACGTAAATATAGAGACAACGCTATACTATAAACAACAAGAATTACATTATAATCTTACGTTTAATTAAAAATTAAATTATATTGAATTGACATTGCATTCAAATATTGGCAAACTAATTTAATTACAAACATATACAGCGAGAATGTTTAATACGATCAACAATAATATAACATAAAATAAAAATGAATAATTAAATGCATTAAATTAATATCTATAATGTCAAGCGGAGCGGGCATAATTTACAAGATTCAAATTGTCTGGAGTGTGGAGTGTTTAGCATTTCTTTTAATTCTGAATTCTGATAACACTGGACATACTGCCAAAAAATGAACCACATCCTATTTTACCCTTTAAGTTACACAACCAGTTCGATGGAACTTTCTTGTATATTGCCAGGGATTTATCCATTATCGTGATACACAAGGAAGCTTCGCATCTCTCTCTTGCTCTTAAAATTTGGCCTAATCCAGAATATTTTAGTGCGTACAGTCTAACAGCTTCGCGACCCACTTTCCCGCAGCCCTCTTACAATCGATGCATTTCTTGCATAGAAAATCGCAGCATTTTAATTATTACATAAATTATTAAAGTCGTTTGTATTAAAAAGCAAAATTTGACTACATAAAGAAAAATAATAAATTATTCTTGTTGTACATTTATTACGATCATAATTAATAGTAAACAACATAATGTTGGCTTTTAGGCATTAATTCTCCTCCTAATATAAGCGATAATCTCCCAAATTTTAAAGTGATATTAAAAAATGTGTACACTACTTGATCTTTGGGAAAAACTATGGAAGGTTACCATTTAAACTTTTTTTCTATAGCCCTTCAAATTGAAATAGAAACCCTGTATGTAATATGTATGTATAATATAATTAAAAATTGTAATAATATTCCGCCCCGAGTAATAACGAGGACTCTGGGTCGAGTATGTGACATCTAGGTAGTATTAAGTAAGTTATTAGCGAGAATGGACAGGTTCAACCCCGCCTCGGTGAACATCGAGTCCTCGGGGGTGAGTATGTGACGTATGGGGAGTAAAAGTAAGTTATTAGCGAGAATGGAGCAGGTTCAACCCCGCCTCGATGAATATCAGTACTCGGCGGTCAGTATGTGACGTATGGAGAGTAAAATTATTCTACGTTCGTAGTAATCTATTATGTTTTATATCTATTCTGTAGTTGAGAACCTAAGATACAAATGAGAGGCTAGCATTTTAGGATACGACTTAGTTTTCCTATAAAAGCAGGGAGCCAGTATCCAGATCGAGAAGCTCAAATGGCTGCAGTTTAAAACAAAATACTCGTCCAGGTAAAGATGTACTAACACGCCCCAAAACTTCCCAAATTATATATAATAATATTTTTCTACCAGTAAATAATGGCGAAATTAAAGCTGCAACCATGTTCAAAAATTATTTTATAAGTTTTTTTTTTTATTTGGTCGCACGTGTTATCAAAAATATGCCCATCGAGGGTAATAATAATAACAGTAATGTGTTTATGTAAATATATACAAAGTTAGTTTCATAATTTCATTCAGGGAGAGAGTCCATCGGTATATGTTCCCATCGAGACTATCCGATTTGCATAATTTTGAATTATAATTTGCCGTGTTACAATAGTTGTATCTTCCGATGGCTCTCATGTATTTTTTCCTTTTTTTTTTTATTATTTGGAATTTCTCTTCGAAGATAAGCGCGCTTTCTATTTTTATTTTAAAATTAATTTTCGAATTATTTTTCGTTCGACTTCATCACCAATTTGAAGGGCGAGGACGATATCATTTATAAATAAAACGTCTACCAAGAAGGCATATTGTCGACTTCCTTTATCTCAAGGATTTTTGTTTAACTCATCGTGGTTTATTTCCCGTTTCCCGAATTGTCCTGTGATATGTTGGACAGGAATGCAGAAAGTGTATTTTCGCGTCTATGTGAGTTATACATAGTCCCTTCGCCCACCTCAAGAGATGGGGCAGTCATATAAAAAGTAAATTTGGCTCAATTATAGCGATTTAAATTGAGAATACAAATATGCGACATCGACTCCGTTAGGGCGGCGGATTTTTTTTATTTCAATTTAAAATTTTATTAAAAAACGGAAAACGTCTCTCGGTTTTAGACGAGTCTTCGTCTATCGTAGAATCATTCTTAAAATTAACGCGTTTTCCCTATTTTGCAAAAATGGTAGAAATTATTTTCAAATCATGAATTGAATTTTTTTTATTTTGAAACCGTTGGTTTTACATTGCAAACAAAATTAGTTCTCATCCTACGCGTTTTCATTCGCGTCACCGAATTTTTCGAAATTTTTCTAAAACATGAAACACCCAAAAATCGCTTCGTTTACTCCATTAAGACATCATCAGATTCAAATAGAATTGATGAACCTGTAGCTTTGTCTCATTAAATGATCCGCTTTTAAAAATACAAAATAAGAAAATAGACTGAAAGAAGGTATTCATACGATCGTTTTATCGACGATGACGAGAAATCCAGGTAAGCAGCCCACTTCATGAAGAACCGTAACAAACTTCAACAAGACAGCCAAATTAAGTTTCTCCAAAACGTATAAAAAAGACGAAAAATATATATTCATATATCCGAAAACTTAAGATACACATAAAACATACTGCACAAGAGAAAACATGAAACAATCAATAACACGCTTCGTTTACTCCATTAAAACATCATCATATTCAAATAGAATTGCTCTTTATACAGGGTGTTACCAACTAATAATTTTTTTTATTAAAAATATGACATGTTCAATGTTCTCGGGTTCCTGCTCTCCTTGGGTTCGATACACGTTTTTCAAACTTGCAAAGATTTCACTAAGGTAAGTTCTAAAAAATGTAAAAGTATTTCCTTAGAATACTTATAAAATAAGGCAACTTTGGTGAAATCCCCGAAAATTTTGATGATATGTGGGCGACCAAGACCCGAGTGGTTAAATGCCTGGGTAGACTCGTACCCCATCCCTAAAAGGCCCGAGACTTGGTCGGCTCACGTGTCCTGCATACATCTCTTGGATTTGTTCACAAACTCCAAGATTTTGGACCATTTTATTTCGGGGAGTGATTTGGTAATGTCCGCGCCTTCAAAGATTTCAAATCTGGACCTAGCATTCCTAACACACTGTGAGGTAGTGCCTTGCCGTTTCTTCTTTTATTTCGCAGTAAAAATAAAAGGAATCTGGTAGAATACCCATTACGGAGAGGTGTCTACTCAGGGCGAGTGGACCATCAAATTTTGATGATAAAGGCATTGCACGAGCCACAATTGAGCATTTTTTTTTTTTTTAAGTTTTTAAAACACTTTTTGGTTATTCTTTGAGTGGCTACTGTGTATTCGGAAGCACCATTTTTCAACGGAAATGTTATTTTGTGGAAATTTAATGTAGTTTGCAAAATAAAGGTCAGATTTGTATGTTAATCCCACTAAAATTGAGAAATTACGATTTTATTTTTAAAAAATCGCATTTTAGTCCAAAATCACAAAAATGCTAATATCACAGTCAAAACAGAAACCTCGTTCTGGTGGCACTGAACTATGGTTTATTTAATGAATCCACCATGGCAGTATTGGCATTTAACCCTGTATACATACATATGTCCTGTATATTTTGCTGTACAGTTTTTCTAGATTCTGATTTTGCATGCATTTAGGGCTCTTTACTTTCACTTGATATTAATAACAATATTGTCACTTCCATTCTTCTCACAAAATACATCCTCACATTTTGAACAAATGCTGTCTATTAGTCAATAAACCCATTTTATAATATTTCTTTTATTATCAAGCCTATATACTAAAGTCCTAAATAACAATGATTGGCAAGTTCATATTGTAGGAAAACAAAAACAAACACAGAATCCTCCATCAAAAATAGGATTAACAAAAGAGAAGTTGATAAATTCTAGGGATGCTAGGACACAGTAAACTTATGCTAAACCAACCCTCAACACTAGCAAACTTACTGCTACAGTTAGAGAGGGTAGGATTATTAATCAGTCATCTGAGAAAACATGGGCATATTCAATGATAATCCCACCTGTAGGTTATGCAATGAGGAGGAAGAAACAACCACTCAATGGAGACAAAGAAAAACCTAGTGAAAGGAATGGTAGCAACGACAGCCAATTGCCTAGTACTTCTTAAGACAAAGATCAGATTGGTTACACTGAACTAAAGAACTAGGGAAATACAAGCCTGAAAGTTGCTGTGCTTGGGGGACAAAAAAAAACCACATCCCAGTATCCATCATCATTATCATCATCATAAGTACATATTACTGTATATAATTTAGGATCTCCATTTGGTCTGTCAGTTGCATCAGCAAGTCCATCAGACAGTCCAAAAAGATTGATAATGACCAAAAAAACAATCACCCAACAAATTCTATGTGGAAATCTCACAATTTACACTTTATTGTATATTACAACACTTTTTTTTTCTGAACACAACTAAAGAAAACTACATTGTATAATAGCTTGTCTGTTTTTAAAACAGGCATGAATTATATTGTTGTATTTTAATAAAATAATTTATTATAATAATAAATGTTTATATTTATAATAGAATTACAAGAACATGTTTTTATTTGCATGTTATACATAGACACAAACTGCATGGGCTAGTTAGAAAATAGTTTATATTTGTGTATAAACTGATGCTGCATAAATTAAATTATAAAATATTTTTTATTATCACATTTTTGCTTTCCTTTTTTTGGTTGTTTTTCCTTTTTATTTCTATAAGTGGTAAGAATGATGAACATCTACAACCTGTTTTTCTTTTATTTCGAGTAAATTTCTTAAAGCTATTTTGGGGCCTTTTTTCCAGCTACTTTCTTCATGGCTGCCGTCAAGGAGTTTATATACAAGTAGCGAAGAAGGAGCTGGAAAACAGGCCCCAAATTGCATAATTGTAAAAAAATTAACTTAAAAGAAAGGAAAAATAAGTTTTAGTTCATCAATCCCACCACTTCCAGAAAATAATGTTTATTTATAATTTACAGAACCGAAGCTTTTGAACCTTGTCCTACATAGAGGGTACTTCACTTCCTTCTTTAGGGTAACAACCCCAAAACTCCATTAATACCACTTTCCCTGCTTCCCCGTTCTCTTTGGGTTAAGCGAAAATGAGATGACTACCCTCATTTTGCATATGATTAATTGCCTACAGGGCTGACAATCCGTCAGTGTCATGTCGCCATTTTTGCTTTTGCACATAATTAAAACAAGGTCATTTCCGTGAAAGGTAAAACGATGAAGGATCAAAAGAAAATACTCTAAAGTTTTTCAGCAATAAAACTAGTTGCAATTGCCCCAGTTACTATTTTCACTATCTTGCTATGTTGGATAGTCGTCTTTTAAGAAAAATATTGATATTTATTTTGTAAATTAATAATTATATTAATAAAAATGAAGAATATAAATTTTCAAGTGACTGTAGTTTTTTTTTTTTTTTATTGTATCATTATTAATAATTAATCATAGCAAAATCAATTGTGTGTCAATCAATTTCACAGGAAGGCAAATATTCTTTCTCAATTGTAAATAAATTAAATACTTAGAAAAAAATTAAGTAAAGTCAATTTTAAAAAAGAGCGAATATTATAACACAACTAATCCACAATTTATTTATTTTTTTAAAAGAATGACACATTGATGAAACACCATCATTGGTATACATCATTATAGCTAACAAAATCATCTTATCTTCAGTCAATAATATTACACATAGGCAAAATGGATATTATTTTTTACTACCCTTGAAATTGTACAGGCAGAAATTTGTGAGCTGTTTCAGTTCGTTTCTAGAAAGAGAAGATAACCTCGAGTCCTTCAACTGTAGAGCGTACAAGCTGTGCAGAACGAGACTCTCCATTGCAACATCATAGTACACCAGTATCTAAAAAGCAACTGTATCAGGACAAAGAATCGTTTGATCTGACATGCAAATTATTACTTTATTGTTGAACGTGACAAAAATAAATGTTGTGCTCCCTCTAGAAGAATACAGACCAGAAATGAACGTCTGAATCGGGGTTCCGAGTTCAAAGCACACAGCATTACCTTGGTAATCTATTATAAACGTATGACCAGACCAAGAGCTGGCTACTATTTGTTCACTACCATCATTGCACATATTAACTTTATTAATAATAAATGTTTGATGATCAACATTTATTGACCTTAAATTTCAAACAAATAATTAAAATTTGTTTTTTTATGGTGGGCAATTATATTTACCAAACAGGCTGACTGTCTTTAATCAATACAACATTTCCATTTAAAGATGCTATAGCTAAACTATCATTTCCATTCACATTACCAATTATTTGACACGAGACATTGCTCGAATTATGTTTTCCTGGAGGGACCACATGATAATCAACAGAAGTCTTTCCATCTCCTCTAAAATTAAACAAGAAATTAGAAAGAAACAATAATTAAACTAATTAGTGATGAAGGAATTACATATAAGTTATGGTCATATACGTCGCACCCGGCTGTGAAACTAGTATACAAGGTTTCTTGTTGTCATTTTTTATAATACATATAGATCCTATTTGATTAGCACTTTCACATTTACTTAAACAGACCAATGTCACTTCTGCTGGGGTCTGAAGCCACCTGTATATCCGGACTACACGATCTGACAAACCGAGAATCATATCGATCTGCCCATCCCCTTGAATATCACCAAGAATTAATGCCTACAAAAACAAGCATGTACAGAAAAACAGCTAATGGGTACCATTAGCATAGCTCCTGAAATATTTTCTTGTTAAAAGCATTTCTTTACTACTGTTATTCTCTTTTAGTCATATTATGTTTATTTATTTGTTTTTAATGTAACTTTAGTTAGGTGTTTATTTTCCTTTGTCTTTCTTGTTTGTGTCAAAAAATAAAAATAAAAGTTATTTTATTTTGTTTTTAGTGAAGAATCATAAATATGCGTATGTACTAAAAGTATATTACTGATTTGAAATGAACATAGACTAATACAAAACAAACAAAAAATTATTTCTACCAGCACCATTTATATACCTTGGTGTTGGCTGGGATGCACTGTTTGTGTAAACGCTGTAATTTTTCTCCAGAGCCGGATTTTGTATAGTTAAGGCATAGGTATATATGGCACCAGCCCTCTACACTGACAGTGACAACAGCATTACTCCCACAGTTGGTAACATCCCCGACAGCGACAGACGCGATCATCCCAAGGCCGGAGATTTTTTGCCAGAGCTTTTCTCCCTTGAAGATCGACAGGTCACCGTTGGTGTTGCCGACAAGCAACTCCGACTCACCGTCATTGTCTATGTCACCGATGCATATAGCATCCTGTAGCACTTTGCCCACAAAGTCAAATTCGAACTTATTTACAAAACATACAGAACGCATTTTATTTCAAAGAAACTTTATTGTCCTAGCAGGCCTAGGCCTCCATCTGGTGGTTGGCGGGTATCCTCGACTCGGGCACAAAGGATTTGACATACTGCCACCTTTTCGGAGGCCAGACGACGGCAGTAGCTTTAGCGGTGATGAGAGCAAGAGCGATCGGTCCAAACATGTTAGAGTCCATGGAGTGGTTCGCGTTGTCACCTTCGACCCAGCAGTGACCCTTGGGAATCCTTACTGTCGATGTCTTGTAGCTCAATGTGTTAATGACATCTCCTAAAAATAAAAAATACGATAGTAGTTGTTCACCACATCTAACTGTTAACAATTTTATTTAATATTCAAGGAAAATCCAACAGCTAAAATAAAAGATCTCACAATTCCTGGTCAATGAGACAAATACAATTCAAAATTGTTAGCTGTACAAATATTATTTTGTAATAAACTAAATTTCATTAAAGAAAGTCAATTCATTTAGAACTGATATGATGAATGGTACCAACAGTAAAATTAATTAAAACCGTATTCAAGGGAATTTGGGTATTCAACCTGTCTTGGGTAGATCAGTCAGCTGATCCCGATGTAATGACAGCCGACAGGGAAAACAAGCGGAACTGCACTTAGATAGATAGATACTCAATTCAGCAATAGATATTAGGGGGGGGATGAAAATCAAATTATATAGATTTTACAATACAATATTATCTATATCTTTGTATAACTTTAGGAGATTTCCTTTCCTTTTCTTATCTAAAGATATTTTCGAACTTAAACTTTAACATGACACTCTATTTATAAAAGTAGTTAATAATAGCAGCAGAAGCAAGGACTGACTAATTAAAAATAAATATTTAATCTTCTTAAATAATAATGATTAACATATATAACATGATAGAAAGGTGGAAGAAGTGCTAAATAAAACAAAGAACCTAAGTACATGACACTAAACTTAAATAATTACTAATCCGTACATGTTTAGCAGTTATAATTGACCATATTAATTATTTCAATTAATTATTCTTTTCATCTATGGCCTTGGTTGACATGAAAAAGTTAGGGTCACAAGCAGGATTTGAACTCATGACCGTTCACTATAAATCGAAAGGTTGTAGATTGAGATGGGAAATTGGTGTCCGAGTGGATCGAAGTCACAATAACTCAAGCAGTTAGAGCAGTGGCATAAAAGCCGAAGGCTAAGGGTTCGAATCTCACTCATGACTAACTTTTTCATCTTAACCAATCTTTCTTAGATAAAAAGAATAATTAATAAATAATTATTTTAACGACTCACTCCTAAGATTGCCAAGTACTGAGAGTATTAGTGATCTTCTTAGGTGTGTTTGGTGTTGTTAGGTCTTTTATTATTCTAATTGGCTCCTTTTTGGTCTTCACTTATTTTCCTTTTTAATTTTTGTAATGTTTAAATGGTGTGAATGATGTTACTTATTTTTTTTTAATAAGGATTATCCTTTGAATTAGGGTAAGCTAATCCCTACCTACCGGGGTACAGCTAACGGAAGGCTTCGGGAGAGCTTGAGCCTAAATGAGGAAGTTCATTTTATTCAATGGCAAGGAGACATGTATGTCGTTGATCACTTATTATTATTATTTTTTATTTTAATACATTATTTTAAAAGGTTATTGTAATTTATTTGGGTGAGGTTCTGATTTTTCTTTTCTTTAATTAAACTGAGTTGTGGCATTGATATTTGTTCACACTCGTGAGTTATACAATGCTCGATGTGAAGGCGATCAGCACAAAGATCATTATATACTGTTAACACATATATATACTTATTAGTTTTTTAGAGGAGGATGCTTACGGGTTGTGTAGATCAAAAAGACTTGGATTTAATATATCAAAGACACCGACAAAGAGCAGTAACTAATAGCGTATGGTGATTAGTGACCGTTAATAAATGATTATTTGGAGATCGTGAGATGCGGTCTGGTGTGACATAGGTTGTAGAAAAACATTTTCTTTATCATGCCAACGTTTCGATCTTGAGATCTTCTTCAGGGGCTTGGATTTATAAACATTGTTTAAATATACAAATACATGTAGGATGTTAAAAAATGAATTTATACAATGATATAAATTTTAGACTCAATCAAGGTATTTGTACTCACTCAAAGTGTTTGTTTTCTGTTTAAATGTGTCATTATTGTCATGATGAGAGTGCCAGTGCGATATTGATGTTTTATGTTAATATACATATATAAACATAAAACATCAATATCTCCTCATCTCATGATCTCCAAATAATCAGTAACTAATAGTGCTAATACCTACACAACCCCCATGATCCACGACCTCATAACTAAAACTTCACTCCACAAATCTGTGCAGCCATGTAGAAGTGCAATAAACACTGTAGAGCTGCAGTGCTCAGAAGGGATTCTTCCAGTTCCTGGTATCCACCATAGAAATGCACTTTTTAAAGCCAACTCTAAAGAGGAAATTTCAAAGATATTCCGTAGAAAAGGTGTTTGTGACGGTGAGGAGGGAAGAGTGTTACAGACGGTGACTACCTTCTAAGCCGATGACCCTCTTGATGATCTTCTGGTCGTGGTTCTTCGGAGAGAAAAGGGCGACGACGTCTCCTCGCGAGACCTCGTAGAACCTGAGGGAAAGCCGGTTGAGAAAAACGTAGTCGTTCTCCGAGGTGGGATTGAGAGCCGGCTGCATAGACACTCCGTCCACCCGGGCCACGTAGCCGAGCAAGTCTATTATCGTGATTCCCACCGGGACGGCGACTGCGATACTTTTCAATACATCCGCGAGTGTCATTTATGAGAAAGGGAGTTATTGTTATATGGACAGTATCGACCCCCCCGACCTCTTCGCCACCGACCCGACCAGCACACCGCCCCACGAAACCGAACGTTTCTAGTACATATTGCTTTTAAATTTATTCTATCGTCGATTGTTTACGAACAACATTTAGGGAAGATATTAATACTGCAATTCAAACTGGATAACCTAAATTAACGTAAAACGTGCCGACAACAGGTCATGTGATATTAAAACAGCTGATCTACATCACGATCACAAGTCCGATCTACCACCATTTAATGACTCAAAAGTTTTTTTTTTTGCCATGGATGATAGTTTTTGTCCACCGGATCGAGCCTAGTGCGGATTTAAAACTTTGAAAAAATCCAGAAAACATTTAACTTCCTCTCCCCCATGGATTTTACCTAAACCCAAGACAGATATATCTATCACAAAAGTCATAAAAAACCTCACAACCCCTTACATTTACAAGCATAATAAAAATAATTTCCTTACACAAAAACTCAAGGGGAGCGTCGGTGACTGCAACAGTTTAGGCGTTGACACGGCACTCATCACTGTAAGGTCGAGGTCCCGGGTTCTAATCCAGTGGCCCTGCATTCGAACCCGGCATACTTACAAATGGGCTTTTTTTTTCAAAAACACCGGCACCCTGAGGGTTTACACGACCTCTGATGTTGCGAACCCTCGTAAAAAAGAAAAACTCAAGATTGGTTTTCATTGATGGGTCAAAGAGTAAGGAAGGTGTAGGCGCGGCTTTTACTTACAATAAACAATGTTTTCGCTGACATCAACCTGAAGCAATTACACTGCCGAATGGTCATTAATAAACGTATAAATATTGTGGGTTCTCTTTATAAAGAATTAATTATGCGTTGGCGTCATTACTGGCCCTTAAGAATGAATTTACCTCAAACTCACAAGAACAAGAAATTCTGAATCAATCAGCAAGCAATTCATTAGGTTTATGAGAGTACCTGGCCCTAGTGGAGACAGGGGAATGAGGTTTACTGTGCAGCCAAAAAAGCTATCACAGAAGGTCTTCACATATATGAAATACCAGGAAAAGACTTCAAGGCCTCCCTAAAGGCGGCAACCATGAATTGGCAAATTGAACTGTATTATATAGCTGAGAACAAATTAAGATAAATAAAAAAGACGTTAAAACGTCTTAGTCGTAACCCATCTTTATTCAGCTGAGTTGAATCAGATGAGGACCTACTACAGCCGGAGCTCAATTGAGCTGGAATTCAAAAGAAAATCAAACAAACATAACGGCTACAGTATAGTTTAGAATAAATCTGTTCGAGCTTTAATCATAAATAAAGTTGCCATAGGATCAGAACTATTATCCAGAGGAGCAAATGTATGAACAACTTTTTCGCTCTTGAACAGTGTGCGCCCAAAAAAGCTAGTTTCTCTAAACTCCGCCAACTTGCAGAAACATGTGATAATTTCGTAGAAGCAAAATGCAAAAGTTAATTACATAACACGACATATATCTGAACAGAGCACAACACAGAACACAGACATGCAAGTGATACACTGTTAAGGACCGACCCCGGATTCTGACGGAAAACCACCTCTTCCAGCTGTGCGTACAACGGTTACTGATTTTGACTTGACTCCAGTCGATAAGAAGTTAATTAAGGGCGATGTTTATTCCGTTGTGCATTTCATCTTCAGTCCCATGAAATAACGATGTCGGTCAATGTAGATATTAGAGTGAAGAAAGCCAACAAAATATACTGTCAAGGTGTAAGTAAGGTTATATTAAATTAAAAAGGAAGCGTTATAATATTGTCTCTTTGAAGAAATGGCTTGTAAGTGCGTGAGGATCCGCGAAATTTTCCGGACTCTATTGTACATAAAGAATTTGCCTTACCGTTTAAACAAGCAGAATATATTTCAAACTAAGATAAACATTCTCAACAGTACTCCACCGGTCCCGTTTTACTTGAAAAAATACAGCAGCTACAAATGCTGGAATTGTGAATTTGGAAGTGAGAGATTTTCACTCAAGTGTCCCAATTGTCAAAAGATACAAAACCCTGACAAGAGGTGCAACTTGTTCGATGTCCTCGACCAGCAGGTTGTGTATGATCTGGACGAGACTGAATTAAAGAGGGTGTACAAAAATTTGCAGGTCGAATTTCACCCTGACAAATATGGACAGAGTTCAGAGAAAGAGCTCTTTATGGCTGAGAACCTTTCGTCACTTATTAACAAGGCTTATTTTACACTCGCTGATCCTTACGAGAGGGGAATGTACATTTTGCACCTGAAGAATGTCGATACCTCAGAGAGTGATATTGAGCTCAATAGAGACTTCCTCATGGAAGTCATGGAGCGCAATGAAGAACTTGAAAAACTAATCGGGTCTCAACGATTGGACGAATTCGATGAAGAGATCAACAAAAATATAACCGAAATTTCAGAAAACATCTCCAACGCTTTTAAGGCCAAAGATTTTGTCATGATGAAAGCAGAACTCCAACGAATGAAATATTATATCAGCATAAGGAATAGAATCAAAAATATGAAAAACAAATTCTCTGATATCTAAATGTACATATATCGTTTTATTGTAATGTGGGTCAGTTAATAATTTTGTCAGATTTTAAACAACAATTAAAAGTTTTCGTTGGACACAGTCTTTACTTCATTCACCTGGCAATCCCTGAAAAAAGGTCTAAAGGCATTGTTAAATACATTTTTTTTAGTTTAAGTAAAAGTTTAAGTAAAATTATCTTTTAAGCCATCCGATCAATCCCTTCTGCATCAACTTAATATTTAATAACTTCTAATAAATATGGTTTTTTAATGTTATTAATAAGGCAAATATTTAATTTTGATTCAAAACAATTTAGTAAGGCAAGCTACAAACGGTAGGAGAAAACTTCATCTTCTGTGCTATTAATAATTTAATCAAAGCTGAATATTTTAAATTTGCTTTTAAAGTCATGATATTTATAATAAATTGACACTTTTTAGGAAACAATTACTGGGCTGATACTTGTCGATTCACCGATAGAGTTGAAACATGAAGGAATCGTACTTACAATGGAAGGGCTCGTAAGCCTGCAGCTCAGTCCAAAAAATGTTGGAATTTTCGAGGCATTCTACAATTCTGTCAAAGTAAGCTAAAATCTGATGAATTTCCGACGTCAAAACACGCCTCACCGCAGTACATTAATTAATCTTTCAGCCTGTACAATTATGCTTTGCTACTGCAGAAATATCTGGGCCAGGGAAAATGCCACCCGGACAGACAGGCATCCCTTTTGAGGTTCCTCTGATGCCTAAGGGTAATAGAATTCTGTACGAAACTTATCACGGTGTCTTTATAAATATACAATACACGCTGAAGTGTGAACTCAAGAGGGGCTTTCTGGCGAAAGGGATCATTAAAGTTGCTGAATTTATAGTAGAATACAATGTACGCTTTTTATAACTGATCAGTTCACTCAAAAATCTAACAAAATGGATATTTTAGAGCCAGAAATGTGATAAAGCTAAATTGGAGCCAGTGCCATTTGAAATGACACCCAAAACATTAGAGGCTGCAGTAGATCTTGGTACAATACCAAGTTTCAAAATCACAGGGGTCATCGATTCAATTGACTGCTGCATCAACAACCCATTTACCGGCAATGTTATTAACCTTTATTTAATTTATAATAAACACAAATAAATTTTTGTTTAAATGTATGTTAGGTAGTTATAAGGCATAGTGAAATCCCCATAAAATCAATTGAGCTGCAACTGGTCAGGGTAGAAACATGTGGATGTGCAGAAGGATATGCAAAAGATGGTGAATATTACAAAAACTTTAATTTTATTTTATACTGTTAGAACAAAAATCACAAATTCTATTATAACAAAGAAAGGAAAAAAATACCTGAGCATGTTTTCTTTTTTTTTCCAGTTACCGAAATCCAAAATATACAGATAGGAGAAAGCAATGTTGTCTGTGGAATTGAAATACCGATTTACATGATATTTCCTAGGCTCTTTACATGTCCAACCCTTACTACGATCAATTTTAAAGTTGGTATGTACAAGAGCTTCAGTTATTAAATAATAAACTAATAATGTATTTTCAATTTCAGAGTTTGAAGTCAATCTTATAGTCGTTTTTGAAAATGACCATCACGTGTCCAAGAATTTCCCAATACTTTTAAGAAGAGCATAATGGTTAATACCCAAAAGAAGTGTTAAAACATTTATCTCAAAAAAAGAATTTTGATAATATTGACATATATATATATCTATATTTTATGGAATAGTTTTTCAATCTTATTTCTTACACATATAAAATCACAATTTAAAAAAAAGTAGTGAACAGAGAAACAGACAAATATGCCCCATATAGAGTTTCCCTCAGCTCTTTTCTCCCCTTCCCACCCTATTTATTTATACCAAATAACTAAAATATACTTCTAGTGTAGTTTTAAGTGCCATTCTTTAGCAACAGGCAGCTTGGGTTTCCTGATGACCAGCCCACGCTTTCCATAGTCAACCACAGTCTCTAAATGAATTTCTTTCTTATCTAAAACAGAAAAATAATTTCAAACATCAGATTGGTAAAGAAAAGAGTAATACTGTGAATTAAAAATAATCTATTAATTCTGAATGTATCATTATTATTTTTTAAAGATCTTAAATCTGGCAAGTACAGATAAATATATAAATCCAATTTTATAATTTAACGCTTTCATAAAAGTGGGTACAGGTATATGGGATTCACCAAATGCAGGGCAAAGATTTGCTGAACTAGTGGGATCGCATGCTTTGTTATGCACCATGCAACAATATTCAGTGCTCACCTTTGCTTGGCTGTTTTTTTTTTTTTTTTTTAATCCACACATTCAGGAATCAACTCTACCAACATAAAAGTCTTGGAGTTCCTTGATCTGTACCAAGCTGAACCAATAATTTCAAATGCTTCTCTGACGAATCATGGGAATTGGAACGAGGATTTGCATGATGATGCATGGAAACAGAAAGAAAGTAAGATGGGGCAACAGTACTCTGTGACTGATTTTGTAGCCACTACACAAAACAGTAACCCTAACTGTGGCAATGACAGTTTCATTCTTGTCCAATACAATTGGTAGTAAGTTGACAACTCGCATGGCACTTAGCAAATACATATTCACTGTTCCCACACAAACTGAATGATTGTACAAAGTATGAACCTCACATGTGTATATACATAGATACACTATTTGGTGTATGCCAAGACGAGCATCAAGCAGCATTCGGCTGATACCACATGAACCACCTTTAAAGATGTCACTTCAGAAAGTTGAAGTAAACTTTCCCATATTCAGGTGTTGTTCCAGAATGACATATATCTCGTTGTAATGTCTTTAAAAATCCCATATTTTGGGAGTGGAGAACAACTCTTAATAATAAGACCAACCAAAATTTCAAATAATTGCAATATGAACAGGTTTTCTCTTAAATATAAAATTTTAAATCTATAAATTTAAGAGTTTCAGTGTTAGACTGAACCCAGTAAAAAAGTGAAGTTTATTAGAGAGAGATTTAGATTTATAAGAGATTCATTATTTTCAATATTAAACTAATAAAAATAATTAAATTGCTGAAGTCGTTAGGAGCGGTCGAGAATGAGGTAGTTTAGAAAAACACCTTTTTTTTATTGTTTTGCCGATATTTCAACCTTTATTCGGGTCATCTTCAGGGCCTGGGTAAATTACAAAACATCTGTTGATTGGAAAAAATACAATATAATATAAATTTTGAACCAGTATTTTCATACTCACATAATGTGTGGTGTTAATTCTTCTGGTGTCATATTGGTTTTGTGTGTGTGTTGTGAAACGTGAATTTGTATTATGCTGTTTTTATATGACTGACAGGGTGGGGGACGCGGGAAAATTTCTTTGATCATAGGCGGTTTTATTTAACTCAAAGGAAGTCGATCTTAAATTGTATTTTTTCCAATCAACAGATGTTTTGTAATTTACCCAGGCCCTGAAGATGACCTGAGTAAAGATCGAAACGTCGGAGAAAAATAAAAAAGTTGTTTTTCTAAACTACTTCATTCTTGACCTCTCCTCACGACTTCAACAAATTATTAAGCAACAGGTCAGTAAGAAATACAAATAAAAATAAAATATTTACCATAATATGCAGTCACTTTATAGGTATTTAGTGGTAAGCCTAAAATGATTATCCTTTCTACCCAACAAGGCGTGTTATACCTGTTTTCACCAACATACCTAAAAAATAATGATTATAAGCAATGTGCATGTTCGAGTCGACTACTTTAATATTAATGGAGACCACAATAATTACATTGATGAAAGTTTGTTATCGGAATACTCGTATTTTATGAGAACAGAACTGTCTTTTCTGAAGTGGTGTCTATGAGAAGTTCCATCGTCAAGGTACAAGTGGCCTGAAGCTTTTTTCTGTTGAAAATAAAGGCTAATTATTTATTTGAAAAATTCCACAACACATCAATAACTAACATTATTGTCCAGAGCAACTATGATAGTGAATGGGTCATTGTGCATCAGCTGGGAAGATCTTCTGACCCTCATTTTCTTGGGTATGATAGCTCCTCCTCTGTAGTAAACTGGGACCTTAAATAGAGAAATTTAATTTTACACCAATAATAAGGCTTCAAGTTTTTAACTGAATATCTACTTTAGTGAATGGGGCAGGTACGTTGGCAGTGCCAGAGGTAAATTGCTCGTGGTTATCGATATCATACCAAACTGTATTTTCTCCAGGGAAATATACTTGAACTTGGCTGGTACCAGGAGAAAATGCAGGTTTTACAAGCAATGAATGACCTAAAAATGGAAAATGTTAATATTGTAACAAACGAGTCTCTATTTTTGTCTCTTACCAACAAGGAACTCATCATCGATGTCGAAGGTTTGGGCATCTTCAGGATATTCGACCCAAAGTGGTCTGATCACCGGCATGCCAGTTTTATTATTTTCATGAAACAATGTGTACCAAAGTGGTAGGAAGTTGTATCTGGTCCTGAGGGCATCCCTTATAATGGAAGTAACCTCTTCGTCAAACGACCAAGGTTCTCTCCTTTTGGTTTCTATGTGGGAATGAGCTCTAAAGAATGGTAGAAATGTAGCCGCCTGTTGGAGAGAAAGAAAACAATTTAAATATATATTTATGGTTAATTTAAGATATGGCTTTGAATTTTATGTTCTAAACATTTTTATACTTAGAACATATTTCTATATTAAAAGGAGTTTCAAAAAAGACAACACTGATTACTTTATTTACTTTACATTACTTCAACATAATTTATATGAAGGAATATATGCAGTGAGCAAGCATTTTGACCTTTCTAATCTAATATCGATTCAAAATTTAAAAAAAAAAAAAAGTGGGTTTGGTAAATTAATATGCAACGTTTTATAAAAATTAATGTTTAAAAAAGATCATAGGGGTTTCGGTGGCTGCAACAGTTTAAGCATTAACACAGCACTCACCATTGTAAAGTAAAGGTCCTGGGTTCGAATCCAGCAGTCCTGCTTTCAAACCCAACATAATCACAAATGGGCTTTTTTACAAAACACCAGAGCACCCTGAAGGTTCATATAACCTCATAATTGAAATACCCATGTTAAAACAAAAAAAAATTAAGTTTAAAAACACATAACTTAAAATTGATGTTTTTTCTCTCTAGAAGGTAAAGAGGGTTTCAACTGCAAGGTTATATGAACCCTCGGGAGGAGGGTTATTTTTGAAAAAAGCCCATTTGTATGTCGGGTTCAAATGCAGGGCTGCTGGATTCGAACCCTGGACTTTTGCCTCACAGTGATGACACTGTGCCAACACCTAAACCATTGTGGCCACTGACACCCCTTACTGAATTGATTAAAGTGTTAAAAGTGAAAGTATTAAAGTTGGTACAGGTGTGTACTAAAACAATACACCAAACTTTTAAAAAATTCTTTATATAAAATGAAAATTTACAGTTTAAAGAATTGATTTTCCACCTGTATAATTCAATTGACTAACTTTATTGCATCAGTTCAGAATTCAGCACACTCCAATCTTACCCAAATAAGAATTAGAAGAACAAGTACTCGATTTTCAAATTGTACCTTTTACTGTTTAAATTATTCAGTTAGTAATGTAATTATTTTAGGGTAATGAATAACCCTTTGTAAAAGCTCTGAAAGACAAAGAATAGTTTGTTAAATGTTCTTACCTGATACCATCTAGCAAAGAGTTCACGGTCAGGGTTTTGAAAGAAGCCACCGACATCTGCGCCACAAAAGGACATACCAGCAACAGCTAATGAAAGACACATTGGGAGTGAGGCTCTCAAATGAGCCCACTCAGCTGCATTGTCACCGGTCCAGATAGCCGAAAATCTTTGGGAGCCTGCAAATGCAGACCTAGTTAACATAAACGGCCTTTGCGTCTCCTCGATATTTAAGATGGCACTTCTACGAAGCATTCCTTCATAACCGGTAGAAACCTGAAATTCAATTTTTAAAATAGAATATATTTTAATTGTAGCCGGTTCTGCCTATTGGTTTAGTCTGTCAAGTTCTTTTTTTTCATACATGGTCGGTATTTTTGGTGAGAAGGAAAAATGCCAGCAAGCATAAAATAAACAGAGCTGAACTATCAAACCGCAAGTTTATTCATGTCAAAGAATATTTCGTATTCATTTTAATTCCTTACATGAAGAAGACTGTAGACGTTGTGAATTTCTCTGTGTTCCCATCCACCATGGTGGACCTTGTCCTTTGGCATCGTAACTTCTGGCCCGTTGAAAACAGAAGGTTCATTCATATCATTCCAAATGTGTAAGTTTTCAGTAGAACCAACATAATTTTGAAGATTGTACCGACTAGCATAGTATTCTCTCACTTGGGGGTTTAAAAAGTCAAGGTAGGACGAGGACCCCGGCCAACACCAGCCTGATAAAAATCAGTAAACACATTTTTACTCAGTACTTCATGTATTATTTAAAAAAAAAAAAATTATATTTTATTATACAGTTGTTAAATAATACAGATTAAAACATTACAATTAATTAAGGTTTTTAGTTGAGATGAAAAAAAGTTAATGGCACGAGCGGGATTCGAACCCACGATCTTCGGCTAGGTACGCCGCTGCTCTACCACTTGAGCTGTGTGACCTCGATCCACTCGGACATCAACTTCCTATCCCAACCCCACCTTATGAGTTTTTCCTTCCTTTTTGCCATTTTTCAAATGTCGTGTAATCGGTTTGGATTCTCGACGACAATTGAAATGGCCACGGAGGGCTTTAGTGAAGTGTATTTCATATTAATTCTTTAAATTCACTAATTTCGTGGTCTGCTTGACCAATTAAATCATTACAATTAATTAAGGCTTTTAGTTGAGATGAAAAAAAGTTAATGGCACGAGCTCAAGTGGTAGAGCAGCGGCGTATCTAGCCGAAGATCGTGGGTTCGAATCCCGCTCGTGCCATTAACTTTTTTTCATCTCAACTAAAAACCTTAATTAATTGTAATGTATTAATTGGTCAAGCTGACCACGAAATTAGTGAATTTAACAGATTAAAACTTTAATAGTAAACAGTTAAAAATCACCTTCATAATCGGTGCCATCCTGGTTTTTGACATAATAGCCATTGCTGGTTGCATCGTTGTGAAGAAAATAACTTTCATCCCTTTTGATATGAGGATCAATGATTACGACTAATTTTCGGCCCCTAGCAGTGAGATTTTGTTGCATTTCTACTGGGTTAGAAAACTTAAACTGGTCCCATGTAAAATACCTGAAATTAATTAAAATTAATATCTGTTGTAATATAAACAAAATACCTGATTTAAAAAAACAATACTTTTTACTGTCAGTATGTTCAATATCCAGCCATAAAGCATCCATGGGAAGATCATGTTCATCAAAACCTTTGTTAACAGCATCTACATCTTCTTGATCATTATAATTCCATCGAGACTGATGATAACCCAAAGAGAAGTACTACAAAATAACAACAATAATAAAGGATTTTTGTTCTGTTGATCACAAAATAAAACCAAAAACATACAGGTGGTATTGGAGCAGTGCCTGTGAGAGCAGAATACTGTCTGAAAACATCTTTTGGTTTTGGCCCTAATGTCAAAAAAGCATCAATGTTTCCACTCTCGGACATGAAATGCGTTTCAACTTGTGGCTGCTTTGCTCCAACAAAATTTACAATTGAGGAGACAACATCGTTATGTGTCTCTACATCAATCCAAGTTTCAGAAGGGTTCAACCAAAAGAAACCAACCGTATGATCTTCACTAAAACCACATCGTGTCATTTAATTTAATGATTGTAAAAATAAGGCACATTGCTAACCTGTGGGCAATGAGGAAAGGTATTGCTGCATAAAGAGACATTACACTATTGATTTCATATTCAAAAACATCCAAGTTGTAAAGCCTATATGGATCTCCTTTTCTGAAAACACATCATTATCTAACTTAGTTTTAATCAAAACAATAAATGGATATTGCAAACGATTACTTACGAAGTGGATTTTAAGGCTAGGGAATCTGAATGCTCAGGAATGCCATATGCAAATTTGGCTCCCTTGAACGTAACATCCATGGCTACAGCAGTAGGGCCGAAAGGTTTGCTGTCATGGTGCGATTTGAAATTCTCTTCCCAAGCACCTGCATCTTCTGATTCATCTTTTTCTTGGCTACAAGGTATTTTCATCATCAGCCACGAATAAATTTTTAATTCAATTATATATCAATACGAACGGTTTAGGCCTTGTATGTTCAAATTTAAAAAGACCACGAGCGTTTACTGAAGCAATTTCAGTAGATCCTTTAAAGACATCAATTTTAAAAGGAACTGCTTGTAAAACAATTTCATAAGAATTAAATGACAAAGTCACGCTGCGGTCTGATTTTGATTTGACCTCCCATCTAAAAATAATAATTTATATTGTTTCTTTTGCATATGCACAGAGAAAATATTTTACAAACGAGCTCAAAACAGGATCTCCATCCAGAACGAGGGGTGGAACAAAGCGTTGGCGCAATGGCGTTTCTTCTTCCACCTGGATTCTGAGAGTACTATCTTCCAGTGGAGTGACTTTAAGAATAAATTTAACTAAGTTTTCTGTGTTTATCAGTTGAACTTGAAGTCCTGAATTTGTAATCGAGAGCGTGGAGAGATCCAGTTCATACGGTGACTTTCCTTTTTCAACATTTCGACACCGTCTAAAAAAAATTACTTTATTACATTTCTTATTCATTGTAAATGCAATACCACAAAAATTTCTTTTGAAAAAAAAAAATATATATATTAATTGCTAATGTGTTCTTTGGATGAATAAGACACAGACATATAAGTGGTGACATGAATTTAACATTAGAGACAATCGGGTTTATGTTTGCCCAACTCTTGTCCTGCTTAGCTCAGTCATTTCTAATCATTGTGTTCTGTCAGACCCTCTCCCCCAATTAAATATAGCAATATACTGGAACATGTCTGACACAACAAGGAAACGACCAAACTAGTTTCATCACCCTACAGACCTCAAAAAATAAATAAATAAAATAACCCAATACACAGCAGATACATACGGGGGATACATACCAAGCATAACAATGGATGAAAACCGCTGATAATATGAAATATCTCTAATTTTATGAATTTCAAAGCATTCCATCTACACACCAATCAGAGACTTTCTGTATGTGTGCCTATCGTCAATGTATGTCTGTACTTGTGTACAGGCTTTTTTTTTCTTTTTTTTTCAGTAAGAAAAATACAATATACAGTAACATACATAAGTTTATTTCATGCAGGAAAACAATACGTACATACAGCAACCTATGCTTGACATTGAAACAAACGAGAAAATTTTTTAGAGGCCTAAAAAAGATAAAATTTAGATTTAAAAAAAAAAAAAGTAAATTAAATTGCACAGTTATTAATCGATGGTGATGAATTATCAAACTTTGCATTTTCAGCTTTCTTAGAAAAACATTGTCATAGGAAGGAGGCTGCTTTGTCTAATTTTTCAACTACGGGAAATTTTGTTGGAGAGGCGTCCGTCAGTGTACTATCATCCGAAATTTGTTTTCAATTTTTCCTAATTAAATGTCATAAAGATATTCGGCACGTTTGTGAACATGTTGGCAAGGCTAGAAATCTACCTGTACCTTGCTCAAACTTTAAATGGTCATATTCTAATTAATCATTATTTTTATCTAAGGTTTTTGGTTGAGATGCAAAATTTGAGTCATGAGTTGGATTCGAACCCATAACCTTCGGCTCAATACGTTGGTTGCTGCACTAACCACTTGAGCTATCATGACTTCAGTCCCCTCGGGCACCAACTTCTCATCTCACCCTACAACCATTTGAATTTTCCCCTTTTTGCCATATTTTCAAATATGGTTGTAGGCTGAGATGAGGAGTTGGATTCCAAGGGGATCGAATTCACGATGGCTCAAGTAGTTAGTACAGCAGCGAATTGAGCCAAAGGTCGTGGGTTCAAATCCCGCTCGTGGCACTAAATTTTCATCTCAACCAAAAACCTTAGATAAAAAGAATAATTAATATGGTCAATTATTACCACTAAGCAAACATGTATTATTTTATTTATATTTTATGAAGAAATTTTTTGTTTGATTATAATAAAAAAATGTGCACAACACATCACAGAGGAAGGACTCAAGTCCAAAGTTCTGTGTAATCTATACAAATTTGTTTATCAATGGTATGTAAAAGAAAAAATAAAACACTTTATTATTAAGTGATAACACTGGAAGTGTGATCGGCACTCTTATTGTGCAAATTTAATCAAAGTATGTCGGTATGTTAAAAGAAGAAACAATGCTACTCGCTCCAACCCAAAGAACAAACCAAAGCTGCCAAGCCTCCAGAATTGGAGAAAAACTTAATTAAGGAATGCAATGTACCAATGGATTATGGAAAATTGGCAATATTACATAGTTTACACATCATGTACATATCATCATTTTGAGATAATGGGTTTTTATACGAAGAAGAAGAATTATTGTATCAATGGGTGTTTCCTATGAAGTGTCTATACCAATAAGCATGGACTGAATGATAAAATCACCTGCAAAAACTGCTTTGTTCACAAGATTTAAAGTTGCTCCTGTCGACGGTCCAGACTTGCTGAATGGCAAGAAAAGCGAGGCAGAGGACGTATCTAGAAAGGAAGCAAAGTTAAGCATCCAGTTTGTGGGTTGTGCTTAAAAAACGTAAAATAGGTCTGATTTTGACCGGGCACACCTTCGATTCCTGACTACCATTGTGATAAATAACGATTCAGACAAATGAAATAAAAACTGACATTCGGTAGAAATGTTTTTTTGCTATTTTCTTCGAGTTGATGTGTTGGAACTTGCACGTTCAAACTCAGTTGCCGTATAAGTGGCGAGTTGAGAGGTTTCTGCCGGCAGAACATCCAATCAAAAATGTAAACATCAGAGATCGGGCATCAGAGATCCATGCTGTGGGGGAGGCCGAAATTCCCTTCTCTTTTTATATAAACTTCTCAAAAATGAATAGGGACATTGCCATTTTTGTAATATTTACATCCCCTAGCATTTTTATTTTAATTATAAATTGCATTTAAATTTATTAGAAATTATTATGTTTTTTGCTGAAAGAAAATTTAATCAAGAGATTTTGGAAAAATAACAAAATAAAAGGTTTTAATTCAATAATTTTATTTATTGGACACAATAATTTTTTTAAACAATTAATACCTTGTATAATGTTCTCTGTCAGCTAAAACCTATGTGCACCCATTAGACTGTTAACAAGGTTGTCACTAATTTCATAACGGATTTCACTCCATGGTATTGCTACGCTGCACTTAGTTGTAGCAGGTCAACTGGCTGAGGATGGTGATCAAAATCCTTCTCCAATGCATCCCACATGTGCTCAATGGGATTGAAGTCTGGAGACAATGGAATGGGGCAGATGATGATATCCCAGGTTTTTGAAACAGTGATGAATATCTCTGCCACTATGAGGTCTGGCATTGTCATCCAGAAATCAAAAATCTCTTTCTCGATAATTTCTTGTACACAACAGACTGCGATGCCGTCCCTTCAACAATATGGAGTCCACTTCATCCTCCAGTGTAAATCCCAGCCCAGACCATTTCACCACCTCCTCCAAACTGCACGTAGAGAGCACAAACTGGGGTATGTACGCATCCCCTGTTCACAGTAGACTCTTTGGCACCTGCTATCACTATACAGACAGAAACTCGACTCTTCAGGAACAGCATTCCAATTGGTGTTCTCTTCTAGGCGCTTGCTACACCAAACTCTCCTGAGTCACTGCTAGCGGACTGTTTACAAAGGGTATTTTGAGGTCATTGTGGAGGGTGGTGTTGGAGACATAGCAATAATTGTGTTAACTATAATTGTAAGGACTTTGGATTGGAAGGATTGAATTCGTTGAATGGTTAGCGTTGTCCCACAGTTCTAGTCTGTAAGTCCAGATTGGTTTCAGTAGTATTCTGTACAGTATTAGTTTGTTTTTTGTCGACAAATTAGATTGCGCCCGAGTAGTTTATAGAGTAATCTGAATCGTATATTTAGTTCCTGTCTTTTTATTTGGATGTGTTGTTTCCACGTCAGTCGTGAGTCAAGATAGAGCCCAAGGTATCGTCCACAGTCAGCTTTAGAAATAGGGATATTGTTGAGATGTATTGTGAGGAGTTTTGCTTCGTAGGGTAAATGTAATATGGGTGTATTTGTTTTCATTCATTTTTATTTTCCATATTTTGCTCCATTCTGCAATCCGATGTATGTGTGATTGGAACTCCTCCTAAGCAGGATCAGGATTGGACAAAAGGACGACTACGTCGTCGGCGAAGGATACAAAGAGAGCAGAAGTTGTGGATGTGTGATGGGTAGAGGAGGTACAAGAGTGGTCTGAGCACACTACCCTGTGGTACTCCCGCTCCGACAGGACAGTAGTCGGAGTCGGAGACTCAGATTAATCCGACCCTTACCGGACTCAGAAATATGGTCCAGTAAGGTAGGAGCGAAGGATTAGGTATAAGGTGTTTGGAATTGGAAGGTCACGCTTTAGTTTGTACAGGAGAGTGGAGACCTTCGTGCCATACACGATCAAACGGGAGTTTTTAAACTAATATTTTTCCTCAATAGAAAATAATGTAAATAATAAAAATGTGTTAATTTTTGTATGTCGTCTATATTATGGAAGGAAACGAAATCTATATCATCTAAGCATGTGTTTTTCAAAGTCAAATGCAAACTAATTATGATAACAACAACTGATTTTATTACTTAAAAAAACCAAAATAAAAATGCATTAAATTTCAGTATAGAATATCATTTAGAGTAGTGAACAAGAGTTTGGAATTTTAAGAGTAACAAAGAAAAAAGTAAAAAACAAAGAGAAAAAAGAAAAAGGTAAAAAAAAATCCATTGGCGTATGGTTTCGGTGGCCGTGGTGAGGAACATGGATTCTGCTCTCAGGTTAGAAAGGCTGTGCGGTTGGTGAATCTGCGAGTTCGGCGGTCTGTGCGTCGAGTGTGGCAGCCCTTTTTCGTCGAGTGACGATCGTTTTTATTCCGGGTCTCCTAGGGCGAAAATATGACAATGGTCTCGAAAACTGCCCTGGGGATCGCCGCCGGCATCTTTGGCACCCTCTTCGTCGGCTACTGTGTCTATTTCGACAGGCAGAGGAGGAGCGACCCTAACTTTAAGAAGAAACTCAAAGAAAGTAAGATAAATGATCCGGTCACGTTTTCATTCAACAGCATGGGGCCAGTTTATTGTTTTACTTATTCTCTTATTCTTAGTTCCGTATCCCATTTTTATATATTTTTTTTTAACTTTAATAAAAACTGGGAAAAGCAAACAAAACTGTTGTGTTATTCACAGTTTTGTTTGCTCTTTCAATCGTCTAATTAAATCAAAATATACACACTAGCTCAACTTAGCAATCTTACATCAATCTGTGCGGTTGTTCGGAAAATAATGCAGATTTTGTGGTTTTAAAGTAAAAACAAATAAATGATTTTAAACATTTTTTATCTATTAAAATACCCTCCATCAGTCTCAATACATTTCTCCCCACGTGATGGCAACAGCTATACCCTCTGAATAGAATTTTGAGTCTATTATTAACAAATTCTATATACGCATTTTCTAACGACTTTTAATCAATAAATTTTTTATGTTGTAAAACGTTGTCCAGGTGTCCGAAAAAATGTTAGTGATAGGGGGAAGTCTGGAGAATAGGGAGGGTCAGGCAGAACCTCATAACCAAGATTCAACAGTTGTCGTGTTGTAACATGGGGCCAAGCGTTGTCATGTAACAGAATCAACCTTTTCCCAATGACCAAAGATGGCTTCTGTAATGCCAATTTTTGGTGCAACGCTCTATTTGAGAACATTACATATCGGCATTGATTGTTTCACCAGGTTTCAAGAAGTTGTAATAAATCAGCTCAAATGAAGCCTTACTGCATAAACAAGTGGGTATAGTCACATAAGTGTCAGTGGCGCAATAATTAAGGATTGACAAGGCATCATCACTGTAAGGTAAAGGTCTTGGGTTTGTATTCAGCAGCCCTGAATTGGATTCAACATACAAACTCACTAGTTTTCGTGGTCCGCTTGACCAACTAATATCATTCAATTAAGGTTTTTAGTTGAGATAAAAAGTCCGCGTCATGAGCAGGATTCAAACCTACAACCTTCAGCTTGATACGCCGCTACTCTACCACCTGAGCTATCATGACCTCGATCCAACTCTGGCACTAACTTCCCATCTCAACCCCACTCGTGACGCTGTCTTTTTATCTCAACTAAAAGTCTTAATTAAATTATAGAAACAAACTTTTTTTTCCCCAAAAAACACCGCTCTGAGGGTGAAAATACTCTGTGGGAGGGGGGAAAGATGGGAATAAATTAACAAATTTGAACTTCTTTTATGTCTAGCAAACAGACCGAATTCCATTTCTTTGGATGACAACTTGACGATGGCTCACTCTCTGTGGGGCGTCAATCGTCAAGTATGAGGAAAGATTTGCCAGTGGATTGTTTTAAGTTTTTTCCATCAAAAATGTGATCACAAATTCCTTAAAGCATTTGTGAGTTTATTTTGCAAGAATTTAATTATTTACAAGTTATTTTAACAGTAGTTTAAATAAATACTTAGAAAAAATTCAGACTTTTGTTACATATCAGTACATTAAAGGTTCGTAATTCAGCTGCAATTATTTTAAGATGTCAGATTTATGACATCACATTTATTTAAAATTGGTCATAATGTTTTAAGTATGAATAACTGATCAGCGAGAATAGCCAGATCAGTGTTATCAATCAATATTGGAACAATTGATATTGAGTAATTCACTTGTAAGAAATAATAATTTTTAAAATGTCTACTTTACAGCCTCACTGTGTTTGATTACAGGAAGGAAAGCCAACAAAATGAAATCACAACAGAAAAATCAGACTAAGTTCCCAGACTTGGCGAACCATGAAGCAATACAAGCTTTCTTCCTTCATCAAGTAAGTGTTTCAGTCTTGTGCCGACCTGTTGATTATCACACTTTTCACATTTCTTTATTTTTGTCACACTTCACTTACCCTGTTAACAGAGCAAAGATGTTTTATCTAGACTAAACTTAAGTTTATTAATGTTCTATTTATTTTTGTTTGAGTGATTTAGTGCCTTCGTTTTTTTAGCAGTCCAAAGTTGTGCTGTAGGGGCAGTCAACAGCTAAGTCCCCAATACATGCAGTTTTTAAACCTAGCCACACTCACACTACATTGTTAAATACATTCTTTCCAATTTATTATATGTATTATTCATTGATGTGGTGGAGTACTCAATATTCCTTTGCCACACGTTACACATTACACATCTAAATGAGGGTCAATAGGGTAGTCAGAATTCCATCCGCCATCACCACACATTCACTTGCAAAGAAGACAAAAGGAAATATAAAACGAGATATATACCGAGTGCTATAACAAGGTTAGTTCACACAGAGTAGTTTGTGTCGACTTGACCATTACAACCAGGAAAAATGTTTAGACTTGAAATGATCTTGAATGCCTGCGAGCTCATCTATTGTTGGTTCAACAAGTCACTCCACCCCCCTCGGCAGTTTCCAACTGTATCAATTCCAAACCTAAACCTTGACAATGAAGTAAATCCCATTTTAATGTGTTTATTATTATTATTTCAAAGAAAAAATAAGCTCAAAAAAGGCATATCTGGTTCCACCCCAATTATCAGTGTTCAAAGAAAGGTTTTTTTTTAGGGCTGTGGCCTCAATTAAAGGAGGATGAAGGGATTTTCTTTTAAATTTTACAAATATGACCAAAATTTCTTTTTATTAGCTTGTCAGTGCTGAATTTCTGTGGAATGTCTTATTTCCCATATCAATGGCATTTCTTCAATGAACAGTTTATTTAACATTTAATAGAAAAAGCTAAAATCACTTTGCTTACCCAAAGCTTCTCAGATTACAGCATGGTGTGAACGGAGAGCAAAATATTATCCGAACAAACCACTGTAATACATTGGATGATGGGTCAAAGTGATATTTGTTCTGTTGGTAAATCCACAAATCGAGCGGATAGAACGATCTGTTAAGTCAACAAAACCACTCCTTTTAGCTTAAAACATCCCTGTTTCCACCAAAAATTGCATTTTTTGTATCGGAGGGTCAGATCAAGGTGGTCAGGTACGGAGATTGGGACATTCCGGCCTTAACCTTTTCGTCATCTTCCAGATCCTACGTGTTCAGGAATGATCGTTTTGCTGAGATAGTCCAGTTCGTGGAATTTCTCCGACAAGACTGTCAGGGACAGCAGTAACCACATGTATTGGGTTGTCCAGAAAATTATGCAGGTTTATTGTTATGAAATAAAAACAATTTACCCTCCATCATTTTCAATACACTTCTCCAAACAAGCCTCATAACCATTTGTCATTCTTCACTCTTATTTTCTGACACCTTAAACATTGAAAAATGGAGATCTGTTTGCATGGGATGAAGAGAGGCTTCCGATTCTGTGAAAGAGCCCATGTGTTCCTTGATATATGCAGCTTCCTTCATTGATGATGTTTGAGAGGACAACTTTTTATTTTTTTTCTCTTTGGGGATTGAAACCCCTCCCCCCACTATGGTCTGGCAGTGGCTTGGGTTTAAATCTCCTTATTATATTAAATATTTTTTATTTTTCCTTTATACAAGGCAAATAATGTGTTATTTTTAGGTTCAGTTAGGAGAAGAACTTTTGGGTCAAGGAGATGTTGACGGAGGTATCGAACATCTCTGCAATGCCGTCACCATCTGTGGCCAACCAAACCAAATCCTTGAAATATTACAACAGACACTGCCTCCAAATTTGTTCCTTACTCTTTTGCAGCGACTTCCAAATTCAAGTCAGGTACGATCAATCGAGGAATTAAAATGGTTTTTATCTACCATTTTTTAATTTTTCATATATATTTCTGTTGTTTGCAGAGGGTCATGGAAGGTGGAGAAAACACACTGGTTGAAGACGATGTTGAATAATTTTAAACTAAATGTAGCAAAATTAAGTAGGAACGTTTTTTTTGTTTGTTTTAAAAATTTATTTACTTAGTTTTACTTCCACTCAAATTTTATTGAGGTGTAAATTTGTTCTTTTTTTTAGTCATAAATTAAAAAAAAAGTATTTTTCATTTTTGTTTTTATTTTGATATATTGTAAACTAAAATGGTATTGAATTCATGCCATTTCTAACAAAACACCTTTAAACTAACAAATTAACTGAGAGTTTTGTAAATATTGTTTTCTGTTTTGTCTGTTTTTAATATTTCTTCATTAAGTGGAACTTGCTAAGCTGTTATAGAAAAATAAGGAATATGAACAGAAGTTAGTAGTTGATAGAAGTCAACAAGGACTATAGCAATTTAGATGAAATTGTGTAGAAAGACCTTTACATTTCTCATGGCCATGATGAATAAATCTTATAGAAATGTTTAAGGGATTCAAGTTAAAAAACAAAAGTTGTTAATTTTCTTAAATATAAGCGTTTGATTTGTGTACTTGGTGGTCTATCAGGCAGAAGAAATGTAGCGATTTCTACAATATTTCAATTTACCCAAATCAAGAAGGGTTTAAGGGGATTCAGATGGCATAATGATGATTGTATGAACACAGAGCATAATGAATATGTACATGGTTGAATATAGTTATAGTCACTTAATGTCATTACTCGCTGAAAAGTAATGTATATTAGTCATGTTATGGTTTTGTCTTTTGATCTTTCGGAATGTAAGTCTTGAATTGCTGAACTGAGACTCTTTCTAGATGATCTGGCCATTTTAAGATTTACTTAAAAAATGGAGGCTTTGGAGCAAATTAGTAAATAAATGAATAGATGGCTGAAGAGGTCATAGTAGTTCAGCCTGTAAAATATATAAAATAGAGAGGAATTTTGTTAAAATATGTTAGCATGATAAAGTTATTGATACGCTTTGATAATAATGCTCTGGTTTTTCATTCTAATAAAGACAAATTAATTTTTAAAATTAATATTTATCTATTTGTAATGTTTGTTTTTTACAACAATATTTTTGTCACACTATATAAGTGTAAGCGATGCACACTCAAATGGATATATTTTCCTGAAATTGTTGTTGAGACTAAAAATAAAATTATATTCATTTATTTTTTGGATTTATTATTTAGTGATACATGAAATTAACTGTTAATTATTTTTAAATTATTTAGTTATATTTAAACATTTTATATAAGAGGATGAGAACCAGCGTATTCAGCATTATGTGGACATTGGCAGATATAAGAGGGTGTTTCAAAAAATATATAATGGGTACGCAGTGTAGTGTAAAGTAAAAATGAGTCAGTTTCATTTATGATTTATTGAAGAGAAAATAACTTATGGGCGTATTGTGTGACAATTACACTACTAACAAGTTGTGTAATTATCAGTAAGTGGATTATAATCATATATTCAATTTGTCCAAACACATTTAAAAACTTGTTTATTTATTCTTTTAAATAAATAATTAATTTTTTATCTCTAGGTATTATTTTTTATTGTGTAAGAAAATCTTTTAAGCTTCTTTAGAGCATTTTGTAATTAAGCCATTTTTGCTTTAGATCCTTTTTATTTTGTTAAGATTATTATTCTGGAATAAGATCATACTATGTATCTACAAAACAAACGAGTCACCCACCTCCAATATTCAGCCCCATTACATTTGCAGAATGCATTTTTGATTTAATTCAGCAGAGTATTGTGTTTTACATTTATTCATGTCACACTTTTTTATTAGAAACCAGTTTAGTTTGATCATATTTATCTGCCATTCAGTGACAGGTTCATCTCACAAACTACATTTAAAAAAAAAAAAATTAACGCATATCTGCCTGATTACTGATTTATATAAGCTCAAATCTGCACGTGCATGTATGTACGTTCACGTGTGTACAGATTATTTCTTGAAGTTCACCAGCAATCCTAGCTTTTGTAGTTTACTACCGGCAGGCTGACATTCACCCTTCTTACATTCTTACTTCCATACTATTTACTCAGTCATGGAGTACTCAATATTTTTCCATCACCCTATACACAAGTATTCAAGAAATGGCACCTTTCAATTAAGTGGAACACATCGAGCAACCTTTCTCTACATGACAGACAGATATGCGGCCTTTATCAAAAAAGTAAGTATCCTTGTCAATATGGCCTATTTCTTAATCAGGTAAGGATGATACAAATCAGGTCTAGCAAGGGCCACCTATCGACGTTGATAAGTAAAAGCTTCTGTGCTGATCCAGCCCACCGATGCTGCCATTTTGTTTTAATCAAGTTTTTTGTTGCATTTTTACTGTCAGGGCTGGATTGCAGTGGATAGGTCCAGTGGTTGTCGACCATAGCCGGCTTGTCTACCTTTTTGTTACTCTCCAGCCTTTTGTGTCCAGGTAGTAGATGACAACCACCGTTTTGCTCAAGCTTGTCGTCTTTTTTTTCCACTGTCCAGATGCTGTTATCATAGAGAATCCACCTTTCATCACAAGTAACAATTCTATTCAGAAAAAATTTGCTTCTGTTTCGGCAAAGAAGTGTTGTGAAAACTTCATAGTGATGATTTTGTTGGCAGATGTTTAATGCACAAGGAACCCAACTTTCGGGTTTGTTCACCTTTCCAATTTCCATGAGATGGTCGGCAACAATCAATTTGAAAAATTTTCTGTAAGTTCTCGGACAGTTGTTCTGTGATATTCTTCGACCAACGCTCACAGAACAACATCTAGGAAAGAAAGACCCAGACTTCATTAATGTTTCTAGCTGTTTGAGCACCATTTCGACTGAGTTTAAACTCGTAAAATGAAAGTACGAAAAAATCACAAGTTGAGATCTTAGTAAAGACAGAATTATTCCTAAGTAACAAAATGCTACTGAGGTAAGATAACATTTTCGTTTGGAAGAGGAAGTGTTGACATTCATACAAAAGAATAATCCATCAAATGTAAACAATTCATCAAATTGGGGGGGGTAATTGAAAAAAACACAAGAAAATCTGCATTATTTTCTGGACAACTCAATAAAATATTTTATTGATGGCATTCCTAAAAAATTAACAATAAAGAGAAATGTTAGAAACGTACTACATGTTTTTATTATGTTCAGTTGCACAAGGTATGATTATCTAACATTATAACAGCATTTTTCAAATGCAAACATTATTTTTTTAAATTATCTAACTGCACAAAAATGAATATGGATATTGCCTATTTTGTAGTATTTACTTTCCATAGCATTTTTATATTATTTTTATTATAAATTGCGTTAGAAATTATGTTTTTTACTGAAGGAAAACTTAATACAACTAACAAGAATGTAACGGTTAATTTAATTAAAATTAATTATATAAGAATAAATTATAAATATCCCTATTAATTTTTTAGCAGTTTAAATATTTGCCAAACAAAAAAGTACCAAATCTGACGAATATTTGAAGATTGAGGAGTGGGCTTGAACTTTGTAATTTGACGTCACCCCGGGGAAGCTTGATGCGGCGAGGGTGCGTCTCCCGTCTCGCCATCCGGCCTCGATCTCGAAGGTTGAGACTCGAGAGTTGTTCTGGTATAGTCTCTAACCTCCTCAGTCATCACTCCTCACCATCAGTTCTCGACCTCGCACTCTTCAGAGTTCAGACCCCGGCCACAGACGGTCAGATCACCGACGTTCGACCAGCTCGTTTCGACTTCTTCATATCCAGAAGAACGATGTCTGACTAGAATACAAGACGGTCACGTTCCAAAATTCTTCGTCGAGTCTTTTCGTGTCCCTTCGTACAACTCTGATGGGAACCGAAATGAAAACCTTGGTCGATCTCCCAGAAATTGTGCTAGAGAAAATATTCTCTTTTCTTACCTTTGACAACATATCCCTGAATAGGACAGTGAGTATTAGCGATGTTTGAGATATTTCTGTCCAGATTTTTACCGAGGCTCTCAAAGACAAAAGCCCAACAATAAGATTCGTTAATGACGTTTAATTTCGCGACTACAGAAACAAATCTTTTTTACCTTTACGAGTGTCAGGGCAAAAGTCAAAATCAGAAATAAACAATACATGCAATACAAACCTGACCAATGATTATATGATAAATAACCACAAGGAGAAAAAATTGGATACATTTACAATATGTGAAACAATTTGTAAGTTTGTTGGAAGATGAGATGGGCTGTTTCAATCAGTTTGGTGTGAGGAATGATTCTACCGATAATCTACCTGTACTATGTAATCTCTATATGTGGCATGGCAGATGCCTGGCCGGCCAAGCCAAAAAATATTAGTTACTTAAAATATGTTAAGAAAAGGAATTTCCTTCTTTAAACTGATGATTTGAAACCATCAGTACCCTCCCGGAGAGTCTTTATTTCCAGAACTTAAGTCTACTCATGAATAGTGTCAACAGAATTCATTGGTGCTGAATATTAAGAAATTCACACTCTCAAAACCTACCCAATCAATTATGATTATACTATAGACCCGCAACTTCGGCCATAGGGGACACATAAGGTTTTAATATATCTTTCTAATGCGATGCAGAGTGCTGGTATGGCATTCCAATGTAATTTCTTGTTTCTCAACTTCTTCTCTTCTTCAGTTCACTTTGGTCTATACATGGTAAAAAATTGTCTCTCCATCATGAGCACATGACAGACTTTCCTCCGCCGGCCTTGCGAACAGCAACATCCGCACCCCAACCTTTTGCTGCTGATGTGATATTTGACCACGGTCGGCCCCATTGCCCGCAGTGACTTGGCCAACGCTACTGGGATCACCCCCCTACACCTTAGGGATGGAATTGCAAAAAATCCTTTCTTAGCCACTATCCATGTCATTATGGGAATGCACTGTCGAAATTTCTGCCATTTAGATCCAGCGGTTTGGTCTGTGCGTTGTCTGTCAGTCAATCATGGAACTGTTATCAAACTGAATTTCATTTCTCACATCCCACAGAACACAAATACTTCTTATTGAGCTCTCAGGAACATCAGACAAGCCAGTGTATTTGCTGATTCAAAAACCCTTCTTTACTGTTCCTTTATTAGATCCCATCCTGATTATTCCTGTTATCTAGTACCCACATTATGATAAACAAATCCAAAGGGTTCAGAAGATCTAAGATACAGCTTACAAACTTAAAATTGCCCATGCTATACTTAATATTTTGGATTCCTTTGATATCTTAACTATAGAAAAGAGAAGAATTTACCTTGACCTCACCTTACTTTATAAACTGAATAATCAGATCGAGTCTTCTTATTTATTTTCCAATTAAATGTTAATGTTCCCAAGCTCTCATCTCAGAAATATAAAATATTCTTCATTTCTGCTCATAAGACTTTAAAGAAAGCCCCTTCGAAAGGTTAATACATACGGCTAATGCATATCAACATTTCTCATACCAAGATAATGTTAGCATTTTTAAAAATCAATTGCTTTCTGCACACAATATATAAATGTTTAGATTATGAACTATTTTCATATCCATTTTATGTACATCTCATTATTGTTCTATTATACTCAGTTCTTGCTTTTTAAGTTTTAGTTTATCATCTGTTGCCCCTTCTGAACAAGTTTATAAACAATTCATTTTATTTTGACATGTAACATGAAATATTGTTTCATATTCAACCTGAAATGTATTGTTTTTTTATTATGAGATCTTATTTTCTTTACAAATCATTGCCTACTTTAATTTTAAATAATACTTTCTGTTCAATGTTTCCATAAAAATTAGAAAGATGAAATAATGGTTCATTACTTTGGAAATGTATTGCAAAATAATATTAGGTGCCTTCATTTTGACAACTTCACTTGAACCCTTCAATTTTCATCATGTATTGTGATTTTATTTATCATTGTTTAGGTTTGTACAAAATTTAACGAGATTGGGTGTAAAGCCCTAAACAAAGGGTATTTCGCTGCTGAAAGGTTTCATGGCAAAACTTTGAAGTCAATCAAGGCGAAACTGCCAAGGAGAGAATCCGAGCGAAGGGCACATCCTTTAGCAAGGCAGTGTGACATCCTAATTGCTATTGAAACAAGACTGTCAATGCTTTCTATGACTTATACCAAGTGGATAGATGCCAAATTGTGTTGTTTCATCCCTGGAAAGGTAATAATTTTTTAAAAATTACATTAGGAATAATTTAATGTGTTCTTTTTTAGGTTATAGATGAAATAATGAGAGTATTGAGGTGTGTAGCTCATAATCCAAACCAACCAAGGACACACGAAATTCTTCAAGAACTCAGAGACATTTCTTCAATGGCAATGGAACATTTTGATGAGAAAATCTTACCCCAGCTAAAAGGCAACCGCTATCTCCCCATCTATCTTCAAGGTTTATTCTTCTAAAAATAGTATTCATAGTTCTGGTGATTTTTCCAAACACAATTTTTTAATTTTCTGTATTTGTAGGATCTAGATTTAGAGACCCAGCTGATCAATTTGGTGTTCTCCCTAAGCCAAAAAACAATATGTTTCCAGCTACTCAAAAAGTCATTACAGTAGTTGATTTTAATAAGCTTGTCATGAGGGTAAACTTTTTTTGTACACAAAAGACCAATTTTAATGGGATTTAAAAAGAAGTTCAATAAAATTTTGAAAATTGCATGTTACATTAAATGAAATTTTCCCAGGAAAGAAAATACAAATGGTTTGAAGGTATTTGTTTCTAATAGGAATCTATGAACAGGCGCAAAATTAAAGCTCAAGCACTTGAAATATCAGAATTGCGTAAACATGTTGAAGAATGGGAGGCAAAGTTGAGGGATTTGTCTGCTAATCTGACAAAAGCCACTGAGCTACCTTCAACAAGTTCCATCAGTAAGAATATACAGTATAAAATAGTTAAAATAAAATAACATTTCTGTTTCTTCCAGTGCCGTCAGGTTCGGCCAAACGTAAGAAGGATGATGCAGAATTAAGATCAAAACAAGTGAAGTCCAGTCCTAGAAAGAGGAGCAAAATTACTTAATTACATCACAAGTCAGGATGGGCTAAATAATTTTGCCTTTCAGCTGAGAGGGGATAAAAAAAAAGAATCTCTTGTTGCCAAAAGTTTGTAGTTGTGAACACACTGTTATTTCTTTGTTGCCTGATCCTATGTACAGTATAGTTTAATTTATTTAACACTTTATTATTATTTAGTTCATGTAAATAAATTCATTTTGAAAATTATTTCTTCAAACTTGCCGAGTTATTAAGTTGAATCAACACATTACACATGTATACTTTTAATGGAAAGGTATGTGAGTTAAATTTTTTCATACAAAGCTATAACATTTTTTGGAACCCTGACTTCTGCTTATGATTACATGTCTTACGTTTAAATATGTATGTGCCTATTGAATAGGTTAATCTTAAAGAAATGCAAATAAAACACATGAACTTATAAATGATAAAGACTGAATTGTCTATTGTAAACAAGTTTTATTTCTTTTTAAATTCTGGTAGATTATTTATGTAAATAAAATAATATTCTCAAGCGTGTTTATAATGTGCCTATTCAGTTAAAAATAATAAATTGTAAAATGAGATATGTACAACGTGCAATACTTATTTAGTTCTAGTAATAAGTGTCTAGGTGTGTTTATACTTGCTACAATTTGTTTCTATGTAAAATATAATTTTTTTTAATATGTATATTTTATTTGCAATTTTTTTTCTCTCGTATTAGTGCCACATATAACAGGGAACAGGGTTTCTGCACCCCCTATGACATATTACAGGTTTTACAATCATTACAATAAATTAGTGCAATATTCAGTTCTATATTTTGTTTTTTGAGTAAAAGCATGACAAAAGTGCTTCAAAAATAGACACCATAGCGACAATAATCCATTGATTTTTTTTTACTGGTAAAGTTTTTATAAAAATTTTTGCTCAAATTTTATGGGGCAAGTCAATGAGATGGTTAGGGATGGTTAGGGTTTTTTTTTTTTTTTTTTTTTTTTTTTTTTTTTTTTTTTTTTTTTTTTTTTTTTTTTTGGCCTCGTTGTTATACATTAGCCAAAGATTGTTTATAATGTATCATCTTTTCTCATGGAAAAATAATATCAGCACTGAAATTTTCCACATGTAGATCTTCATTATCTTCTACTAAATCTTCATTGGCAGATCGCTCCTGTTCGCTGTCAAGAGGGTTTTGTAGAGTCAGAAAACTATTACTAATTTGGAATTCTTCGAAGCATTTTACCTTTATCTACTCCAAAAAAAGTTTATTTCGTGTTAGCCCAATTTATATTATGCTATGGGATTATGGTGTGGGGGAGGAACTAGCAAGGATATAAGCTGCTAAAAATGAATAGGGATATTGCCAAGTTTGTAGTATTTACTTTCCCTAGCATTTTTATTTAATTTAAATTAAAGTGTTAAAATTTAAAATGTATTTTCTATTTTGTTTTATCCAACTAACAAGAATATATCGGTTTATTTAAGTAAAATTAGTAGAATATGAATAAATTACCAACATCCCTATTCATTTGTGAGTAGTTTATTATGTGCCCTAAAAGACACATAAAATTGTATAATAAAATTAAATCTAAATAAACCACGAATATACAACACAAAGTTATTATACATGGAATTTAAATTTAAAACAATTATTTTTAAAATATTCGTTTTCATAAGTTTAAATTTATAATTAATCCATATTTGTTTAGTGGCCATAATTGACCATATTAATTATTTGAATATATATTGTTTCACAAATCCTCAAACTTATATTGCACAAGATTAAATTATTACGATGATTTATGAGAAATAAATACAGCTAAATACTATAATTTTTCTTGTAACAGCATACTTAAATATATTTAATAAAAATATCAATATCAGTAGTTTCAGACCTTTAACCAGTTATAAGAAAAGATACTATTCATACATTTCTGACTCAATAAATTAAGTATCTGACAGACTTTTTTTCTAAATTAATATTATTTTTTACTTGTTATGCTATAATGAAAAGATATTGTTAATTTTACAACTCCTGCTATTTGACTGTGTGGAGAAAAAAAATATCTTTATTAATTTCCATTATAGTGAGATAAAGAATTTTTTTCTGCTGGCTAGTGGCTATTACTGGCTCCTTACATTTTGTCTATTTCTCATTTGATTTATTACCCTTATATTTGATCTTTAACCTTTTTAAACATGATTAAAATGTGCTAAGACAATTAAAATACACATTCATAATGTTTAAAAGATTTTGTAACCTTAGTTTGGTGGGTCTCAAGAGTTCTTGGTTCTTGGGCTGAGACTCCACCCCTATAATTACACTAAAATTGTGTATAGCCTAAACCTATGATTGGGAGCCCGGTATGGTGATTTTCACCTTGAAGCCCTCCCTTCACAAATAAATATATTCATACAAATTGAAAATCATGCATTCGCTTAATTTAACCTAATTGGTTGGCAGGCACTTGATGTCCCATACTGATCGAGTCCATAATACTAACTACTATTATTATTGTATCCAATGATTGGGTTATTTCTAATTCATGTACTTATACATGTTTCTTCTTGTGAGTCTTTAAGTATAGCTAGGATAATATTATATGAAACTTGTTTTATTTATAACATGATAGTTTGGAAGTTTATTTTGATTATATTTCATTTGACTGAACCGCTTATTTAACCAGACCAGCCTTTAAATTATCACATTCTGAAAAATGCTACAGTAAATGCAAGTCTAATCTTACTAGTCGATATATTTTATACAATGAGATTTATCTGAGGTCTGTGGGGTCATGAACCTGTACCTTGGCCATTAAATATCTCAAAATGTTAGTAATTTTCAATTGTAAACAAATGAGGGCTCATTCATAATATCAATGCATGATTTTGAAAATATTATTAGGGAAATTTCCTTATTTTCTTCTTCTTTTTCACATTTGAATAGTTTTATTATATTAATATTTTTTATTATATTTATATTATTATATTTCATATTACTATTATATTATTATATTCCAGGAGGAATACATAACTAATAACTTAATAACCTAATAACCTTAGATAAAAAGAATAATTAATTGAAATAATTAATGCGGTCAATTATGACTGGTAAACATATATGGATTTATACCTAATAACTTTGGTTCTTAGGCAATGCTTATGATTGATTAGAGAGCAGATTTTTATCAAGTAAAAACTCAAAATATGTCTTTATTTTTACTAAAATATGTAATATAAAACAAGAATTTTTTTTTTACATATTTAAAAAAAAATTCTATGTACCTTGTACAGAAGCTTATATTGGCAGGTGACAGGCTGTGTGAAAATGTGCAACATTAACGGTTTTTAATTTCTTCAAAATGTCATAAAGCACCATAATATCTCAATACTTCACTTTTTTTAAAATATGTAAACACATAGTGCATAGTTATGATATAAACAATAATGTTTTTGTATGATAAAAAATGATAAAAACTTAGTTATAAAAAGTTGTGTCGTTTTAAAAGTAGTCAAAAATATCAATACAATATTGTTTGCATTGATTAATCCATCGCAGAAACATATAGAGTTATACTGTTAAAAATTCTAAATAAAAGTTTTCCTGTCGATAATGACTGAAGCATGAGGTCCAATTCTTTGATCCGATCCACTGACTGTGCAATTTACATGTCGCGCATGTTCTCGTAGTGGTAAATGACAGGTCTGATGAGGAAAACTGTAAAAGTGGTTACTAGGCTCTGTACAAATTAAAAGTGGTGATTGTTGGACTCCTTGTGATTGTGTCTGCACAGTGAGAGTGTCCAAGGTGAAGATTCCCTGTGGAGTCGAGATGAAATATTTGAAATAGGGGCGGGAAGAGGTAGAGTTAGGGTCGAAGCCGTCAGAGGGCGGTGGGCTCGGAGCCGTCCGGGAGACTCCGCTGATTCGACCTGTCGGCCATTCTCGCCCCCTTCCCAGCTTAAAGCGCACGGCCGAGCCTGCCAAAACAACAAATCCAGTTCACTCTGCCGTAGGGACTCAGTTGCATTTCCTAAAAGTTTTCACTACCGAATTTATTATGTCTTACAACGGTGACGGTGGAATGGCGAAGAGGATGAGGACCGATTCGGACGGTGTCATGCAGAGGGTGAGTACGCTCATGTTCAACGGCCGACGCCGCCTCTCTTTCCTTCTTTCCCTTCTGCCCGGCTGTCTTCTCTCGTCCACAGGATTTCCGCGACTCGTCCTCACCTTTTTTTTCCACGCTTCTTCTCCGCTCACCGGCTCCCCCGTTCTCGCCTTTGTTTTCCTCATGATTTTATTTTAATTATCCCAATCGATCACATGTGGTTTTTTTTTATTAAATCACTCCTTTTTTCGGCATTTCGACTAGCGATAGTTTCGTACAACAATCCGTTCCATTTTAGAGAAAACACTGCTTCTATTTTGAGAGTTTTGGCGATCGTTCGACGGCAAATCGGAGGAGTTCGGGATAAATTTGAACACGGGTGTTTTTAGGTATACTTCAAACCGAGAATGATGTCCGAAGGGCTGACGAGAAGATGGTCCATTTGGGTAACAAATTTTCATCTCTCCTTAATTTTTAAGAATGTTAAAAAAAAGAAGAAGCAAAACCGGTCCAAGCGCGTATAACTTCACCGACATGTTTTCTTCTTCTTATTCATACAGACGCCATAGCGTGCATTCGAAAGGACGACTAGAACCTATGTAGGACTCTTCTTGTTGCGTTCTCTTCGCCGGGCTCGTATATTACCTTGATATCGATCTGTTTGTGTTTTTGTTGTAGCCCTTCTGACAACCAAACCGCCTCTTGTACGATTACAAATCTGTCCGAAAATCCATTATCTGTTTTTCCTTTAAAATCGAGAAAAAAATATAAACTATGCTCGTTGGATAAAATTTATGTTCGCCGTGGAAAATTTTTGTGCCTATTTGTTTGAGGATCAGGTAAAACGGTCATCGGATGAAGAAAAACACCAAAAACATGCCGAGCTTTCGTCATATTGATCTTGAGGGTCTAAACAAAATAAAATTTTTGAATACCAAATGGCTCTTATGACAAACACCTTTTCCAGATACAAATTAAAGTTTATTACTTACAGTTATGGTCCACGGTGATGAAGCAAAGTCTTACTTCGATCGACTTGCTCCCTCGGCCGTCCACTACATTTCAACGTTTCGCCGATGCCTTCGAATTTTACGAATTTCAATCCTCAATACTTATAAAACTACGACGCCATCGTTCTTAAATAACAGCAACTTAGTTCAATACGCTTATACTCACAGTATGGTCCAGATTAAAATTTACAAAAGTTGAATTTCAATTTAATTCAACTAACTCAATTGAAAAGTATTTCCCATTCTGGGGCCTGTAAAGAATGATTGTTAACTTCTACTTGTAAACTTTAATCTGGACCATTACTGTAAGTAAAATAAATCTTAATTTTGTGAAATTTAGGCCAAAAATTGTACTAATTCAGGTTAAAAAAAGGTCAACTTTAACACTACCAAATTTCTAAATATCCCTTCAATTAACATTAATTCTGATGCAATTCTAAAAAAAATAATCAACCAAGTCTGATAAAGGTCCTGGACCTGACATGATTCCTCCAGTTATCCTATGAAGTGCTCACTAATTAATTACTCCACTGCACTATCTATTTAATTTTTCTCTCTCTAAAGGAGAATTTCCAAAAAGATTAAAGATCGGTGGTATTGTTCCTTTATATAAGTCAGGAGAGCGTGTTAACATTAGAAACCTTGCCCTACATCTTTTCAGCCCACAATTGGCAAGCTTTTCGAATCTCTTGTTTTAGACGTACTTTCTCCTTATATCCGACCTCTAATTTCTGGCTTCCTCAAAGGCAGATCCACTGTCACCGATTTCCCTTATAAAAACGTACCATTTCTGCCTTTAAATCAAAATTGCAAGTTGATGTTATATTCACTGACTTCTCCAAGACCTTTGACTTGGTTGATCACAGTGTATTACTTCTAAAACTAGAATTTGGCTTATCTCCTGTGGTTTCACAGCTTGTTAAAAAAACCGTCTTCAGAGAGTTCGAATTAAGTCTATATTCCTCTGAATTGGAAAATAATTCTGACGTATCTCAGGGATCACACTTTGGTCCAGTTTTGTTTCTTCCCTTTATCAATGATCTTCCTTCTATTTTTTTTTCTGTAAGATCATTACTATTCGCAGACGATCTAAAATTATACTTGGTTGATCACAGTGTATTACTTCTAAAACTAGAATTTGGCTTATCTCCTGTGGTTTCACAGCTTGTTAAAAAAACCGTCTTCAGAGAGTTCGAATTAAGTCTATATTCCTCTGAATTGGAAAATAATTCTGACGTATCTCAGGGATCACACTTTGGTCCAGTTTTGTTTCTTCCCTTTATCAATGATCTTCCTTCTATTTTTTTTTCTGTAAGATCATTACTATTCGCAGACGATCTAAAATTATTTCAACCCTTCTCTAATATATAAACTTTCAGCATTCACTAGACAAATTATATAAATGGTGCTATGAAAATAACATGTCTTTGATCTTGGACAATCACTTATAATATAGAATAGA